>NC_058084.1:330767596-331413087 GCF_014858855.1 Bufo gargarizans
CCACAGAGGACAGCTTGTCCTTATCCCTGGGCAGCCTGGCACACATGAGCGACTACATGCTGCAGTGCCTGCGCAACGACAGCAGAGTTGCCCACATTTTAACCTGTGCGGACTACTGGGTTGCCACCCTGCTGGATCCACGCTACAAAGACAATGTGCCCACCTTACTTCCTGCACTGGAGCGTGATAGGAAGATGCGCGAGTACAAGCGCACGTTGGTAGACGCGCTACTGAGAGCATTCCCAAATGTCACAGGGGAACAAGTGGAAGCCCAAGGCCAAGGCAGAGGAGGAGCAAGAGGTCGCCAAGGCAGCTGTGTCACGGCCAGCTCCTCTGAGGGCAGGGTTAGCATGGCAGAGATGTGGAAAACTTTTGTCAACACGCCACAGCTAACTGCACCACCACCTGATACGCAACGTGTTAGCAGGAGGCAACATTTCACTAACATGGTGGAACAGTACGTGTGCACACCCCTCCACGTACTGACTGATGGTTCGGCCCCATTCAACTTCTGGGTCTCTAAATTGTCCACGTGGCCAGAGCTAGCCTTTTATGCCTTGGAGGTGCTGGCCTGCCCGGCAGCCAGCGTTTTGTCTGAACGTGTATTCAGCACGGCAGGGGGCGTCATTACAGACAAACGCAGCCGCCTGTCTACAGCCAATGTGGACAAGCTGACGTTCATAAAAATGAACCAGGCATGGATCCCACAGGACCTGTCCGTCCCTTGTCCAGATTAGACATTAACTACCTCCCCATAACCATATATTATTGGACTCCAGGGCACTTCCTCATTCAATCCTATTTTTATTTTCATTTTACCATTATATTGCGATGCTACCCAAAGTTGAATGAACCTCTCCTCTGCCTGTGTGCTAGGCCTAAATATATGCCAATGGACTGTTGCAGTGGTGGCTGACATGAAGCCTGATTCTCTGCTATGACATGCAGACTAATTCTCTGCTGACATGAAGCCAGATTGTCTGTTACGGGACCTTTCTCCTCTGCCTGGGTTCTGGGCCTAAATTTATGAAAATTGACTCTTACAGTGGTGGGTGACGTGAAGCCTGATTCTCTGCTATGATATGAAGACTGATTCTCTGCTGTCATGAAGCCAGATTGTCTGTTACGGGACCTCTCTGCTCTGCCTGTGTGCTAGGCCTAAATATATGCCAATGGACTGTTGCAGTGGTGGGTGACGTGAAGCCTGATTCTCTGCTATGATATGAAGACTGATTCTCTGCTGACATGAAGCCAGATTGTCTGTTACGGGACCTCCCTCCTCTGCCTGGGTGCTGGGCCTAAATATATGCCAATGGACTGTTGCAGTGGTGGCTGACGTGAAGCCTCATTCTCTGCTATGACATGCAGACTAATTCTCTGCTGACATGAAGACAGATTCTCTGTTACGGGACCTCCCTCCTCTGCCTGGGTGCTGGGCCTAAATATATGCCAATGGACTGTTGCAGTGGTGGCTGACGTGAAGCCTCATTCTCTGCTATGATATGAAGACTGATTCTCTGCTGACATGAAGCCAGATTGTCTGTTACGGGACCTTTCTCCTCTGCCTGGGTTCTGGGCCTAAATTTATGAAAATTGACTCTTACAGTGGTGGGTGACGTGAAGCCTGATTCTCTGCTATGATATGAAGACTGATTCTCTGCTGACATGAAGCCAGATTGTCTGTTACGGGACCTTTCTCCTCTGCCTGGGTTCTGGGCCTAAATTTATGAAAATTGACTCTTACAGTGGTGGGTGACGTGAAGCCTGATTCTCTGCTATGATATGAAGACTGATTCTCTGCTGACATGAAGCCAGATTGTCTGTTACGGGACCTTTCTCCTCTGCCTGGGTTCTGGGCCTAAATTTATGAAAATTGACTCTTACAGTGGTGGGTGACGTGAAGCCTGATTCTCTGCTATGATATGAAGACTGATTCTCTGCTGACATGAAGCCAGATTGTCTGTTACGGGACCTTTCTCCTCTGCCTGGGTTCTGGGCCTAAATTTATGAAAATTGACTCTTACAGTGGTGGGTGAAGTGAAGCCTGATTCTCTGCTATGATATGAAGACTGATTCTCTGCTGACATGAAGCCAGATTGTCTGTTACGGGACCTTTCTCCTCTGCCTGGGTTCTGGGCCTAAATTTATGAAAATTGACTCTTACAGTGGTGGGTGACGTGAAGCCTGATTCTCTGCTATGATATGAAGACTGATTCTCTGCTGACATGAAGCCAGATTCTCTGTTACGGGACCTCCCTCCTCTGCCTGGGTGCTGGGCCTAAATATATGCCAATGGACTGTTGCAGTGGTGGCTGACGTGAAGCCTCATTCTCTGCTATGACATGCAGACTAATTCTCTGCTGACATGAAGACAGATTCTCTGTTACGGGACCTCTCTCCTCTGCCTGGGTGCTGGGCCTAAATATATGCCAATGGACTGTTGCAGTGGTGGCTGACGTGAAGCCTCATTCTCTGCTATGACATGCAGACTAATTCTCTGCTGACATGAAGACAGATTCTCTGTTACGGGACCTCTCTCCTCTGCCTGTGTGTGTGCTGGGCCTAAATATATGCCAATGGACTGTTGCAGTGGTGGCTGACGTGAAGCCTCATTCTCTGCTATGACATGCAGACTGATTCTCTGCTGACATGAAGCCAGATTCTCTGTTACGGGACCTCTCTCCTCTGCCTGTGTGTGCTGGGCCTAAATATATGCCAATGGACTGTTGCAGTGGTGGCTGACGTGAAGCCTCATTCTCTGCTATGACATGCAGACTAATTCTCTGCTGACATGAAGACAGATTCTCTGTTACGGGACCTCCCTCCTCTGCCTGGGTGCTGGGCCTAAATATATGCCAATGGACTGTTGCAGTGGTGGCTGACGTGAAGCCTCATTCTCTGCTATGACATGCAGACTAATTCTCTGCTGACATGAAGACAGATTGTCTGTTACGGGACCTCTCTCCTCTGCCTGGGTGCCGGGGCCTAAATATCTGAGAATGGACTGTTCCAGTGGTGGGTGACGGGAAGCCAGATTCTCTGCTATGGAACCTCTCTCCAATTGATTTTGGTTAATTTTTATTTATTTAATTTTTATTTTAATTCATTTCCCTATCCACATTTGTTTGCAGGGGATTTACCTACATGTTGCTGCCTTTTGCAGCCCTCTAGCTCTTTCCTGGGCTGTTTTACAGCCTTTTTAGTGCCGAAAAGTTCGGGTCCCCATTGACTTCAATGGGGTTCGGGTTCGGGACGAAGTTCGGATCGGGTTCGGATCCCGAACCCGAACATTTCCGGGATGTTCGGCCGAACTTCTCGAACCCGAACATCCAGGTGTTCGCTCAACTCTAATTGTGTAAACTATCAATATATCTCTCTACCAACGGAAATGAACAGAAAATCCGGAAGAAATCCCGGTTAACAACTAAACAAAACACCATACACATGACATGATAAGGGGAGGACAACACAGAAGGGTCGACAGGGTGGGGTGGATGAAGTGGAGGCGATTATCCGTGTGTCAGAAGTCTAATAAAGCAGCTCAAGAGGTATCTGAGGGCAAAGTACCAGAGGCTACCCAAGCCGAGAACACAGCTGAAGAGCGAAACTGATTCCAGGGATCCCAAATCCGGGAAAAGGCCAGAGAAGTGTTGCGGTCCGCAGCTCCTCGATATGCACCAGGGAGTCAAGAGCAGCGACCCAATGAGACCTTCCCAGGCTCTCGGTCGATCTCCACTTACGTGGGATGATTTGTTTTACAGCTAATACAAACAAGCGCAGGGACCCCTTTTTAACTTGAGCCACTCGACCTCGGAAAATTGACAATAGAGCTATGGTAGGCGAAGCAACCACCCTAGTTCTATATATATGATTGTGAAGGGAGAATACTTCATCCCATAGGTGCGCAACCCCCGGACAATCCCACCAGATATGCAACATGGTGCCAACACCCGATGAGCACCTCCAACATGTAGAAGGTACTGCAGGGTCCTGTACCACCGAGTCAGCACTTTGCAGTTAAGTTCTTGCAGATTACAGGATATCGACATATCGTGGGAGAAAAGTAGAGACCTTTTCCACTGTTCGATAGTGTATGAGGAACCCAGCTCAGCCTCCCAATCTGTCATATATTTAAGCTTGGTGCGGATGGGATCTGAGGCAGAACCCCCAGACTCCTCGGTTTTCATCATAGTGTAAAGCAGTGAAATGGCATGTCTGGGCGCACTGCCTGCTACACAAAGTTTCTCGAAGTCGGATAACCCAAGGCGCATCTGCATATCAGGTAACAGGGAGGAGACAAAGCTACGAAGCTGAAAATAAAGAAACCATTGCCCCAGGAGCTGAAGGGATAATATGTCTGATACTGTTTAAGGGTAAGATCCCCTGTTGGTTGCTGATATCTCTTATCCTAACAGGAAAAGCATTGTGGGGTCCTAAGGACGGGGTGTTCTTGAGACCGTGTGGTAGATCCAGATGATCAGACAAAATAGTAAGAGGGCCTGGTATGTGAGTAAGACGAAGCTTAACTGCAAATCTAAACCATGTTCTGGCAAGAGAGTAGATAAGTTAATTGGATTTGGACTGGGGCATCTTGTAAAATTCAGATTTTGGTAACCAGAAAATTCCAGTCGCCAGATTGGGGGCCTCTTCAAGCTCTAGTTCTACCCACAGCTTTGACGAACGATTATTATATAAGTCTAGAATACAGTTCATGATCGCAGCTCTGTAGTAGGTAAGAAGTTTTGGAAGTCCCACACCCCCCGCCGATTTAGCTCTAGTGAGTGTCGCGTTGCTTAGTCTAGCCTTAGAATTATGCCAAATGAAGTGGGAAATCAGACTTTTAAGTCTTTTAAAATAGGTGAGAGGACTTCACAGGGTATTGTTTGAAATATATATAAGAGCCGAGGTAGAATATCCATCTTTATGGTGTTGAATTTACCGAACCAGGATATGTAGAGGGGAGACCACTTATGCAGGTCAGCCTCCATTGTTCTAAGCATGGGTTAGTAATTCAGTTTAACTAGATGAGCGAGGTTTGCTGGGATATGAGCTCCCAAATGTTTGATAGACTGGGAGGCCCAGTGGAAAGTAAAGGAGTATTTAAGAGAAGTGTCCTCCCGTAAAGGAAACAAAACATTTAGTATCTCAGACTTTTGGACATTAACTTTGAAATTACTAAGGCGACCGAACAACTCAAATTCCTTAAGTACAGACGGCAAACCGATTCTGGGCGCAGTTAGATAAATGAGCAGATCATCAGCAAATAAGGATAATTTGTGTTCTGTGTTACCGACTTTAATGGAGGGGTTCGCTCGGAGAGAGTTTGAGCACCTCCAAGACTCCAAGAGCGGCTTTACGGAGCTCCAGCGTACGCCGCGCTAAATCTGGTAAGATCATAATCTCCTTGTTTGCAGAGGAAGCAAGCTCAGCGTTCCTGGAAGCTTTCAAGATCGCCTCTTTGTGTTTATAGAAATGAATCCGACAAATAACGTCCCGCCGACGTGAGGGATCAGCGGATTTAGGGCCTAGAGCTCTATGACAAAAATTGTATATGTATAGTAGCTCACCCCTCCTGATATCATGAACAGGTGCTCACACTAAAGTGTGGTTCACCCCAACCACAATAGAGTATATAAAAGAAGGTGTGATATAGTGGGCACTCAATATCTGCAGTTACACCTAGGGTAGAACACATTTATTACATGACATTATATAACATTTGAATACAACTCTATAAAATCACATAACATTTTTGCAGTATTTGAGAATGACAATTGATAAAAATTAAAAAAATTGGTAAAAATTAATATCCTGTATTGGAAATTCATTAAATCAAATATCCATATACTCTCCTAAAAGTTCCTTTAAGATATCTTCACACCGGTTGATGGTATGTGAACAATAATATAATTCATCTGATGCCAATGTTCAATGTGCTGTGTCCATGTTATTCACAGGTACAGATTATCAGGGTGGTATTAGTGAATCAGGGGTTAGTTAGATGCAGTGTATCAATCGTACTTACTGCTAGTAGTCCGGTCTTTTTCTGTTCCTGACTGTAATGGCGTCCCACTACAGATCAGGTCACTCACCCTACTTCTTCTGCCCGATAACGTGTGCAGGTCTGCGGCTTGTCCTGGTCTCGATTACCGCATTGCTTGGTGGAGTTCTTCCGGATTCTGATCAGCGTCCCACGTGTTGAAGGTATCTCACGTGATCGGAGCTTGGAGGACTTCCACGTGATCTGTGCTCTGTTCAGCATCTGGTTCGGAACACCACTATGGTGGCAGTTCCGAACCAGATTTTATAAAGAACTTCAATCAGAATAAAGGGTGGAACCTATATGAGTATATAAGGAAGCAAGGAGGATCTCATAAACCAGCTACTGATGAAGGGGTACGTAACCACAAAACGCGTATAGCGATAGCGGATGAGATCCCGGCATTAAGAAGACACTGTACAGCACCTCAACTACCGACAGTATTGCGAAAAAGTTGCATGGAATATCTGTGAGAGCAATTGTTCGTATAGAGGTTGGTACCGCCTCCTGAACAGAGCACAGATCACGTGGAAGTCTTCCAAGCTCCGATCACGTGAGATACCTTCAACACGTGGGACGCTGATCAGAATCCGGAAGAACTCCACCAAGCAATGCGGTAATCGAGACCAGGACAAGCCGCAGACCTGCACACGTTATCGGGCAGAAGAAGAAGGGTGAGTGACCTGATCTGTAGTGGGACGCCATTACAGTCAGGAACAGAAAAAGACCGGACTACTAGCAGTAAGTACGATTGATACACTGCATCTAACTAACCCCTGATTCACTAATACCACCCTGATAATCTGTACCTGTGAATAACATGGACACAGCACATTGAACATTGGCATCAGATGAATTATATTATTGTTCACATACCATCAACCGGTGTGGAGATATCTTAAAGGAACTTTTAGGAGAGTATATGGATATTTGATTTAATGAATTTCCAATACAGGATATGAATTTTTACCAATTTTATTAATTTTTATCAATTGTCATTCTCAAATACTGCAAAAATTTTATGTGATTTTATAGAGTTGTATTCAAATGTTATATAATGTCATGTAATAAATGTGTTGTACCCTAGGTGTAACTGCAGATATTGAGTGCCCACTATATCACACCTTCTAGAGCTCTATGAATTCGGTCAATTTCTATAGGTTGGTCCGCAGGCCTAGACAGCAATTTGCCAAAGAAAGAGATCGCCCAGGGTTCCAGATCTTGCGCTTGAACTGATTCCGGGAGGCCCCTAATACGGAGATTATTCCTCCTGTTACGGTTTTCCAAATCATCCAAGTGGGCAAATATATCTTGTATTTGATCGGTATGCTCAGAGAGGACGTGTTGATAAGATTCAAGAGCTGTAAATATTTGTTCCTGGGAGGACTTGATGTCATCCACCCTCTGACTCGTATGAGGTCTTGATGTAGGGCCTCTAAGTCTTGCTTGTGGGATGCCTCAAGCTTATGGAACTGAGAGTCCATCTACTGTTTAGTGGGAAGGGCTCGTAAATGCACCTTCCAGTCCCATTCTCCACAGTCCCTTGAGGCTTCCCCAGGGCTCACTGATCTGAACGGCTGGTCAGCAGAGCCGCGATGTAGGGGTGAAGCGGGCGATGTGGCTGAGGCCGCAGACATGGCCGGCGATGATGAAGCCGCGCCCGATCGCTGACCGCTATCCACAGCGTGGGAGTCGGGGGTGCGACAGCACAGAGGGGACCCAGGCAGCGGAGGGGTAAGTGGCTCCTGAACCGCTAGCCATGAGCGGGATGAAGGAGCTGGAGCTGAGCGCTCGGGCGTCCTGCTGCCTACCACACCCATCTTAGCTGAGTCGTCTCCCTCACCGAGGTCCACAGACTGGCTGAGCTGGCCGAAGAAGCGGGAGATGGCACCGGGGGATCTCTTAGAAGGCACCGGGGTTGACGAGGTTCTCCTCCTGCGTCCCTTCATGGGGGTGAGATGTCTCGCAATGTCCTGTAAAGCGGTATAATGCCGGAGCTGTTCGGGAGCTCAGAGAAAGCACTCCTCACGGCGCCATTGGCAAGCTCCACCCCCTAGCAAAGTCTTTTATACAACTATATATATCCATGTTTTGTAGAACAGAGCTTATTCATGAATAAGGATCAGTGTGTATATGGACTACTGCCAAAACACACGCTGACATGTAACAGTTTCCTTGAGAAGCAAAAATTTACAACTTTATTATGATGTAACATTTCATTGAAGCTGAAGTAGTAATTGCTAAAAATAGCAGATTCAGTTCCTAGGCTGGATTTCCATGCTAAAAATATGTAAAGATTGAACCGATTTGGTTAGTCATTATATGATCATTTATAAATAAAGATTATTGCCAGATGCAGTCAAAATTGAACTTGAGATTTTTGTCGAATCACAATGGTGGCAGACTCTTACGGGTTCTTTTGAGTGGTGCAGAAATAAGA
Organism: Bufo gargarizans; assembly: GCF_014858855.1. Lineage (NCBI taxonomy): Eukaryota > Metazoa > Chordata > Amphibia > Anura > Bufonidae > Bufo > Bufo gargarizans. The sequence goes on from NC_058084.1 coordinate 330,776,077, forward strand.
CAATCAGAGGCACGCTAATTCTTTACAGAACAAAACGCATCTTTGCCATACACCTACCTACAGTACAGACCAAAAGTTTGGACACACCTTCTCATTCAAAGAGTTTTCTTTATTTTCATGACTATGAAAATTGTAGATTCACACTGAAGGCATCAAAACACATGTGGAATTATATACATAATAAAAAAAGTGTGAAACAACTGAAAATATGTCATATTCTAGGTTCTTCAAAGTAGCCACCTTTTGCTTTGATTACTGCTTTGCACACTCTTGGCATTCTCTTGATGAGCTTCAAGAGGTAGTCACCTGAAATGGTTTTCACTTCACAGGTGTGCCCTGTCAGGTTTAAAGAGTGGGATTTCTTGCCTTATAAATGGGGTTGGGACCATCAGTTGCGTTGTGGAGAAGTCAGGTGGATACACAGCTGATAGTCCTACTGAATAGACTGTTAGAATTTGTATTATGGCAAGAAAAAAGCAGCTAAGTAAAGAAAAACGAGTGGCAATCATTACGTTAAGAAATGAAGGTCAGTCAGTCCGAAAAATTGGGAAAATGTTGAAAGTGTCCCCAAGTGCAGTCACAAAAACCATCAAGCGCTACAAAGAAACTGGCTCACATGCGGACCGCCCCAGGAAAGGAAGACCAAGAGTCACCTCTGCTGCGGAGGATAAGTTCATCCGAGTCACCAGCCTCAGAAATCGCAGGTTAACAGCAGCTCAGATTAGAGACCAGGTCAATGCCGCACAGAGTTCTAGCAGCAGACACATCTCTAGAACAACTGTTAAGAGGAAACTGTGTGAATCAGGCCTTCATGGTAGAATATCTGCTAGGAAACCACTGCTAAGGACAGGCAACAAGCAGAAGAGACTTGTTTGGGCCAAAGAACACAAGGAATGGACATTAGACCACTGGAAATCTGTGCTTTGGTCTGATGAGTCCAAATTTGAGATCTTTTGTTCCAACCACTGTGTCTTTGTGCGACGCAGAAAAGGTTAACGGATGGACTCTACATGCCTGGTTCCCACCATAAGGCATGGAGGAGGAGGTGTGATGGTGTGGGGGTGCTTTGCTGGTGACACTGTTGGGGATTTATTCAAAATTGAAGGCATACTGAACCAGCATGGCTACCACAGCATCTTGCAGCGGCATGCTATTCCATCCGGTTTGCGTTTAGTTGGACCATCATTTATTTTTCAACAGGACAATGACCCAAAACACACCTCCAGGCTGTGTAAGGGCTATTTGACCATGAAGGAGAGTGATGGGGTGCTGCGCCAGATGACCTGGGCTCCACAGTCACTGGACCTGAACCTAATCGAGATGGTTTGGGGTGAGCTGGACCGCAGAGTGAAGGCAAAAGGGCCAACAAATGCTAAGCATCTCTGGGAACTCCTTCAAGACTGTTGGAAGACCATTTCAGGTGACTACCTCTTGAAGCTCATCAAGAGAATGCCAAGAGTGTGCAAAGCAGTAATCAAAGCAAAAGGTGGTTACTTTGAAGAACCTAGAATATGACATATTTTCAGTTGTTTTACACTTTTTTGTTATGTATATAATTCCACATGTGTTAATTCATAGTTTTGATTCCTTCAGTGTGAATCTACAATTTTCATAGTCATGAAAATAAAGAAAACTCTTTGAATGAGAAGGTGTGTCCAGACTTTTGGTCTGTACTGTACATATAATCAATCCTTAGGAGGGTGCATCATCTATAATGTTGGATCAACATATTACAGTCTCTCAACTCTCAACAAAACGACAGACATGTCTAAGTTTTGATCAGTAAAGTTCTGAGTGCTGAGACCCCAACCGATCCCTAGAACAAGATGAGAGAAGCGCCCACATATTCACATCATGATCCCTTTTCTTACTGCAGAGGATGGAATCAAGATGTCCCCATAGACGTCTATTGTACCACTTCTTGCAGCACGAAGAGAGAGCCTGCTATACAAGATTTTCTCTCTCTTCATTCTAGCTATCTGTGGGGGTCTCAGCACTCAGACCCCTACCATATGTCTCTATGACATACTCAGTAATGCCTTAAAGTACACAAATCATGGAGGTTACAGCCTCTTAAATGGCACATTACATTTGGTGGTTGTCACTGTGAGGCAAAATCACTGCAACTACATACAGTCTATATTGTATTCCACAAAACCTCAATGCTACAGGGACAGTATTAGGTCAATAGGCCCCAGGTGTCCAGTCAATTGCAGCCATCACACTCTATCTCTTGTGCCTGCTCCCTTATGGCTGGTGCAGGCACTTCATCTGCTACAGCAGCAGACCTAATAGCAGGGGCGTAGCTAGAAATGACTGGGCCCCATAGCAAAAAAAATTATGGGCCCCCCCTCCCGGATCTCCCACCCCCACATACCTATTGGACCTCCCACCCCTTCCAGAGCTCCCACCCAAACACCCCTCCAGGACCTCCCACCCCAACATCCCCCCCAAGTGTCGTCCACAGATCCCCCCCTTAAGTGTCGTCCACAGATTCCCCCCCCTTCAGTGTCGTCCACAGATCCCCCTTTAGTGTTCTCCACAGATCCCCCCCTTTAGTGTCGTCCACAGATCCCCCCTTTAGTGTCGTCCACAGATCCCCCCTTTAGTGTCGTCCACAGATCCCCCCTTTAGTGTCGTCCACAGATCCCCCCTTTAGTGTCGTCCACAGATCCCCCTTTAGTGTCGTCCACAGATCCCCCCTTTAGTGTCGTCCACAGATCCCCCCTTTAGTGTCGTCCACAGATCCCCCCTTTAGTGTCGTCCACAGATCCCCCCTTTAGTGTCGTCCACAGATCCCCCCTTTAGTGTCGTCCACAGATCCCCCCTTTAGTGTCGTCCACAGATCCCCCCTTTAGTGTCGTCCACAGATCCCCCTTTAGTGTCGTCCACAGATCCCCCTTTAGTGTCGTCCACAGATCCCCCTTTAGTGTCCTCCACAGATCCCCCCTTTAGTGTCCTCCACAGATCCCCCCTTTAGTGTCCTCCACAGATCCCCCCTTTAGTGTCCTCCACAGATCCCCCCTTTAGTGTCCTCCACAGATCCCCCCTTTAGTGTCCTCCACAGATCCCCCCTTTAGTGTCCTCCACAGATCCCCCCTTCAGTGTCCTCCACAGATCCCCCCTTCAGTGTCCTCCACAGATCCCCCCTTCAGTGTCCTCCACAGATCCCCCCTTCAGTGTCCTCCACAGATCCATCCTTCAGTGTCCTCCACAGATCCCCCCCCTTTCAGTGTCCTCCACAGATCCCCCCCTTTCAGTGTCCTCCACAGATCCCCCCTTCACTGGCCTACCTCATCTTCTGCTCGTGCAGCAGTGCGCCTCGGGCCCGCCTACTCCAGTCTTGACCTGACTACTCCTCTGCTTCCTTGGCTTCCCCCCCAGCCAGGCCCGAGGCGCGGCCCGCCCAAGCCCCGCCCACTACAGCCGCGGACCGCCCAAGCCCCGCCCACCTGGCTGCCGGCTGTGTAAAAAAATAAATTAAAAAAAATGAATGAAGTCCGGGACGGGCCCCCAGTGGCGTAGGGCCCCATAGCCACTGCTATGGTTGCTATGGCTATCCCTACGCCACTGCCTAATAGCCAGTAGCCCTTACCGACATATTAAGTTGGAACAACAGAGCTGCTCGTTATTTTGGTGAAGCAGCGTTCTTTTTAGATAGGTGTGCTCCAAGCTTAATATACACAATGGACATTCAGAGAAGGCTGAACTGCAGGAAGGAAGGAGGGGGTAGCAGCCTGAATGAATGATAAGACTGGATGTGCCTCCCAGACTACCTCAGACTGCCTGTAGTTACTACAGTTAAACTATAATCACAGATCACTTCTCTGAGCTAAAAAGCAGGCAGCAAACAAGGGGAAAATAATAGCAGGTTACCTTGACATGGAGGCACTTATTTAAATTTCATTTGTAAGCGCACAACTGGACAGTCACTTAAATAATTTCAAAATGCTCGCACCCACTCCATAGTTGCTTCACAGAAAATACTGCTGTAAATGTTATTTGAAAACAAAAAAAGGTCCTTTTTATGCCATTATCATTAATGTTTAAGAGAAATGGAAAACATGATCACTAAAGTCTTTTTGTCAATTTTTTATAGAATTTTTTGAAGAATGTGGGAAGATTTTGGCAACCCCCTTCCCCACCAATTCCTCTGAATCTGTAAAGGAAAGATTACTTCCCTGCTTTCCAGAGCTGGCTCTTCACTCCTTCTCCTGTAGACCTGCAATGCTGGGTTCCCTTAATGTCAACATCTAGTTTGACATTGCTGCAGCCAATCACTGGCCATGGCGGAGACCAGATTCCCTTGTGTCATGTGAGAACTCATGATGTAATTGGAGCCGGTCACCTACAACCAGTGATTGACATCTAGGGAGATCAGCAGAGCATGGCAGCCCTGCAGGAGAAGGCGTGGGAAGCCGGCGCCAGGAATCAGGTAAGTCATCTTGCATTTACATGTCCAGACGAATGGAGGGATTGCCACAACCCTCACCCTCCCCATTCTTTCACAACCCCTTTAAAAGGATTCTCCACGATACCCATGTTAATGACCTATTCTCTGGACAGGTCTTCAATGTCAGATCAGTAGGGATTCAACACTTAACTATTTTGGACTGCCACAGTGACGAAGAGGAACAGTGTACTGAACAGAAGGCTCTGTACACTGTGGCCCTCAATTATCATACCTTCACTGTAAAATTCTGGCATCAAAAAGTCTAAAAATAGGGCTTTTGCAACTTTTTGCACTCACTCTAGTTTTGTAATGTGAGTGGGAAAGTGGGTGTGGTTAGCTATGTTAATGAGCTTCACTCCAGATTTATCATTGAGACTTTTTTTTTTTTTTTGCAAAGAAGTCGCAATCTCACACCAGGAGGAGAGTGGAATAGAGAAACTGGAGTAGCTTCTCTAGACAAAAGTGACAAATTTATCAAGTAACAGGAGACATTTGATAAATGCAACATAAAGTACTCCAAAGCAGTCTCAAGCAAAACTGACTTCAAATTTTCTCCTCATGGTAAATTCCCCCATTTGTGTTTTCTGCCACTGGTGTATTTAAGCTCAGCCCATGTTTACTTCCATTGAAAGTCAGTTGGCTGTAGTATAGCTATGCAGGAAAAAACTATGAAGACGTCAAAGCCATTACATCATTTTAAGGATCATGGGGGTACCAGCCAGTGGCTAGAGATGATCGAATTTCTCAAAAATTCGATTCGGATGGTTCGCCGAATTTCTCAAAAACATTTGGTTCGATCCGAATTTATTTGTGGCGAATCACGTTAAAAAACTGCTCATTCCTGGCTGCAAAAAGCCTTTATAATGGTGTAGAACACTGTGCCTCGCTATTAGAATCACTGCACACTTCACTTATTTGAACAGTTACGGGGCCAAAACTGACCAAATAAATCAAGCGTGTACTCAGCCTTTCAGGTCAATGTTAGCGTCAAGAAGAAGCGCACTCCTTTTACATCGTCGGTAGCTGATTCCACATAGATGTCTACCGAACATGTTCTATTAAACGCTTATACAAAAAAAGCCGACCCGACAAAGTGGAGAGGGTGTCAGCAGTAAGTTTGTGTTGACGTTACTGATTATTTTGCCATTCGTCTGATCAGTCAGAACAATAACCCCCAAAAAATTTATCCTGTCTGTGGAGCATCCGCCTTCACTCAATCAGCATTTGGTCAGTAATCCATCAGTATTGCTAAAGCCCAAAAAAAACAGGAGTGGATCCAAAACAGAGATGACACATGAAAGGAATATTTGTATGTCTTTTGTGTTTTGTACCCACTCCTGCTTTTGGCTACCAAATCATAAGCCAATTCTGATGCAATATAGGGACCATGTCATGCAGGCCTTACAGCTGTTACATAGACAGGATCCATTGTGAGTCTCATTTTTCCTTCCTTCTGACAGATCAGAAGAAAGGTCAAATAAATGATGATGTCAGCCAGGCTGAAGGGAAAATAGTGGCCCAGTCATGAACTGGGGAGGGTGGGAACTGCATGAGAAGTCCACAGAGTTGCCCTATGACATAGTAGTGAGGTGGAAGCAGCATGAGGAGACCACAGAGTGGCCCAAAAACAGTCTGGAGGTGGCAGCAGCATCAGGAGGCCACAGAGTAGCACAATGACAGAGTGTGGAGGTGGCGGCAGCAGCAGCAGCATCAGGAGGAGGCCACAGAGTGGCACAATGACAGTGTGGAGGTGGCAGCAGCAGCATAAGGAGGCCACAGAGTGGCACAATGACAATTGCGAAGGGGCGGCAGCAGCATTAGGAGGAGGACAGAGGGTCACACAATGTTAGTATAGAGGTGGCAGCAGCATCAGGAGGCCACAGAGAGGCACAATGATAGAGTGTGGAGGTGGGGGCAGCATCAGGAGGAGGCCACAGGGTGACACAATGACAGTGTAGAGGTGGCAGAGGCATCAGGAGGTCACAGAGTGGCACAATTACAGAGATTGGAGGTGACGGCAGCAGAAGCATCAGGAGGAGGCCACAGGGTGGCACAATGACAGTGTGGAGGTGGCAGCAGGAGGCCACAGAGTGGCACAATGACAGAGCGTGGAGGTGGCAGCAGCAGCATCATCAGGAGGAGGCCACTGGGTGGCAAAATGAAAGTGTGGAGGTGGCAGCATCAGGAGACCACAGAGTGGCACAAAGACAGAGTGTGGAGGTGGCAGCAGCAGTATCAGGAGGAGGCCACAGGGTGGCACAATGACAGAGTGTGGAAGTGGCAGCAGCATCATCAGGAGGCCACAGAGTGGCACAATGACAGTGTGGAGGTGGCAGCAGCAGCATGAGGAGACCACATAGCGGCACAATGACAGAGTGTGGAGGTGGCGGCAGCAGTGTCAGAAGGAGGCCATGGGTGGCACAATGACAGTGTGGAGGTGGCAGCAGCATCAGGAGGCCACAGAGTGGCACGAAGACAGAGTGTGGAGGTGGAAGCAGCAGCATCATGAGGAGACCACAGAGTGGCACAATGACAGAGTGTGGAGGTGGTGGCAGCAGTATCAAGAGAAGGCCACAGGGTGGCACGATGACAGTGTTGAGGTGGCAGCAGCATCACCAGGAGGCTACAGAGTGGCATAATGACAGAGTATGGTGGTGGCTACAGCAGTATCATGAGGCCACAGGGTGGCACAAGGACAGCGTGTGGAGGTGGCAGCAGCATCATCAGCAGGTGACAGAGTGGCACAATAATAGACTGTGGATGTTGCAGCAGCAGCATCAGAAGTAGGCCACAGGGTGGCACAATGACAGTGTGGAGGTGGCAGCAGCATCAGGAAGCCACAGGGTGGCACAATGGCAGTGTGGAGGTGGCAGCAGCAGCATCATGAGGAGACCACAGAGTGGCACAATGACAGAGTGTGGAGGTGGTGGCAGCAGTATCAGGAGAAGGCCACAGGGTGGCACGATGACACTGTTGAGGTGGCAGCAGCATCATCAGGAGGCCACAGAGTGGCATAATGACAGAGTATGGTGGTGGCTACAGCAGCAGCATCAGGAGGAGGCCACAGGGTGGCACAATGACAGTGTGGAGGTTGCAGCAGCATGAGGAGACCACAGAGTGGCACAATGACAAAGTGTGGAGGTGGCAACAGCAGCAGCAGCATCAGGAGGAGGCCATAGGATGGCACAATGACACAGTGTGGAGGTGGCAGCAACATCATCAGGAGGTTACAGAGTGGCACAATGACAAAGTCCAAAGGGATGGCAGTAGCATCAGGAGGAGGCCACAGGGTGGCACAATGACAGTGTGGAGGTGGCAGCAGCAGCATCAGAAGGCCACAAAGTGGCATAATGATAGAGTGTGTAGGTGGCGGCAGCAGAAGCATCAGGAGGAGGCCACAGGGTAGCACAATGACAGTGTGGAAGTGTCAGCAGCAGCATCAGGAGGCCACAGAGTGGAACAATGACAAAGTGTGAAGGTGGTGGCAGCAGCAGCATCAGGAGGAGGCCACAGGATGGCACAATGACAGTGTGGAGGAGGCATCAGTAGCATCAGGAGGCCACAAAGTGGCATAATGATAGACTGTGGAGGTGGCATCAGCAGCATCAGGAGGAGGCCACAGAGTGGCACAATGACAGTGTGGAGGTGGCAGCAGCAGCATCAGGAGGCCACAGGGTGGCACAATGACAGTGAGGAGGTGGCAGCAGCAGCATGAGTAGACCACATAGCGGCACAATGACAGTGTGTGGAGGTGGCAGTAGCAGCAGGAGGCCACAGAGTGGCATAATGACAGAGGGTGGAGGTTGCGGTAGCAGCATCAGGAGGCCGCAAAGTGGCACAATGACAAAGTGCGAAGGGGCGGCATCAGCATCAGGAGGAGGCCAAAGAGTGGCACAATGACAGTTTGAAAGTGGCAGCAGCAGCATCAGGATGCCACAGAGGGGCACAATGATAGAGTGTGTAGATGGGGCAGCAGCAACAGGAGGAGACCACAGGGTGGCACAATGACAGTGTGAAGGTGGCAACGGCATCAGGAGGCCACAGAGTGGCACAATAACAGAGTGTGGAGGTGGCGGCAGTAGAAGCATCAGGATGAGGCCACAGAGTGGCACAATGACAGTGTGGAGGTGGCGGCAGCATGAGGAGGCCACAGAGTGGCACAATGACAGCGTGTGGTGGTGGAAGCAGCATCAGGACACCACAGAGTGGCAAGGTGGCATAGTGTTGAGGTAGCAGCAGCATCAGGAGACCAGAGCGTGGCAAGGTGACATAGTGTGTAGGTGACAGCATCAGGAAACCACAGAGTGGCAAGGTGACAGAGTGTGGAGTTGGCAGCAGCATCAGGAGACCACAGAGTGTCAAGGTGACATAGTGTGGAGGTGGCAGCAGCATCAGTAGACCAGAGAGTGGCAAGGTGACATAGTGTGGAGGTGACAGCATCAGGAGACCACAGAGTGGCAAGGTGACATATTGTGGAGGTGGCAGCAGCATCAGGAGACCACACAGTGACCCGGTGACAGAGTTCAGGTCCTTCTCCAGGTCTAGCTGCTGCTGCAGCTGGTGAGTAGTTTCTTCAGTAGGCAGATGAAGAAAGCTGCTCATCAGCGACTCTAGACTCAAGTTTCTGCTGATGGAGCTGAAACTGTTCCTACCCCCCACCCTGCAACAGCTGCCATGGCAGAGGAATGTGAGCGCAGAGGGCCCCCCTGTTCAGACCTACGAGAGGATGGATGATGGTGCAGCTAGGCAGCGACCAACTGACTACATAGGATGTCTCGATAGTAGTCCAGTTTGTCCTCCCTCTCAGCAGGTGTAAACAAGGCCCACATTTTGAACCGGTAGCGAAGGTCCAACAAGGGGGAGAGCCAGAAGTCATCCCTCTGCCGAATGGTGACAATTCGTCAGTCACTACGCAAGCAAGTGAGCATGCATCAGGCCATTTGAGCAAGTGACTTGGAGGGACTCCCTGCCTCAATCTCCACTGCATACTGCCACGGTGTGTCTGGGTCCTCTGCCTCATCTTCGTCCTCGCCCTGTAGCTCCTCTGGCTGCTCCTGCTCCTCCTCCCCTGTCACCTGTGTAGAGAAACCACCCATTTCGCTACACATTGCTTGTGCTCCAATGTCCTCCTCCTCCTCCTCTAGTTCAGCCCCCTCAGGGCTCATGTGGCCGTGAGATCTAGGCGCCACGTCTCCAGTCCCCTGACCAGCCAGATTTACCACATCCGTTCCAGGACATGAAGCAATAGAATGACATTGTTCATCCCGTAGTCCTGGTGACTGACAAATAACGTGGCCTCCTCAAAGGGCCTTAGCAAACGGCAGGTGTCACACATGAGCTGCCACTGGCTGACATCGAAGTTACACAGGAGAGTACTCCTGCCCGCTTGGATCATCAAGACATCGTTTATGGCCTTTCTTCTTCGTATAGTCAGTCCAAAATATGGAGGGTGGAATTCCAATGGGTGGAAACGTTGCATATCAGCCTATGTTGGGGGATGCCGTTCTGCCAATGAGGGTGTGCATTGTGGTGTACAAGTGCCTGAAGTTCATGCAAAGTTACCTGGCCATTTTTAGGATGTCTTGCAGATGGGTGGAAGACTTTAAGAAACGTTTGACAACCAGAATCAACACGTGTGCCATGCAGGGCGCTTGGTTCAGCCCTCCTTGACACAGTGCCGACACCATGTTCTTCACATTGTCGGTCACCATGGTTCTGATTTTTGAGTTGTCGCAGAGAAAGCCAGGATTCGATTTTTTGATGAAGGACACGGAACAGTTCCTCCCCTTTGTGACTCTGTTTGCCAAGGCAAACGAGGTGTAGAACAGCATGACTCCACCGTGTCCTGCACATGTGGTTTGCTGGAGGGGCACTGTGAATTTTCCCTGCAGTAGAGGCTGAGGACACAGTGGAGGATGAGGAGGCAGAGGTGGACATTGTCGCAGGACCAACGGCATGACAACGTGGAGGCGGAAGCGGCATCACCTGGCCAAGTTTCTGGTGCGGCTGTGCAGGAACCACATTCACCCAGTGAGCCATAAAGGACATGTATTGTCCCTGACTGTAGTTTCAGCTCCACACGTCGGCGCTGCCGTGCACTTTGGCAGACACGACAGGCTCAAGGACTGGCCCACCTTCTGTTCTACATACGTGTGCACGACTGGTACTGCCTTTTTGGCAAATAAATGACTTGGCTGGGCTTGGGACTCTCCACCTTGGCTTGGCACAAGCCATCAGTTCTCTGAAAGGTGCAGAGTCCACCACTTGGAAAGGGAGGGATATGTCGTTTGGCAAACTCTAATCTGGCCTTCCTGTTTTTGAGGCTCACCAATGGTGTACATCTTGTGGTGAACCCTCTGTATTCACTCTGGTGAAGTCTTCTCTTGATTGTTGACTTTGACACACATACACCTACCTCCTGGAGAGTGTTCTTGATCTGGCCAACTGTTGTGAAGGGTGTTTTCTTCACCAGGGAACGAATTAGTCCCTTATTTTTATCCACTTATATACCCCACAAAATGCTTTAAAACATATAACTGCACCGCTGAACGGGCAAATAATATATATTTTTTTGCCACTAATACAAGCCAAAAATGCTTTAGAACATATAACTGCACCGCACAAGGGCAAATAAGACGTAGAAATATTTCCTTGTAATAAATCCTGTTAATGGCTCTATCAAACAGCATTTACACCCCAATAACAAGAACAGTTTTCTGGAATTGCAGAGCTGTATAATGGCAATTTGGATCCGCAGTCAGTGTAGCAAGGTGTAATAGGATTGTTCCTATTACCCAGGCTGTAAACTCCCCTACTTAACCCTGTTCTGCTTCAATACTGTGGAATGATTCCTCCCTATCCTTTCCCTGAACTTCTATACAGCAAAATAACAGTTTTAAAGTATTTTCTACCACTGTCCCTGTCGCCTGCTGACATCTCTCCCTGCACTAAGTACACTGGAAAATGACGGAATCCAAGATGGCTAAGGCTATTTATAGGCTGCGACAGTACAGGGCTGGCTGGCTGTTGATTGGCTGCATGCATGGCATTGTAGGTGATCCCTCATTCCCAGAGTTCCTTGCTTCATGTCCTAACACGTGCAGCAGCCATTTTAGAAAAGAATGCGATTCTTTACCACGAAGCGTGAGAAAATTGGGATTCGGTGCGAATGTAATTTTTCCTGAAATTCAGACCAAATTCCACTTCGTCAACTTCGATTCGCTTGTCACTAGTAATTACATATCCTAATGTCATCATTTTCTATATTGGGGAAACCCAGTAAAAAAAACTGCAATAAAACATTTGTTAGTTTTACATAATATTATGCATTGCCCTTCACAAAAATCTGAACATATTTTACAGTAATTTCCACCAATTATAAAAGGACATGTAATTCATCATGAGTAAAATATGCTATTAAGAGTTCCAACTCTTAGCATAACTCATTAATCACCAGTAATGAAAAAACAACCTTGAAAGAACTGCAATAGTAGGGTACTTTGGTTATTTGTTATACAGTACTGGTACAGGGGTGCTCATTCTGTGCTGTAAATAATGCTTCATCCAAGTGCATCAGACAGCAACACATTTTCATTTCAGTATATTGTTAGTCAAATGAAAGGTGTAATAACCTCCCTGCACATAAATCTTGCAATTTATTTTTGATATATGTGTGACAAGAAGAAAAACTACAGCACTGGGGGCACACCATGAGCCATCATTAAGATTGTAGCTGGGGTTGATAGCTGTAAAATCAGTCCCATTATATAAAGCATCATTAGTTATATGTACAAACTTCAAGGCAATTATCAAGGAAAATAAGCCATTAATCACAAAATTGCTAAATATACAGTCAGGTCCATAAATATTGGGACATTAACACAATTCTAACATTTTTGGCTCTATACACCACCACAATGGATTTGAAATGAAACGAACAAGATGCGCTTTAACTGCAGACTGTCAGCTTTAATTTGAGGGTATTTACATCCAAATCAGGTGAACGGTGTAGGAATTACAACAGTTTGTATATGTGCCTCCCACTTGTTGAGGAACCAAAAGTAATGGGACAATTGGCTTCTCAGCTGTTCCATGGCCCGGTGTGTGTTATTCCCTCATTATCCCAATTACAATGAGCAAATAAAAGGTCCAGAGTTAATTTCCAGTGTGCTATTTGCATTTGGGATCTGTTGCTGTCAACTCTCAAGATGAGATCCTAAGAGCGGTCACTATCAGTGAAGCAAGCCATCATTAGGCTGAAAAAAACAAAACAAACCCATCAGAGAGATAGCAAAAACATTAGGCGTGGCCAAAACAACTGTTTGGAACATTCTTAAAAAGAAGGAATGCACCGTGAGCTCAGCAACACCAAAAGACCAGGAAGACCACGGAAAACAACTATGGTGGATGATCAAAGAATTCTTTCCCTGGTGAAGAAAACACCCTTTACAACAGTTGGCCAGACCAAGAACACTCTCCAGGAGGTAGGTGTATGTGTGTCAAAGTCAACAATTAAGAGAAGACTTCACCAGAGTAAATACAGAGGGTTCACCACAAGATGTAAACCATTGTGAGCCTTAAAAACAGGAAGGCCAAATTAGAGTTTGCCAACGACATCTAAAAAAGCCTTCACAGTTCTGGAACAACATCCTATGGACAGATGAGACCAAGATCAACTTGTACCAGAGGGATGGGAAGAGAAGAGTATGGAGAAGGAAAGGAACTGCTCATGATCCTAAGCATACCACCTCATCAGTGAAGCATGGTGGTGGTAGTGTCATGGCGTGAGCATGTATGGCTGCCAATGGAACTGGTTCTCTTGTATTTGTTGATGATGTGACTGCTGACAAAAGCAGCCGGATGAATTCTGAAGTGTTTCGGGCAATATTATTTGCTCATATTCAGCCAAATGCTTCAGAACTCATTGGACCGCGCTTCACAGTGCAGATGGACAATGACACAAAGCATACTGCAAAAGCAACCAAAGAGTTTTTTAAGGGAAAGAAGTGGAATGTTATGCAATGGCCAAGTCAATCACCTGACCTGAATCCGATTGAGCATGCATTTCACTTGCTAAAGACAAAACTGAAGGGAAAAACAAGCAGGAACTGAAGACAGTTGCAGTAGACGCCTGGCAGAGCACCATCAGGAATGAAACCCAGCGTCTGGTGATGTCTATGCGTTCCAGACTTCAGGCTGTAATTGACTGCAAAGGATTTGCAACCAAGTATTAAAAAGTGAAAGTTTGATTTATGATTATTATTCTGTCCCATTACTTTTGGTACCTTAACAGGTAAGAGGCACATATGCAAACTGTTGTAATTCCTACACCGTTTACCTGATTTGGATGTAAATACCCTCAAATTAAAGCTGACAGTCTGCAGTAAAAGCACATCTTGTTCATTTCATTTCAATTCCATTGTGGTGGTGTATAGAGCCAAAAATGTTAGAATTGTGTCGATGTAACAATATTTATGGACCTGACTGTATGTGGTTTGACAACACAAAAATCTGGAGATGTCTGTCCTTTTTCAGATTTACATTTATGTAACATAGGTTTTTATCGATTTATAGCAAAGCCAGTAATTAGGCCATGGCAGGAGATGCGTGCACAGGATACTGCCGCCCTAATAAGAAATTAGTAGTACATGTGCAGTGGCCGGTTTGGGTGTGGCCCCAGCACTACGCTGGGTTCCCTGGACACAGTTAAGGTGTCACCAAGTGTTGCTGCTCTCCGGAAGGGATGGTAAGGTGTGGTGAAACCCACTTGGAATTATGTCCAGAGAGTCAGGGTCTGCAGTTAACCAGGGTGCTTCTTTACTGGAGGAATTCAGGTGCAAAACAATACAGTTAAGGCACAGAGCTGGTTTCTCAAGTCTTCTCCATGGCAGAAGAAGGGTATGTTGCTGAGGAAAGGGCTGAGCTAGCTGTCCCTCTTTCTCAGAAGGCTGGCACCCTGGTCAAAGGCTGTTGATCCAGAGTCTGTGGCAGAGTATCCCCATCTCAGTGTCTTCTTCTGGTCACTCAATAGTCTGACAGAGTCTCCTCTTCTAAGCACTGTTCCATAACTGCAGAACACTAGAGACTCTGACTACTCTCTTTTCTGGCTAAACTAGAACCTTCTAGTGGGAGGGGTGGAGTGGAAAAAACTCTGCACGAGCAAATACAATGTTACAATCCCCGTCTCTCATAAAATTACATTAGAGCTTCAATTATAGTCATTGGGAATGACACAGCAGATTTTCCAGACAATAACAGGTTTTCAGACATAATAACAGGGCTATACCAGACATCCAAAAGTTCAGTCTGTCTGGGTTTGGTGGTAAACAAGTCTGGCTTTTTCCCTCCAAAACATACTCTTCTTTAAAGCCTCATTCACACGTCCGTGATTCACGGACATGTGCTGTACGTGTTCCACACAGACAGGCCACGGATCCATTCAATTGAATGTGTGTGTTCAGATGTCAGTGTTTCATCACGGTCCGTGGTTCTGTTTTTTTAGCACGGATACATGTCCTATCTTGATCCGTGTTCCTGGATCCCTCACACCCATTATAGTCAATGAGTCAGTGAAAACCACGGATCCCTCACGGATATCATCCGTGTCGCGTCTGTTTTTTAATGGATGGTTGCTACGGATACTCTAGGGATTTTTCCATTGTCTCAGTAGTAGCAGGTGAAACTAGTTCCTGCTATTTTCTCTGTAAGTTTTGCCTGTTCGATGCAGTTTAGGAGCTCCAAATTTGAGCCTATTTTATTTTTTCAAAAAGAAAATAGTATTTTCATTGGCCATGCATCCTTTAAATGTGGAGCAATTAATAACTTTAGTGTAGGCCCTCCCAGAATTGTGGGACAACCGCATTGAGGGCTACCACAAAAGGCCCTTAATAGATGTGTCGTGGGAAGCTGTGACAGCCGAGCTTCTGGCATCTGATTGCACTTCAAGTTCATCTGTGGAGCGGATCACCCTAGGTAAATTTTTTATGCACCTTTATTTATAGCATGTGTGTGTTTACTGGACTTTTATAATACACTAAGGCCCCTTTTCCACAAGCGAGTGTCACTCTCCAGCCTCCGCGCAGCTACCCTCCTGACCTCCCAGCACTGATTTCTAATGCTATGTAACGCTTAGGCCTCTTTCACATGGATGTCGCGTGTGAGGGCCAGATAGGATGCGGGTGTGTCGCGGGAAAATGCACGATTTTTCCGCGCGAATGCAAAGCGTTTTAATGCGTTTTGCACACGCGTGAGAAAAATCTGCATGTTTGGTACCCAGGCCCGAACCCGAACTTCTTCACAGAAGTTCGGGTTTGGGTTAGGTGTTGTGTAAATTTTATTATTTAACCTTATAACATGGTTATAAGGGAAAATAATAGCATTCTTAATACAGAATGCTAAGTAATTTAGGGATGGAGGGGTTAATTTTTTTTTAAAATTAAATTCACCTCATCCACTTGTTCGTGAATCATGGCTCGTCTTCATTCTTCTTTGAGGACCTGGGCGAAAAGGACCTTTGGTGTCGTCACTGCGCTCATCACATGTTCCATCACCATGGTGATGGATCATGTGATGAGCGCGGATCCATCACATGGCCCATCACCATGGTGACGGACCATGTGATGAGCGCAGTGAGGTCGCCAAAGGTCCTTTTCGCCCAGGTCATCAAAGAATTAGAAAGAAGACAAGCTGGGCAGCACAAACAAGTGGATGAGGTGAGTTTAATAAATAAAAAAAATTTAACCCCTCCATCCCTAATTTACTTAGCATTCTGTATGAAGAATGCTATTATTTTCCCTTATAACCATGTTATAAGGGAAAATAATAATGATCGGGTCCCCATCCCGATCGTCACCTAGCAACCATGCGTAAATATCGCACCGCATCCGCACTTGCTTGCGATTTTCACACAGCCCCATTCACTTCTATGGGGCCTGCGTTGCGTGAAAAGTGCACAATATAGAGCATGCTACGATTTTCACGCAACGCACATGAGATGCATGAAAATCACCGCTCTTGTGCACAGCCCCATAGAAATGAATAGGTTCAGATTCAGTGCGGGTGCAATGCGTTCACCTCACGCATTGCACCCGCGCTGTCAGTGTTATCCAATACATTCCAGAACTGTAAGGGTTACCTAGCATAAGTCAATATAATGCTATGCAACCCCGGCAGTGCTGAAAGTTCATGACGGGTGCTGCACTGCGAGTCCAGAGAGTGACAATCGCTCCTCTGAAAGCGTTCTACGAGCATATAGTTATTTTTTAGGGTCATAGTTTGGACATGATATGTCTGTCTGTTTTTTGCTGCTTGCTAAGTTCTCTACTATCTTGTATGACCAGGCCAGGAACAATGTGTATATAGGAATGTTCTAAGGTTTGAATATTTTTTAACCAAGTAGTGTATTTACAGAAACAGTGTCAAGCATTTAAACTACATTTGCAACTTTATTTTTCATAATGTGCATTTTTAAATTGACCTTTTTTGTGTACAGAAATGTATACTCTTTTCTATTGGCTTTTGAAGTGGTAGGCATGTAGACATTGCTGAATACACACATCTCTGCTACGTTCCTTTTATTTTGTCTTAGCATGTACGAGTGGAGCATTTCATAAATTAAACCAATGTTCCACTCCTAAATGCTTATCGGACTGAGCAAGAGGCTATGTCCGTCCTCTGCGCTGTACTCTCTGGACCACCCCTTTCTTTATATGATAAGTTTTTAATGTAGCCAGTGAAGTTATCCTTATAAGATTCCAAGGCACACAAGCTCATAGAAATATTACATAGTTGTATTTGTGCTGTTACTTTTCGTAGGGTAATCATGTGTATTTTTTTTGTCACATAGTGGATACAGTAAAATTTTACCTTTCAGTTTCTGGAGGCATTGTAAGTAGGTAAATATGTGCTAAGAATTATGATCAAACCTTGGCTGTTTTTGGGTCATGATGTTATATGTAATCAGCCTTTTATTTTAGCACTGAAGACAGTTTTCAGGATGAGGATGTGGTTGAGGACACGCCCCATGCCACATGTCATGTTCCTGTGGCTACAGAGTCAGAAGGTCCTGAGGTGGAAGAGCAGCCATCAATATCTGGGCAGGAAATTCTACCATCCAGATTAGTTGGTCAGGCCTCCACCCGTTCTGCACACAGTCGTTGTTGGATCCATGTTGCAAGCAATGCAGCAGTAATTGATGAGCGCATCCTGCAATACATCAATGAGGCCCACTCAGAGGATGAGTACGGCCGTTTTGCCCGTACTCTGGCCCCTCTTTTATGTGGAGTCCATGCAGAAATGCAGACAAGAGTGTGTTGTGGCATTATGACCCTTCTCGAAGCTGCCACTCCACCAAATAACCCCAATAGTACTCTGCCAGCTATTGAACAGGGGCGTATAAATGGGAATGAGCCAGCTAATCCCCCACCACCGGGGCCTAGTATTTCACACCCCTCCTCCTCAGCCCTTGCATTTCCATGGTTCCCAGCCTGTGTACTCCCAGGATTATGCCTATGGAGTTTCCAATCAAAGACCTCCAGAGTATTATGGTCAGCCATACCATGGCCCTTTATATGTGCTCCCTCCCACACAGTTTCTGCTCCTCCACCTGCCCCAGAACGGTTCTCATCTGGAAAGGTGGGTACCAGTGGCGAGCCAGCTATTTTGCACTTATAATGTGGGCTTAATCTTTTTATGTTAATGTTTTATATTTTATTTAAAAACACTTTATTGAAGTTGGTGTATTATGGCAATAGCCAAATATTTACCTTAAAGGACTCAAGTTGATGTCCTGTGCAATTTAGAATTTTATTATGCTCCACATCCCTGGATGGGCACTTTTCTTAAGCACATTGTGTGTGTTTAATGATTATTTTTTATTTGATAAAAGATTTATACCGATGAAAAGTATTTTGTCTTCCATTACCTGAACCTAATATGAACAAGGATAGTAATGGCATGGTAAAACATTTTTAAAATATATTCAAAATTACCCTAGCCAGTCTAAAACTTGAGGTGTAATATCCTCTTAAACTGTTTTCAATATTCCAACACATAGGTAATGACTCCAAAACATAAATCATAAACTTTATTCAATGTAAAATAATGTAATGTGTACTGTGGTCAGCATGAACAGTATTTATTAATTTTAGGTTTTCCGAATTCAAATAATTGTGTAGCTGTCAAATATTATGGGCCTGCCCAAAATACATTGCTGCTCCATAGGCAACTCAATTATAGTGTATGTTTCTTACAAATATGGATTAACTAAAATTAATGTCTTGGTGGTGTTTTCAAGGACGAATTTTATATTGAATATCCTGTGCATAGGAAATCAATATCACATTGGTGGAGGTCAAACACCAGGGACCACCACTGATATGATATTGAGGAACTATCCCGAGACTAGGTCATGTAATTTTTGGTCATGATAACCACTTTAAACATTTTGTGGTGGCAAATGACTATCCGCCAAGACAGTGGTAGAGAACTATATATAAATGTATTATGTGAAACATTGCTTTGTTGCCCATAGCAAATATCATAATGAAACCTGGAGTATATATAAAACAACCCAGTTAAAAAAAATAAAAAATAAAAAAAAATGTCTAAACATCCACACTGTCTCTAGATAGTAGTTTGAGTACCCCTTAAAGGGAACCTGTCACCGGGATTTTGTGTATAGAGCTGAGGACATGGGTTGCTAGATGGCTGCTAGCACATCTGCAATACCCAGTCCCCATAGCTCTGTGTGCTTTTATTGTGTAAAAAAACTGATTTGATACATATGCAAATTAACCTGAGATGAGTCCTGTCCCTGACTCATCTCACGTACAGGACTCATCTCAGGTTAATTTGCAGATGTATTAAATCAGTTTTTTTACACAATAAAAGCACACAGAGCTATGGGGACTGGGTATTGCGGATGTGCTAGTGGCCATCTAGCAACCCATGTCCTCAGCTCTATACACAAAATCCCGGTGACAGGTTCCCTTTAAAATTCTGTAGGAGATTGCTTTTTAAAAAAAATGAGGTATTGGTTTGTAGTATGCACAAAATTAAGGAATAGTTTAAAATGACAGGAATTTTGTGCAAAATACGTAAGCCTGCAACCTACGTCAAGGGTCCTCATCAACTTGCGAGTCCCTAACTAAAAAACGAATGTCGTTTTTAGAATTTAAAAAGTATGAGTCAAGGCAAATTAACCCTATAAAGTAAAATAAAGTAAGGAGTTGATGTCTTTGCATAGGAAAAACGGGAAAATGTCCACAAATGTCCAGACTTTGAAGCAGGCTCGCATTGGCCCACTGGGGAGGCGGGGGATTCCTCCGTGGGCCCCCAGTCTCCTGCACCCTGAGATAAGATGGAGGAGTAATTATTTCTCTTGCTTCTCAGGAGAGATAATTATTGTAGCCACAAGGTGGCAGTATCGCACAGCGATGCAGCCTCCTACTGGTGTAAATTGTACAGGAGGCCCCGCAGTAACTTCTGAACTTCCCGGCTACTGGCAGTTAAGGAGGAGAGAACATGTCTGGCCATCCTCCTGCCCTCCCTGCTGTCAGAAAACTGGCTGCTGGAGAGAAGGACTCCTCTGCGGTGCTGGCCTGATTTCTCAGGTGTGTGACAGTAGTGAGCTGTAGGAGACTGTAAGGGGGAAATAGGGGATTTGTTTATAGCAGACACAGATCTATAAATGTGTGCTGATCTCTGCAGAGTTCACAGTGGCATTGGGGGGACTCTGCCCTAGGTCCCCAATGCCTCTGATTTAGGTGCACCTCATAAGTGCCCCAGCTCCAGATGCCCCCCAATGCCCCCACTCTAAATGCACCGCTAATATTGCCTCTTCTCCAGTTACCCCTGCTCCAGGATCCACACTACTACACTGCCTTAGGTGACCCTAATGCCTCTGTTTCAGTTATGATCCTCCGTTTGTGCCCTTTGCTCACGTTGCTCCTCTAGAACCTTTGCTCCATTGGTCCATCCACAGATGCCACAGTCTTTGTAATTCATTTTTGGATATATATGGTGGCTGTGAGAAAGCGGAGCGAAACGTACGTCGGGGTGTGCTGACAGCTGACTGGAGGTTGGATCCTTGTTTGTCACCATTGCCCAGGTATTGTCTGTTACTTCCTTAGTTTATTGCTGCCTGTATGCCCACTTTAGGTCACCTGCAGGGACCTCATGTGAGGGCTTGTTTATACAGGGCTCTTTAGGTATATCAGACACCTTTTTAGGGCAAAATTGGTACATGAATATTTTCTTTCTTTTTAGGCACTGCTGGTATTTACTAGGTGCCTAGTTTATTTTCACTTTTTGGGATCTTACACCATGCCGGTCAACATGTGAGCTACCATTTGCTACATCACCTGTATTGCTGCTCTATATTTTTTAGATTCACTGTCTTATATGGTCTTGTTATTACTTGTATGTAATTATTTAATAAAGTTTCATATTTTGTGTATGTATGGGTGTTCTGTTTGGATTTCTTTTTGGGTTCCTTTTAAAAATACTGTTGATTATGTGCAATCTGAGGAGGTTATGATTTCGTAAATTTCATGCCAGACATTTATGCTTAAAGGGTTTGTCTCACTTCAGTAAATGGCATTTATCATGCAGTTAATACAAGGCGCTTACTAATGTATTGTGATACTCCACATTGCCTCCTTTCCATCACA
Source organism: Bufo gargarizans (assembly GCF_014858855.1). Classification (NCBI taxonomy): domain Eukaryota; kingdom Metazoa; phylum Chordata; class Amphibia; order Anura; family Bufonidae; genus Bufo; species Bufo gargarizans. Next base: position 330,797,200 of record NC_058084.1, read on the forward strand.
TTATACACAGCACATATCCGTGGTTATTACCACCGCGTAATCCAGCAGTGGTGGCCGTGCTTACACACTATAGGGAAAGGCTGGAAGTGCGCATAGCCCAACACCTTTACCTATAGTGGGCAAGCACGGCCACCGCTGTGGTAATAACCATGGATATGTGCTGTGTATAATGTGATAGAAAGGAGGCAATATAGACAATCACAATACATTAGGAAGTGCCTTGTATTAACTTTCTCTACATGATAAATGCCAATTGCTGAAGCAAGACAACCCCTTTAACTCCTTTAAGTGTGCTACACTTAATAGGGTTAGGCATAAATGTCTTGCTTTGTGCATTGCTTGTTTCCTATGTGTGATTGGTGTGTGCTATATATGATCTATGTATCAGTGGTGTATGTGCAGATTTCGACATATGCATCAGTGGCATGTGACCCATGTATAAGTGTCTTGTGTCCCACAGCTGTCCAATGAGTCATTTAAATGCGCTGCATGTGTGAATTTTATTGAAAAGAAAAACAAACACTTATTTTCCAATCACAAATTAATCAACATCATTAATTTTCTTCTTTTACACCTTTAATCCCTACCCCAAAGGTTCCCCCCCCCCCTCCCCTCCAATGTGTCTCCTATCCCCTCCATCAACAAGGACGGAGAAGGGATAACGATGGGTTGAAGGCAGAGAAGTTTAAAACTTCCAAATCCCCCATATCTTATTCCATTTCTCCTCAATGTTTCTTTGTTTATATAGGATATTTTCATATCTCTTAATCTTATTGACCAGATTTAACCATGTATACACAATAGGGATATTTCGTGAGAACCAGACTCGTGTAATTAAAAGTCTCACCAAGAACATTATTTAAATCAAGAGAATTGACCTGGGAGAAATCACCCAGCATCCAAGATTCCACCGTGTATGGAATCACTACTTTCAGTTTTTCAGTAATAAGTTTAGCAATTGCCTCCCAATATTCTGGTAATTGTGTACAGAACCAAAACATATGTAAAAAAAACAGCCTCAGGTGAATTGCACCGTGGACAATAAGCCATACTGGCGTGACATATACTCTGTGTAAAATATTAAATTGAACTAAAACATAGTTAAATTTGTGAGACACTAATATTAAATTAAGCATAATATTTCCCCAATCATCTGATTGCATCATTAAACAATCAACTCCCCAAGCCCTTTGTCCAGGGGAGCATTATAATTAAATAGTGCTTCAAGTAACATTTTATAAAGTTGAAAGATCTTAATCTTCTGACCCAAGTTTCCCATCAATTCATTCAAAAGTGAAGAAGTGTCTATCTGAAGCAAAAATGTCCCCTTTACACTAGAAAGTGCTGAAAGTAACTGTAAATACCTAAACCAAGAAAAGTTAATAATATGCTCTCTTTGTGCCAACTCCAAGAATGGAAGTATAGCTCCGTTACTCACCACTTGTGTAACATACAGAATATTATTTTTTTGCCAATAGTTATCTCCAGTTAATTCATCTAACTCCTGTAAATAATAATTATGCCAGAGGGTCGTACAATAAAGATATCCCCTTATTTCCAACCATCCTCTAATAGTACCCCACATCTTAGTAAATAGCTTTCTAGACTCCCTATAATTCTGTCGGATTCTGGATAATAACCTGGACTCTATTAGCGTAAACGTATTATCATATGCAGATCTCCTCAGCAGGGTCCTGCAGAGTAGGCTTTCCTGCCTGCATAATTTGAGAGAGAAAAAAGAGCGGTTCCAGCACTCACTTTTAATATGTGTTGTTTTTTATTGTTGCTTCAATACATCAGACACGGACAATCCATCCACCATACAATCATTGTTTACGCGTTTCGAACAACCGTTCTTAATCCTCCCAATGGCAGTAAAGCCATAACTGTGCAGCTATAAAATAGCCCTTAAAATAGGGAAGGTTCAGCCCTCCCTGTTCCAACAGCTTATAAAGGTATTCCAGTTTAAGCCTTACCCGCTTTCTTCCCTATAGTAAATCATTAATAATTCTCTCAATTAATTTAAAGAACTTATCCTCAATCCATATTGGGGAATATCTAAGGATATAGATAATATCACCATCATTACTAGGGATATTCTGTCAGCTCTAGTTAAATGAAGTTGAAGCCATACTGTAATATTTTACCTCAGTTTACTTATCAATGGAATCAAATTTAGCTGTAAAAAATCTTCAACTTTGGGGGATATCATCATACCCAAATATTCAACTGAGTCAGAGACCTTAAGCATACTCAGGGGCCCCTCAATGGAATATTCAGGCCTATCTACAATATTCAATCTCGCAATAGGGGACTTATACAAAAGCTTAATCATATTTATAAATCTAGTACCAAATCCCATCCTTTCCAGAACCTTCCAAAGGAATTCCCACTCCACCCTGTCAAAGGCGCTTAGCGGCATCCAGGGACAGAATAGAACGAGAGACTCCCCGAAAGACTGTATATTCGCAAACAATTGATGCAGATTATAATGAGTACCCTTATTAGGAATAAACCCATTCTGGTCTGGGTGTATAATTTACAAAATAACCTTGGATAGCCTTATAGTCAGAATACTTGAGAGAAGCTTCATATCCGTATTGTGGCAATGTGAACATTGAAGTGTTGTTTTCCCCAGGTTCCAGTCCGGGACTTAGGGCATGCTCATGTCCAGGGATCCTATTTAATCCTGCTACTGGATCTTGGGTGTGTCTCACTCTGGAGAGTGTGCAGACAGAGGCCTGGTGAGGCTCTGTCAGTGTGGTCTCAGCTAGGCAAGGCTGAGGGGCCACGAGGCTATGCAATAGCCTGGACTTTGGGGGACTTGCACACAGAAGGCTGGAGTGGCTCTGTGTGGTCTGAGCCGGGAGGGCTGAGAGACCACTATCCCCCAAGAGACCCTGGTGTGGGAGCAGCCTGGAGGCTGCTGGAGGTTGGGCTGGGAAAGCCGCATCTCATCACGGGTGTGAACTGTGTTACGCTTTAGGTGAGTCAGGGAAACCTATGTGTTTAGATAGGGCCCAGACGGGCAAGGTATTTTATTTTGGCTTTGTGTGTTTTTCTTTATGCCGTGTGCCACAATAAAGCACAGTTTGGCCCCTAAATCCTGGTGTCTGTGAAGAAGTGTGTGTTTGCAACCCCTGGAAAAGAGCTAATCCCCCACAATTGATGGAGGATGCGGCACATGTCCGTGCTGAAAAGTAAAAAAGCAACGTGGTTGCTAGGGGCAACAACATCACTGAAAAGAGCAGGTGCTGCTGAATGTTGCCAAGGAATTGCTGTGTTGCTGTGCAGTGATTTAAAGGGCGGAAGCCTGCTAGTTTGCAGGAGCAGAGACTGCTGGTGTTAATCTGGACATTATTATTATTATTTTTTTTTTCTGTGGTGCAAACAGTGCAGGACTTAAAGGGCCAGTAGCCGAGTAAAAGAGACTGACTTGTGGCATTTTGGTCAAAATGGCTGCAGCTTGGTATCATCCATGGGAGAAGGACTGCAAGCTAGTGATTGGGGGAATCCCGCTGGGGGTCACTCTAGATGCCCGCCAGCAGGTGTCTCGCGTCAGGCCTGAAGTGCTGGACTTTCTGGAGAGAGGGCCAGAGACAGATGTCACGGTGTCTCTGACCTTTATAACAGACTATGGCCCTGTGCAATGGGAGCTCTTAAAATGTGAGACCCTGGAAGTGGAATTTGTACTGGGCAAGGACTTTCCATTGTTTGGGCAGTTGTGCAGCGGAGTTCCTGATAAAAGCAAAGATATGCCGTTGCCAAGGGCAACCGTCGGGAAGATAAAGAGGTGGAGAGCGGTGCGGTTCTCAGAAGTGCATATCTTCCCTGCGACTGTGCCCGGAGTCCTAGAGAGGAAGTGCGGAGGTGCGGTAAAGCTGTTGCTAGGAGCAACCACAACCTTGATGAGTCCGCGGGAGAGGATGTCACTGCTTTACCAGACTGGTTGATTACAAAGGGTAAGACTGTTCCTGTTATTAACTATGTGGCAGAGCCAGTGACAGTGAGCCGGCGGCAGGGGATATCTGCTGGGCCGGTGGGTGATAAGTCACACAGAGAAAAAACTGTGTCTGGACAGGCGGATAAGCCGGCTGTGATGGCTCCCTCGCAGAAACCCGCAGGGGAGAAGGTTTCTGTGTTACCTCAGTTGCCCATGACCAAAGCTAGTTTTGGGATGACAAGGATCCGGGATCCCATGCTAGCCCAGGTAAGAGGTAGCACAAGATTGAAACCTGAGACTGGTAAAATAATAAAGGTGCTGGACAGTCGTGCGGATAAGGACTATCCACTGATTTTCACTGAGCGTGAGACTCCAATGAGAACAGAGACTGATGAACTTGATGTTACAGATATGCTTATGCATGAGGGAGTGTTGGGGTGTAATCTTCCCTTATGCTGGGAGTTGTGGAGTAATGGAGACACTTCTGCAGAGAGTGCAAAAACTCCTGCAGAACTTGTACCTGTACCTGTAAGTGAACGTGTAAGGAAAGGACCATTGAAAACAGTGATGGTACCATGTTTGCCGAAATGCATAATGGAAATGTGAAGTCATGTAATATGTGATAATAATGACATGCCTTTTCCTTTGCAGGCTGTGATTGGGGAAAAAGCTCCCCCTGTTGGTAAACATGTGTCTGATATAAAAGTGTTGATAAATGTTGAAGAAACACCGCTAGGAGACCCCATTGTAGACAATGTGGCGGGGCTAGAGGGTGTACCACACGGACCAGAGGTGGATGTGCAGTCTCCACAGGTTTCTATGATTAATAAAATGTCCCAGGTGGGGATTGACTCAGGGGTGCCCCTAGAGGCCAGGGTTAATAATGACACGAGCAGTATAAAGTGGCCTATGTGCCGTGACAGTTAGCAACTCCGAGAGTGAGGCTACCATGTCAAGACCCAGCAAAACTAAAGTGGTTACTAGTAGCGAGTCTAGCGACCAGGATGACAGTTATATTGACGAGACGAGAGTTCAGTCGGGTGACAGCCTAGTGTCTGAAGCTCATATCCTGACAGTTGTAGATGACCTGACAGGACAGTACAGCTACAAACTTGAAGATGTTTTCGCTCGCTCTGCACAGTCCCTAGATACACTAGAGATGGGGCTAGCGGTTCTCGCAGAGCAACTGCAGGAATCTCCAGAGGAGTCACAGAAAGAGATGAATGAACTGAAGGAACTAGAGTCACTAATAGAAGCGGAAATTCTCCAACTTCAAGAGGAACTTGCAGCTTCTGAGCAATCCAGACTTCATGCAGAGCAGGAAAGAGATGAGCTGGCTGATGAGGTTCTAAACAGAGCCTCAGAAAAATCTGCTCTCTTGGAGGAGAAAAGACATTTGGAAGCCAGGATGGCTCAACTTGATCAAGAGTTATGTGATCGCATGGTGGACCTGGACCACCAGAGACAAACTGTATCTAGATTGGAGAAGAAACAAAAGAAGTTTGACCAGCTCTTGGTTGAAGAGAATCGGCTTGATATGCTGAAGAATGTGACCGAGCGGAGGCTGATGCTCGGGAGAAAGAGTCCAAGGCCCTCTCCTTGGCTAGAGCCCTTGAAGAAGTGCTTGAGGAGCGAAATGAATTAGAGAGGCTGAACAAGCAACTCAGAGCAGAGATGGAAGCTCTCATGAGCTCAAAAGATGCCATCTATGAGGTGGAGAAGCCTAAGCAGTGCTCCTGCACAGCAGGTGGAAGAAAGTGAGAAACCGGAAGAGGAAGATCCTCTGGTAGGTGCCAAGAAGTCAGAGCCTGGTAAGAGTGGGTCTGGAGATGGTGGTGCCAGGGTACTGGCCAAGGCAGAGAAGGTGGAAAAGGTATCGGCTGAACCAGTTGATGGGGCTGATGTCGATGCAGAGGCCAAGAGTCTCATGACAGGTGTGTAACCAGGGACCAGGTCGTAAAAGACGTCCCCTCCGCCTACAAGGCCTTCCAAGTAGCCAGCTGCCTGCTGGGGAAGAAATATAAGGAGATTGGCGACCAGTATGCAGATCCGGGCTATTACGATGGGCTGTCTCTCCTGACTCCTCCCCAAAAGGAGACCAGTGTCCTGGGTGAGCCTCTGGAGAAAACGCCAGAAGACAAGAAGTATGCTGAAGACCCCAGTGCCTCCAACCTTGATGCGAAAGGGAAGGAGGAATTAAGAAAGCAAGGATATGATGCCATGTCCCTGAATGGTGAGAAGGCTAATAAAGTAAAGGCCAAAGAGACAGAGGCCAAGGAAGCTAAGGCCGAGCTCTTGAAGTGGGAGAAATCCTTGGATGTTCCAGAGATCAAGGGTAAAGCCGAAGTGGGGAGAGGCAGTGAAGAGGCAGAAGACCCTGAAACTGAGGCACCATCTGAGAAAACCACTGCTGGAAAAGAAGCGAGCGGGGGCAAGCCAGCTCTGCTGAAGGAGCTTCGCAAAGACAAGAAGAAAAGGCCTAAGCGTCTGCAAGAGCCAGCGAAGTCAAACAGAGAGTCTGTCGTTTGCATACAAATATATTCTGAAGGGAGTTCCAGAAGCCGAGATCGAAATTCTAAGAGTAAAGGAAAAAGAAATGTACGATCTGCTGTTAAAATAAAGAGACAAAAAGAGGCGAGTCATAAAAAGCGTGCTCGGCTGAAGCAGCTGTGTAAGTCAAAGAGAGCGAAAGATAAAAAAATAAAAAGAGAGGGTCTGCCTGTCACATGGACATGGGAACATTGCAGACAATGTCTCTTGGGCAAGATGTCAGTGTGGGTAACAAACCAAGCACTGATGGCATGGGTCTGGCAAAATAAAGGGAAGCCTCTGACGCTGACCACATCTTCCAGGGGGAAGGTTGAGCCAGGTGATGGCAAGAAAATGCGGATGCCCTGTCACGAGCATCCAGTTGGTACATGTGTTCACCCCCACAGGTTTGAACAGGGGGGGGGGGATATGTGGCAATGTGAACATTGAAGTGTTGTTTTCCCCAGGTTCCAGTCCGGGACTTAGGGCATGCTCATGTCCAGGGATCCTATTTAATCCTGCTACTGGATCTTGGGTGTGTCTCACTCTGGAGAGTGTGCAGACAGAGGTCTGGTGAGCCTCTGTCAGTGTGGGCTCAGATAGGCCAGGCTGAGGGGCCACGAGTCTATGCAATAGCCTGGACTTTGGGGGACTTGCACACAGAAGGCTGGAGTGGCTCTGTGTGGTCTGAGCCAGGAGGGCTGAGAGACCACTATCCCCAAGAGACACTGGTGTGAGGAGCAGCCTGGAGGCTGCTGAAGGTTGGGCGGGGAAAGCCGCATCTCATCACGAGTGTGAACTGTGTTACGCTTTAGGTGAGTCAGGGAAACCTATGTGTTTAGATAGGGCCCAGACGGGCAAGGTATTTTATTTTGGCTTTGTGTGTTTTTCTTTATGCTGTGTGCCACAATAAAGCACAGTTTGGCCCCTAAATCCTGGTGTCTGTGAAGAAGCGTGTGTTTGCAACCCCTGGAAAAGAGCTAATCCCCTACAGTATTTAATAAAGAAATTGGCCTATACCACATACCTAGGGGGTCCTTACCCTTTTTTTATATTAATGTTATTACAGCCTCTGTCATTGACTCTGGAAGGCTACACTCCTCTATACATCCTATAAACACCCTCAGGAGACGAGGAAGAATAGCCTCCCCATATTTACAATAGAATTTATATGGAAATCCATCTGACCCATAGGAGGATTTTCCAGAACATGCTTTCAGTGCAACTTCTAACTCCTCTAGGGAGAGGTCTGTATCAAGAGATTCTCTCTGAGTATCCATAAGAACTGGGAGAGAAATAGAATCCAAGTATGAATTAATCTCTTCATCTGATATAACCTTATCTGAGTTATTTAATTCAGAAAAATGCTTCAAAAAGGTTCCCTTTAGGGCTCATTCACATGACCGTGCCGTATTTTGCGGTCTGCAAATTGCAGATTTGCAAAACACGGATGCCGCCCGTGTGCCTTCTGCAATTTGCGGAACGGTTGGCACATTATAATGCCTATGGTGCCATATTCAACAATAAATACTTACATACTAAAGAATAAAACACACACCTCGTATGGATGAAAAGGCCGCAGTCTTTATTAAAATCTTGGGGGTTACATAAATCAACCAACTTTTAAAACCAATATAAATACCATTCTGAATAAATAAGAAAGTCCATGTTAGCGGTTTTTTCCAGGCAGGTTTATGATAGTTATATGATGAGGCTTCAGACCTCCACACCCGTGAATATTTCCCTATGCAACGAATATCCCATTTGCTTCTGATCAGAGAGATAAGACAGCCCTAACTCAACATAGGTTGTCAATATCTGAAATCTTTATTTTCCCAGCACATAGTTTATAGGGCTTGTTGGGGGTGGGAACATAGTGTCCTTCCAGATCCAATTGCAACAATCCGGGTAGTTCTCAGCCGGCCTTGGGAAACATGTGTTTGTCAATATACAGTTGAAACTTTGCTAAACAATGCTGACATCTGCTATATACAATACATGAAAGGGTTATTTTACATTGAACAGGTTTTTCTCTCCATGCTAACAAGTTAAATAGGAAATCACAGGTTCCTGTCAATGTATGTGAGGTGAGATGTTAAATAGCCTTTTGGTCAGGAAGGCTGCTATTGTGTCCAGGACTGGCAGAGGGTGTGAGATATGTTAATGCGAGGTACTGCATTTGACAAGAGGAGGCTTGTATAATATATGTCTAATCTGTGATGTATCAAAAGTAAGATTATGAAAATACCTTTCAATCCAACCATTGATTCCAACTTTTATATATATATAAAAACGGGATCACTGTATGTTTTCCTCCATCTAAGGCTGTGTGTGTGTGTGTGTGTATATATGTATGTATGTATGTGTATATATATATATATATATATATATGTATATATGTGTGTGTGACACATGAAGACAATAAAGACTATGAAGGAGATGAAAAAAACCTTCTGTGTAATTTGGCGCACAGTAGGAAAAAATCTCCTGCATAGTGAAAAGAGAGAAGAAAGAAAAGTAAGAAAAAACATAAGGCATGCAAGTTCTACACATAGATAGGATATTCGGGTTAGACCTTTTACTGGGCTAACCCCGCCCTCTATGGCACATGGCTGCCCAGTAAAGTTGCAGATATGCAGGTACATTCCACCTTATGCCTTGACCAATAGAAATTCCTTTTAGACCTGGAAGGTACTCATTCGCACATTTCCCGAGAGTGACGGTGGGTGGCGCTCAAACACTCACCATCCACCACCACACCCAGCACATGCGCAAATGCTCCCAAATGAATCAGCCCTTTTTTTTAAACAAATGTGGCCCTAATCGGACAGCATCTATTTAATCTGGCACAAAGATGCCACTAACCCACAGTGAATCTCTGTTAGACATGGTTCCAAAAGGGGGGATCAGTCCCTGAGGAAGGTCTTTTAAAACAGGGTCGACCAAGAAAGGTGATATAGCATTCACATGGACACCAGTCTCGCCAACCAATGTTTCATGTTGGGGCACCCATGGTTCAGTGAGACTGGCATCAGAGTGCCATACCCCACCGTTGCTGATGAGGACCCGCTGGTAGCTTTCACTAAGAACATTGCTCTCAGAGCTAGCAGCCATTAGATCCCTCTCAAACCAACGGTGGCGGCTTTCACATGGGAAGTAGGAACCAGAGTGCTGATCGATAGACCTACATACCATTCCTAAGCCAAAAAGAAAGTCTACTATAGTCATCCTATGCTTAATAAAACTTTCCACGACAGTTCCCTCCTCTCTATAATATGTCCCCTGTGTTCTTTGAGTCTCTTGCTGAATCTTCGGTTTCCTCAGCTTGCCCTCGTCGATTGTGATGCTTTTTGGGTGTTATTGCCTCCACTGATGATGCTCCATCCTTCGGTTCGATTCTTCAGGGAATTGACTCTGAGCCCTGATGTGGTAAGGTGTGACGTGGCGATGAACGTTTAGTTGGACATCCTTTCCATCAAAGACATAGGTTGATCCGTGGTGTATCTGGGAGCTGCGATGAGGATGTGATTATCCGCACGTGACTGGGCGATCCGATCGATCAAACAGCAGGAGCATCTCACCAGGATATACATGATAAAGAGAAAAACAACAACATGAGGATATATACTCCTATTTCCTTCAACCAGTTACCTATGTAAAACAGGAAATCTCTAAAACCACCCAAAGCTGTGAAAGGATTCTATCCCTCATTAGTAATAGCCCTATCTACGCCCTGAATTACAATGACTTTATCCATATGGGCCTGGACTTTATCCCTGGTATCTGCAGTCCTCTCCTATAAACTCACAGAAACCCCCCCTTAGAAGCTAAAAGATAATCCAGTGCCATCTTTTCCTCTAAGACGAGGGTTGGGTTGGTGCACCTGTTGGCAAGGGAAACAAAAGCGAAATATCATCATAATCAATGTTTTTATTTTTTCAATCAGTTTTGTCATATATTCCTCTTGTATCTGCTGCAAGTATCTAGGCATCAGAATTAATGGACTCATTGTCCATGGGGTTGGGAAAGGTCTGCCCATACTACTCCTCCCTTTGAGCATAGACCCTTAGCGTCTTTGCTCATCCCTTGAATCTTTGATGCCCTTGCATATATTGTTCTACTGGGCTGTGCAGACTGTACAATAGGCTGACTAGTATGCTCAGACAAAACCTGTTCCCCAGGTTCTGGGAAACCAGAAACTGTGGTAGAGTCAAGTGTGTGCATATCTCACCATCTGATTCTGTTGTTAATTTTGCTACTACGGGATACAATGGCACATATGGGGGTGGGACAGGAGTTGAAATCACAAAGGGGGTTTCACTTTTGCTGTCTTGTATTTGAACTGCACAAGTCAGGCCAAAACTTTTGCACATAGCCATGCTTGGCCACAAGTATTCATATACATTTTATTCCAATGAGGGTCTCCTTTGTGCCATGGAAAAGTGTCTATGTCATTCAGACATAGGCCCTTGATCATGGCCATATGAAAGTCTGAAAAAGACCCTTCTTTTGGGAACGGGTCAGTACATTTCATTCCTTCTGTCCATTTACACATATTATCAACCCAAGGATCAGTATAAAATGGACCTAAACACCTCTGGACAAACATTTAATTTTTTTTTTTTAGACTTTCCCCCAATTCATTTTTTTTAGGAGACAGTTTTCGCCATAGAGATTTGCAGCAGACTTGGGGTACATGATTTTCAGTTCCAAATTTTAAAATTCTGTTTCTTTATGGGATCCTTCTTACCATAAGAATAGCCCATTTTTACCTAGCTAAAATATACAGTGAGATCAGCTGAATTTGAAGGTTTATCTAAGGATAATTATGTTTGTGTTCAGTGCGGAAATACTTACTGATAAACCTTATGCTTATCAGTTTATGTGTTTTTTTTATCCTATTTCTTCTAATTCAGGTTCATAACTACTCCTGAATTTATGGCAGATTTTAAACTATTCTGGATGGTATTACTTCTAATTCAGGCTCATATTACTCCTGAATCTATGGCAGATTTTAAACTATTGATGGCCAATTTTATACCTTCAATTTCAGCATGAACTCACATACAATCTATACATAATCTATACACAGTCTATACAGTAAAATTCAACCTTATACATATATATAACGACTAAAAATGCTTAAGCAACTATACAGCTATATACAGGTTTAGCAAAGGATATTCGTTGCACACAATACTGTTTTTCAAATTAGGGGAATACAGACCCCATTTTTTTCTTCAGGAATATCAGATTCCTGCGGGATTTCAGATCCCTCTATTACTTTAGGAATATCAGATTCCTCTGGGATTTCAGATCCCTCTATTACTTTAGGAATATCAGATTCCTGGGAGACGCTTATCAGAAGCCCCTACCGGTTTCAAATAATCCACTCTTACAGTATAGGGCAGTAATAATATATATCTTAAATATAGAATCACTTACCCGATACTGCTTTGGCGGATCCCACCTTCTGACACCAAACTGTTAGCTATTTTTTCCAGGCAGGTTTATGATAGTTATATGATGAGGCTTCAGACCTCCACACCCGTGAATATTTCCCTATGCAACGAATATCCCATTTGCTTCTGATCAGAGAGATAAGACAGCCCTGACTCAACATAGGTTGTCAATATCTGAAATCTTTATTTTCCCAGCACATAGTTTATAGGGCTTGTTGGGGGTGGGAACATAGTGTCCTTCCAGATCCAATTGCAACAATCCGGGTAGTTTTCAGCCGGCCTTGGGAAACATGTGTTTGTCAATATACAGTTGAAACTTTGCTAAACAATGCTGCTATATACAATACATGAAAGGGTTATTTTACATTGAACAGGTTTTTCTCTCCATGCTAACAAGTTAAATAGGAAATCACAGGTTCCTGTCAATGTATGTGAGGTGAGATGTTAAATAGCCTTTTGGTCAGGAAGGCTGCTATTGTGTCCAGGACTGGCAGAGGGTGTGAGATATGTTAATGCGAGGTACTGCATTTGACAAGAGGAGGCTTGTATAATATATGTCTAATCTGTGATGTATCAAAAGTAAGATTATGAAAATCCCTTTCAGTCCATTACTGAAATAATTTAAGTCCACCCAGAATTCTGAGCGACTAACCTCCCCCCCCCCCCAAAATAAAACAAAGACCGCGACAAATTGCAGGGAGGGAGGGCGGGACAAGCTTCTTCTCTGCTCTTGACACGGCGACTGAACTCCGCAGGTAAGATACCTCAATAAATAGGTGAATTTCCCGCCACTCCTCTCTGCTAACCAATCCTGCAGCTAGATAAAAATAGAAACAAGGCCCAGCAACTGGACAGCAACAGATTTATCCAATAGCAAAGCTGACCAGTGAACCAACTGACCAATCCTGAAGCTGACCAGAATCACATCGGCTCACTTAATCTGAGGAGAAATAACAGGAGACAAAGAAGGGGAGGGGGGGTAGAAACACCACAGCCCAAACAAAATATGTTTCAATGGCACCATGAGGTGCAAAGCCCATTCAGGCCATGCCCCTATCATGGTGCCATATTCAAGAATAAATACTTACATACTAAATAATAAACACACACCTCGTATGGATGAAAAGGCCACGGTCTTTATTAAAATCTTGGGGGTTACATAAATCAACCAACTTTTAAAACCAATATAAATACCATTCTAAATAAATAATAAAGTCCATTACTGAAATAATTTAAGTCCACCCAGAATTCTGAGCGACTAACCCCAACAGGCAAGTGAGGAATTACCCAAACTTGCCCCCCCCCCCCACCAACAAAACCGCAGCCCTTTCAATAATAGATTGCAAACCATTAATAAAAATGTCAAGCCCAATATCTGAGAGATGAACCAAATTCTCCCTATACAAACCCAAAACTGACCCATCTAACTCCAGATGACTTTGCGACCAACCATTTACAGACGACATAAATTTCTCTAAATCGGCGATTTATCCTCTTTCGAATTCTATCCAAAAATCTTAACTGAGGATTATTCCACAAAAAACGAGGAATAACTTCTGAAAAAACTAACACCACCCCCGGAATAAGCTCGCTAATGTAAGCTAAATCTCTTTTCATCTCTGCTAACAAATCTAAAGTTTTATTCCTACCCAAATCATTTCCACTGACGTTAAGATAATCACCTGAGGAGGAAGATGGGCTTGTAACTCACCCTTTAAAATGGGGACCATTTGATGCCATTTCAGCCCTCTAAAACCTAACCAATATAAACAAACTGAAGGAATATTAAAAAACACTTGCTGAGCATAATTACAAACCGAGGATCTCTTCTCAGCCCCAAAAACAAAAATAAATGTCCCACAATCCAGACTATAATCTCCTCAGAATCTGAATAAAGAATTACAATCATAACACCAAATTAGGTCTAACATACAAATCAGATTCCAAAAAAGTTGGGACACTATACAATAAAATAAAAAACTGAATGCAATGATGTGGAGGTGCCAGCTTCTAATATTTTATTCAGAATAGAACATAAATCACGGAACAAAAGTTTAAACTGAGAAAATTTACCATTTTAAGGGAAAAATATGTTGAATCAGAATTTCATGGTGTCAACAAATCCCCAAAAAGTTGGGACAAGGCCATTTTCACCACTGTGTGGCATTTCCCCTTCTTCTTACAACACTCAACAGACGTCTGGGGACCGAGGAGACCAGTTTCTCAAGTTTAGAAATAGGAATGCTCTCCCATTCTTGTCTAATACAGGCCTCTAACTGTTCAATCGTCTTGGGCCTTCTTTGTTGCACCTTCCTCTTTATGATGCGCCAAATGTTCTCTATAGGTGAAAGATCTGGACTGCAGACTGGCCATTTCAGTACCCGGATCCTTCTCCTACGCAGCCATGATGTTGTGATTGATTCAGAATGTGGTCTGGCATTATCTCGTTGAAAAATGCAGGGTCTTCCCTGAAAGAGATGACGTCTGGATGGGAGCATATGTTGTTCTAGAACCTAAATCTATTTTTCTGCATTGATGGTGCCTTTCCAGACATGCAAGCTGCCCATGCCACACGCACTCATGCAACCCCATACCATCAGAGATGCAGGCTTCTGAACTGAGCGTTGATAACAACTTGGGTTGTCCTTGTCCTCTTTGGTCCGGATGACATGGCGTCCCAGATTTCCAAAAAGAACTTCGAATCGTGACTCGTCTGACCACAGAACAGTCTTCCATTTTGCCACACTCCATTTTAAATGATCCCTGGCCCAGTGAAAACGGCTGAGCTTGTGGATCTTGCTTAGAAATGGCTTCTTCTTTGCACTGTAGAGTTTCAGCTGGCAACGGCGGATGGCACGGTGGATTGTGTTCACTGACAATGGTTTCTGGAAGTATTCCTGAGCCCATTCTGTGATTTCCTTTACAGTAGCATTTCTGTTTGTGGTGCAGTGTCGTTTAAGGGCCCGGAGATCACGGGCATCCAGTATGGATTTACAGCCTTGACCCTTACGCACAGAGATTGTTCCAGATTCTCTGAATCTTCAGATGATGTTATGCACAGTTGATGATGATAGATGCAAAGTCTTTGCAATTTTTCGCTGGGTAACACCTTTCTGATATTGCTCCACTATCTTTCTGCGCAACATTGTGAGAATTGGTGATCCTCTACCCATCTTGGCTTCTGAGAGACACTGCCACTCTGAGAAGCTCTTTTTATACCCAATCATGTTGCCAATTGACCTAATTAGTGTTAATTTGTCTTCCAGCTCTTCGTTATGCTCAAATTTACTTTTTCCAGCCTCTTATTGCTACTTGTCCCAACTTTTTGGGGATTTGTTGACACCGTGAAAATTTGAATCAATGTACTTTTCCTTTAAAATGATACATTTACTCGGATTAAACTTTTAATCTGTCATCTACGTTCTATTACAAATAAAATATTGACATTTGCCATCTCCACATCATTGCATTCAGTTTTTATTCACAATTTGTTTAGTGTCCCAACTTTTTTGGAATCCGGTTTGTACATTCTATAACAATCAGATTCCCATCTACCAATTCTTTTTATCAAAGCTTTATCCAAACCCATCCGAGAAGCCTCAGTAGCTGCCCCAATACGAAACGAATGGGATGAATAACTAGTAAGCATAAACATTTCTTAAACACTGCATTAAACTGGAATTTGGATAATGAAGAACAATCCTCATGCACCAAAAAGGAATTACTGAACACTTGACGAATGATTAAAAAATCTTTGACCGCCTGGACAGGACAAACTTTAGAACTTCCTATCCTATTCAAGGAAATAACTTAACCCCTCCCAATCTGATCTGTTTTTGATTTTGTAACTGAAATTAAAACTGAATCTACACCTAACTTAACATCAGACAGACACAACTGAGAAACCGACTGCGTATTAGCAGCCACTAATTCACTTAATTTAAACGCTCCAAAAAATGCCAACATAAACGCTAACTTAAACAACCGAAACTCAAAAACCGAGGACGCCACTTGACCCAACACTGAAACCAACCTACCCAGCAATTCAAGCGTAACTGGCCTGTGCATATCAGCTACAAAACTATCTTTCCTAAAACCCTTCAAAAACTGCTTCACAACAAAAGAGTTATTAATAGGAGGGAGACCTGCCAACTTAAAAAAGAACGATACACCTGCTAACATTTTTTGAATAGCGGAAAACCCTAAACCCATCCTAAACAGACCACAACTAAAATCTAACACCGACCCTATATCTCCATCAAACACCCTATAAATTATGCTCATTACAAAATACAACCCATTTATTCCAAGCTAAAGCATACCCACTCCACGTATTAGGTGCCAATGAATTCCGAATGAGTTCACTCATCAATGCCAGATTATTTCCCACAAGCAGGCTGGACAAGAGATGCCTTCCTTCCGAGCATCTGGAACCAGCATTTAAAACTCCTTCCACTGCGCACGAGAAAGAGAATCAGCTATAATATTTTCTTTACTTACTATATACTTAGCCTTCAACCATATATTCCTAGCAAGGCAACATCTGACCACAACCTGTAACAACTTAACTACTAACTTATTATTAGACGACAAGCAATTCACTGCAAACATAACACCTTTGTTGTCTGTGTGCAACAAAACCCTCTTATTAGCCAACTCATAACCCCAAATCACTAATGAAACTACTACTGGAAATAATTCTAGTAAAACTAAATTCTTTGTAAACCCCACAGATCTCCAATACTCCGGCCAAGGCTCCGCTGTCCATTGCCCGTTCAAAAAGGCCCCATAACTCCATGAACCTGATGCATCTGTAAACAAACCTAATGCAGACGCCTCAACAAAATCACCCTGCCAAATGCTAGCTCCATTAAAATTAATCAAAACTCCTCCCAAACTCTAAGATCATCCTTCAGCTCTTTATTCAAACGTACATGCGACCCCGGCCCCTTAAGACCACTTGTAACCATATACAATCTCCTTGAAAAAACCCTTTCTACTGGAATTACCCTGGATGCAAAAGCAAACAGTCCTTAACAAGCTTTGTAAATCTCGCAGCGTCGTTTTCTTAGCTACCAACATTCTTTTTATTAGCGACATCAGCTTAACAATTTTTTCCCCTGGAAGCCTAAATTCCATTGCTACCGTATCAATAGTTATACCTAAAAATTCAATAGAACAACAGGGTAAAACCATCTTGTCTTCAGCTAACGGAACCCCAAAACGCTCACAAACCTCATAAAACGATCTAACAAACTGGAACAAACTTCTGAATCTGCCGGACCAATAAACAAGAAATGATCTAGATAATGCAACAATCCCCCAACCCTAACATCATACATGCACACCCAATGAATAAACGACGAAAATGATTCAAAATAAGAACAAGATAACGATAAACCCATAGGCAAACACATATCATAGTAAAATGTATCCTCAAACTTAAAACCTAACGAATTAAAACCTTCAGAGCATACCGGTAATAAACGAAAAGCGGATTTAATATCCGCTTTTGCCACTAAACAATTCTTGCCAAACAAATTTAATAATTTTATGGCATCATTAAATGAACTGTAAGAAACAGAACATGGCTGGCTATCAATTTCATCATTTCATGAGCATTTCTCCGGAAAGGATAAATGGTGAATTATCCGGAATACATTACTAGCTTTTTTGGTACTAAACCTAGAGGAGATACCCTAAAATCCTCAAAAGGAGGGGAATTAATAGGGCCTGCCACTCTACCTGCAAGCACTTCTTTACTAATTTTATCTCTAACTATTCCCACATTAGCTAATACCGAATTTAAATTTTCACACAGATGACAACCTGGCCCTTTAAATTTAGGAACGAAAGAAACCAACAGTAAAACCCTTAAGTAACAGATCTGCTTTCTCCCTGTTTGGGTAAATTTCTAACCATGGAAGCATGTTTTGCAACTTCACTGGAGTCCGTGCCTTTTGAAATAGTCCCGACTAACGCCTGCCTGTTGGGATCCGTAGGGCCTTTTAAAACAACAAAACATTGGATGCGGACCCGAACAGACAGAGTATTCATGCCTGTATCTGCACGAACTTAACCACTTGCACGCTGACTCATTAAAGGCAAACACAAACTCTTCTTAATCAAATTTTGTCCTCCCAAAGCATGCTGCCTATTAGATGAAACCAGCCTTTTGAGGTAGCATTAAACTAAGCCATAACCCTACATCTTTGTTACCCCATTTTAAACCCGGATGAACTGCTAGCTTCTGCCTAAAAGTTTCATCATATTGAAACCATGAAAGCCCTCCAAAATTACGATAAGCTTCCAAAATAGTATCAATATGCTGAAAAAGGCCCACACCCAGCTGAGGATATTTCACAACCAAAATAGAAGCATAAATGGAAAAAGCCTGTAACCAATTGTTAAAGGATTTAGCAATACCTCTTTTTCTCTCCTCCTCTGACTTTTCATCCGTCTTTTTATCCACTTTAAAAACTTCTTTGGCTGACGGGAGCAACGACAAAATGTCTACGTATTCCCGTCGCCAAATTTTCTCTTTCACTACATTGGACAGGTGAAAACCCAGAGGAGACGCCTCACACGAAAGTGCCTCTTTTAAACATACTTCATTCACCCCTACCGCATTTTCAAAAACCGGTCCCCCTCCACAAGTAGCCAAATTAGCCACTGATGGAGGAGGATCCGACCACGCCGCCGATGGCGACCCCGCTGCTTGTTCAGCCCTAACTCTATTACTCTGGGCTAGCTCTGAAAACAAACAAGCTAAATCCTGCAAAAAAGAAAGATTAGGGTTATCAGACAGCAAAGAATGCCTGTCTGGATCTCACCCCTGGGAGGCTGGATAGGGTCTTCAGGCGGCGACACAGCTATCCCCTCAAAACCAGGCTGCGGGACCGCCGCCCTGGGAGGAGACTGCTGGTGCCTGCCCTGATTGGAGCTCCTCTGCGGTGAATAAATTCTCCTGGGTCTTTTTCTTCTGCTTGATGTCCTAGTTGGTGCTCTTGAAGGAAGCGATCTGGCCATAACATCCGCTTCCTGGCTTGCACTTGACGCTGACGCACTTCCGGTCGCCGGACTATGACGTAGCGTAAGTTCCGCCTCTTCCGGCGCATGCGCAGACCCACTTTCTTCTTCCAGTGGCGCACCGGAACTCTGAGATATCGGCACCTCCCGGCCATCAACCTGCGCAGCCACTCATCGCCGCCACAGGTAAAAACTCTTTTGTGGATGTGGCCGAGGAGAGCCTCAATACTGCCAGAGTCCATCTTCAGCCACCGGACTTTTTTCACCGCCGCCGGTCTTCTTCTCTTCCAGGAGCCAATTCAGCGACACCGCCTCACGCCGCTCTTCAGCACCACTACGATGCCCAGCTCCCGGCGCCGCTTCTATCACCGCTGCAATCTTCTCCTTGATGCCGACAACCCGACGGAGCTTCTTCTTCACCACCGACGCTGAACTTCACTGCCACCGGACCTTTCTTCAACCGAGCTGGACAAGCTTCTTCTCTGCTCTTGACACGGCGACTAAACTCCGCAGGTAAGATACCTCAATAATAGGTGAATTTCCCGCCACTCCTCTCTGCTAACCAATCCTGCAGCTAGTTAAAAATAGAAACAAGGCCCAGCAACAGATTTATCCAATAGCAACGCTGATCAGTGAACCAACTGACCAAACCTGAAGCTGACAAGAATCACATCGGCTCACTTAATCTGAGGAGAAATAACAGGAGACAAAGAAGGGGAGGGGGGGTAGAAACACCACAGCCCAAACAATATATGTTTCAATGGCACCATGAGGTGCAAAGCCCATGCAGGCCATGCCCCTATCATTCTTGTCTGCAAAATGGAGAAGAATAGGACATGATCTATCATTTTTGTGGGGCCACGGAACGGAGCAACAAAGTGAATGGGTCCACACCCGAGCCGTAAAAAATGCGGCTCGGATGCGGAACCAGACCACGGTCGTGTGAATGAGCCCTTATACTCTCTTGATCTTCAATAATTATACCCTCAGATGAGCGAATACTAACTATCTCCTTTTTTTGTTGTTGATTAAAAATCACCCTCGCTAGGAGCTTCCCTGGTCTACCCGATTCAGAAAAATATTTTTGTCCCTTAAAAAAGAGCCTCTGCTGGGCCTTTTCCAAGAGAAAGTCAGAATACGCCTGACTTGCTTTCTGTATAGTTTCCCTATTTTCTGCTGTTTTATTCCTAGAGAACTCATTCATACCAATTAAGGCTACTTTCAGACTGGCGTTTCAGGGTCTGCATGTAAAACCCGTTTCAAGGCTCTCACAAGCGGCCCCAAACGGATCAGTTTAGCCCCAATGCATTCTGAATGGATGCGGATCCATTCAGAATGCATCAGTTTGGCTCCATACCGCCTCCATTCCGCTCTGGAGGCGGACACCAAAACGCTGCTTGCAGCGCTTTGGTGTCCGCCTGGCAGTGCGGAGCCAAACGGATCCGTCCTGACTTACAATGTAAGTCAATGGGGACGGATCCGTTTACATTGACACAATATTGGTGCAAGTGTAAACAGATCCGTCCTCCATTGACTTTCAATGTAAAGTCAGGAGTCCCTATTAATATACAATTGGATCGGAGTTTTCTCCAATCCGATGGTATATTTTAACATGAAGCGTCCCCATCACCATAGGAACGCCTCTATGTTAGAATATACCATCGGATTTGAGTTAGATCGTGAAAACTCAGATCAGACAGTATATTCTAACACAGAGGTGTTCCCATAGTGATGGGGACGCTTCAAGATAGAATATACCAATAACTGTGTACATAACTGCCCTCTGCTGCCTGGCAGCACCCGATCTCTTACAGAGGGCTGTGATCCGTACAATTAACCCCTCAGGTGCCGCACCTGAGAGGTTAATTGTACGGATCACAGACCCCCCTCCCTCCCCAGTATTAAAAGCATTAGTGGTCAGTGTGGACCCCCTCCCTCCCTCCCCAGTATTAAAAGCATTGGTGGCTAGTGCCCCCCCTCCCTCCCCAGTTCTAAAAGCATTGGTGGCCAGTGCGGCCCCCCCTCCCTCCCCAGTATTAAAAGCATTGGTGGCCAGTGCGCCCCCCCCCCTCCCTCCCCAGTTCTAAAAGCATTGGTGGCCAGTGCGGCCCCCCCTCCCTCCCCAGTATTAAAAGCATTGGTGGCCAGTGCGCCCCCCCTCCCTCCCCAGTATTAAAAGCATTGGTGGCCAGTGCGGCCCCCCCCTCCCCAGTATTAAAAGCATTGGTGGCCAGTGCGGCCCCCCTCCCTCCCCAGTATTAAAAGCATTAGTGGCCAGTGCGGCCCCCCCTCCCTCCACAGTATTAAAAGCATTGATGGCCAGTGCGGCCCCCCCCTCCCCAGTATTAAAAGCATTGGTGGACAGTGCGCCCCCCCTCCCTCCTCAGTATTAAAAGCATGGTGGCCAGTGCGGCCCCCCTTCCTCCCCAGTATTGAAAGCATTGGTGGCCAGTGCGTCCCCCCTCCTTCCCTCCCCAGTATTAAAAGCATTGGTGGCCAGTGCGCCCCCCCCTCCCTCCCTCTCCAGTATTAAAAGCATTGGTGGCCAGTGCGCCCCCCCCCTCCCTCCCCAGTTCTAAAAGCATTGGTGGCCATTGCGGCCCTCCCTCCCCAGTATTAAAAGCATTGGTGGCTAGTGCCCCCCCTCCCTCCCCAGTTCTAAAAGCATTGGTGGCCAGTGCGGCCCCCCCTCCCTCCCCAGTATTAAAAGCATTGGTGGCCAGTGCGCCCCCCCCCTCCCTCCCCAGTTCTAAAAGCATTGGTGGCCAGTGCGGCGCCCCCCCCTCCCCAGTATTAAAAGCATTGGTGGCCAGTGCGGCCCCCCTCCCTCCCCAGTATTAAAAGCATTGGTGGCCAGTGCGCCCCCCCTCCCCAGTATTAAAAGCATTGGTGGCCAGTGCGCCCCCCCTCCCTCCTCAGTATTAAAAGCATTGGTGGCCGGGTGCGGCCCCCCTCCCTCCACAGTATTGAAAGCATTGGTGGCCAGTGCACCCCCTCTCCTTCCCTCCCCAGTATTAAAAGCATTGGTGGCCAGTGCGCCCCCCCCTCCCTCCCCAGTATTAAAAGCATTGGTGGCCAGTGCAGCCCCCCCTCCCCAGTATTAAAAGCATTGGTGGCCAGTGCGGCCCCCCCTCCCTCCCCAGAATTAAAAGCATTGGTGGCCAGTGTGGCCCCCCTCCCTCCCCTGTATTAAAAGCATTGGTGGCCAGTGCGGCCCCCCTCCCTCCCCAGTATTAAAAGCATTGGTGGCCAGTGCGGCCCCCCTCCCTCCCCAGTATTAAAAGCATTGATGGCCAGTGCGGCCCCCCGCCTCCCCAGTATTAAAAGCATTGGTGGCCAGTGCGGCCCCCCTCCCTCCCCAGTATTAAAAGCATTGGTGGCCAGTGCGGCCCCCCCTCCCTCCCCAGTATTAAAAGCATTGATGGCCAGTGCGGCCCCCCCCCTCCCCAGTATTAAAAGCATTGGTGGACAGTGCGCCCCCCCTCCCTCCTCAGTATTAAAAGCATTGGTGGCCAGTGCGGCCCCCCTTCCTCCCCCGTATTGAAAGCATTGGTGGCCAGTGCGTCCCCCCTCCTTCCCTCCCCAGTATTAAAAGCATTGGTGGCCAGTGCGCCCCCCCCCCTCCCTCCCTCTCCAGTATTAAAAGCATTGGTGGCCAGTGCGCCCCCCCCTCCCTCCCCAGTTCTAAAAGCATTGGTGGCCATTGCGGCCCTCCCTCCCCAGTATTAAAAGCATTGGTGGCTAGTGCCCCCCCCCCTCCCTCCCCAGTTCTAAAAGCATTGGTGGCCAGTGCGGCCCCCCCCTCCCTCCCCAGTATTAAAAGCATTGGTGGCCAGTGCGCCCCCCCCCCCCCCCCTCCCTCCCCAGTTCTAAAAGCATTGGTGGCCAGTGCGGCGCCCCCCCCTCCCCAGTATTAAAAGCATTGGTGGCCAGTGCGGCCCCCCTCCCTCCCCAGTATTAAAATCATTGGTGGCCAGTGCGCCCCCCCTCCCCAGTATTAAAAGCATTGGTGGCCAGTGCGCCCCCCCTCCCTCCTCAGTATTAAAAGCATTGGTGGCCGGGTGCGGCCCCCCTCCCTCCACAGTATTGAAAGCATTGGTGGCCAGTGCACCCCCTCTCCTTCCCTCCCCAGTATTAAAAGCATTGGTGGCCAGTGCGCCCCCCCTCCCTCCCCAGTATTAAAAGCATTGGTGGCCAGTGCGGCCCCCCCTCCCCAGTATTAAAAGCATTGGTGGCCAGTGCGGCCCCCCCTCCCTCCCCAGAATTAAAAGCATTGGTGGCCAGTGCGGCCCCCCTCCCTCCCCAGTATTAAAAGCATTGGTGGCCAGTGCGGCCCCCCCCCTCCCCAGTATTAAAAGCATTGGTGGCCAGTGCGGCCCCCCTCCCTCCCCAGTATTAAAAGCATTGGTGGCCAGTGCGGCCCCCCTCCCCAGTATTAAAAGCATTGGTGGCCAGTGCGCCCCCCCTCCCTCCTCAGTATTAAAAGCAATGGTGGCCAGTGCGGCCCCCCTCCCTCCCCAGTATTAAAAGCATTGGTGGCCAGTGCGCCCCCCCTCCTTCCCTCCCCAGTATTAAAAGCATTGGTGGCCAGTGCGCCCCCCCTCCCTCCCTCCCCAGTATTAAAAGCATTGGTGGCAGTGGCCACAGGCTAACAACCCCCCCCCCCATTGGTGGCAGCGGAGCGGCATTTCCGATCAGAGTCCCAGTTTAATCGCTGGGGCTCCGATCGGTTACCATGGCAGCCAGGACGCTACTGCTGTCCTGGCTGCCATGGTTACTTAGCTTATACTTACATGCGCTGTCTGGGGAGGGGGGCCGCTGTCTGGGGAGGTGGCTGTCTGCTCCCGATCCCATTATAGCCAATGGAGTCTGGAGGTGAGCACTATATACAGAATATGTGGACATTACATTATACGTAGACTTCTTGTTGGTCCTGGTTGTGACCCTAAAATTAGATTATGGATTACAGTTTTGTCAGTGTGAAAAAAAGAAGATGCGACAGTAGGACAATTTTTTCTGGGTGTTACTAATAGAGTCAGTGTTCTGTCACTGCTAGCACAAATAAATTGATGGGATATGATATTATCATTGTATGAAGAAATGCGGTCTTGTGCTACGAGAAAAAGTAAAATCGAGTTTTTTCCAATCAATCTGCACTTAATACCCCATAATGAGAAAATTAAAACAGAACTTTAGAAAATTTTCCAAATTTATTAAAAAGGGAAAACTAACATTTTGCATATACAGTCGTGGCCAAAAGTTTTGAGAATTACATAAATATTGAAAATTGGAAAAGTTGCTGCTTAAGTTTTTATAATAGCAATTTGTATATACTCCAGAATGTTATGAAGAGTGATCAGATGAATTGCATAGTCCTTCTTTGCCATGAAAATTTACTTAATCCCAAAAAAAACTTTCCACTGCATTTCATTGCTGTCATTAAAGGACCTGCTGAGATCATTTCAGTAATCATCTTGTTAACTTAGGTGAGAATGTTGACGAGCACAAGGCTGAAGATCATTATGTCAGGCTGATTGGGTTAAAATGGCAGACTTGACCTGTTAAAAGGAGGGTGATGCTTGAAATCATTGTTCTTCCATTGTTAACCATGGTGACCTGCAAAGAAACACGTGCAGCCATTATTGCGTTGCATAAAAATGGCTTCACAGGCAAGGATATTGTGGCTACTAAAATTGCACCTCAATCAACAATTTATAAGCATCATCAAGAACTTCAAGGAAAGAGGTTCAATTCTTGTTAAGAAGGCTTCAGGGCGTCCAAGAAAGTCCAGCAAGTGCCAGGATCGTCTCCTAAAGAGGATTCAGCTGCAGGATCGGAGTGCCACCAGCGCAGAGCTTGCTCAGGAATGGCAGCAGGCAGGGTGAGCGCATCTGCACGCACAGTGAGGCGAAGATTTTTGGAAGATGGCCTGGTGTCAAGAAGGGCAGCAAAGAAGCCACTTCTCTTCAACAAAAACATCAGGGACAGATTGATCTTCTGCAGAAAATATGGTGAATGGACTGCTGAGGACTGGGGCAAAGTCATATTCTCAGATGAAGCCTCTTTCCGATTGTTTGGGGCATCAGGAAAAAGGCTTGTCCGGAGAAGAAAAGGTGAGCTCTACCATCAGTCCTGTGTCATGCCAACAGTAAAGCATCCTGAGACCATTCATGTGTGGGGTTGCTTCTCATCCAAGGGTGTTGCTCACTCACAATTTTGCCAAAAAACACAGCCATGAATAAAGAATGGTACCAAAACACCCTCCAACAGCAACTTCTTCCAACAATCCAACAACAGTTTGGTTAAGAACAATGCATTTTCCAGCACGATGGAACACCGTGCCATAAGGCAAAAGTGATAACTAAGTAGCTCGGGGACCAAAACGTTGACATTTGGGGTCCATGGCCTGGAAACTCCCCAGATAGGCGGGTGGACAAATCCTCAATAGGCGGGTGGACAAACAAAAACCCACTAATTCTGACAAACTCCAAGAAGTGATTATGAAACAATTGGGTTGCTATCAGTCAGGAATTGGCCCAGAAGTTGATTGAGAGCATGCCCAGTCAAATTGCAGAGATCCTGAAAAAGAAGGGCCAACACTGCAAATACTGACTCTTTGCATAAATGTCATGTAATTGTCGATAAAAGCCTTTGAAACGTATGAAGTGCGTGTAATTGTATTTCACTACATCACTGAAACAAAGATCTAAAAGCAGTTTAGCAGCAAACTTTGTGAAAACTAATATTTGTGTCATTCTCAAAACTTTTGGCCACGACTGTACAGAAGCATTGAGACCCTTTGCTATGACACTTGAAATTTAGCTTTGGAGGCATCCCATTTCTCTTGATCATCTGAGATTTTTTTAAACCTTGGGTGAAATCTAGTGATAATCGAGCATGCTCGGCCGAACGGCACATCAAGGTTTTCAGCCGAATACCGCGTATGCTCGAGCTCAATGCTCGAGTCTCCTCTCTGCACGTTTGCTGGCTGCTACGCAGCCAATAAACATGCAGGTAAGTACTGCCACTCACTGTGCTAAATTGAGTGCAATTGTTAGAGACCCAAAATTCATTTTAAGGACTATTGTTGTATCTGGCAGCAATATATGGTTTTAGCGCAACCTGCGCTAGATAGCTTGAAATTGTTTGGCCGCTGCAGACAGCGACATTATCTGTGCTACTTCTCCTGTGTAATGTGTGCGCAGTCTAAAAATATCTTTGACATCCAGTGGACTTTTTCCGTAGACTGTGTCCGCTGCGGACAGTTTACATTACCTGCGCTACATCTCCTGTATAACGTTTGCGCATCCTAAAAATATCTGTGACATCGAGTGTACTTTTTCCGTAGACGCTGCAGACAGCGACATTATCTGTGCTACATCTCCTGTTGAACATGTGCGCATACTAAAAATATCTGACATCCAGTGTACTTTTTACGTAGACGGTGTCCACTGCGGACAGTTACATTACCAGCGCTAAATATCAGTGAGATTCAGTCGAATTTTTTCGCTGCTGGTGGCAGCGACATTACCTGCGCTACATCTTCTGTATAACATTTGCGCATCATAAACATCAGTGATATTCCCTGTTATTTTTTTATTAGCCGCTGGTAACAGCGACATTACCTGCGCTACATCTCCTGTATAACGTTTGCGCATCATAAATATCAGTGACATTCTGTAAAAAAAAATTGCCGCTGGTGACAGCGACATTACCTGCGCTACATCTCCTGTATAACGTTTACACATCCTAAATATCAGTGACATTCAGTTTAATTTATTTGCGCATACACTTACAAAACCTGCGCTACTGTACGTGTGACATACTTGCAAGCATATATACCATTTAATATGCAGAAGGCGAGCAGTAAGGGACGGGAAAGTGGGCGTGCTGCTGATGGCCCTGGGCGCGGTGAAACTGTTCCTGCTGCCAGAGCACAAGAAACTCACTCATCCACAATACCTAGCTTCATGTCCCAGTTTGCAGGGCGGCGCAGGACACCACTCTCGAAGTCACACCAGTGTGACCAGGTGGTCGGTTGGATTGCAGAAGATAGTGTAGCTGGCCAGCTAAAACCTGTCCTAGGTTGCTAATATAGCTTGTGTGTTTATACAGCTAGATCTGCCAATAACCTTAATACAGTTCCTATGTTTGTGTGTTAAAGACAAAAGCAGAGTTATTTACAGTGACTTCATGTTTGAATGTCATATAACTGTTATAAATATTGTGTTCACAGAAGCAGAAAAGTTAATATGCCTTTAAGATTCATTATATAATGTATGGTAAGCTCAATGACACAGCAGAAACAACAGAAAGCATAGAATTAAACTGTTGTTGCTAGGCAGGAGTCTTGACCAATCCTAGCCAGCCTCACACAGCCCAGGAGTTTTGACCAATCACAGCCAGCCTCACACACAGCCTGTGTGGGAAATTCCCCTAGCAGAAGCTGCTAGAATCATTACACCAGAGGAGAGAAGCTGAACAGACATTCACCCCACTAAGAGCTGAGTTTTATGGACGCATAAAGGCCAAAATAGGTATTTGAAACAGTGATATAATGTCCCTACTGTTAATATAGTGATTAGAACTATATACTGAACCAGTTATATGTGTTTTCTTACAGTTCCACCAATTGCAAACTACAAATACCATACAAACAATTGCAACCATTCAAATTCCATATTGCAATCCAAATTGCATACAACCATACCAGATCATACTCAACCAATCTGCAAATAGTTACTGCTAACTGCATATTGCAAATTGTGACCAAATTCAG
Source organism: Bufo gargarizans (assembly GCF_014858855.1). Lineage (NCBI taxonomy): Eukaryota > Metazoa > Chordata > Amphibia > Anura > Bufonidae > Bufo > Bufo gargarizans. The sequence goes on from NC_058084.1 coordinate 330,824,942, forward strand.
CAAGTGAACTATTAGTTAGACCTCAGATATACCTCTCAGAGAGATCATAAAGTGCTTAAATAACTTAAAGTGAGAGTACAGATACTCAAGAGAAAAATACATCCACCATTTAATATTGAATGACAAGACCACCATCTTATGCATACCGCCATTTTGTGATATCTTTTCAACACGTGTTATGTACATAAACTATCTGCGGCAGAGGCGGCAGTGTTATAGATGAAGAAAAGTTGAAGTTAATAAAGAAGGTATTTCAAGCATTTGGTGTGCTTTTTAAACCTACTGTTTCCATAGAACTGCGCTAGAGGAATTACAGAGTAACAGTCTGGTTAGACTAAAAGTCAGAGATAGCAGAATTATTCTGATGCCACAGTGCAAAAGGCACTTCATAGTGCTGCGCCTTCCACAGATAATGCTTCCAGTCGGTTAAGCACCACCCTGTCTTCCGCAAAGTCCAGTCTCAGGAGCCAGGAGTCTGGTCAACAGAATCCTCAACCTGATCCTTCTTCCTCACACCATGGAGAGTCTTGGCAAACAAGTGATCCCACACTCGGATATTCCGAGGAGCTCTTTTCATCGCCATTCCTTGATTTGGGTCTCTTGCCAAGCCCGCTTGAAGAGGGACATGAGGAGATCATGTGCACTGATGCCCAAACTCTGGAGCATCCACAGTCACAAGAAGATGATGGTGGGGAACGGCAATTAGTGTTTCACGAGGTGGATGATGATGATGAGACACAGTTGCCAATAAGTCAACAGCAATTAGTGTCTCAATAGGTTGATGATGAGAATGAGACACAGTTGTCAATAAGTGAGGTTGTTGTTAGGCCAAGTCAGGAGGATGACCAGAGTAAGGAAGTGGAAGAGGAGGTGGTGGACGATGAAATCACTGACCCAACCTGGGAAAGTGGCAAGCTGAGCGAGGACAGCAGTACAGAGAGGGAGGGATCCGCAATGGAGAAGGTGGGCCACACCAAAGAGGCCCGCAACTGTTCCCCAGAGCACCACCCGCAACTGTTCCCCGGTCGACAAAATAATTTTTATTTGCAACCTGTGCCGTACCAAAATGAGCAAGGGCGTGAACACTAGCAACCTCACCACCACCAGCATGATCCATCACATGGCATCAAAGCACCCTAATAGGTGGGCCAAACGCCTGGGTCCACAATCAGTGTCTGCAAGTCACACCACTGCCTCCTCTTCCCCTGTGTTACGTGCTGGCCAATCCCCTGTCCAAGACACAGGCCCGGATGCCTCTCGCCCTGCACCTGGACCTTTACAAGCACCATCAGCTAGTACATCTACTTCTGTGTCCCAGCGCAGCGTACAGATGTCCATACCCCAGGCCTTTGAACGAAAGCGCAATTACCCAGCCACCCACCCACAGACCATAGCACTAAATGCGCACCTTTCCAAATTGCTGGCCCTGGAAATGTTGCCATTTAGGCTTGTGGACAATGAAGCTTTCCACAGCCTGATGGCGGCGGCGGTCCCTCGTTACTCAGTCCCCAGCCGCCACTATTTTTCCCGGTGTGCCATCCCCACCTTACACCAGCATGTGTCCCGTAACATCACCCGTGCCCTGACCAATGCAGTTATTGGGAAGGTCCACTAAACGACTGACACATAGACAAGTGCTTGTGCCCAGGGATGCTACATTTCCCTGACGGCACACTGGGTGAACCTTGTAGAGGCTGGGAGCGAGTTGTACCCTGGGATGGCACAGGTGCTACTGACGCCAAGGATTGCGGGCCCTACTTCCATCAGGATTTCCGCCACCACCTACATTAGTGGCTGCAACCCCCCCTCCTCCTCCTCCTCCACCTCCTCCTCCACTTCCACCTCTGAATTATCATCTTGCAGCACCAGTCAGCCATCAGTCAGTAGCTGGAAGCAGTGGGGAAGCAGCAACAGGCCGTGCTTAAACTAATATGTTGGGGTGACAAACAGCACACTGCCGCAGAGCTTTGGCAGGGCATAAGGGACCAGACTGAGCTGTGGCTCTCACCACAACCTAAAACAAGGCATGGTTGTGTCTGATAATGGCCGTAACTTGGTGGCGGCTTTGGAGCTCGGCAAGCTCACACACATACCATGCCTGGCCCATGTGTTCAACTTAGTGGTTAAGTGGTTTCTCAAAACCTACTCCAATTTGACTGAGCTACTGGTGAAGGTGCGCCGCGTGTGTGCCCATTTCCAAAAGTCATCTACAGCTGCCACCGGTCTGGCAATGCTGCAGCAGTGCTTGCAATTGCCAGTTCACCGACTGTTGTGCGAAGTGAACACGCGCTGAAACTCCACATTACACATGTTGGCCAGGCTTTGTAAGCAGCAGAGGGCAGCAGTGGAATACCAGCTGCAACATGTTTGTCGCCTTTCCAGTCAGCTTCTGCTCTTTACAAGCGACGAGTGGGCATGGATGTCTGACCTCTGTGAGGTTTTAAGAAACTTAGAAGAATCAACACATATGGTAAGCGGTGATGCCGCTATTATAAGCGTAACCATCCCACTTCTGTATTTACTGAAACACTCGCTGCTCACAATGAAGGAGGGCGCTTTGCATGTGGAAGAGGTGGAAATGGGGTAAGACAGTACACAGGGTGATAGCCAGACCACCCTCCGTTTGTCTTCTCAGCGCGAATTGGATGATGACGACTTGAGGAGGAGGAGCAGGAGACGGTTGCCTCAGCTACAGAGGGTAGTACCCACAGCAGGTTTATTCCATCTGTTCAGCGTGGATTGGCCGAAGAGGAGGAAGAGGATGAGGAGATTGAGAGTCATCCTCCTGATGAGGACAGCAAAGTCTTGTCTGTTGGAACTCTGGCACACATGGCTGACTTTATGTTATAAATATGGATAGGGGGCACTCAACTATCCGGAACCAAATGGATAATGGATGCAGTATGAAACTATTGTGGATATTTAAAATTGTATTAAATTCGATCAATTAGCATATGAGTGCATGATAAACATATTACATCACATAAAAGGCGCCAATACAGATATTGAACATTAATAAAACACTAAAATGTACTGTAAAATTCACTAAATAAAATCACATGTACATCACAAAACTCTAGTTTCTGCAGATGTATTCAGCTATCCCAATGGCTCCAGGTGATTGTTAATAGCGCTACCACCTCAGTGTGTTATGGAAACATCGGGGTCACTGCCGATCACCTTGCAATATAGCAATAGGATGTACTAAATAGATGGACTCCAGTACGTAATACCACAATGGGATGAGTCAGTGGATAGAGATGCATGATCCACTCCATTGTACCAGTTAATAAAAGTCCAGAAAAAGGCCGAAAACCGCTGTGGCTATAGAATCGTATTGATACACCACAGATGTGTTATTTACAGCCTGCTGCCCTATGAGCCGCTGCAACGTACTTCCCAATATACCTAGATTCTGTATTGATATAAACCGTCTAATGTCCAGTTAGTTCATAGGCAGTTGGATATGTGTCAATATTCAGTACGTTACCCTTCCAGCTGGCATAGGTTATGGTTCGATCCCTTTGGGCCCGATCAAGTCCGCGTGCAAGTAAAACACCAGGATGAGTATGTAGGACCTTCCTGCTTGTTCACGTGATCTCTGGTCACGTGATGTGGATTTGTCCACGTGATCCGGTAGAGGGCGTTGTCAAAGGCTGTATCAGCTGGTAGCTTGTATAATGATAAGGCGCGTGCCTATTTCTTTGTTCTTTAGCTGAAAATGCTTAGTTCTTTGTAGTCCTTCAGAGCGTCATGCGGTATATGGGCTCCTTTTGATCCTGTAGCTGCTATAACCAGATGCGTTTTGGGGTCTGAACTTGCCCCTTCCTCAGTGGTCAGCAGCATACTGAAAGATCTGTCCTTATATAGAGGGTCTTGTTAGGATAGGGAGGTGTCTCATTTGTTTGGGGAACCTTAAAAGTCCGAACTGGAATCAGTCTATTCAAGACTCGGTATCTACGGCCATTCAGACTCATTTTGTATTATTATGTCAGTACACTTCCATAATATAGTGTATACTACACTCAAAACATAGATGTACTTATAGATCCTGTTAGGTATTGAATCGAATGGTATACAGATATCACAAACACATCAATATAAACTATTAATATAACCTATCCTACTGTATATCCTTGCGATTTCTCTCGCAATTTTTTCTCGCGTTTTTTTTGCAATTTTACTTTCTATTCCATTTCATTTGCGATTTAGACTAATGGTTAATTTCTCACTATATCGATTTTTTTTAAAAAAGTGATTTTTCTCTTCACGATTTTTCTATGATTATTTCTATGTCTCTATTAACATAGAAAACCTGACATTAAGATAAAACACATTAAATATACATTTAGAGTAATAAAAAACTCAATTCTAAAAGAGATAAAATGATCACTAAAGTCGAAAAAGTGCACAAACGGTGGGGCCAGTGTGAATATACAAATATCCATATATTAAAAACGACCATATATTAAAAATGACCATATATTAAAAACGAAGACTATGTAAACGAACGTAAAAGAAATGTCACTTGGTATAGATACATGTCCATATATGTCACTTTTCACTACAGGCATCGGATGATGTAAAGGGGGGGGGGAACACTATCGAGCAGGAAGGAGGAATCGAGGTGCTGATAAACAGCCAGACACTCGATGCCTCATTATCGCTCGACAATTGCCCCTTGGTGCTTATAGAAAGCAGAACAATTCAAATTCGGCATTCAGGCCATGTGGCATAATCGTATTGAATTAAAAAATCCTCCTTGATTCGGTACGTGACATTCTGGCGATATGGTAACCGCCCCTCCATGGTTTCTCGAAAGCCACGTACTTGAACAAGGAAGGATCACTGTTATGGAAGTCTTTGAAGTGTGATGATACGGTATGGGCATCAAATCCCTTTTTAATTTTCGCTATATGCTCGGATATTCTTGTTTTCAGGGATCTCTTGGTTCTGCCTATATATTGCCTCCGGCAGGGACATTCGCATGTAGATCACATCCGTAGAATCACACGTCAGACCATCTTTTATCATGAATATAAATGAATTTTGTGTGGACTGGATACATGTAGTTTTCTTGGGGAATTTGGTGATACGGCATGATGTAGTGGGAGATGTAGTATCCAGGTGGTACAGGAGGTTTGAGCCACTGTAATATATCCAATTTTCTGACTTTATGTTATGCTGCCTTTCCCATGAACCTCGCGTTATACGCATTTTGGACAACACCGATTACTGGTTGTTCACCCTTCTCGACCCCCACTACAAAGAGAACTTATCATCTCTCATTCCTCTGGTGGAGAGGACTAGTAAAATGGTGCAATACCAGAAGGTCCTTGTGGAAAAATTGCTCCAGAAATTTCCAACGCTGGCAGCAGAGTACCTAGTTCCTTGGGCAAACAAGGAGGGGAGGGGAGGGGAACACACAGCAGTTCCAACAGAGGCAAGGCAACACTCTCCAAGGCCTGGGACAGTTTCATGACCCCCCGCTAGCAACCTCACCCTGATGCGTGTCCTAGTGTCAAGAGGAAAGTTTTGGAAGATGGTGAAGGAGTACGTAGCAGACCGTGTCAGCATCCTCAATGATCCCTCTGTGCCTTGCAACTATTGGGTGTCCAAGTTGGACACGTGGCACAAACTGGCTCTCTACGCCTTGGAGGTGCTGGCCTGCCCTGCTGCCAGCGTTTTGTGAGAGTGGGTATTTAGTGCTGCTGGGGGCGTAATAACTGATAAGCGCATCCGACTGTCAACTGAAAATACTGACAGGTTAACTCTAATCAAAATAAACAAGGCATGGATTTCCCCTGACTTCTCTACTCCACCAGACAAAAGCGGATGAACATAAAGGCACTTTAAATGTGGCTTTTATGGTGTATTGAATACACTGTATTCCCATGCACCCCTTCCACCACAAAAAAGGGTATATGGTTCAGTCTTCCTTTTCTCATCCTCCTCCTCCTCCTCCATCATATAAACATGCTTATTAGGCTGCCCTCACTCCTAATGTTTTAGAGGGTTAGCTCAGCAGCAGGCCCTTAACCATAATTTTTTCGAGGGGCAGCTCAGCAGCAGGCCCTCAACCATAATTTTTTCGATGGTCAGCTAAGCAACAGGCCCTCAACCATATTTTTGGGGATGGTCAGCTGAGCAGCAGGCCCTCAACCATAATTTTTCAAGGGTGTGTATGATGCCCTCCTTTATGTTTTCATAAAGGGTGTATTGGAGTGCCGGTTCCTTGTAATTTTTGGCAGCCCTTTCACTTAGTGCATAGGCTTTAGTCCCACTACCTGAACAATTGTACCACAATGTGAATGAGGCCCTCCTTTATGTGATATACAGGTTGTATCGGAGTGCCTCTTCCTTGTAATTTTTGGCAGCACTTACACTTTATATACAAGTAAATATACAGGAAAGAATGTTTCCTAACAATTTTCCTTCTAAAATTGTCAGTCTGTAAAATTGGCATACTACTCGGACAACATCACTCCCAGCAGGGACCTGGGAGTCCAAGATGGATCCAGACATCCTCCCCATGCTGTTTCCGAACCATTTCAGTGGTGTTTCCATCAATTTCTGACCTTTTCATGTGGACCAGACACCCTCCCCTCTTCAGAGCAGGGGGTGCTTGGTTTATTGCTCAGGTTCTCCCATTGACTTCCATTGTGCTCGGGTGTTCGGTAGGTGTTCTATTCGAGCACTTTGGTGCTTGATCAACACTAGTGAAATCTTGTAATAGATTCAGTTGATTGGACATGATTTGGAAAGACACAACCTTATCTATATAAGGTCTGACAAATAACAATGCATATCAGAGCAGAAAGCAAGTCATGAGGAGGAAGGAACTGCCTGTAGAACTCAGAGACAGGATTGTGTGGAGGCACAGATCTGGAGAAGGGTACAGAAATTCTGCTGCACTGAAAGCTTCTAAGAGCAAAGTAGCCTCCATAATTCTTAAATGGGAGATGTTTGGAACAATCAGGACTCTTCTGAGAGCTGGCCACCTGACTAATCTAAGTAATTGGGGAAGAAGGGCCTTGGTAAGAGAGGCAATGAAGAGCTGAATGGTCACTCTGGATGAGCTTCAAAGATCCTGTGTAAAGATGGGAGAAACTTCCAAAAGATAAACCATCACTGCAGCACTAATCTTGGCTTTATGTCAGAGTGCCCAGAAAGAAGCCTCTCCTCAGTAAAAGCCCACCTGGAATTTGCAACAAAAAAAAAGCAACTAAAGGGCTCTCAGACTACGAGAAACAAGATTCTCTGGTCTGATGAAACCAAAATTTAACTTTTTGGTCTCAATTCGAAGTGTCATGTCCCAAGGAAAACTGGCACTGCTCATCATTTGCCCAATACCATCCCTACAGTGAAGAATGGGGGTGGCAACATCATGCTGTGGGGGTGTTTTTTAGTAGCTGAGATGGAGACTGGTCAGGGTTGAGAGAAAGCTGAATGGAGCAAAATACAGAGATATTCCCAATGAAAACCTGATCCAGAGTGCCCTGGATCTCAGACTGGGTTAAAGGTAACAAAACAATGGCCCTAAGCACACAGCCAAAATAACACAGGTGTGACTTAGAGACAATCTGTGAATGTCCATGAGTGGCCCAGCCAGAACCCTGACCTGAACCCAGTCGAACATCTTTGGAGACACCTGAAAATGGCTGTCCATCGACTGTCCCGAGCCAACCTGACAATGCTGGATGAAGAATAGCAGAAAATGCCGAAATCCATGTGTGCAAACCTTCTGGCATCATACCCAAGAAGACTTGAGGCTGTAATCACTGCTAAAGAACTAAATACTGAGTAAAGGGTCTGAATACTTGTCAATGTAATGTTTTAGTTTTTCCATTTTTTAAAATTAGCAAACATTTCAAACATTCTGTTTTTACTTTCTCATTGAGTGCAGAATGATGGGGAAAAATAAAACAGTTTGAAAAAGTGAAGGGGTCTATAATAAAAGCTATTGTAAAAGTTTGAGAATATCCCATCTCAGCCTGGAGAAATAAACACCATTGGAAGTATATACTCAGGCTTTCATATACTGTATCTCAGTAAATCAGTCACAAATTTTTTTTTAGACGTAAAAGTAGAGGACAATAAATTCCCTTTAGATGTTAAGTGTTCCTTCATAGCAATACATATTTCTTAAGCGTCATTAGAATTGCATAGTTTAAGGCACTTATTGCCATAGGAGCACAGAAAATTATATAAGAGTCTCTGAGTGAGGCAAAGTAGTTTTCAAATACATTTGGTCAGAATGCAAAACTGCAGCATTGCAGTCTGGAAAAATACAAAGCAAACAAGAGATAAAGACTAGAAAATAAGCATGATTCTTCAAATATTTACAATATTCAGCTATATACAATATTAGGTATTTCCCATGCGATATTTATAACTTTTAGCCTCTTCCTACAGACTTATGTAATGTTACATCCAAATTGTAGTACTATTAACGGGGTATATCAATTCATAAAATTGATAACCTATGCTCAGGATAGGTTATCAATATAAGATCGGTGGGGGTCTGACTCTTGGTACGCCTGCTGATCAGCACTCGTGTGAGAGATGCATTCTCTTCATTGTTTACCTGCATGCTGTCTACATTGTAGTGGTATTGCAGTGTAATTACAGCTGTTCATCCCATTTAAGTAAATGGGAGAAAAAAACTGTAATTCCACTGCACCACCACTACATTGTAGACATTGTGCAGGTAAAAACTGAACAGAACACATTTCTCACATGAGTGCTGCAGCCCCTGGTATGCAGCACCATTTTACTGTCTATGTTGGCGGACAAAACCATGAGGGAGGAAGAAGAAGGATGGTCACATGACACTGTGAGAAAGTAGTGAGGGCTTGCCCTATTGGCTCACTAGCAGAGTGACAGCCTGGATTAGCTAATCAGGGGGCAGCAGGCAAGGAGATGCCGGTGCAGAACAAGCAGAACATCATCTTACTTTGTACTTGTGACCTGGCAGGAAGCTGTGCTGTGGCTCTGCCTCTGCCTCTGCAGAAATAACCTACTTTTATCCTGAGCTAGGGACAGTGTAGGAAGAGAATAGGTGATAGGGACAGCATAAGAAGATTATAGGCGGAGAATATAAGATATGTTTGGGAATTTGTGGTATCAGGGAGATGGAGTGAGATAAGAGCTCAGCTCTTGGCAACTAGTTCTACATTACAGATTCCTGCAAAAACAAAAATGTTTCATAACATTCCTGCAAGGATCTTTCTTACCCCCCTTTTTCTAGAAACCTGTTTTCTTACTATTTGTAATTGGGCATCTCTAGAGATAAGCGAATTTCTTAAAAATTTGATTCAGCCAGTTTGCCGAATCTTCCAGAAAAATTTGCTTTGATCTGAATTAATTCACGACAAATCGCATTAAAAAATGTCTATTTCCGGGTTGCATAGAGCCTTTATATGGGTGTAGAACACTGTGCCTTGCAGTAACACGCATAGGGAGTGTGCTGAGGTAGTGAAATAATACTGTCAGTCAGTATGACATGCAGATGACAGGCGTCGCTATTAGAATCACTGCACACGTCACTTATTTGCGCAGTCATGGGGCCAAAACCGACCAAATAACTTAAGTATTAACTCAGCCTTACTGGTCGATGTTAGTGTAAAGAAGAAGCACACTCCTTTAACACCCTCGTCAGCTGATTCCACATAGATGTACAGAACCTGTTCTATTAAACGCTTTTGCAAGTAGAGTCCCCCCCCCCCCCCCGACAGAGTAGAGAGGCTGTCAACAGTAAGTTTGTGTTGATGTCACTAATTATTTTGCCCTTCCTATTCCTATGATCCGTCAGAACAATAACCCACAGAAAATGGATCCTATGTGGAGCTTCCGCCTTCACTCGGTCAGCATTTGCTCAATAATCCATCAGTATTGCTAAAGCACAAAATAATAATGTAATATTGTAAAATCTGGTGTCTCCATGATAAATCTGCAGCGTGAGGACCCTGTGTGGCTTCTACACACTTACAAAATAATCCTTCAGCAGCGCGAATAGATACCGGATGATCGAGACGCTCCATGACCTTCCAAGGAGCTGTGTCACGGCAAGTAGGGATAAAAGGAACACCAAGTAAACAAACAGCAACAGGTAAACAGACTAGACCCCAAAGCTAGGGAGGAGGGAATAGTAAATACCTAACAATCCCTGAGCCTCTCCCTGACTGCTGACAGTACGAGCAAGTCCTGATGGTGAACAAATTCATATGCTGCAACCTAAGCCCTGCTGACACTGTAGCAAACCCTAACTTAGGGAATGAGACAGCCGGTACCTTCCACCGTGAAGGGACCAGCGTCTCCCTGAGACTGAGAAGAAACACAAGCACAAAGGAGAAAACAGGAGGACTTAGCTTTAGAAGAGCGGGGAGTAGGGGATCCACAAACAACCAGCATAGAACTCGAGAAGTAAAATATCAACCGCAAAGTCAGCAGTAAGAGGCGGACTTAAATAGAGCCTCTTAAACAGCTAACGAGCAGAACCTGTGGAGAGGTGGGATCCTGCCCACAACAACTAACAGAAAGGAAACACAGAAAGACCTGTCAGATAGACTCACGTGCTGCAAGTCTATCGGATCTTCTCAGATCTCTTACAGGGCAGGCAGTGACAAGCTGCTGTCGAGAGCAGCGGTTCATTTCTGAGACATCCGTATAGTGCAGGGGGGAATCCGAAGACCCTCTCCATCTCCGTGCACCATAGGATGCCCTCATTTTCATTTCCATGATTACTGGGAACCTGTGATGTTTTCACCGGATGAAGAGACCGGGGCCTGGTTGGTTGGTTTGAATCGTGACTAACTTCGCAAATTGCGACTCTTCCGGGCTCCAAGCTATCTTGAAGCTTTGTCTTCTAATTGTCTGCAGCTACTGGAGGCCTGTTCATGTCAGGCAGCTTTCCCCCAGAAGTATCTTGGTCAATGAGCAGCCAATACTGCACTTGCAGCAATCTTGACAGGATTTGTTTCAAGATGGAGAGGAATTGTTTTATTGGCATGCTTTCTCCATCGCAACACAACGTCGTTGAATAAACAGAAGACTGCCCAATTCTCTCCTGTCTTAGGCAACATGTAATTTTTATTAGTAAATTCATTAAATATTTCATATTAAATTTAACCAAAACTTGATTAAAATTACAAGTATGAACTCAGCCTTACAGGTCTATGTTAGTCTCAAGAAGAAGCGCACTCCCTTTACACCCTCTTAAAGATAGAAGTCGGGCGGCACTGCTGTTGTGGGTGCACGATCCGTGGGTGTCGCCCAGATACTTGATATGAAGAAAAGGTCGGCACTCCTTCTAGTGTGATTTTCAATATTTTATTCGCCACTCTTGGATAGAAGTGACGCGCGTTTCGGCACGTACAAGTGCCTTAAAGCCATTTGCCATTTGCATGAGTTTGAGAAAGGCACTTGTACGTGCCGAAACGCGCGTCACTTCTATCCAAGAGTGGCGAATAAAATATTGAAAATCACACTAGAAGGAGTGCCGACCTTTTCTTCATATCCCTTTACACCCTCGTCAGCTGATTCCACATAGATGTCTACAGAACCTGTTCTATTAAATGCTTATACAAGTAGAGCCCGTTGACAGAGTGGAGAGGGTGTCAGCAGTAAGTATGTGTTGACGTCACTAATTAATTTGCCCTTCCTCTGATTCATCAGAATAATAACCCCCAAAAAACAGATCCTGTCTATGGAGCATACGCCTTCACTCGGTCAGCATTTGCCCAATAATCCATCAGTATTGCTAATGCCCAAAAAAAAAACAGGAGTGTATGTAAAACAGAGATGACACGTGAATGGAATATTTGCATGTCTTCTGTGTTTTGTACCCACTCCTGCTTTTGGCTAACAAATCATAAGCCAATTCTGATGGGACCATACAGGCCTTACAGCTGCTACACAGACAGGATCAATCGTGTGTCTCATTTTTCCTTCCTTCTGACACATCAAAGGTCAAATAAATCATTTATATCATTATGTCAGCCAGACTGAAAGGCAAAATAGTGGCCCAGTCATGAAGTGGGGAGGGGGGGGGAAGCATGAGAAGTCCACAGAGTGGACCTATGACATAGTGATGAGGTGGAAGCAGCATGAAGAGACCACAGAGTGGCCCAATGACAGGGTCTGGAGTTGGCAGCAGAATGAGAAGGCTACCGAGTGGCACAATGACAGAGTCTGGAGTTGGCAGCAGTATGAGGAGGCCACCGAGTGGCACAATGACCGAGTCTGGAGGAGGCGGCATCAGGAGAAAGCCACCGAGTGGCACAACGACAGAGTCTGGAGTTGGCAGCAGTATGGAGAAGGCCACCGAGTGGCAAAGTGACATAGTGTGGAGATGGCAGCAGCATGAGGAGACCACAGAGTGGCAAGGCGCCATAGTTTGGAGGTGGCGGCGGCATCAGGAGCTAAAGAGTGGCAAGGTGACATAGTGTGGATATGGCGGCAGCATCCGGAGACCACAAAGTGGTAAGGTGACATAGTGTATTTTTCTCGTATTGTACTGAACTGACAATAAATGTTTTTACTATTAACACTGAAAGCCAAACAAGGCTAATTACCCAAACCTGACCCTGATATAAAGTGCACACTATACACCATACACTGGTTACATATCCACTGAGGCTTTAAGCTACGCTATACTGGATGCAGACACCTAAAAACTTCTAATTGCCCCCAGGACAATTAGAAGTTTTTAGGTGTCTGCATCCAGTTAGAAGTTTTTAGGTGTCTGCATCCAGTATAGCGTAGCTTACAGCCTCAGTGAATATGAAACCAGTATATGGTGTTGCATTATCCTTAAGGGAATTTAATTGCCAGTGAAGTAACTGGTGATCCTTGCACAGTTTCACTTTAGCATTTCACAGACATGATCGTTTGTGTAGCATTGGGGGGATAGTGCATGTCCCCTGCAGGCTACCATCTGTATAGTGTATGATTTTTAATAGCATACGCACTGGATGCAGCTAATTTTAACTTTTTTTGGCTCACAAAAGTTCTTTTAAACCAGCACAAATAAAAGTTACATTTTATATACACTTTATATCAGGGTCAAGTTTGGGTAATTAGTCTTGTTTGGCTTTCAGTGTTAATAGTATACATTTGTCCATACCCTGATAGGGCCCATTAGGGAATTTTGGTATATATTAAATGTTTTCAGCGCAAATAACACCAAATGTGAACGGCGTGTATTTTTCTCTTTTTCTCTAGAAATATGACAAGAAATGCTTTTAGCGCAAATAACACCAAATGTGAACAGCATGTATTTTTCTTGTATTGTACTGAACTGACAATAAATGTTTTTACCGCAAATAACACCAAATGTGAATGGCGTCTATTTTTTCCGTATTGTACTGAAATATGACAATAAATGTTTTTAGTGCAAATAACACCAAATGTGAACAGCGTCTATTTTTCTCGTATTGTACTATAATAGGGCACTAAACGCTTTCACCATATATAGCTGCAGAAGTGAACAGAGAATATATTTCTCTTTTTCCACAGATATAAGCCACTAAAGGCTTTTCAACATAACACTTGCACCCCTACAACAAATTGCTGGAATGGCAGAGCTGTTGTCACGGATGAGAGTGGGGAAAACCCTCATCCGTGCGATGTTAAGGAATAGAGAAGCTGCTCGGCCAGGACAACAGAATTAGAGAGCAGGTCACCTCCTAAAGCGTCCCTAACTCTGACCCTGACTCCTAACTGTATGAGCCAACCCAGATGATAGGAGGGCTCATACTCAGGAACCTCGGGTCCCTACTAGCCCTCAAGAGATACTTGAGCTAGGAGCTAGGTAAGACAACCTGTTCCTCCTACACACAGACGAACAGGAGTCTCACTGGACGAGCTGCAAGGAAAGGGAAACATAAACAGCCCATGGATATGGCAGGTGAGTGAAAGCACTTCCAGACCTACCTGCCACAGACACACTGACTGGAACCCATGCTCAAATGCTGATGTCCACACCAAACCTAAAAAGGACACAGTAAACACACATAAACACACAGGAAACCAGATCCATAGCTGCAGTGAGGATAAACACCACACAAACATAAAATATAACATCAGTACATGTTTTTATGACCACAAGGGTGGCCCTCACTAGAAGATGGTATAAGAGACCAGGAGGATGACTCCAGCATACAACAAGGCTGGAGTACCCCTCAGCTTCAGGTCTCATCAGAGGCTAAATAGGCCAAGTAGCCACACCCATACAGACACACACTGGAAAGGGAATTAACCCTTCCAAGACCAGACAGGGTAGTGAAGCCACTAAAAAGGGAAATGCACACACACAAAACCCCGTGCACACCAAACAGAGAAAGTGCACACATACAAAGACAGGTTGCCAGGTGCAACCGCATGCACTTGACAGCAAGCTGCCTAGCAACAGCTCAGGCTGCTATACTGCCAATAAGATCATGTTGCCAGCGGCAACCACACGTGAGGCAAGATACTTCAGCCCTCACCTGTGATTGACAACAAGACCAGACCGCAGGCAACTGCATGCGGGTCCAGGAGTCACAACCATGACCATGGTCGTGACAGCTGTATAATGGCTATTTGGATCCCCAAATAATCTTTCCCTGTAAATCATATTTTTTTCTGTATGACTCTCCCTAGTCCCTGCAACGTCTGTCCCTGCACTAAGATGCTGTGAAATAATTCCTCCCTATCCCTATCGTGCACTTATTTTTTTTCAGAATTAGGTTTTCTTTCACTCTCCCTAGCGCCTGCATAAACGTCTGTCCCTGAACAAATGGTGAATGGCAGAATCTAAGATGGCCGCTGTATTTATAGGGCTGTGACATCACCTAGGCTGGCTGCTGATTAGCGGCATGCATGGCATTATGGGTCATCCCACCTTTCCAGAGTTCCTTGCCCCATGTCCTCACACATGTAGCCGCCATTTTAGCCGCCATTGTAGCCACCATGTAAGGAAAAATTGTGATTCGTTACCACAAAGCGCGAGGAAATTCGCATTCGTTCAGAATCAAATTTTTCCTGAAAGTCGGAACGAATTCGACCTCGTCAGCTTCGATTCACTCATCTCTAGGCATCTCAGTGCATTATAGCCCTCTTACTAAACTCATACATTGCTGCAAGTTAAGAGGTTTATGGGGTACAGCAGCAGCATTCACATTTCACATCAGTGATGCAAATTATAACGGTGTTACTGAAGACAACTGCATCACGCCATCTTGTTCAATAGATGTCTGACATCACTGTAAAAAATTGCCTTGTCACACGAGTTGTAAATTGTCAATACTAGTGTACAGTGTGTTTGTGGAAGGGGAAGGATTCAGGACATTTAATTGTACCTCTGTCTTTAAATTACAGAAATAAACACTTGCAATTTTGCTAGTTCTGTTTAATGATCTGTGTGTACAAAACCCATGACTTTCCATAGGCCTCATAATCAAATGTCTGGGAAATGGAAGATTACAAAACGAAACACAAATGCCTTGTCCTCTCACAGTCAGAATGTGGGTAGTAGCAGCAAGAGCAATCCAGGTAGTAGTAGTAGAATCTGTAGCAGTGGTATTAGCACTTGTAACCACAGTTGCTGCTGTACCACTGAATTGTGTTAAATGTGGCACACTTCCGTGCCTTCACTCAAATGTAATTCTGTTCTGTAGTAGCCATTATCAGACTCCTCCTCCTCCTCTGCTCTGTGGTCAGATATTGATAATGGAATGAGTGGCCAGAAAACAACTCTACAAGCACAGCAATCCAGTTGTGTGCAAGCTGAACTCTCACTTGGTCATGTTGCTGGCAGTGCAGAATCTGCTGTACCACTTGTTGTGGGAATTTTGGCCGGGGCGTAGCTAGTGGGGGGGAACCCGCTGGGCAGTTCGTTTACACTAGATGCGGTAGGACCACATTTTTTTTTCCATTTATTGCAAGGTGTATTGGTACCTCTGTGTACCCTATGATAGATTTTATTAGGTAAGTGGGACTGGGTGGGTATAGTCGTGTATTGGGCAGAGTTACAGGAGTGTGTAAAAATGGTTTATCACGCCGCTGAACTGTTCCATCTTTATGTAAATTTGAGTGGCAAGTTGGGGTGGGGGTGGGGGGACCATGCTGAATATTTGCCCGGGTGCTGGAAAATCTAGCTACGCTTCTGAATTGTGGCATGTTTCCACCTTCTTCACCCAAATTTAACTTTTCTGGGCCGTATTTTTTCACATACCATTTGTTGGACTTCTGGCCAGGCAGGCATGAGTAAAAATTGTCTTGTTGCACCACAAATATGGCACACTTCCACACCTTCACCCAAATTTTCATCTTATGGGCCATATTTCTGCATATTACTTTGACTTTTGGCTAGACAGGCATAAGTAAAAATTGTCTTGTTTCGCAAATGTGCTGTGTCTTCACCCAAATTAAAATTTTCTGGGCTGTATTTTGCTACATGCAGCTTTTTGGACTTCTGACCAGGCAAGCCACCAACATTTTAGTCACCCCTTGCCAGATGTCTTTTCTACAACAAGTAGCAGGAGCCGCAGTCACCAGTTCAGTTTGCTGATTGTTACACAATAGTTTTTTCCACTACCAGCCACCTGACAAAACGTCAATATGAAAATGTGGCTTCCTTCCGCGCTTTCACTAAAGTTTAATTCTGCTGTATGATATTCGTACTTGTGGCCAGCTATCCATTTTTTATTACATGTTTTTTAAATTGTCTTGTTCTCTAAATCTCAGTGGCTTTTTCCCAGTACAGACCATGTTCCCTGACACTATGGACTTCTAGGCAGGCAGACCTGAACTGGCCCAGTATGTTCTCTCTGTTCTTAATTGCCCAGCCTCCAGTGTTATCTCAGAGTGGGTTTTCAGCACAGCAGGGATCATTGTGATACCAAAACGGACCAAGTTGTCCTCCACCAGTGTACAAAACATCACACTCCTCCAACTGATGCCGATGAATAGATCTTCCCTCGCTGATGCTGCCTCATTATGCCACTGTCTGTCTAGCATCATGTCCTGTACCATATGGTTGCTGCAGCCATCATACCACTGTCAAAGTCTGCCTGGCAACCATCATGTTCTGTACCCACTGTCTTTTTGCCAGAACATCATGGATGTTTCAACACCATCTGCCCCATCAAAAGGACAATTTTTGGAAGCTTTTTAATATGAAAAAGCATAAAACATGCGAAGGTGCAGTGTATTTTTACATCGGGGCTTGCCTTCTACAGAAGCCTGTGAGATCCAGCCCCTTAGGCTGACAGTCAATGCATTACAATACAGGATGTATTGTAATGCATTGCAGAGGGGATCAGACCCTAGAAGTTGAAGTCCCAGAATGGGACAAAAATAAAAAGTAAAAAAAATTTGGGGGGATAATAAAAATAAATAAGTTTCAAGTAAAAAAAAGGTCCTTTCCCAAAATAAAACACATATAATTGTAAAAAAAACAATAGAAAATAAAAAGAAAAACAGACATATTGGGTATTTCCGTGTCCGTAACGACCATCTCTATAAAAATATCACATTATCCACCCCCTCGCCTGAACGTCGTAGAAAAAATAAAATAAAAACTGTGCTAACACAACCATTTTTTGTCACCTTACATCACAAAAAGTGCAACACCAAGCGATCAAAAAGGCGTATGCCCCCCAAAATTGTACCAATCAAAACGTCATCTCATCCGGCAAAAAATTAGCCCCTGCATAAAATAATTAAGCAAAAAGTTTAAAAAAACATGGCTCTCAGAATATGGACACTAAAACATGATTTCTTTTTTTAAAGTAGACATATTAGGTATCGCCAGGTTCGTAACAACCAGTTCTACTGTATTAAAATATCACATGACCCTCAGATGAACACCGTAAAAAAAAAGTGTAAAAGAAAGTTATTTTTTTGTCACTTTACATCACAAAAAGTGTAATACTAAGCTATCAAAAAGTCATATGCACCCCAAAGTAGTACTAATCAAACCGACACCTCATCCTGCAAAAATGAGACCCTACATAAGACAGTCGCCCAAAAAAAAAAAAAAAAAAACTATGGCTCTCAGAATACGGAGACACTAAAACATGAATTTTTTGTTTCAAAAATACTTTTATTGTGTAAAACTTAAATAAATTAAAAAAGTATGCATATTAGGCATTGCCACGTTGGTTACAACCTGCTGTATAAAAATATCACATGACCTAACCCCTCAGATGAACACTGTAAAAAATATAAAATAAAAACTGTGTAAAAAAAAAACTTTTTGGTCATCTTACATCACAAAAAAGTGTAATACCAAACAATCAAAAAATCAAACGCACCCAAAAATAGTACCAATCAAACCATCATCTCATCCCGCAACAAATTTGAACCTACCTAAGATAATCGCCCCAAAAAAAAACTATGGCTCTCAGAATATGGAGACACTAAAACATGATTTTTTTTGTTTCAAAAATGCTTTTATTGTGTAAAACTTAAATAAATAAAAAAAAGTATGCATATTAGGTAATGCCGTGTCCATAACAACCTGCTGTATAAAAAAAAAATCACATGACCCAACCCCTCAGGTGAACATAAATAAATACTGTGCCAAAAAAGCTATTTATTGTCATCTTACATCACAAAAAGTTTATTACCAAGCAATCAAAAAATCATACGCACCCAAAAATAGTACCAATCAAACCATCATCTCATCCCGCAACAAATGAGACCCTACCTAAGACAAAAAATAAATAATAAATACTATGGCTTTCAGAATATGGAGACACCAAAAAATCTTTTTTTTTCAAAAATGCTTTATGTAAAACTGAAACAAACAAAAAAAGTTGTCATATTTGTTTTTTTCACTTTCGTAACAACCTTCTATATAAAAATAGCACATGATCAGGTGAACACTGATCATGTGCAAAAACAAAAAATAAAAACGATGCAAAAACAGCTATTTTTTGTTACCTTGCCTCACAAAAAGTGTAATATAGAGCAACCAAAAATCATATGTGCCCTAAAATAGTACCAACAAAACTACCTTATCCCGCAGTTTCCAAAATGGGGTCTCTTTTGGGAGTTTCTACTCTTGGGGTGCATCAGTGGGTCATCAAATGTGACATAGCAACTTTGTTTGGCTGTTAACCCTTGCTTTGTTACTGGAAAAAATGGATTAAAATAGAAAATCTGCCAAAAAAGTAAAATTCAGAAATTTCATCTACATTTTCCTTTAATTCTTGTGGAACATGTAAAGGGTAAATAAAGTTTGCAAAATCAGTTTTGAATAACTTGAAGGGTGTCGTTTCTAAATTGGGGCATTTATGGGTGGTTTCCACTATAGAAGCCCCACAAAGTGACTTCAGAGCTGAACTGGTCCTTATAAAAATGGTTTTGGAAATTTAAAATTTTAAGAATTGCTTCTAAGTCTTCTAAAATCCCCCCAAAAAATTACATCTACAAAAATGATGCAAACATAAAGTAGATAAATTGGGAATGTTAAGTAATAACTATTTTGTGAGATCACTATCTGCTTTAAAAGCAGAGAAATAATTTTGAAAATTGTTAATTTTTCCAAGTTTTTGGTAAATTTCTGATTATTTTTTATAAAAAAAGGTGATTTATATTGACTCACATTTACAACTATCATGAAGCACAATGTGTCACGAGAAAACAATCTCAGAATGGCTTGGATAAGTAGGAGTGTTCCAAAGTTATTACCACATAAAGTGGGTTGTCCCACGAAAAATTTTCTACTGTTTTCAAACCAGCATCTGGATCTGAATACTTTTGTAACTGCATGTAATTAGAAATTTAGCTTAGTTAAATAGTGCTAAATGTATAGTGCCACCTACCCTTTATTTTTTCTTATTTCTTTGACCTGCTCACTGAGAAGACCGCATTTGCTCAGTTTCATCCTTCAATTACCTCCTGAACTGCGATAGGGAGAGCTGAGACACACCCCTTGAGCTGCCAGCTTGATATAAATCTAGCAGAGCAATGAATGGGGAGATCTCTAGGTCCATATGAGGCACAGGGCTGCTTCTAGCTTTGTTAGAAAGAGGTGGTCATTTACTATATGATGTCTGATTTAAATTTTTTACATTAGTGATGAGATAACCCCTCTAAGGCAAAACATGGCAATGTCCTTAAGGGGTTAAACACACTTAACAAAATCAAACATGCGTTTACCTATAGCTACCGTATATATGTCAGAGTGCAGCGAGCCTCTGAGTAGCTGGAGCAGAGGATGGGAGTAGTAGTGGCACCAATGAGATGCTCTGCCACAATGTACTCACTCACAGTCACTCCCTGGGGTTCGGTGTAGTGAAAAGGTGATTTAAAAGAATCCGGCAGACATACGAGAACATCAAATGGCTTTCTTTACTGAGTGCAAAGAATAACTTGCGGTACATCCAGCAATATAAAGTACAAGATGCAGTCTCTGTCACCAGAAGAGGAGGTATGGTGGCTGATTAGATGGCAATTAATGGCACTCAGAAGTAGGCTAGCTGATAAAGTCTCCTCTCTCTCTCCTGATTCCCCTTCACTATGGCTATAAAGCTGGCAGCTGTGGGTGTAGATGTCTACCTCTTAAGTGCAGGCTTTAGGGGTGGCCTGTCTTAAACTGTGGTGATGGGTGTCTTAACTTGTTATCCCCTCACCTTGCAGCGGAGTCTCTAAAGCTGTGATAGCTGGTCACTCTGCTGTCTGTAAAGCCATAGATTTCATGGCCCTTAGCCCTATCCTTCTCCCTGGAGCAGTGTTCCTCATGGTTCAGTTGGATTTCTCTCCCTCCTGATGGGAAGTCGGACTAGCCCACTTCTATCAAGAGGGGGGAAATGGAGTGGTTAGCTCCATTCCCAGTGCCATACTCATACTCCATCTGCTGGTGTAACAGTATATGGCATAGAAAAACATTGCAGTAGCATTAGAAACCAAACAATTTGAAAATACCCTATGTCACTCTGATATTATTTGCTATTGGTGTCAAGCTGCATTCAAGAGCTTAGGGAACATAGATCATCAATAAAGAGAAAGCAAAAAAAAAAACTTAAACAGTATTTAGAGACCACCATGGGTCATAGACATAATGGTCAGAAGGGGACTTCATTGACTTCGAGGGGAGATTTTTATGGGCCTGCTCTGTGACCTATTGTGACTGGTGTAAAAGTAACATCACCAAAAATTCTTAAAAAATATGTTTAACATGAAAAATGTGATTTAAACAATAGGTTATTTTCTGATTTTACATTTCCTTTAACCCGTTAAGGACCTTGCCATTTTTCACCAGCGGCCTGAGGAATCGCGATCCCACGCGCGAAACGGCCGTCGCCGCTTGCAACATTGTGTCCGCCCCTGGATCCTCCATGCTGCCTTCTAAGGAAGTTTCAATAAAGAAGATATCAGTACTTCGGTGAGTGCCGCAGCTTTGTTACATTTCCTCCTTGCATTGTGATTTTTCACCTTAAGGACCAGGCCATTTTTAGCAAATCTGACATGTGTCACTTTATGTGGTAACAATACTTTTACTGATCCAAGCCATTCTGAGATTGTTTTCTCGTCACATATTGTACTTCATGACAGCGGTAAATTTGAGTCAAAATATTTCATTTTTATATATTAAAAAAATACCAAAATTGGCAAAAATTTGGAGAAATTCTAGATTTTCTAAATTTACATTCCTCTGCTTTTAGGAGTGATACCTCCTAAAATAGTTGCCGTATTTTCCAGTGTATAAGACGACTTTCTAACACTAGAAATTATTTTCAAAAGTCGGGGGTCGTCTTATACGCCGGGTATAAGGCAGCACAGGGGAGAAGCAAGAAGTCCCTCCCTCCCCCCTGTGCTGCCCGCTGCCACCAATGATAAGAGAGGGGCGGAGGAGGGGCCTGTGGTTTATTTATTGCAAAAAAAAAGATTTTATAGATATGCAAATTACCAGTACCGGTACCTTTGTGCCCAAGGGGCTGTCACCGTTTTGTGCCCAGCCACGCCCCAAATTCTGGATCCCAGCGCCACCCCTCTCTTAATTTATTCACTGCACTTCCGTTTTTTTATGTTCTGATGCCGCTCGTAATCTCGCGCATGTGCAGTTAGTTGGAGCACTCGCTCGTTCTTGCTGTAAGGGCGGAGGGAATAGAGGAGACAGCGCCAACTAACTGCGCATGCGCTAGATTACAAGCGGCTTCAGAAGATTAAAAAAACAAAGTGCAGTGAATAAATTAAGAGAAGGACGGCGCTGGGATCCAGGATTCGGAGCGCGGCTGGGCACAAAACGGCAGAGGGACAGCCCCTTGGGCACAAAGGTACTAGTAATTTGCATATCTACGGTAAACCACAGGTGGGGTTAACAATAGTACAGTATATTTTCTATTACAACAATGAGATTCTGGGTAACTCATTTAACCCAGTTTAATTGCTAGGCTCCGATCGGTTACCATGGTAGCCAGGACGCTACTGAAGCCCTGGCTGCTTCTGAAGCCCTGGCTGCCATGGTCAGTTTTCTGGACTGGAGAAGATCGTCTTGAAGACAGGGAGGGCTGGGCAGGCAGGGAGAGCTGACACAGCCATTCCAAGCAGGCTTTGTATTTAGTGTGCACAGAAAATCCTGGTACGGTACATCGCTTGCTGTGATTGGCTGGTTGTTGTATATTGGTTTGGATTGGCGATTCTGAGGGAAGGCAGGGGGAAGCAGGAGCATCTGCACTTCAGCCAATTCTAATGTGGTGGTAAATACAGTACAGAACCAGTATCTGTACATACAGTACAGCACCAGTATCTGTACCGGTTCATACAGTACAGCACCAGTACATACAGCACAGTATACAAATGGCTACCAGTTAAGAACCCATCATGGCTCCACCAGCAAGAAGAAAGAAATATGAAGCCAGTTTTAAACGTAAAGTTATAAACTTTGCCATGGAACATAATCACTGCACTGCTGCAAGACAGTGTGTTGTACGTGTCTTATACGGCAAGTATAGCCCAAAGCCTATATTTTAAATGGAAAAGTTGGGGATTGTCTTATGCGCCCAGTCGTCTTATACGCCGGAAAATACGGTATTACTTTACATTTTCCATATGTCTACTTCATGTTTGGATCATTTTGTAAATGACATTTTCATTTTTTGGGACGTTAGAAGCAAACCCTTGAAATTTTTCTGAAAATTTTCAAAACCCACTTTTTAAGGATTAGGTTAGGTCTAAAGTCACTTTGTGAGGCTTACATAATAGAAACCACCCATAAATGGCCCCATTTTAGAAAGGAATGCCATATGGTTTTTGGAAGGCAGATTTCACTGGAATAACTTTAAGTTGCCATGTCACATTTGAAGACCCCCTGATGCCCCCCTAGAGTAGAAACTACAAAAAAGTTACCCCATTTTGGAAACTACGGGATAAGGTGGCAGTTTTGTTGGTACTATTTCAGGATACATTTGATTTTTGGTTGCTCTATATTACACTTTTTGTGAGGCAAGGTAACAAAAAATAGCTGTTTTGGCACCGTTTTTATTTTTTGTTATTTACATTGTCCATCTGACAGGTTATATTATGTGGTATTTTTATAAAGCAGGTTGCTACGGACGCAAAAATACCAAATATTCTGGTTGTTTGTTTCAGTTTTGCATAATAAAGCATTTTTGAAAAAAAATATTTTTTGTGTCTCCATGTTCTGAAAGCCATAGTTTTTTGTTTTTTTTGGGTGACTGTCTTATGTAGGGGCCCATTTTTTTTGTATGAGATGACAGTCCGATTGGTGCATATGGTGCATATGACTTTTTGATTGCTTGGTATTACACTTTTTGTAATGTAAGGTGACAAAAAATTGCTTTTATATTACATTTAACACAATAGAAGCATTTTTTAAACAAAAATAAATCATGATTTATTGTCTCCAGGTGAAATGACGGTTTGATTGGTACTATTTTAGGGTACAAATACTTTTTGATCACTAGGTATTACACTTTTTGGAAAATCTAGCTACGCTTCTGAATTGTGGCATGTTTCCACCTTCTTCACCCAAATTTAACTTTTCTGGGCCGTATTTTTTCACATACCATTTGTTGGACTTCTGGCCAGGCAGGCATGAGTAAAAATTGTCTTGTTGCACCACAAATATGGCACACTTCCACACCTTCACCCAAATTTTCATCTTATGGGCCATATTTCTGCATATTACTTTGACTTTTGGCTAGACAGGCATAAGTAAAAATTGTCTTGTTTCGCAAATGTGCTGTGTCTTCACCCAAATTAAAATTTTCTGGGCTGTATTTTGCTACATGCAGCTTTTTGGACTTCTGACCAGGCAAGCCACCAACATTTTAGTCACCCCTTGCCAGATGTCTTTTCTACAACAAGTAGCAGGAGCCGCAGTCACCAGTTCAGTTTGCTGATTGTTACACAATAGTTTTTTCCACTACCAGCCACCTGACAAAACGTCAATATGAAAATGTGGCTTCCTTCCGCGCTTTCACTAAAGTTTAATTCTGCTGTATGATATTCGTACTTGTGGCCAGCTATCCATTTTTTATTACATGTTTTTTAAATTGTCTTGTTCTCTAAATCTCAGTGGCTTTTTCCCAGTACAGACCATGTTCCCTGACACTATGGACTTCTAGGCAGGCAGACCTGAACTGGCCCAGTATGTTCTCTCTGTTCTTAATTGCCCAGCCTCCAGTGTTATCTCAGAGTGGGTTTTCAGCACAGCAGGGATCATTGTGATACCAAAACGGACCAAGTTGTCCTCCACCAGTGTACAAAACATCACACTCCTCCAACTGATGCCGATGAATAGATCTTCCCTCGCTGATGCTGCCTCATTATGCCACTGTCTGTCTAGCATCATGTCCTGTACCATATGGTTGCTGCAGCCATCATACCACTGTCAAAGTCTGCCTGGCAACCATCATGTTCTGTACCCACTGTCTTTTTGCCAGAACATCATGGATGTTTCAACACCATCTGCCCCATCAAAAGGACAATTTTTGGAAGCTTTTTAATATGAAAAAGCATAAAACATGCGAAGGTGCAGTGTATTTTTACATCGGGGCTTGCCTTCTACAGAAGCCTGTGAGATCCAGCCCCTTAGGCTGACAGTCAATGCATTACAATACAGGATGTATTGTAATGCATTGCAGAGGGGATCAGACCCTAGAAGTTGAAGTCCCAGAATGGGACAAAAATAAAAAGTAAAAAAAATTTGGGGGGATAATAAAAATAAATAAGTTTCAAGTAAAAAAAAGGTCCTTTCCCAAAATAAAACACATATAATTGTAAAAAAAACAATAGAAAATAAAAAAGAAAAACAGACATATTGGGTATTTCCGTGTCCGTAACGACCATCTCTATAAAAATATCACATTATCCACCCCCTCGCCTGAACGTCGTAGAAAAAATAAAATAAAAACTGTGCTAACACAACCATTTTTTGTCACCTTACATCACAAAAAGTGCAACACCAAGCGATCAAAAAGGCGTATGCCCCCCAAAATTGTACCAATCAAAACGTCATCTCATCCGGCAAAAAATTAGCCCCTGCATAAAATAATTAAGCAAAAAGTTTAAAAAAACATGGCTCTCAGAATATGGACACTAAAACATGATTTCTTTTTTTAAAGTAGACATATTAGGTATCGCCAGGTTCGTAACAACCAGTTCTACTGTATTAAAATATCACATGACCCTCAGATGAACACCGTAAAAAAAAAGTGTAAAAGAAAGTTATTTTTTTGTCACTTTACATCACAAAAAGTGTAATACTAAGCTATCAAAAAGTCATATGCACCCCAAAGTAGTACTAATCAAACCGACACCTCATCCTGCAAAAATGAGACCCTACATAAGACAGTCGCCCAAAAAAAAAAAAAAAAAAAAACTATGGCTCTCAGAATACGGAGACACTAAAACATGAATTTTTTGTTTCAAAAATACTTTTATTGTGTAAAACTTAAATAAATTAAAAAAGTATGCATATTAGGCATTGCCACGTTGGTTACAACCTGCTGTATAAAAATATCACATGACCTAACCCCTCAGATGAACACTGTAAAAAATATAAAATAAAAACTGTGTAAAAAAAAAACTTTTTGGTCATCTTACATCACAAAAAGTGTAATACCAAACAATCAAAAAATCAAATGCACCCAAAAATAGTACCAATCAAACCATCATCTCATCCCGCAACAAATTTGAACCTACCTAAGATAATCGCCCCAAAAAAAAACTATGGCTCTCAGAATATGGAGACACTAAAACATGATTTTTTTTGTTTCAAAAATGCTTTTATTGTGTAAAACTTAAATAAATAAAAAAAAGTATGCATATTAGGTAATGCCGTGTCCATAACAACCTGCTGTATAAAAAAAAAATCACATGACCCAACCCCTCAGGTGAACATAAATAAATACTGTGCCAAAAAAGCTATTTATTGTCATCTTACATCACAAAAAGTTTATTACCAAGCAATCAAAAAATCATACGCACCCAAAATAGTACCAATCAAACCATCATCTCATCCCGCAACAAATGAGACCCTACCTAAGACAAAAAATAAATAATAAATACTATGGCTTTCAGAATATGGAGACACCAAAAAATCTTTTTTTTTCAAAAATGCTTTATGTAAAACTGAAACAAACAAAAAAAGTTGTCATATTTGTTTTTTTCACTTTCGTAACAACCTTCTATATAAAAATAGCACATGATCAGGTGAACACTGATCATGTGCAAAAACAAAAAATAAAAACGATGCAAAAACAGCTATTTTTTGTTACCTTGCCTCACAAAAAGTGTAATATAGAGCAACCAAAAATCATATGTGCCCTAAAATAGTACCAACAAAACTACCTTATCCCGCAGTTTCCAAAATGGGGTCTCTTTTTGGGAGTTTCTACTCTTGGGGTGCATCAGTGGGTCATCAAATGTGACATAGCAACTTTGTTTGGCTGTTAACCCTTGCTTTGTTACTGGAAAAAATGGATTAAAATAGAAAATCTGCCAAAAAAGTAAAATTCAGAAATTTCATCTACATTTTCCTTTAATTCTTGTGGAACATGTAAAGGGTAAATAAAGTTTGCAAA
Organism: Bufo gargarizans; assembly: GCF_014858855.1. Lineage (NCBI taxonomy): Eukaryota > Metazoa > Chordata > Amphibia > Anura > Bufonidae > Bufo > Bufo gargarizans. The sequence continues at coordinate 330,851,983 of NC_058084.1, forward strand.
ATCAGTTTTGAATAACTTGAAGGGTGTCGTTTCTAAATTGGGGCATTTATGGGTGGTTTCCACTATAGAAGCCCCACAAAGTGACTTCAGAGCTGAACTGGTCCTTATAAAAATGGTTTTGGAAATTTAAAATTTTAAGAATTGCTTCTAAGTCTTCTAAAATCCCCCCAAAAAATTACATCTACAAAAATGATGCAAACATAAAGTAGATAAATTGGGAATGTTAAGTAATAACTATTTTGTGAGATCACTATCTGCTTTAAAAGCAGAGAAATAATTTTGAAAATTGTTAATTTTTCCAAGTTTTCGGTAAATTTCTGATTATTTTTTATAAAAAAAGGTGATTTATATTGACTCACATTTACAACTATCATGAAGCACAATGTGTCACGAGAAAACAATCTCAGAATGGCTTGGATAAGTAGGAGTGTTCCAAAGTTATTACCACATAAAGTGGGTTGTCCCACGAAAAATTTTCTACTGTTTTCAAACCAGCATCTGGATCTGAATACTTTTGTAACTGCATGTAATTAGAAATTTAGCTTAGTTAAATAGTGCTAAATGTATAGTGCCACCTACCCTTTATTTTTTCTTATTTCTTTGACCTGCTCACTGAGAAGACCGCATTTGCTCAGTTTCATCCTTCAATTACCTCCTGAACTGCGATAGGGAGAGCTGAGACACACCCCTTGAGCTGCCAGCTTGATATAAATCTAGCAGAGCAATGAATGGGGAGATCTCTAGGTCCATATGAGGCACAGGGCTGCTTCTAGCTTTGTTAGAAAGAGGTGGTCATTTACTATATGATGTCTGATTTAAATTTTTTACATTAGTGATGAGATAACCCCTCTAAGGCAAAACATGGCAATGTCCTTAAGGGGTTAAACACACTTAACAAAATCAAACATGCGTTTACCTATAGCTACCGTATATATGTCAGAGTGCAGCGAGCCTCTGAGTAGCTGGAGCAGAGGATGGGAGTAGTAGTGGCACCAATGAGATGCTCTGCCACAATGTACTCACTCACAGTCACTCCCTGGGGTTCGGTGTAGTGAAAAGGTGATTTAAAAGAATCCGGCAGACATACGAGAACATCAAATGGCTTTCTTTACTGAGTGCAAAGAATAACTTGCGGTACATCCAGCAATATAAAGTACAAGATGCAGTCTCTGTCACCAGAAGAGGAGGTATGGTGGCTGATTAGATGGCAATTAATGGCACTCAGAAGTAGGCTAGCTGATAAAGTCTCCTCTCTCTCTCCTGATTCCCCTTCACTATGGCTATAAAGCTGGCAGCTGTGGGTGTAGATGTCTACCTCTTAAGTGCAGGCTTTAGGGGTGGCCTGTCTTAAACTGTGGTGATGGGTGTCTTAACTTGTTATCCCCTCACCTTGCAGCGGAGTCTCTAAAGCTGTGATAGCTGGTCACTCTGCTGTCTGTAAAGCCATAGATTTCATGGCCCTTAGCCCTATCCTTCTCCCTGGAGCAGTGTTCCTCATGGTTCAGTTGGATTTCTCTCCCTCCTGATGGGAAGTCGGACTAGCCCACTTCTATCAAGAGGGGGGAAATGGAGTGGTTAGCTCCATTCCCAGTGCCATACTCATACTCCATCTGCTGGTGTAACAGTATATGGCATAGAAAAACATTGCAGTAGCATTAGAAACCAAACAATTTGAAAATACCCTATGTCACTCTGATATTATTTGCTATTGGTGTCAAGCTGCATTCAAGAGCTTAGGGAACATAGATCATCAATAAAGAGAAAGCAAAAAAAAAAACTTAAACAGTATTTAGAGACCACCATGGGTCATAGACATAATGGTCAGAAGGGGACTTCATTGACTTCGAGGGGAGATTTTTATGGGCCTGCTCTGTGACCTATTGTGACTGGTGTAAAAGTAACATCACCAAAAATTCTTAAAAAATATGTTTAACATGAAAAATGTGATTTAAACAATAGGTTATTTTCTGATTTTACATTTCCTTTAACCCGTTAAGGACCTTGCCATTTTTCACCAGCGGCCTGAGGAATCGCGATCCCACGCGCGAAACGGCCGTCGCCGCTTGCAACATTGTGTCCGCCCCTGGATCCTCCATGCTGCCTTCTAAGGAAGTTTCAATAAAGAAGATATCAGTACTTCGGTGAGTGCCGCAGCTTTGTTACATTTCCTCCTTGCATTGTGATTTTTCACCTTAAGGACCAGGCCATTTTTAGCAAATCTGACATGTGTCACTTTATGTGGTAACAATACTTTTACTGATCCAAGCCATTCTGAGATTGTTTTCTCGTCACATATTGTACTTCATGACAGCGGTAAATTTGAGTCAAAATATTTCATTTTTATATATTAAAAAAATACCAAAATTGGCAAAAATTTGGAGAAATTCTAGATTTTCTAAATTTACATTCCTCTGCTTTTAGGAGTGATACCTCCTAAAATAGTTGCCGTATTTTCCAGTGTATAAGACGACTTTCTAACACTAGAAATTATTTTCAAAAGTCGGGGGTCGTCTTATACGCCGGGTATAAGGCAGCACAGGGGAGAAGCAAGAAGTCCCTCCCTCCCCCCTGTGCTGCCCGCTGCCACCAATGATAAGAGAGGGGCGGAGGAGGGGCCTGTGGTTTATTTATTGCAAAAAAAAAGATTTTATAGATATGCAAATTACCAGTACCGGTACCTTTGTGCCCAAGGGGCTGTCACCGTTTTGTGCCCAGCCACGCCCCAAATTCTGGATCCCAGCGCCACCCCTCTCTTAATTTATTCACTGCACTTCCGTTTTTTTTTTGTTCTGATGCCGCTCGTAATCTCGCGCATGTGCAGTTAGTTGGAGCACTCGCTCGTTCTTGCTGTAAGGGCGGAGGGAATAGAGGAGACAGCGCCAACTAACTGCGCATGCGCTAGATTACAAGCGGCTTCAGAAGATTAAAAAAACAAAGTGCAGTGAATAAATTAAGAGAAGGACGGCGCTGGGATCCAGGATTCGGAGCGCGGCTGGGCACAAAACGGCAGAGGGACAGCCCCTTGGGCACAAAGGTACTAGTAATTTGCATATCTACGGTAAACCACAGGTGGGGTTAACAATAGTACAGTATATTTTCTATTACAACAATGAGATTCTGGGTAACTCATTTAACCCAGTTTAATTGCTAGGCTCCGATCGGTTACCATGGTAGCCAGGACGCTACTGAAGCCCTGGCTGCTTCTGAAGCCCTGGCTGCCATGGTCAGTTTTCTGGACTGGAGAAGATCGTCTTGAAGACAGGGAGGGCTGGGCAGGCAGGGAGAGCTGACACAGCCATTCCAAGCAGGCTTTGTATTTAGTGTGCACAGAAAATCCTGGTACGGTACATCGCTTGCTGTGATTGGCTGGTTGTTGTATATTGGTTTGGATTGGCGATTCTGAGGGAAGGCAGGGGGAAGCAGGAGCATCTGCACTTCAGCCAATTCTAATGTGGTGGTAAATACAGTACAGAACCAGTATCTGTACATACAGTACAGCACCAGTATCTGTACCGGTTCATACAGTACAGCACCAGTACATACAGCACAGTATACAAATGGCTACCAGTTAAGAACCCATCATGGCTCCACCAGCAAGAAGAAAGAAATATGAAGCCAGTTTTAAACGTAAAGTTATAAACTTTGCCATGGAACATAATCACTGCACTGCTGCAAGACAGTGTGTTGTACGTGTCTTATACGGCAAGTATAGCCCAAAGCCTATATTTTAAATGGAAAAGTTGGGGATTGTCTTATGCGCCCAGTCGTCTTATACGCCGGAAAATACGGTATTACTTTACATTTTCCATATGTCTACTTCATGTTTGGATCATTTTGTAAATGACATTTTCATTTTTTGGGACGTTAGAAGCAAACCCTTGAAATTTTTCTGAAAATTTTCAAAACCCACTTTTTAAGGATTAGGTTAGGTCTAAAGTCACTTTGTGAGGCTTACATAATAGAAACCACCCATAAATGGCCCCATTTTAGAAAGGAATGCCATATGGTTTTTGGAAGGCAGATTTCACTGGAATAACTTTAAGTTGCCATGTCACATTTGAAGACCCCCTGATGCCCCCCTAGAGTAGAAACTACAAAAAAGTTACCCCATTTTGGAAACTACGGGATAAGGTGGCAGTTTTGTTGGTACTATTTCAGGATACATTTGATTTTTGGTTGCTCTATATTACACTTTTTGTGAGGCAAGGTAACAAAAAAATAGCTGTTTTGGCACCGTTTTTATTTTTTGTTATTTACATTGTCCATCTGACAGGTTATATTATGTGGTATTTTTATAAAGCAGGTTGCTACGGACGCAAAAATACCAAATATTCTGGTTGTTTGTTTCAGTTTTGCATAATAAAGCATTTTTGAAAAAAAATATTTTTTGTGTCTCCATGTTCTGAAAGCCATAGTTTTTTGTTTTTTTTGGGTGACTGTCTTATGTAGGGGCCCATTTTTTTTGTATGAGATGACAGTCCGATTGGTGCATATGGTGCATATGACTTTTTGATTGCTTGGTATTACACTTTTTGTAATGTAAGGTGACAAAAAATTGCTTTTATATTACATTTAACACAATAGAAGCATTTTTTAAACAAAAATAAATCATGATTTATTGTCTCCAGGTGAAATGACGGTTTGATTGGTACTATTTTAGGGTACAAATACTTTTTGATCACTAGGTATTACACTTTTTGTGATGAAAGGTGACAAAAAATTGCTTTATTTAGCATAGTTTTAATTAATTATTTTTTACGGTGTTGACCAGATCGGCTGGATCATGTGATATTTTTATAGATAAGGTTGTTACGAATGCGGCGATACATAATATGTCAACTTTTTAATTTTTTTTACATTTAACACAAAATAATCATTTTTTAAACAAAAAAAAAATCATGTTCTAGTGTCTCCATAGTCTGAGAGCCATAGTTTAATTTTATTTTTTGGGTGCTCATTTTTTGTGGGGTGAGATGACGGTTTGATTGGTGCTATTTTAGGGTACATACCACTTTTTGATCACTTCATATAACACTTTTTGTGATGAAAGGTGACAAAAAATTGCTTTTTTTAGCATAGTTTTTATTTTAAAAAAATTACGGTGTTGACCAGACGAGCTGGATCATGTGATATTTTTAAAGAGCAGGTTGTCACGCACGCGGTGATACTTAATATGTCTGTTTTTTATTTAGTTTTTCTATTTTTTACAATTTTATATATCTCTTTTTATGGGAAAGGGGCTTTTTTATAATTTAAACTTAAACATTTTTTATTGTTAAAAACACTTTTATTTCACTTTTAATATTTTTTTTTTTTGTCCCACTATGGGACTTCAACATTACAGGGTCTGATCCCTGTTTCAATGCAGCACAATACATCTGTGATGTACTGCATTGACTATCAGTGTATTACACAGTGTAATACACTGATACTTTGCCTCCGTACATGCCAGACCCCAAGGCCTTGGAATGGCTTGGGGCTGCCATGGCAACCATCGGGTACCCGCCACCGCAGAGTGGGGACCCGATGGATGAGGAGAAGGAGCGCAAACCTCCCATATGCCACGGTCAGCGCTGACACGGCATATAAGGGGTTAATCCACAGGCATCAGCGTTATCACTGATGCTGGTGGATGCAGCAGGGATCCAGCTGTCACTAACAGCCGGGACACGTGCTGCTGATTGCCGGACCGCTCATGAGGGGGAGGAAGGACCGCAGGACGGGTCCTGGGGCGCAAAGTTACTGCCATTTAGGACAAGCAATCTCGTCCTGGGTACTTAAGGTGTTAAACTCTCAGTCATGCATGGTGTGAAAATAAAAAAACTAATTACAATGATGGTCAACCCCATTGCTACTGGTCCATCGCAAAAAGGTATCCATTTGCTACTGGCTACAGTAAGGTCAAGATACCCAGTAGTTATAGGGTTTGTATTTTTGGGGTTGGGGATCTTTGGGTCACAGAACAAGTCTAGTCCTTCCTGCTACCCTACAGTATGTTCTGAATTAGTTTATGTTTCTTTTACTATCAATGAAGGGACAGGAGATGGTTAGTTATACTGGCTTGACTGGTCATCAATATTTGATCGTAGTGGTTTAACCCCTAGAACCTATTCACTGTATACATATGCATATTAGCTTGTGTATGCAGGCTGCAGTGTTCAGTTCAGAAGACCACCCTTTTAACTTTAAGGAGGATCTCCAAGCTACAGTAGAGGACATCAATATCACATCGGTGGGGGTCCAACACCTGGCAACATAGCTAATAATCAGTTTCCAGCCATAGCAACGCTGGAAACTAACAGTGTAAGGAGCATTTTTCCAGCATACTGAAGTTCAGCTACCATTCACATTCATGTAAATGACCATACCAGGCGTTGATAATTGTCTGAAAACGTCTTTTTCTTCTTTAACCACTAAAACATTACCCTGTTTTATATCAGATTTTTCCTATGTATTTTCTGAAAGTGGATGCCAGGACTTACCCCAGCATCGGGAATATGATTGTCCTATCAACCTTATTCCCGGAGCTAAGTTGCCCAAATCTAGGTTGTATAACCTTTCTGGACCCGAAAGAATGGCCATAAGAGAGTATATTACCAAGAGCTTGGCTAAAGGACACATAAGACCTTCCAAATCTCCTGTGGAAGCAGGGTTTTTCTTTGTTAAAAAGAAGGACGGAACTCTTAGGCCATGTCAGAATTTCTGTAAGCTCAATCAGATTACTGTTAGTGATCCTTACCCCCTTCCTTTTATTCCTGATTTTTTTAACCAGATTGTTGGTGGCAAGGTGTTCTCCAAGTTGGACTTAAAGGGGGCATATAGTCTGGTCAGGATCAAGGAAGTGGATGAATGAAAGACGGCTTTTAATACCCCAGAGGTATCTGTTCAGGCCTTTTGGGTTGACCAATGCTCCTGCGGTTTTCCAGCATTTTGTGAATGACATTTTTCATCACCTGTTGTCATCCTCGGGTTTTCGAATGGATCCAGAGAAAGTTCGGGACCGACTCGAAAATCTAAAGGCTCTTATGCGTTTTTTTTACCAAAAATCTTTTACCAAAAATGTATTAAGAACTATTCGACAGTGGTGGTCCGATTCGGCATTGCGAGCCTTTTCTGCGGTTAAGGAGTGTTTCGCTTCTGCCCCTATATTGGTGCAGCCGGATGTGTCACAGCTTTTCACTGTTGAAGTTGATGCATCCGAGGTGGGGGTAGGAGCAGCCTTATCGCAGGGCTCGTCACCAGGTAAATGGCGCCCATGTGCATTTTTCTCTAAAAAACGCAGAGAGGAACATCACTGTACGGTTCTTACGGGACACCCTGGGAGCAGATCCACTGCTGACCTCATTTCTTGTAGATTTTGGTGGCCGGGGTTGTGTAAGTGTGTTGAGGACTGTGTGTCAGCCTATAGCACTTGTGTACAAGCTAAGGTGACACATTCTCGGCCTTCCGGATCTCTTCTTCAGTTGCACATTCTGTCCAGACCATGGACTCATTTATCCATGGATTTTATCACTGATCTACCTAATTCTTCAGGAAAGACAGTTTTTTTCTAGTGGTAGTTGATCGCTTTAGTAAGATGGTGCACTTTATAGCATTGCCGGGCCTACCTAATGATAAAACTCTTGCACAAGTGTTTGTTGATAACATTGTGAAACTACATTCCCTCTGATGTGGTTTTGGATCGTGGGACTCGGTTTGTTTCCAGATTCTGTACTAGACTGGGGGTACAACTGTCCTTTTCTTTGGCTTTTCATCCTCAGTCAAAAAGACATACGGAATGCACTAATCACAGTCTGGAGACTTACTTGAGATGTTTTGTCTCTGAGAACCAGGAGGAATGGTCTTCATTTTTGTCTCTAGCAGAGTTTGCCATAAACAATCGTAGACAGGAGTCCACTAATTAGTCGCCGTTTTTTGGGGCCTATGGGTTTCACCCGCAGTTTGGCTCATTTTCTGGTTCTGATACTATCTGCCTATGTGCCTCCCACTTGTTAAGGGACCAAAAGTAATGGGACAATTGGCTTCTCAGCTGTTCCATGGCCAGGTGTGTGTTATTCCCTCATTATCCCAATTACAATGAGCAGATAAAAGGTCCAGAGTTAATTTCAAGTGTGCTATTTTCCTTTGGAATCTGTTGCTGTTAACTTTTAAGATGAGATCCAAAGAGTTATCAGTGAAGCAAGCCATCATTAGGCTGAAAAAACAAAACATACCCATCAGAGAGATAGCAAAAATGTTAGGCGTGGCCAAAACAACTGGAACATTCTTAAAAAGAAGGAACGCACATAGAGTTTCACCACAAGATGTAAACCATTGGTGAGCCTCAAGAACAGCAAGGCCAGATTAGAGTTTGCCAAACGACATCTAAAAAAGCCTTCACAGTTCTGGAACAACATCCTATGGACAGATGAGACCAAGATCAACTTGTACCAGAGTGATGGTAAGAGAAGAGTATAGAAAAGGAAAGGAACTGCTCATGATCCTAAGCATACCACCTCATCAGTGAAGCATGGTGGTGGTAGTGTCATGGCGTGGGCATGTATGGCTGCCAATGGAACTGGTTCTCTTGTATTTATTGATGATGTGACTGCTGACAAAAGCAGCAGGATGAATTCTGAAGTGTTTCGGGCAATATTATCTACTCATATTCAGCCAAATGCTTCAGAACTCATTGGACGGCGCTTCACAGTGCAGATGGACAATGACCCAATGTCTATGCATTCCAGACTTCAGGCTGTAATTGACTGCAAAGGATTTGCAACCAAGTATTAAAAAGTAAAAGTTTGATTTATGATTATTATTATGTCCCATATGAAAACTGTTGCAATTCCTACACCGTTCACCTGATTTGGATGTAAATACCCTCAAATTAAATCTGACAGTTAAAGCACATCTTGTCTGTTTCCTTTCAAATCCATTGTGGTGGTTTATAGAGCCAAAAATGATAGAATTGTGTTGATGTCCCAATATTTATGGACCTAACTGTATATGGCGGAAAATTCCAAATAACTTGAAGAATATGGGCAACAAGTATAAACGTATGGCTGACAGGAAAAGTATGAATGGTCCGGACCTAAGAGTGGGTGATTCTGTGTGGTTGTCCACAAGAAACATTAAGTTGAAGGTACCTTCTTGGAAGTTGGGTCCAAGGTTTATTGGTCTATATAATACCACTGCCATTATTAATCCCATAGACTTTCGTCTTGAACTTCCTCAGGCTCTTAAGATTCATAATGTGTTTCATAAGTCTTTGTTGAAGAGATATGTTGAACCTTTGGAACCGTCTTCTTTGCCACCAGCTCCTGTCATGGTGGACAGTAGTTTGGAATTTCAGATTGCCAAGATAATTGACTCTCGAGCTCTCCGTAGATCTCTTCAGTATGTTGTTCACTGGAAGTGTTATGGACCAGAGGAGAGGATGTGGGTACCAGCATCCGACGTGAATGCCTGTCGTTTGGTGAAAGCTTTTCACAGGTCTCACCCAGATAAGGTCGGTCCTGGGTGCTCGGAGGTCACCCGTAAAAGGGGGTTACTGTCACAGATGTTCCTATTACAGGTGCCAGGAGATCAGTGAGACTGGCAACACATGGTTTGATCTGACAGGTTCCTAGGGATCAATTTGTGTTTGTGTTATTTCTGGTGATGGACACACCCCTTGCCTCAGGTGTTGCTTATGTGGTAATTTATCCTTCCCTATTTATTGTGACTTCTCCCACCATGCTGTGTGGTTTATAGCTTCAGTCTGGTGTTGGATTGCTGGTGTTTGCATCTCGGCAGAGTTCCTGTGCTTCCATTGCCTTTTGAAGTTAAGTGTCTTCTTTCTCTTTTGTTTTTTGTTTGGGTTATCTTGTTTTGCTCTTTTCCCTGTGATTTGGGTTTAGGCCTGAGGGAGACTCCTGTTCGTCCTACCGGTTGGATGAACAGGTTGTCTCTTGTCATGACATTAGTACCAGGGTACTACAGGGTGAATTAGAACTTTAGGTTCCTGTGTATGAACTTACCTACCTCTGGGGTCAGTTCATATTTGCAGTCAGTGAGGACTTTAATTAAGATTTCTCTAGAAGGTGACCAGTTCCTTTCCCTAGTTTCCAGGCCTTTTCCCCTCACCCCTGTCCCTTCTACATTTGGTGTGGGTTTCCCTCCCACACCGAAACGTGACAAACAGGCATTGTCTCCCCAATAGCACCAGATATCCCAATGCAGCTCAAAATATCTCTGTATAGGTGGAAAAAACTATATCACAGTGAGGCACAAGTTGCCTCCTCAGCAGTGCCAAATACCATAGTGCAGCACAAAAAGCCTCCACAGCAACACCAACTACCATGGTGTAGTCTGTTTGGCCAGTTTTCCTAGTGTTCCATGTGGCAATACTGGCCACACAGTAAATGGTACAGAAGGAGAAGGTAGCAGTGAGAGCCTGGCCTATAAGTAGGTCTTCGGCAGACTCTCCATATAATTGTCACAACTTCAGAAAATCTTAGGAAGATTCTGTAACACAGAGCAACCAATTCAACCAGAATATCCCTGAAGTAGAAGGGAATATTCATTTTACATCTGGGACTTGTGGAAGCCACCAATGCTGTCTTGTAAGTTGGACTCTGTGACTTGTGAAATTGTGAAATGTACAGTAAATTAACTGCACAGTAGCTACCCCACCGACAATCTTTAAAAACTGCAAGTTCATCAGTAAAATTGACCATGTTACTGCACCAAACCGGTCAATGCCATTTTTCCTTATCTGCAAATCCCCTGTGCCACACCTAGACACGAGAGGGCATTCTTTGGCCTCTTTCACACGGGCGTCAGTTTTTTTGCCCGGATAAGAGCCGGGTGCGTTGCGGGAAAATGCGCGATTTTTTCTGCGCAAGTGCAAAACATTGTCATGCGTTGCACTCGCGTGAGAAAAATCGCGCATGTTTGGTACCCAAACCCGAACTTCTTCATAGAAGTTCGGGCTTGTGATTGATGTTCTGCAGATTGTATTATTTTCCCTTATAACATGGTTATAAGGGAAAATAATAGCATTCTGAATATAGAATGCATAGTACAATAGCGCTGGAGGGGTTAAAAAAAAATAAAAAATAATTTAACTCACCTTAGTCCACTTGCTCGCGAAGCTGGCATCTCCTTGTGTCTCCTCTGCGCTGAAGTTGAACAGGACCTGGGGTGAGCTGCTCCATTAAATATCGGTTAAGGGCCTTCGATGACGTCACTCCGGTCATCACATGGTACGTCACATGATCTTTTACCATGGTGATTCACCATGTTATAAGGGAAAATAATAATGATCGGGTCTCCATCCGATCGTCTCCTAGCAACCGTGCGTGCAAATCGCACGGCATCCGTACTTGCTTGCGGATGCCATCCGATTTTCACACACCCCATTCACTTCTATGGGGCCTGCGTCATGTCAAAATCGGACAATATAGAGCATGCTGCGATTTCAACTGAACGCACAAGTGATGCGTTAAAAACATCGCTCATGTGCACAGCCCCATAGAAATGAATGGGTCAGGATTTAGTGCGGGTGCCATACGTTCGCCGCACGGATCGCACCCGCACGGAAAACTCGCCCGTGTGAAAGGGGCCTTTGTGACCCAGGCTGCATCACATGGTGTATGGCACAATATGTTAGTTTTTCCACTTAGCACTTTATTTATGCCATAATTTCATAGCAATATCCAGTAATAAGTATAATTCTAGAGGATATTATACTGCATTTTCTAAAGTCAGGCTCCACATTTGACTAACATTGCAGCTAAAATGAGCAAAGCTACCATCCTTACAATTCATCTCCTTTATCACTGCTTTCACTTATTCTCACTTAATTTTTGCAGTATCTACTGAATGAAACAATGAGCTGTTACCTGGACAATTACAACTAAAACTGTGTCTCTGGTTAATATTTTTAGTGAACACGAAGTATTGTCCTAAGTGGTTTGTACGTCTAATTGGTTCATCATTACCTAGACCCCTGTAGTGGCTGGGCTCATTAATATCTCAGTAGTCTTATTAATTAATGCATGCCTAATATCACAGGAATTCATATGTTAATAAGAATAATAATATCCACCTGCTTCAGGTTTCAGGTAAATGCTAATTAAGGCTTATCCCTTTTTATCCTTGTACAAATACATTTTGCCCTCTTTTCTCCCCTGTCCCTATTTTCTATGTGACTATGCATAAAGATAAAACATGTCCTATTCTTGTCTGTATTGAGGACAAGAATAGGCATTTCTACACGTGTAGGACGTGCGGGAACATGGCTGATATCCGTGTTTTGCAGATCTGGAGTTTGCAGACCGCAAAACACTTATGGCCATGTGCAAGACGCCTTAATATAGTTCAATTGCAACCACATGATAAAGGCACAGGATTTCCAATTTCAAACCTTACTCACACAACCCAAATAAATCTCTACTCCACCCTGCCAAAACCCTTTATTATGTCTAATCACAGAATCCTGGTCTGATTAACCTGCACGCAACCACTAGTCTATGAAAGTCTTGCATTGTAAATCTGGCTAAGGTAGACAATGGATGCCAATCTAGCTAATATTTATCAAAGAAATAGCTTCACCTCAGCTCAATGGTGTTTGGCATTTCAAGATGATGATGCTTGTGCATTTTAGGCAAGGAAAGGTATGCAAATTAGCTCTCTTCCAAAAAATTTTTATAAAGCTGTGCCTTTGGAGCCACCAGCTGGAAAGTTGCCATCCTTGTTTGACTTTTTAAACAGGCCTTGAGACATAATTTACAATTATAGCCAAGTATTATGCTTCAAGGCTTCCTGTTTAAAAGGTTGAACATTGGCTTATTAGATAGCCACTAGAAATTAGCAAATTAATTCTAAACAAATCAAACCTGTGTCTGAATTTTTGGTCATTCCATTCAATTGAATTTCTCAAAATGGCATTAGCCATTTTTTAGATCACATGACGGATGAAGGAGGATCACATGACCCTCGGTGACGTGTATATACACACAGGAAAGCATCTGCCTCCAAAAAGTTAATTTTTTTAAATTGTTTTTCAAAGCATAAAAAAATACAACGGTGCATTATGTTATTAAACAAGTTGTTTGATACCACCTGCTACCAACCATTTACCCATAGCCATATACTGTCACCTTAAAGGGATTCTGTCACCTCTTTTTAACCTATAGAGATGCAGACATGCACGGCTAGATCGCCGCTAGCATGTCCGCAATATGCCTGTCCCATAGCTCTGTGTGGTTTTATTGAGTGCCAATTTTTATATGTAAATCAGCCTGGTAAGGAGCCCAAGGGGCTGTACTAACCGTTCTGGAGCCGAGCCACGTCCCCCTGTGAACCGTTCTGGAGCCCAGAACCGCCTGTAACCAGGAATCTCCTCCTTGCTCACAAAGTCAGATCGCCATAATCTCGCGATGCGCGAGCTCGCGCATGCGCAGTACTGGCGTAGTGATCCTTCCCTGTGCTGGCATCATCCTCAGGGAATAAACTGCACATGTGCGAGCTTGCGCATCGCGAGATTACGGCGATCTGACTTTGTGAGCAAGGAGGAGATTCCTGGTTACAGGCGGTGCTGGGCTCCTTCACAGGGGGACGTGGCTGGGCTACAGAACGCTTAGTACAGCCCCTTAGGCTCCTTACCAGGCTGATTTACATATACAGTACAGACCAAAAGTTTGGACACACCTTCTCATTCAAAGAGTTTTCTTTATTTTCATGACTATGAAAAATGTAGATTCACACTGAAGGCATCAAAACTATGAATTAACACATGTGGAATTATATACATAACAAAAAAGTGTGAAACAACTTAAAATATGTCATATTCTAGGTTCTTCAATGTAGCCACCTTTTGCTTTGATTACTGCTTTGCACACTCTTGGCATTCTCTTGATGAGCTTCAAGAGGTAGTCACCTGAAATGGTCTTCCAACAGTCTTGAAGGAGTTCCCAGAGATGCTTAGCACTTGTTTGCCCTTTTGCCTTCACTCTGCGGTCCAGCTCACTCCAAACCATCTCGATTGGGTTCAGGTCCGGTGACTGGAGGCCAGGTCATCTGGCGCAGCACCCCATCACTCTCCTTCATGGTCAAATAGCCTTTACACAGCCTGGAAATGTGTTTGGTGTCATTGTCCTGTTGAAAAATAAATGATGGTCCAACTAAACGCAAACCAGATGGAATAGCATGCCGCTGCAAGATGCTGTGGTAGCCATGCTGGTTCAGTATGCCTTCAATTTTGAATAAATCCCCAACAGTGTCACCAGCTAAGCACCATCACACCTCCTCCTCCATGCTTCACGGTGGGAACCAGAGGCATGTAGAGTCCATCCGTTCACCTTTTCTGCGTCGCACAAAGACACGGTGGTTGGAACCAAAGATCTCAAATTTGGACTCATCAGACCAAAGCACAGATTTCCACTGGTCTAATGTCCATTCCTTGTGTTCTTTTGCCTAAACAGTCTCTTCTGCTTTTTGCCTGTCCTTAGCAGTGGTTTCCTAGCAGATATTCTACCATGAAGGCCTGATTCACGCAGTCTCCTCTTAACAGTTGTTCTAGAGATGTGTCTGCTGCTAGAACTCTGCGTGGCATTGACCTGGTCTCTAATCTGAGCTGCTGTTAACCTGCGATTTCTGAGGCTGGTGACTCGGATGAACTTATCCTCCTCAGCAGAGGTGACTCTTGGTCTTCCTTTCCTGGGGCGGTCCGCATGTGAGCCAGTTTCTTTGTAGCGCTTGATGGTTTTTGTGACTGCACTTGGGGACACTTTCAAAGTTTTCCCAATTTTTCAGACTGACTGACCTTCATTTCTTAAAGTAATGATGGCCACTCGTTTTTCTTTACTTAGCTGCTTTTTTCTTGCCATAATACAAATTCTAACAGTCTATTCAGTAGGACTATTAGCTGTGTATCCACCTGACTTCTCCACAACACAACTGATGGTCCCAACCCTATTTATAAGGCAAGAAATCCCACTTATTAAACCTGACAGGGCACACCTATGAAGTGAAAACCATTTCAGGTGACTACCTTTTGAAGCTCATCAAGAAAATGCCAAGAGTGTGCAAAGCAGTAATCAAAGCAAAAGGCTACTTTGAAGAACCTAGAATATGACATATTTTCAGTTGTTTCACACTTTTTTGTTATGTATATAATTCCACATGTGTTAATTCATAGTTTTGATGCCTTCAGTGTGAATCTACAATTTTCATAGTCATGAAAATAAAGAAAACTGTTTGAATGAGAAGGTGTGTCCAAACTTTTGGTCTGTACTGTATATAAAATCATTTTTTACACTCAATAAAACCACACAGAGCTATGGGACAGGTATATTGCAGACATGTCCGCATCTCTATAGGGTAAAAAGAGGTGACAGAATCCCTTTAAGACTACTTACTACTGCCGATTTCCATACAGTTCTAAGAGACTCCAGAATGCCTTTCACATCTTCTCACTTCACATCACTTCCAATTAGGCTTGAATTTATTCAGGTCCAAATAAAATTGACAGGTGGATGAAGTCGAATTGAATTTCAGGAGATGTGTTCATCACTACCTTGGCATCAGAACCACAGCTTTCTTTTGTTTCTTGGAAAGAGAACTAATTTACATACCTTTTTCCCAGAGGACCATTGCATTGTATTAGTCAGTGACACTGATTAATGCGGCAGAAGCCCCAGATGGAGGGTATTGCCAAAAATGGGTGTTTTTAAAACCCAGAAAATTATTGAAGTATTTCAAGCTTGTTTTTAACAATCACAGATGCAGCCAAGGCTGCTATATTAAGTACTTTGCCCAAATAGTGCAATATTAAGTACTTTGGCCAAAAAGGGTGTTTTTTTAATAACAGAATATGACAGCAGTATATAATGCTTGAATTTCACATGTACAGATGCAGCAAGGGCTGTAAAATTGAGTATTTTGCCCAAAAAGGGTGTGAAAATTATAGCTATATTTCTAGCTTAAATTGCACACTGACTAAGTGTGCAATTTAAGCTAGAAATATAGCTATAATTTTCTGGGTTTTAAAAAACACCCTTTTTGGGCAAAATACTCAATCTTACAGCCCTTGCTGCATCTGTACGTGTGAAATTCAAGCGTTATATACTGCTGTCATATTCTGTTATTATAAAAAACACCCTTTTTGGCCAAAGTACTTAATATTGCACTATTTGCTGCATCTGTGATTGTTAAAACAAGCTTGAAATACTTCTATAATTTTCTGGGTTTTAAAAAACACACATTTTTGGCAATACCCTCCATCTGGGGCATCTGCCGCATTAGTCAGTGTGCAATTAAAGCTAGAAATACAGCTATAATTTTCAGGGTTTAAATAAAACACCCATTTAGGGCAAAATACTAAATTTGCGGCCTTGTCTGGATCTGTCAGTGTGAGATACACGTTTTACATACTGCTGTGCTATGCTGGCATAAAAAACACCCATTTTGGGCAAAATACTTAATTTGCGGCCTTCTCTGCATCTGTACGTGTGAAAATCAAGCGTTATATACTGCTGTCATATTCTGTTATTAAAAAACACCCTTTTTGGGCAAATAACTTAATATTGCAGTCTTTGCTGCATCTGTTATTGTTAAAACAAGCTTGAAATACTTCAATAGTTTTCAGGGTTTTAAAAAAACACCCATTTTTGGCAATACCCTCCATTTAGGGCCTCTGCCACATTAGTCAGTGTGCAATTTAAAGTATAACTGTCATCTTTTTTTTTTTTTTTTTGAGTATTGGATTGTGGTGATTAATATCTCCTTGGTGGCCCTATTTCAACTTTTCACTGTGTATTCAATTACCCCTTAATTCCACATTTTTGTTCCCTGTACTGCCTACTTTTATCTGTGCTTAAAATAAGGTTGCTAGGCAGGGTCTGTCTATGTGTTGAAGGACGGAGGACACAGAAGCACGCTGCGTGCAAGGTCACATTCCTGACAGCCAGGGACTGTAAGTAAATGATTAATGCCAGGTCCTCCCCAGCAGCTGATAACAGTGCCTGGGCTGTGTGCACTTCTCCCTGTCCGTGCGCTTGGCAGACGCTCCCTCACTCAGCAGAGCTGGACAATGCAGAGTTGAAGCAGCGCAGACCAGGGAAGGGAGATCTGCCATCTGCTCAGTGTATAAATGAAAGCAACATGTGGTAAGAGGACCCCTTTGTGCTGCAGGAGATTAACCCTTTAGGGGGAGGGCTCTGGTTACTGACACTTTTGGGGGGCTATTGTTACTGGCTAGTGAGGGCAGGCGGGATTAGCCTCAGGGTGAGGGCAGTGGCGGCCATCTTAACTGAATAGAGAAATTGCAGTTTTATGCAGACTGGTTGCTAAGGGCTGAATCTTATTAAATATGGGGTAAGTCAGTCTAATAGTAACTGATTCTGGAATATCATGTTATTAGTAACTACATACAGTATATGAAAATTGAAATTAGGGTCTAAGTGTGACAGTTATCCTTTAAGCTAGAAATACAGCTATAATTTTCTGGGTTTTAAAAAACACCCTTATTTTGAAAAATACTCCATTTACAGCCTTTGCGGCATCTGTAAGTGTGAAATTCAAGCCTTATATACTGCTGTTGTATTCTGTTATTAAAAAAAGACCCATTTTGGACAAAGTACTTAATATTGCAGCCTTTGCTGCATCTGTGATTGTTAAAAACAAGCTTGAAATACTTATTAATAATTTTCTGGGTTTTAAAAAGCATTTTTTGCAATACCCTCCATCTGGGGCCTCTGCCGCTTTAGTCAGTGTGCAATTTAAAGGGAACCTGTTATCAACTTTATGTTGCCCATACTAACAACAGCATAAAGTAGAGACAGGCGAGTTGATTTTATGCGATCTGTCATTTATAAGTTAAAAGTAAGTGGTTGCCGAGAACCAACATCGCAATCATTGCAGACTGGGCCTGGAAAAGAGTCACGGCCACCTGAGAAGAGTCATGGTTATTCATAATCTCCTGCTCTCCCTGCCCACCTGCTGATGACTGACAGGCTTCTACCTAGTTTTCTCCCTTTTCTCTCTAGGAGAGAACTGGCAAACATAAGCAGATGGGTGAGAGAGCAGGGGATATGAATAACCATGACTCTTCTCATGTAGATCTGACTCTTTTCAAGGCCTGGGCTGCAATGTTTATGATACTGGTTCTCAACAACCACTTACTTTCAGCTCATGAGTGACACACCGCTGAAATCAGCATTTCTGTCACTATTTTATGCTGCCCTCAGTGAGGTCAGCATAAAAGTTGATGACAGGTTCCCTTTAAGCTAGAAATACAGCTTATGATTTTCTGGGTTTTAAAAAACACCCATTTAGGGCAAAACTTGCAGCCTTGTCTGCATCTCTCAATGTGAAATACACGCTTTAGATACTGCTGTGCTATTCAGGTATTAAAAAAACACACATTTTGAGCAAAAATCTTAATTTGAAGCCTTGTCTGCATCTGTACGTGTGAGATACACGCTTTAGATACTGTTGTGCTATTCTGGTATTAAAAAAACACACATTTTGAGCAAAAATCTTAATTTGAAGCCTTGTCTGCATCTGTACGTGTGAGATACACGCTGTAGATACTGTTGTGCTATTCTGGCATTAAAAAAACACCCATTTAGGGCAAAAATCTTAATTTTGCCGCCTTTGCTGCATATGTCATTGTGAGATACACCCTTTAGATACTGTTGTTCTATTCTGCTATTAAAAAAACACCCATTTAGGGCAAAAAACGTAATTTGCGGCCTTGTCTGCATCTCTCAATGTGAAATACACGCTTTAGATACTGCTGTGCTATTCTGGTATTAAAAAAACCCACATTTTGAGCAAAAATCTTAATTTGAAGCCTTGTCTGCATCTGTACGTGTGAGATACACGCCTTAGATACTGTTGTGCTATTCTGGTATTAAAAAAACACCCATTTAGGGCAAAAATCTTAATTTTGCCGCCTTTGCTGCATATGTCATTGTGAGATACACCCTTTAGATACTGTTGTTCTATTCTGCTATAAAAAAAACACCCATTTAGGGCAAAAAACGTAATTTGCGGCCTTGTCTGCATCTATACATGTGAGATACAGGCTTTAGATACTGCTGTGCTATTCTGTTATAAAAAAAAACACCCATTTTGGGCAAGATCCTAAATTTGAGAAATATGAGGGGAGCATCAAATAAGGGACGTGTCCCCGGTCGTGGTGCTGCTGGTGGAGCTCCTGTTGCAGGGAGAGGACGTAGTCGATCTGTGCCAGCTACACGCACAAGTGAAACACCTTCATTAGGTGCAAGTAGGCGATAGAACCTTCAGCGGTATTTGGTCGGGCCTAATGCGGCTCTACGAATGATGAGGCCAGAACAAGTAAAGGCCATAGTAGATTGGGTTGCTGACAGTGCCTCCAGTTCCTTCACATTGTCTCCCACCCAGTCTCCTGCTGAAAGATCAGAGTTGGCACCTGCAGCCGATGTCCATCAGTCTTTCACCTCACCCCCTTGCAAATCAGCCAAGCAGTCTGAGCCCCAAGTCATGCAGCAGTCTCTTCTGCTTTTTGATGACTCTGCTAGCAGGGTTTCCCAGGGCCATCCACCTAGCCCTGCCCCAGAAGTGGAAGAGATTGAGTGCACCGATGCCCAACCACTTATGTTTCAAGATGAGTACATGGGAGGACCATCGCAGCACGTCTCGGATGATGACGAAACACAGGTGCCAACTGCTGTGGCTTTCGAAAGTGTGCAGACCGACAAGGAGGGCAGGGGTGAAGACTGGGTGGAAGATGATGTGGAGGACGATGAGGTCCTCGACCCCACATGGAATCAAGGTCATGCGAGTGACCTGTGTAGTTCGGAGGAAGAGGCGGTGGTCGCACAGAGCCACCAGCACAGCAGAAGAGGGAGCAGGGTGCAAAAGCGGAGCGGCCATCCCCTAGACAGTACAGCCTGCTACTGCCCACCGCAGCAAGGGACCGAGCACACCAAAGCCAGCTCCAAGGAGTTCCCTGGCGTGGCAGTTCTTCAGACAATGTGCTGACGACAAGACACGAGTGGTTTGCACGCTGTGCAATCAGAGCCTGAAGCGAGGCATAAACGTTCTCAACCTGAGCACAACCTGCATGACCAGGCATCTAAGTGCAAAGCACGAGCTGCAGTGGAGTAGACACCTCAAAAACCAAGAAAGGTCTCTGGCTCCTCCTGCTTCCTCTTCTGCTGCAGTCTCGGCCTCTTCATCCACCTCTGGAGTGACAGTGCCACCTGCCACCCGCAAACAGAGGATCTGCCAGCAACACCACCACCTGGGTCACCAAGCATCTCCACAATGTCCCACGGAAGCGTTCAGCTCTCCATCTCCCAAACACTGGAGCGGAAGAGGAAGTACCCCCCTACCCACCCGCGATCCCTGGCCCTGAATGCCAGCATTTCAAAATTACTGTCCTTTGAAATGCTGTCATTCCGTCTGGTGGAGACGGAGAGTTTTAAAAGCCTTATGGCGGTGGCTGTCCCACAGTATGTCGTGCCCAGCCGCCACTACTTTTCCAGGTGTGCCATCCCTTCCCTGCACAACCAAGTGGGGGACAAAATCAGGTGTGCACTGCGCAACGCCATCTGTGGCAAGGTCCACCTAACTACGGATACGTGGACCAGTAAGCACGGTCAGGGACGTTATATCTCCATAACAGCACACTGGGTAAATGCAGTGGCGGCTGGGCCTGAGGCGGATAGCAGTTTGGCGCATGTCCTTCCACCACTGAGGATTGCAGGGCGCTTCAGTTTGCCTCCTGTTGCTTCCTCCTCCTACTCCGCTTCCTCATCCTCTACCGGCTCCTCATCGGTCAGCGTAACACCTTCACCACCAACTTCAGCACAGCCAGGGGTAAACGACAGCAGGCAGTTTTAAAACGTATCTGTTTGGGGGACAAACCCCACACCGCGCAGGAGCTGTGGACGGGCCTTGAACAACAGACCAATGAGTGGTTGGTGCCAGTGAGCCTCAAGCCCGGCCTGGTGGTGTGCGATAATGGGCGAAATCTCGTAGCAGCTCTGGGACTAGCCGGTTTGACGCACATTCCCTTGCCTGGCGCATGTGCTGAATTTGGTGGTGCAGAGGTTCCTTAAAAATTACCCCGATATGTCAGAGCTGCTGCATAAAGTGCGGGCCGTCTGTGCGCGCTTTCGGCGTTCTCACCCTGCTGCTGCTCGCCTGTCAGCGCTGCAGCGTAACTTCGGCCTTCCCGCTCACCGCCTCATATGCGACTTGCCCACAAGGTGGAACTCCACCTTGCACATGCTGGCCAGACTGTGCGAGCAGCAGCAGGCGATAGTGGAGTTTCAGCTGCAGCACGCACGGGTGAGTCGCTCTGTCGGAACAGCACCACTTCACCACCAATGACTGGGCCTCCATGCGAGACCTGTGTTCCTTGTTGCGCTGTTTCGAGTACTCCATGGCCAACATGGCCAGTGCCGATAACGCCGTTCTCAGCGTTACTATCTATACCTCCTTGAAAAAACGCTGCTGGCGATGATGGAAAAAGATGTGGCACAGGAGGAGGAGGAGGAAGAGGGATCATTTCATAGGATTTCCGGCCAGTCATTCGCAAGTGGCTCCGAGGGTGGGTTCCTGCACCCACAAACTCCAGGTACACAATTGTCCAGCCAGGGCACAGTTCTGGAGGGTGACGAGGTGGAGGATGAGGAGGAGGAGATGGAGGAGGAGGAACCGTGTTCACAGCAGGGTGGCACCCAAAACAGCTCATGGCCATCACCGGTGCGTGGCTGGGGGGATACAGAGGACACAGACGATACACCTCCCACAGAGGACAGCTTTTCGTTGCCTCTGGGCAGCCTGGCATACATGAGCGATTACATGCTGCAGTGTCTCCGCAACAACCGCCGAGTTGCCCACATTCTAACTTGTGCTGATTACTGGGTGGCCACGCTGCTGGATCCCCGTTACAAGGACAACGTACCGTCCTTAATTCCGTCACTGGAGCGTGATCGTAAGATGCGCAAGTACAAGCGCACTCTGGTAGACGCGCTGCTGGTGGCATTCCCACCTGACAGCGGGGGCACAGTGGAAGCACAAGGCGAAGGCAGAGGAGGAGGAAGAGGTCGCCAACGCAGCTGGGGCACCACCAGCACCTCAGAAGGCAGGGTTAGCATGGCCGAAATGTGGAAAAGCTTTGTCAGCACACCACAACAACCAGCACCACCAGCTGATATGGAACGTCTTAGCAGGAGGCAGCATTTCACCAACATGGTGGAGCAGTATGTGTGCACACGCCTACACGTACTGAATGACGGGTCTGCCCCCTTCAACTTCTGGGTCTCCAAATTGGGCACATGGCCTGAGCTTGCCCTTTACGCCTTGGAGGTGCTGGCCTGCCCTGCAGCCAGTGTATTGTCTGAACGTGTGTTTAGCACGGCAGGGGGCGTTATCACAGACAAGCGCAGCCGCCTGTCCACAGCCAATGTGGACAAGCTCACGTTCATTAAAATGAACCAGGCATGGATCCCACAGGACTTGTCCGTACCTTGTGCAGAATAGACATGTATACCAGCCATCCATTGTTATACTACAGCACAATTGCTCATTGTTGTATTTTGGATATTTCACACTCTTTTGGAGTGTACCCTAATTAAAAAAAAATATTTAATTAAAAATTAAAACCAAAAAACAGTGTTGGCTACCTCGACCGCCTCCACCTACACCGCTACGTCCACCGCCTCCTCAAACTCCTACTCCATATGGACCTCCACCTCATAAATCAAGTTTATTTTTTTTAATTTGTACGTATTTTATTTTATGTAATTTCACTAATTTGTCTGCTACATTTTTGGTTGAAATTCACCAATTTTTGGGTGTGATATACCAATGCTATACCTAGTAGACAGGTAAAAAATAAAATAAAAATTTGTCTTAGATTTTCGGATGAAATTCACCAATTTTTGGGTGTGATATACCCCTGTTCTACCTAGTAGACAGGTAACATTTCACAAATTTGTCTGTTACATATTCAGGTGAAATTCACCAATTTTTGGGTGTGATATACCCGTGTTCTACCTAGTAGACAGGTAACATTTCACAAATTTGTCTGTTACATATTCAGGTGAAATTCACCAATTTTTGGGTGTGATATACCCGTGTTCTACCTAGTAGACAGGTAACATTTCATTAATTTGTCTGTTACATATTCGGGTGAAATTCACCAATTTTTGGGTGTGATATACCCCGGCTGTACCTATTACACAGGTAAAAACATTTCACTAATTTGTCTGCTACATTTTTGGTTGAAATTCACAAATTTTTGGGTGTGATATACCAATGCTATACCTAGCAGACAGGTAAAAAAAAATTCAATAATTTGTCTGTTACATTTTCGGATGAAATTCACCAATTTTTGGGTGTGATATACCCCTGTTCTACCTAGTAGACAGGTAACATTTCACAAATTTGTCTGTTACATATTCAGGTGAAATTCACCAATTTTTGGGTGTGATATACCCGTGTTCTACCTAGTAGACAGGTAACATTTCATTAATTTGTCTGTTACATATTCGGGTGAAATTCACCAATTTTTGGGTGTGATATACCCCGGCTGTACCTATTACACAGGTAAAAACATTTCACTAATTTGTCTGTTACACTTTCGGATGAAATTCACCAATTTTTGGGTGTGATATACCACTGCTATACCTAGTAGACAGGTAAAAAAAAAATCACTAATTTGTCTGTTGCATTCTTGGGTGACATTTAAGCCCCTGCTCTGCATAGGTGATAGGTAGGGACCTAATTTTCAAAAAATTGTCTGTTA
Organism: Bufo gargarizans; assembly: GCF_014858855.1. Taxonomy (NCBI): domain Eukaryota; kingdom Metazoa; phylum Chordata; class Amphibia; order Anura; family Bufonidae; genus Bufo; species Bufo gargarizans. Next base: position 330,875,759 of record NC_058084.1, read on the forward strand.
GAAGGTGACATTTTACCAATTGTGCCGTATTCAAAACCCCTGCTCTGCATAGGTGACAGGGAATTAAATTCCAAAAATTCTTCTTCAATTGATGCGCACCCCTTCCTTTCATTCAATGCTTAAACTTTTATAACTTGTCCCACATTTGCGCTTCAATAATTTGTCCCACTATTCCGCTCGATCATATTTAATTAAAAAAAAATTACATCCCTTGGATGTGGTCTCTCTTTCTCACACTCCCTCTCTGGCGTGGAACCCTGATTCGCCGATAACCGTGATCAACATGGTAGGCTCAGAAAAGAACATCGAAAGTTGATAGTGAAGATATCCAAATGGATCGTGGACGTCACGGTGATGAGCAATCAAGCAGAAGTTATCTAGAGTCAACAAAGCGGCATTTCCAAATCCTAAATACCCCAGTGACATTCCCTATACATTTTTATTAATCATTCCAATAACAGGGCATCTTAAGAGTCCTGTATTGTTATTCATCATCACTACCTCCCCAAGTCGGGAGTGGGTAATTGCCGCGCGCCCCCTCCTTTCCTTCGATTCTTCTGCTTTAATAACTTTTCCCATATTTCCGCTCGATCACAAATAAATTTTATCCATTGATCTCCCTTGGATGTGGTCTCTCTTTCTCACACTCCCTCTCTGGCGTGGAACCCTGATTCGCCGATAACCGTGATCAACATGGTAGGCTCAGAAAAGAACATCGAAAGTTGATAGAGAACATATCCAAATGGATCGTGGACGTCACGTTGACATGCGACATGGTGGGGCAGTATGTGTGCACACGTCTACACAAACTGACTGATGGGTCTCCAAATTGGGCACATGGCCTTATCTTGCCCTTTACACCTTGGAGGTGCTGGCCTGCCCTGCAGCCAGTGTATTGTCTGAATGTGTGTTTAGCACGACTGGAGGGGTTTATCACAGGTTATATTTCCCAATGTTTTGGGGTGTACCCTAATTTAAAAAAATAAAAATACATTTAAAACCAAAAAGTAGTGTAGACTACTTCCTCCTCCACCGCCGCTTCCACCTACACCGCCACATCCACCGCCTCCTCAACCTCGTCCTCCTAGATCAAGATTATTATTTTTTATTTTTACGTATTTTATGTTATTTAAAGTCATTTACCTATCCACATTAGTTTGCAGAGCACGTGCCATGCTCTTAACCACATTTTGATGCCATTTGCAGCCCTCTAGCCCTTTCCATTACATTTTACAGCCATTTTAGTGCTCAAAAGTTTGGGTCCCCATTGACTTTTTTGTGAAGTTCGTCCGAACCCGTCAAACCCGAACATCCAAGTGTCCGCTGAACTCTAGCAAAGAGGCATGTTGCCTGAAGTTAAAACAGGACAAACAGGTCCTTTTAGATAAGCCAAGCTAAACCTATGACTTACACTTGAATAACACCAATATAAAACTATACAAAACAATACCAATATCTCATCAGCTGAAGATCACAGAGGGCAGTTCAGTGAACAGCTGGTGTTTATGACATTCTTGGAGCAAAACCTTCTGGTCTTCTAGCTGCTAATATTGCGATGAGAGGAAACAGAATCCAGAGCTGCAGAAATTAAATTCCTTATATACCACATAAAAATTGTTATTAAAACATCAGATGCACATATAACTCTACAGATCACGTATACAGAATACGTTTTAGTTAACTAATGAGCTGATGCCAATTTCTTAAAGCCCCCAGTAATTCAGCTTTACAACCTTTTTACCTAAACAACTTAACAAATGGACTGTAACATGTTCTGAATAATGTGTATTTCCAGGGAACGGCCTACTGTAGATATTACATTTTATTCTTCATCACTGGATTATTGGAGCTGAATGTGAAACTGTAGAAGTAGCACAGTTTTTGGATCAATTAGCAATGAAGGATTAGGTCAGTCAAAAAATATCACAGCTACGGATAGAGTCGAGTTAACACTCCTGTTTTCTGAGATTTCTAAGTTGTGTTATCTAATCTAAGCAAACACCTTCAATTTCTTTTTAATGGCGTTTGTCTCAAGATAACGCGATGAGTTAAGAAATTTGAGTTAAAAGCTGGAGTGCTAACCCTGATCCATCTGTACTTTTACACTGTCAGTATTCGGTCAGTATTTTGCATTAGTATTGGTAAGTCAAAGCCAGGAGTGGAACCTACGCAGAGGAAAAAATGACAATGAAAAGATTTTAACAGCCACTGATTTTTGACCATTCTTTTTGGTTTATTACTAATACAAAGTACAATGTAAAGTACAGCCGTTACAATAAGAAAAAAACGTATGTAATACTGATTTAAAAAAGATGTAAATTAAGCTTAAAGGGCTTTTCCAGGATTATTACATTGATGGCCTATCCACACCCCTGCCGATCAGCTGTTCCCTAGTAGCTCTGGTACCAATAATAGGCGCCAGAACTACATAGCTTGATGGCGTTATGCAATTCTAGCACCAGAGCTACTTGTCGTCAGGGTGCAGCCTATCAGACCCCCACCAGAGGTTACACCAACAATATTAAAATCCTGAAAAACCTTTTTAAAAAAAAGGATCGTTAGTAAGTACTAAAATCACAGTTCAGACCACAGCCAGCGAACCCCAAAACTGCTACCAGCCTTCCAAAACTACTCCGGATAGTATGAGACTAAGGCTAAGGAGACTAAGGTTCTTCACCAAAACCTTCAAGGCAGGATGGATTTGGCTGCTAGGGACCCAGAATTCATGTGCAGAGCTATAGTGGTGCGGGAACACAAGTAGTAGACCTTCTAAAATGCCCAGGGAAGTAAAAAGAGGAGTAAGCAGGCAAAATAATAACCAGGAGGAACAAACATAATGAATGCAGAAGTCAGAATATCAGAATACTCTGTAGAAATTCGCATAGTGTAGAGCCCTGAATACAAATGCAATCGGGGGCGAGTTACATCGGAAACAGCAGCCTTAAATCCCTCACCCAGCTCCTGGATTGGACACAGAGTCACAAACCTGACTGACAGGTCCAGCAGCTGGGGCCTGGTTCATAGGCATAGCAACCCTTCCAGGACTCTGGTTTTAGCTGAATGAATTCCTGACATAGACACTTCCTATTTATGATGCTCTCTACATGGGCGCATAAAATCTGAGCATATTTCAAAAACATACCACGTGCTGCTTTAACCCAATTTGCAGAATGCCAATTGAAATCTATATAGAGTTTAAAACATAGATGCATCTGTATGTCATCGGAATTAAATCTGCATGGTATTAGTATGAAGGGGACTATATCAGCAGGGAGCACAATGTCTTTTTACACTATGCTACGCCTCTAACTCCATCTAATGCTAATCTATACAGACCAAATCCCGTCCAGTACCTTTTGTGGCATCACACAGTAGAATGTCTCCTAATTGTCCCCAGACAGTAATTATTCCCCTGTAGTGCTCCTATACAATAGAATGCTCCCTTAGTGCCCCCACAAAATAGTAATGCTTCTTTGGTGGCCTCTTTACAGTAGTGATGCTCTCATTGTGCCCCCACACAGTAGGTATGTGTAGTACCACAGAGGGTACTACTATCATATATATATATATATATATATATATATATATATAAAAAAGAAATGTATGGCAGCCCCAATTCACAAAATCAGCAATGGGTGCTATGTCCAGGGAATTCACTGCTTACCCTCAGATACAAGCGGAAAAGGACAGCACATCCAGTAGTACGAAAAAATATATTTATTGGGCCACAGTGGCATGGTGAGCGACGTTTCGGCTCAAAATACAGAGCCTTTGAGCTTGAGAAAGGCTCTGTATTTTGAGCCGAAATGTCGCTCACCGTGCCACTGTGGCCCAATAAATATATTTTTTCGTACTACTGGATGTGCTGTCCTTTTCCGCTTATATATATATATATAGAGATGCGGACATGTCTGCAATATACCTGTCCCATAGCTCTGTGTGGTTTTATTGAGTGTAAAAAATGATTTTATATACAGTACAGACCAAAAGTTTGGACACACCTTCTCATTCAAAGAGTTTTCTTTATTTTTATGACTATGAAAATTGTAGATTCACACTGAAGGCATCAAAACTATGAATTAACACATGTGGAATTATATACATAACAGAAAAGTGTGAAACAACTGAAAATATGTCATATTCTAGGTTCTTCAAAGTAGCCACCTTTTGTATCCACCTGACTTCTCCACAACGCAACTGATGGTCCCAACCCCATTTATAAGGCAAGAAATCCCACTTATTAAACCTGACAGGGCACACCTGTGACGTGAAAACCATTTCAGGTGACTACCTCTTGAAGCTCATCAAGAGAATGCCAAGAGTGTGCAAAGCAGTATTTAAAGCAAAAGGTGGCTACTTTGAAGAACCTAGAATATGACATACTTTCAGTTGTTTCACACTTTTTTGTTATGTATATAATTCCACATGTGTTAATTCATAGTTTTGATGCCTTCAGTGTGAATCTACAATTTTCATAGTCATGAAAATAAAGAAAACTCTTTGAATGAGAAGGTGTGTCCAAACTTTTGGTCTGTACTATATATTCCCTCTTATGTAGATGTATATATGGAGATGTGTGTATGCCCCAGTCGGTGCATACAATTGTATATATGTATCTGCCATGGTTCTCAACCAGGTATATATTATATATGTATATATGGACCTATAACTGCCCATGTATGCCCCAGGTTTATAATGAGTATATATGTGTATATAGATGCGCCACAAGTATCTATATACATATATATTCTTAAATGCAGCCAATTAACCAGCCCCCTCCTGCATGCCAGTTCTTGCAGGGGTGGATATGTCTCCAGGTGGCTAGTGACTTCAAAGGTTAAGGGATCAATAGATCTGAGGCCTTTTGTTGAGTTTCCCCAGCTTATCAGCCTAGTTACTATGCTCTCCCCCACCTTGTGTTCATGACATGGGTGTGTGTGTGGTGCCATGGTGTCTTTGTCTGTACAGATTCTGAGCCTCAGGGGGCCAGTCAGTTATCTGCTGCAGTCTGAGTGCATGCATTCCGTCACACGCACACGATGATGTCATATCCCTGCACCTTGGATGGAGGGGGGGGAAGGGGCGGAGTAAGAGTGACTTATATATCAGTCCAAGGCAAAGGGAAGGGCTCTTGGAACTGGACTACAAACAGAGACACATGGGAACAGCTCCCTGAAGGAAGAGAGGTAGAGCCCGACATGCCCCTGGAGATGGCTGAGTATCCCTTTCCCTCCAGACCCCTAATACCTCTGCCCTGATTTACCCCTATTCACCCCTGGCCTGCATTGGGTTAACGCTAACCCCTGCATTTAACCCCTTTTTCCTTATACCACCGACAACCCCTGCAATCCCTGCACCCCAGTTCTCCTGCATTCCCTGTGTGCAGCCCCAGCATACCCTTGCTGGGCTGTATTTACCCTTGATATCCTGGTCCCCTGTAATAGCCCCAATACCCCTGACCCAGGTAACCTCTGATGTCCAACCCTGGGTTAACCCCTTTATGTCCATCATCCCCTGCACTGTAATTATCCCTACATTGCAGTGATTGTTTGGTTTACAGCCCCGCTTTAACCCTTGCATTGCTGGGCTGTATTGACCCTGTATTCCCTGAACCTGTACTCATGGCTACATACCCTTCCTACCCCTTAGGAACAGTGAGTAGCCAGGCAGGTGGGTTGCTGCTAATAAATGTATGTAAGTGTATTGTATAGATAGTGTGTGGGGTGGAATTGGGAATTGTGTATTGTCTAGTGTAGTTAGGTTTGTATTGTGTTTATCCTAATAATCTTACTGTACTGTGATGTGTGCGTCTATATGTATATATATCTATAACCATTAATCTATAGATATGTATAGATATAGTGTATTAGTAGACTATTGTGCAATAATATAGAATAAGCCACGGCACCCCAGAGGGATTCCAATCAATTTCTTTATTACACCTTGGGCACAAGGTGTAATAAAGAAATTGATTGGAATCCCTCTGGAGTGCCGTGGCTTATTCTATATTGTCTACTACGGGAATCCTGGGACCAGGATTTAACGCTGCGGGCACCACCACGTATTGGAATCGCTACAACAATAGTGAGTAGTGCTGGCCTATTTTGCTATTTATCTATTGTGCAATAAATATTTTATTATTTAAGGGCACAGTGTCTGGTGCATTATTATAGTACAGTAAGGCGCAGGCAGTTGGCTTTCAGCCTAGCGTGCAGGCAAGGCGATGGTGCATATGTTATATTATATTTTGGGAATAAATAGGCGGGGTCAGAGTAGATGACTCACGCCTATTTAGGAATATTAATTATTGGTATTGACATAAATATTGGTAATTAATATGTTCCCCTTAACATTGGCGAGCTAGGCCCACTATTGAGATTCGGTGTCTGTGTTTGGTCTTGGAGTGGGAAATCGCTTATTCTGTGAATTATCGGGCAACAAAGACACGGTCAGTGGTTTCTGAGCGTCCAGTACCGGATAATTCGGACAGATAAGCGCGATTCGTCCTACAGAGCTAGGCACAGACCAAAATCTATAACAGAGAATCTAAATCTTTCTGATTGTTTTGAGGTGTACTAATATCTTGTAAATTTCCTTGCACGAACGCTGAAAAAACGCTCAAGTGTTGCAAAGGAAGAAGGAGTCATAGTCACGGTCACTGGAGGAGATCCATCGCCGTTGGAGCTGAACAGTCGTCCGGCTGGTCGGAAGAAGGCGTTCCTGGTACTAGAGGACCTTCTCCATGCAGCACACAAAAGGACAAGGAAGGACAGCTCCAGAGAAGATGGCCTCTCAACAAACCGTGAGTATGGACTTCCCCACACTGCTACACTTGAGCAAACATAGCACCTTCAACCCCATCATCCCCACCACTTACAAATCAGCAGAAATGCTGTGGTCCGATTTGTTAGGCACAGGCTTGTAGTTATGACAAGCTATGTGTTAACAAACAGACGGTGTTGAACAAGGGCACCAAACGACTTCGGATGCTAGCCAAACTTGTGCATACATTTGAGGTTAGCATCTGCAAGCCAAAGGAAGTTGCGCTGGTATCTCGGTCAACGGAGACAATTCCTCCGACCATTCACTGCCAACGCTGTGCCAGTAATTCGGACCAGTTTTTAGCATTGCAGGCTCAGCTGGCAGAGAATGTGCAGTCTACTCTTGACCGAGATGCGCAGGTGGCTAGGATAGAGTCACAGTTAGTAGAGCTGCAGAGGCAGAAGGAGGAAATTGAGGCTAAGTTCACTCAGTCTTATACTGAGGTCAAGGCCTTCAAGGAGCGGACTGCCTCTACTGATGTGACGGTAGCCAAATTGAAGGCTGAGGTTGCTGTAAGGTCCCAGCTAATGTCTGGCATGCAACAGGTCATCACCAATTTGGTGCCGGCCCTTTCTTTTTCCGTAAAGTCAGGGTCGGAATCTCCCAAAACTTTGCCCCGTGCAGGGCAAAAAGGGGAGAGAGTAGTCTGTGACAGGCCAAATCACCAGACCAAGCCTGTCCAGACTAACAGAGATTTTTCCCTGACTTTAAGAAAAAGAAATATCGTGAAAAGTGCCTCCCTGAGGATGGAACAATTCAGGGAGCGCGGTTGCAGTGTGGACGGACCTGAGCCATGCCGAGCAAACATCAGATGCTTTGCATGTGGTGGCTTAGGTCATATAGCGAAGCACTGCAAAACAGGTAAGGAAAAAACACGAAGGATAGGAAGCCAGGTCAGGTGCTTCATGTGTGGGAACAAGGGACACATTGCAAAGAATTGCCCTTGTGCAAGTAATTGCAATGTGTCCGGTAGTGTTTGCCAGGTAACAAATTGTGCAGTGGGGTCTAGTCAGATTGGCCATAAAGGGGTTACCTCTCAGCGGCCTCCCCAGGCGCTGAGGGGTCAGAATGGCCAATCTAGGCTGGGCAACATTTAAAACCCTTGTACTATTTGTCACACCGTCTGTTCCCCGTGTATGTCCATGTTGTGTGTTTGTTACCTGTTTGTATGTTTTTTATGTGTACGGCAGAGGTCCTTGTCTATGAATGTGTCTCACCCTGCTGATTGTTGTAGTTTACATTCCCCGCTGTGAGTCCAGTCGCTGCTGTTTTGATTCATTCTTGTGTCCCCTTGGAGTAGGACAGTGTTATACTGTGGATCGGGAAAGTATAGGTTCGCGAGCAGATAATTTCACACGGTAAGTCCTGCTGGTCGGGAGAAGGCGTTCCGGATTAAAGGACCTTCTCCATGCAGCACACAAAGGATGGTGTGATATTATTCTGGGCAACCAGGGTCTCAGATCGATACAGATAACACTGTTGTGCTCAAGGTTTTCGGTGGGGCTGTGTTATACTGGGGACTAGGGGGGACAGGCAACATTGGTGTAATGTTGCGCTGCACACTTAATTCTGGTCCGATCAGGTGGCACAGCTCTGATTGGGATTGGGTGCAGGGTGATTGGCAGCGGAGTGTCGACTGTGTTCTTGTGTTGTGGAGTCCTGAAGAGTCTAGGCAGGACTTATGCCATGGATTCTGCCGGCCTCCACAAAACAGGATGACAGGGGGAAATCAGCTTGAGTACACATGAGTGGACAGGGATACAGTGCCATCAATTACTATATGGTGCTTCATCCACAGCTCCCCTCGGATATCCTAACTTAGTAAGGTACCCATCCTGATCTGCTGGTGCAGCGGGATGGGGAGACGCGGTAGGGTGTTCTCACACCAGTGTTGGCATAACAAGGGGTCCTGTGAGATGGAGGTCAGCCAAATACATTTCTCTACTCATGGATCAAAGGTATTGGTGCTTGGTAGGACAATTAACTGCACCGTGAGGGGAAATCCCCCAGGAGCACCTGGTATTTTCTTCTATTCCAGGTGTTTGTTACGGAGCAGAGGAAAAATACCCAGATGACTGCTATCTGCCCTGACATTCTTGTGAGGCTCCAGAGGATCGCACTGGATTTTGGCGGTTTAGCGACCCTTGTACAGGAGACAGAGAACTGTGCCACATGAGCATTCTCATTGCGCTGGAGAAAGATTTGATTGTGTTCAGGTGGAAGAACAATTACAGTACGGTTTCTTCTGGTTCTGGTCAACATCATCCACTTGGGACTGTGTCTAATGTACCAGAAGGTAAAGAGACGTGCCGACTGATCAAACCAGAACCAGACAGAACTTCACGAACTCAACCGCCGGAGGTTCAGGACTTAATCTCACCAAAGTCCTGGAGCCAAAAATCCAAAAGACATGACAGTTCGTGTGGGGTCCAGGATGAAAAATATAAAATTATCCTGAGACCCCATGAAGTGGAAAATTTTCCCATGAGGTTTTGGGATGTAAATATGCCATCCTGAGACCTCATAGTATTGTTTACAAATTTCCTTGGGTTTAGGTGGGTTGGGGGAGGGGAACTGTGTACAGTACAGACCAAAAGTTTGGACACACCTTCTCATTCAAAGAGTTTTCTTTATTTTCATGACTATGAAAATTGTACATTCACACTGAAGGCATCAAAACTATGAATTAACACATGTGGAATTATATACATAACAAAAAAGTGTGAAACAACTGAAAATATGTCATATTCTAGGTTCTTCAAAGTAGCCACCTTTTGCTTTGATTACTGCTTTGCACACTCTTGCCATTCTCTTGATGAGCTTCAAGAGGTAGTCACCTGAAATGGTCTTCCAACAGTCTTGAAGGAGTTCCCAGAGATGCTTAGCACTTGTTGGCCCTTTTGCCTTCACTCTGCGGTCCAGCTCACCCCAAACCATCTCGATTGGGTTCAGGTCCGGTGACTGTGGAGGCCAGGTCATCTGGCGCAGCACCCCATCACTCTCCTTCATGGTCAAATAGCCCTTACACAGCCTGGAGGTGTGTTTGGGGTCATTGTCCTGTTGAAAAATAAATGATGGTTCAACTAAACGCAAACAGGATGGAATTGCATGCCGCTGCAAGATGCTGTGGTAGCCATGCTGGTTCAGTATGCCTTCAATTTTGAATAAATCCCTAACAATGTCACCAGCAAAGCACCCCCACACCATCACACCTCCTCCTCCATGCTTCACGGTGGGAACCAGGCATGTAGAGTCCATCCGTTCACCTTTTCTGCGTCGCACAAAGACACGGTGGTTGGAACCAAAGATCTTAAATTTGGACTCATCAGACCAAAGCACAGATTTCCACTGGTCTAATGTCCATTCCTTGTGTTCTTTAGCCCAAACAAGGCTCTTCTGCTTGTTGCCTGTCCTTAGCAGTGGTTTCGTAGCAGATATTCTACCATGAAGGCCTGATTCACACAGTCTCCTCTTAACAGTTGTTCTAGAGATGTGTCTGCTGCTAGAACTTTGTGTGGCATTGACCTGGTCTCTAATCTGAGCTGCTGTTAACCTGCTGTCACGAGGGTGTCAAGAGCCACGTCTGACTCCGTTATACCCGGGGTCAGGAAGTCGCAGCGGGTGGCTGCGCGCTCTATGTCTAAAGATCACGTTGTTTCTTAGTGATTGTTTTCTGTGTTTGCCTTGCAATCCTTTTTGTCTCACTCAGGGATCCGTAGCTTCTCCTCCTCAGCTGTTTTTTGTCTGCCACTCCCAACCTCCTTATATTCCCCTCTCACACTTCTCTAGTTGCCAGTTATAGAGCTTCCTGCCTGGACATCTATACTGACCCACTGGAGCTGTGAATCCTGGTTGTTGTTCCAGAGTGCTTCCCTCCGGATCCCTGTTGGGCTTTTTGTTGTCTCCTGTTGTCGCCCACCTGGGATTATATGTTTAGTCTGTATTGTCTGTCCTCCCCTTGGTGTTTTCCTTTAGAGCTAGTGGTGCGGACTAGTGTTCCCACCGCCCTGTTCACTATCTAGGGCTCATCTTAGGGAAAGCCAGGGTTTTAGGCACGTGATCGGCGTACGGGTGAGGAACCCGTCTAGGGACGTCAGGGCAGCCAGGTGCCAGCCGCAAGGTGAGTCAGGGGTCACCACCTTCCCTCTCACTTGGGCAGGGCCTTCCTCTTTCCCTCCCTCTGTGTCACGTATGTGATAGTCACGCCGATCGTGATATTATAACTGGCCCTTATTTTTTGAGAGAAAAATAAATAAATAAAAAAATATATATTTTTTTCTCTCTACTTAGAATCCAATATGGATCCTATTGCTGCTTTGGCAAAACAGCTTCAAGGCCTGTCTTTGGAGGTGGCAGGATTGAAGGCGTCTGTCCTCCTACAACAGCAGCAAATGCAGCAGACTGCAAGCCCAGCGGTTGCTATGGGTAACCAGGTTGTTACAGAACCCAAGGTTGTTCTTCCTGACAGATTTTCTGGGGGAAGGGACAAATTTGTGACGTTCCGTGAGGCCTGCAAATTATATTTTAAGCTGCGCCCTTACTCCTCAGGTAATGAAGAACAGCGGGTGGGGATTGTTATTTCCCTGCTTCAGGGGGACCCGCAATCCTGGGCGTTCTCGTTACCCCCTGGTTCCCAGGCTCTCCGGTCAGTGGAGGGATTTTTTGGGGCTTTGGGTCTCATATATGATGACCCTGACCGAGTCGCCCTGGCTGAGTCGAAGTTACGGAGACTCCTACAGGGAGATCGGCCAGCAGAGGAATATTGCTCAGAGTTCCGTAGGTGGGCTACGGATACTCAGTGGAACGACCCGGCTCTCAGGTGTCAGTTCTGCTCTGGGTTATCTGAAAGGGTTAAGGATGCGCTGGCGCTGTATGAGACCCCCCTTTCCCTTGATGCTGTTATGTCCCTCTCTATCAGAATAGATAGACGTCTTAGGGAGAGATCGAAAATTCCTGAGCAATCGGTAACCTCTCCCAAGCAGCAGTTAGTCTGTACTGACTTAGATAAGCCTATGCAGCTAGGAGGAACTTCTCGTCAGGTCCGTCCTCCTGAGGTTCGCCGTAGGTGGGGGGCTTGTTTTTTCTGTAGGGGGAGGGGTCATTTCATTAATGTCTGTCCCTCCTTTCTCAAAAACAAAAGACCGTCGGAAAACTACTAACCCCAGGCTGTGCGGAGGATGTCAGCCGGGGGGTATACGTTTCCTCCATACGAACATCTCAATTTGTGTTGCCAGCGGTTATTGTTTTTGGTGTTAAGACGGAGTCTATTTCTTTTTTTCTAGACAGTGGAGCAGGGGTAAATTTGATAGATGCCCATTTTGCCCGCACTATGGGTTTGTCTCTCTGTACGCTGCAGAGACCTATTCCCATATTCGCTATTGATTCTGCTCCTCTGTCTCAGAGAAACCTCACTCACATTGTCCATAACTTACACCTTCGGGTAGGGGACCACCATAATGAGTATCTTTCATGTTACGTTCTGGAGGGCCTTCCCTCTCCTGTGGTATTGGGTCTTCCCTGGTTGGTAGCGCACAATCCAGTGGTGGATTGGCAGGCCAGGGAGATATTGGAGTGGAGTGAGCATTGCAGAGAGAATTGCTTAAATAACAATTGCTTAATCGCCTCCATAGCTTCCCTACCTACATTTATTTCGGACTTTGAGGACGTTTTTTCTGAAAAGGGTTGTCAGAAGCTACCACCTCATCGTCCTTATGATTGCCCGGTTAACCTGATTCCCGGTGCAAAATTACCCAAGTCCAGGTTGTATAATCTTTCGGGTCCCGAGAGACAAGCCATGAAAGATTATATCTCCGAGAGTCTGGCTAAGGGACACATCAGACCCTCTTCTTCACTCGTGGCTGCAGGGTTTTTCTTTGTTAAAAAGAAAGATAGGGGCCTGCGTCCTTGCCTAGATTTCCGTGAGCTAAACCGGATAACCATCCGAGACCCATACCCTCTTCCTCTCATTCCTGACCTTTTTAATCAGATTGCGGGTGCTAGGTGGTTCTCCAAACTTGATCTTAGGGGGGCCTACAATCTGATTCGTATCAAGGAAGGGGATGAGTGGAAGACAGCTTTTAACACCCCTGAGGGGCATTATGAAAATGTAGTCATGCCTTTCGGTCTGACCAATGCCCCTGCTGTCTTCCAACATTTCGTTAATGATATTTTTAGTCATCTCATCGGCAGGTTTGTAGTCATATACCTAGATGATATCTTAATTTATTCGGCTGATCTGAAAACACATGAAGTACATGTCAGGCAAGTACTGCAGGTCCTACGGACGAATAAATTATATGCGAAAATTGAAAAATGTGTCTTCGCCGTTCAGGAAATACAGTTCCTGGGATATCTATTATCCGCTTCAGGTTTCCGTATGGATCCTAGGAAGGTCCAGGCAATTTTAGATTGGGATCTTCCTGAGAACCTTAAAGCTCTACAACGGTTTTTGGGTTTCGCAAATTTCTATAGAAAGTTCATAAAAAATTATTCAGTGATCGTTAAACCCCTTACTGACATGACTAGGAAGGGGACTGATTTTTCTAAATGGTCTGACGCCGCTAAAATTGCATTTTCCTCTCTAAAAGAGAGATTTACCTCGGCACCTGTTCTAATTCAACCTGATGTCTCCCAGCCTTTTATTGTTGAAGTAGATGCGTCAGAGGTGGGAGTGGGGGCTGTATTGTCTCAGGGTCCGTCTCCTGGCAAATGGCGTCCTTGCGCTTTCTTTTCCAAAAAGTTATCTACAGCAGAAAAGAACTATGATATTGGAAATAGGGAACTGTTGGCGTTTAAACTGGCGTTTGAAGAGTGGCGTCACTTCTTAGAGGGAGCAATCCACCCCGTCACGGTGATTACGGATCACAAAAACCTTCTGTACCTAGAATCGGCTAAGGGTCTCACCCCTAGACAAGCTAGGTGGTCGCTATTCTTTACCAGATTTAACTTTGTAATCACCTATCGTCCTGGGGCAAAAAATACCAAGGCAGACGCATTATCTCGTAGTTTCCCTGGAGGGGGTAATGTTAGTGATCCGGTACCTATTTTACAAAGAGGAGTGGTTGTCTCTGCTGTACACTCTGTTCTAGAGGGAAAGGTGTTAGAGGCCCAGGGGGACGCCCCGGCCTCTTGCCCCTCAGAGAAATTGTTTGTACCGTTAAACCTGCGTCTTGAACTATTAAAGGAACATCATAATTCGGCACTTGCTGGGCACCCGGGTAGTAAAGCAACCTTGGAGCTATTGTCTCGTCGTTTTTGGTGGCCAAGGTTGCGTCAGGATGTAATGGATTTCGTGTCTACTTGTTCTACTTGTGCACGCGCGAAAGTCTCTCATACACGTCCAGCAGGGTCTTTATTGCCACTTTTCATCCCCAATAGGCCATGGACACATCTATCAATGGATTTCATCACTGACTTACCTTTGTCTGCGGGTAAAACAGTTATCTTGGTAGTAGTAGACAGGTTTAGCAAAATGGTACACTTTATTGCGCTACCCGCACTTCCTAATGCTAAGACTCTTGCTCAGGTGTTTATCAGTGAAATCGTGAAGCTTCACGGGGTCCCTTCCGATGTGGTTTCGGATCGGGGAACCCAGTTTATTTCTAAGTTTTGGAAAGCTTTTTGTTCCCGTTTGGGGGTACACTTGTCCTTTTCCTCAGCTTTCCATCCTCAGTCGAATGGACAGACTGAGCGTACAAACCAAAACCTAGAAACATATTTAAGGTGTTTTGTGTCTGAAAACCAAGAGGTGTGGTCATCATATTTACCGTTAGCCGAGTTTGCCATAAATAATCGCTGTCAGGAATCCACTGGCAAGTCACCATTTCTTGGTGCATACGGTTTTCATCCCCAATTTTGTACTTTCAAAGAGGGGGGGTCTTCTGGGGTTCCCGAAGAGGAACGGTTTTCTTCATCTCTTTCATCGGTATGGCAGAAGGTGCAAGCTAACTTGAAAAATATGAGTGGTAAATATAAATGCATGGCCGATAAGAAACGGTCGCCAGGTCCGGACCTAGGAGTGAATGACTGTGTGGTTGTCTACTAGGAATATTAAGTTGAAGGTTCCCTCTTGGAAACTGGGTCCTAGGTTCATTGGTCCTTATAAAATAGTAGCCGTCATTAACCCTGTGGCTTTTCGCCTGGAGCTACCTCAGACTTTTAAGATCCATAACGTCTTCCATAAGTCGTTACTCAAGAAGTATGTTCCACCTCTAGAACCATCACCGCTGCCACCTCCTCCTGTTATTGTGGATGGTAATCTGGAGTTTCAAATATCCAGAATTGTTGATTCTCGTCGGGTCCGCCGCTCTCTTCAGTATCTGGTGCATTGGAGGGGTTACGGTCCTGAGGAAAGAATGTGGGTTCCAGCGTCAGAGGTAAACGCCAACAGGTTAATTCAGGCTTTCCATGCCTCTCATCCTGAGAGACCTGGTCCTGAGTGTCCGGAGGCCCCTCGTGAAAGGGGGGGTACTGTCACGAGGGTGTCAAGAGCCACGTCTGACTCCGTTATACCCGGGGTCAGGAAGTCGCAGCGGGTGGCTGCTCGCTCTATGTCTAAAGATCACGTTGTTTCTTAGTGATTGTTTTCTGTGTTTGCCTTGCAATCCTTTTTGTCTCACTCAGGGATCCGTAGCTTCTTCTCCTCAGCTGTTTCTTGTCTGCCACTCCCAACCTCCTTATATTCTCCTCTCACACTTCTCTAGTTGCCAGTTATAGAGCTTCCTGCCTGGACATCTATACTGACCCACTGGAGCTGTGAATCCTGGTTGTTGTTCCAGAGTGCTTCCCTCCGGATCCCTGTTGGGCTTTTTGTTGTCTCCTGTTGTCGCCCACCTGGGATTATATGTTTAGTCTGTATTGTCTGTCCTCCCCTTGGTGTTTTCCTTTAGAGCTAGTGGTGCGGACCAGTGTTCCCACCGCCCTGTTCACTATCTAGGGCTCATCTTAGGGAAAGCCAGGGTTTTAGGCACGTGATCGGCGTACGGGTGAGGAACCCGTCTAGGGACGTCAGGGCAGCCAGGTGCCAGCCGCAAGGTGAGTCAGGGGTCACCACCTTCCCTCTCACTTGGGCAGGGCCTTCCTCTTTCCCTCCCTCTGTGTCACGTAAGTGATAGTCACGCCGATCGTGATACCTGCGATTTCTGAGGCTGGTGACTCGGATGAACTTATCCTCCGCAGCAGAGGTGACTCTTGGTCTTCCTTTCCTGGGGCGGTCCGCATGTGAGCCAGTTTCTTTGTAGCGCTTGATGGTTTTTGTGACTGCACTTGGGGACACTTTCAAAGTTTTCCCAATTTTTCAGACTGACTGACCTTCATTTCTTAAAGTAATGATGGCCACTCGTTTTTCTTTACTTAGCTGCTTTTTTCTTGCCATAATACAAATTCTAACAGTCTATTCAGTAGGACTATCAGCTGTGTATCCACCTGACTTCTCCACAACCCAACTGATGGTCCCAAACCCATTTATAAGTCAAGAAATCCCACTTATTAAACCTGACAGGGCACACCTGTGAAGTGAAAACCATTTTAGGTGACTACCTGTGAGACTATTGTGTAAAAAATATTGTATTATTTAAGGGAACAGTGTCTGGTCCATTATTACAGTAAGGCGCAGGCAGTTGTCTTTCAGTGCAGCGTGCAGGCAAGACGAGGGTGCATATGTTATATTATATTAAGGGAATAAATGGGCGGGGTCACAGTAGATGATTCACGCCTATTTAGAAATGTTAATTATTGGTATTGACATAAATATTGGTAATTAATTACCCCCCTTAACAGTAGCCATAGTTAGTATCCATGGGTTCCACCTGATGGGGACAGTCAACTCTTACATGGCCCGGCTCCTGACACCACCAGCAGACTATCGGAGCCAGGTCCTTAGAGGGTACACCCTGGGTGGGTTTGATTGGTACAAGTCACCGGGTCTGTGATGTAGATTTACAGGGTTTGGACTGTCCCCACCCAAAAGAACCCCCTGGTGTCTCTAACCTGTAACAGTCTTAGTAGCCTCGTAGCGCTCCACCAGGTCCACCATTTCTAGGGCGTTGCCTGGTCGATTCAGTGCTGGAGAGGCGGTGGCAGAGCCCACCAGAACATATCAGCCAATAATCTATCCAGCATAGCCATGGGACTAAGCACATCAGGCTGTAGCCACTTTTGCAAGAGGTGGAATAAGTCATAATACTGGGTCCTCGCAGGCTCAGTCGGCTTAAACCCTCACTGATGTAGCCGCTGGCCCCGGACCAACACATTCTCCCCCAGTCTTCCAAAATCTCACTCTTTACTTTTTGGTAGTCGGCCGTTTGATCGTCTGGCAAGTCAAAATACACCCGCTTGGAATCGGATGCCAGGAATGGAGCGACAACCTCAGCTCACTGTGTGTGCTTGTTAACCATTTCCCATCTGGGCCATTTGCCCCCTTCCTGACCAGGCCTAATTTTGCAAAACTGACATATGTCACTTTATTTGGTAATAACTTTGGAATGCCTTTACTTATCAAAGTCATTCAGAGATTGTTTTCTTGTGACACATTGTACTTCACGATAGTCATAAATTTGAGTCAATATATTTCACCTTTATTTATGAAAAAATCCCAAATTTACCAAAAATTTGTAAAGCAATTTTCTAAATTTCAATTTCTCTGCTTTTAAAACAGAAAGTAATACCTCATAAAATATTTATTACTTAACATTCCCCATATGTCTACTTTATGTTGGCATCATTTTGGAAATGTAATTTTATTTTTTTAGGACGTTAGAAGGCTTAGAAGTTTAGAAGCAATTCTTCAAATTTTTAAGAAAATTGCCAAAACCCACTTTTTTTTTTTTTTTTAAACCAATTTTTATTCTTTTTGGTTCACTCAGTCATTACAATGTACGCCATCCATTGTTTACATCATTACAGTACATAAATCTCATTATGCATTTACTAAGGATTGACATTATGAGCCAAACAAATTATAAATCAAAAACCCTCCCTCCCCCTCCCTCAGCTTCAAGAAGATCAGGTCACGCCCTCCTCACCGTACAATCATGCTTTTGTGCTATCCATGAAGTCTAGTAGTTACTTCAGTGTTCCAACTTCCCTAAAGTACCTTTCAGTTGTTCCCGCAAGTACCAAGATGTTTGTCTCAGGGGGTTCA
This sequence comes from Bufo gargarizans, assembly GCF_014858855.1. Taxonomy (NCBI): domain Eukaryota; kingdom Metazoa; phylum Chordata; class Amphibia; order Anura; family Bufonidae; genus Bufo; species Bufo gargarizans. The sequence continues at coordinate 330,893,721 of NC_058084.1, forward strand.
TTAATAATGCAACGTCGGCAGCTTCTAGAACATTTACAATAAAGCCTTTCCACCTAGTCATCAACTTTTGCAGTGCTTTATCCGTATTTTGTTCTGCTAAGTAGAACTCTCTATGTAGGCACCATTTCACCTGTATGATAATCTCATCAATTGAGGGAGTGGCCTGGTGTAACCAATTCTTTAGTAAGCACCTTTTTGCCGCCAGAATACATATATGGGTTATCTGCGCTACTTTAGTACCTTCGGGGTAATAATGAAATAGAATGAGCCCTGGTATTGTATCAACCTCGATATTTAGGACGTTTTTGAGCCAAGCTGAAAGAGTCGTCCAGAACTCCACTATTTTAGGACAGACCCACAGACCGTGTAATAGATTGGAGTTCTCCAACCCACACTTCGGGCATTGTGTTATTTTTTTAGCCTGCACAGCCGACTGTGTTTTATAAAACCCGTATATGGCTCTGTGCAGTATTCTAAACTGGGTTTCCCTCCATATTTCACAGGGGATCATCTTTCTGAGTCCCAACCAACCTTTCAAAATATCTGCTTGCGTACCCTGCCCACTGAGTTCCTTCTCCCATTCCTTAAATAGCTGTATAGGGAAATTTTCCTGCCTGGCTTCATGTAATTTACCTTGCAAGTCTGATAAAGACAATGAAGCAGTAGCTGTGCCTTTCAATGAGTCGAATCTACTTGTTGGGAACTCTTTCCTCAGGTCAGCTATCCTATTTTTCAGAAAGTTATAAACCTGGTAGTATGATAAAAAGTGGCCAACACTCAGCGAAAACTTATTGCATAATTCCCCGAAGGTAAGAAATCTTTGACCAGTATCATGCCACATGTCCTTTACTGTGTGAATACCTTGTGCTTTCCATTCACGGAATTGTTTATTCTGTCTGCCTTCCACAAATTCAGGATGGTCCCAAGCACTGCTCTCCAAGTTGCTACCGTGTCTTTTATCACAAGACTCTTCTTCAGATTAGAAGGCAAGTTAGCAAACTTTGTGTGCAGTAATGCTACTAAAGACCAGGGAGCAGCCAGTTCCGACTCTATCTTAAAGTTGGAATAGCTATTCCTTCCTGATATCCAGTCTAGGGCATGTCTTATATTGCTTGCAAGGTTATACCTTCTTATGTCAGGAAAGTTTATACCCCCCTTTTCCCTTGGGAGCTGGAGCTTCCTCAGAGATATCCTTGGGCGCTTTCCCTTCCATATAAAGCACCTAAATGCCGATTCTAAAGTCTGTATGTCAGAATGTCTGATCAATAATGGTATCGTTTGCATCGGATATAATAGGCGTGCAAAGCTGACCATTTTCAGTAGGTAACATCTGCCCATCAATGAAAGTGGGAGGTGCCACCATCTATCAATGTCTCCCTGTATCTTCTGCACCAAAGGGGGATAATTCAGAGAATAAATCGATTCTGGTGTCTTCCCTATATTTATACCCAAATATCTGACCGTATTTTGGGCAATCTTAACCGGACAGTTGCTACAATTGTAGTCCCTGGTCTGGCATGTCTGGGAGAGAAGCAGGAGTTCACTCTTGTCCACATTAACTTTAAACCCTGACGCCCTGCCAAAATCTGAAAGTTTCTGAAATAGGGTGCCTAGGTCCCTCCTAGGATTTGCCAGAAAGACTAATAAGTCATCTGCATATAAGGTGTGTTTTATTTCTTTGGAACCTATCCTGATCCCTTCTATCTCTCCGGTGTGGCTAAGGTAACGGGATAGGGGTTCCAGAGCAATATTGAAAAGTAATGGCGAGAGTGGGCACCCCTGCCTGGTCCCTTTGCCGATACTAAAAGCCGTCGAAAGAAAACCTGGGGTGTGAATTTTGGCTAGTGGATTCGTGTATAGCACTTGTATATATTTCCTGAAATTTCCCTCTAACCCTATCTTGTCCAAAACCCTGTTCATCCATCCCCAGCTTACATTATCAAATGCTTTTTCAGCATCTATAGTTAGTAGAGCAGGGGATGGATGTAAGTCCGGTCTCATCTTTATTTCATCCAACACTGTCAGGACTTTTCGGACATTCGTGACCGCCGATCGTCCCTTGATGAAGCCTACCTGGGAGTCCGAGATAATCTTGGGGAGTACTTGTGCTAATCTCTCAGCCAGTATTTTAGAAAAGATTTTTAAATCCGTATTAATCAACGAAATCGGCCTGTATGAAGCCGCATACAGGAGGTCTTTACCTGGCTTCGGTATTAATTTTATATATGCCATATTAGCGTGTTCTGGGAGCGATGTCCCTGACAAATACGAATTAAAAACCTTCGAGAGGAGCTCCGAGGTTCTTCCTCCCAGGATTTTGTAAAACTCCCCCGAATATCCGTCTGGACCAGGGGCTTTCCTTAATTTCAGGTTTGAAATAATTCTCTGCACTTCCTGGGCCGAAATAGGGGTGTTAAGGGAATCTAAGTCTTCTTGGGATATATTCGGGAGGTTAATAGAATCTAGCCAATTGTTTCCAATTTCCACATTTTCCTCCTTATACTTATAAAGATTACTATAAAAATCTCTGATAATCTCATTTATTCTTTTTGGGTCATGTTTCAGTGATCCATCTTTGTCCCTTAAGGTCAAGATCGGAGGTGTGTACTGGAAACCCTTTGCTAAATTCGCCAACAGTCTCCCCGTTTTGTTCCCGAATTTATATATCTGCGCGTCAACCTTTGATTTATACAAAAGCTCCTTCTTCTGTAACCAATACTCATACTCCTGCTTCTCTACCTTCCACACTCCTTCCAATGTGTCCGAAGGGTTCAATATAAAGTCACTGTAAGCTTTCCTGAGTTTTAGACTCCGAGATTCTATCTCTGCATATATCTTTTTTTTAAGTCCCGCGACATGCGAGATCAGTCTCCCCCTCAACACTGCCTTCCCCGCGTCCCATGTCAACTGAGCGTTCTCGGGCATGTCATTAATACCAATGTACTCATCCCACCAACCCATCAATAAACTATGGAAGTCCTTATTATCATATAAATCCGAAGGGAAGCGCCATATATAGTCGGACCCTCTAGGAGTAAGATCCTGCATTTCAATAGTTATTGGTGCGTGATCCGATATCGCAATATCCTCTATGCTGGAGGCCTTACACCGTCCAAATATAGACTTGGACATCAATAAGTAATCAATGCGCGACCACGACTTATGTACTGTAGAGTAATACGTATACTCGCGTCCCTCCGGATTTAAAGATTCTCCAGACATCCACTAGTCCTAAAGTCTCCATGAAATCTTGCAGGACCTTAGTGTTACGCTGTTTGGGAGGGTTAGCTCCTCTGTCTGTCCTTCTGTCTTCTCCCCAGTCCGCAACTAGGTTAAGGTCGCCCCCAATCACCTTGTCTGCAACCTGGTCCCCCAACAACCTCTCTGTGACTTTCCTATAGAATGGCTCGCTAGACTCATTGGGGCCATATATGTTATATATACTCATGGTTTGGTTCACCGATTGCACGGAGACTTGTACTAGTCTACCCTCCTTGTCACAAGAATGGGAGGTCACTCGATAGTTAAGAATTTTCCGAATCAGAATTAAGACTCCAGCTTTCCGTTTGCAAGCCTTAGACCCATAGACTTCCCCCACCCATAACTTCCTCATCCTATAAAAATCATCCTCTCCCAGATGTGTCTCCTGCAAGAGAGCGATGTCCGTTCCCAAACTGTTCAGGTGCCTCAATATCATCATCCGCTTCTGTGGAGATCTCAATCCCCTCACGTTCCATGAGACCACCCTAACCATTATCAAATGTTCCTAAGGTATAATCTCATAGACTCCCTAAATAAACACTGTTGCACTGATGCCTGACCAGATCTTCTTGAAGGTTAATGCCCACCATAAACTGCCCCCCCTCCCCCCAACCACCCCCCACACTAACATCTCAGAACCTTTTCCTGTCCCTATGGCCCCCATCTTCCCGACTTCACTTCTTCCCGACACAACAGGGTAATTATGCATATCAATACAACAATTATATAACCTCCTAATCACTCTCATCTTATGTCCCTCGCTCACTATGAACCTATGTAAGCGACATGTAAGATCAAAATTTAACCTGTCTATGCGAACACACATTGTCAACATACTAATCATATATTGTGTACTAGATGGTGCAGACTTCTCAACTCCTCATCTGCCTATTGTCTGCTCCACCACAAAGCAATATATTAACATGGCTCACGTCCACTTTTATAATCTCTGACGCTGGTCAATTGGCTGCGAAGAGCTCCATCTATCAGTCGGAGGAGAGTTCCACGGAGTCGGCAATCTCCTGCGCGTGTGGTTCTCTGGTTGGATCACTTCACAACCTCTCCTAGGATCATCCGTTGAGTCCTTGAACTCCTCCGGACTTGAGAATATGTCCACTTGCCCGTCAGCTCGAAAAATCTTTAGCACCGCTGGGTACATTAGAGCAAACTTTCTCTTTTGCTGATATAGCTGCGAGCATATCTGTGAAAATGCCCTGCGTCTTCTTGTTACCTCCGCTGAGAAGTCGCTGAAGAGCAGGATGCGGTGCCCTTTTATTTCCAGATCTCTCGACCTTCCCTTGTACAAGCGCAGTATTTCAGCCTTTTCAAAATAGTCCAGATATCTGAAGATGACCTGTCTTGGTCTCTGGGGCTTATTCTCTTCTCCTCTCCGGCTGTCTGGTAAGGTTCTCACCGGGCCAATTCTATGCGATCTCTCCGCTCTGCAGTTAGACTGGAGCCCCAACGCCTCTGGTATATCTCTTTCGCATATAAGATGCAGCTCCTTTCCAGTAATTGATTCAGGTAGGCCTACTATGCGGAGATTATTTCTTCTGGCCCGATTTTCGAGGTCATCTATTTTCTCCCATAAGCGTTTATTATCTATAGACACTCCTTGTACCTGCTGTTGTAGAGATTGTACTTCCATCTGCAGGGCCTGCACTCCGTTCTCTACTATATCCAGGCGCTCTGTGTTTCGCGCCACTTCCGTCCGCAGCGCCGCTAAGGTTGCCGCTACTGTAGTGGTTAAGGAGTCTTGCAAGTCTGGCAGTATGCGATTCGCCACTTCCAAGGCTAGCCTCTTATAGTCCACCTGAGGTGACATCTCGTCTGCGATCTCCGCTCCAGCTATTTGACTGTCGACAAGCTGCGGAGCGTCTTCCTCATCAGGTAGAAGCGAGGCGGGCTCCGCCATCTTCGGCATGTCAGCGTCCGCCTTGGCGCCTTTAGTTTGCGCTTTTCCTCTGGCTTTGCTCCCCATCACTTTTAAATAACGATCCATGCGACGTCCCCGTCGCTATGGGAGTTTCTGGCTGTCTAGCCGCACAAATGTAAGGGGATATGCAGGATTTGGAGCGATTCGGGACGGAGCTGTGCTCACTTGCCGCCTGTCATGTCGGCGCCGGAACCGGAAGTCGTCCAAAACCCACTTTTTAAGGACCAGTTCAGGTCTGAAGTCACTTTGTGGGGCCTACATAGTGGATACCCCCATAAATGACCCCATTGTAGAAACTACACCCCTCAAGTTACTTAAAACAGATTTTACAAACTTTGTAAACGCTTTAGGCGTTCCACAAGAATTAAAGGAAATGGAGATCAAATTTTTAAATTTCACTTTTTTGGCAGATTTTCCATTTTAATCCAATTTTTTCTTTAACACATCGATGGTTAACAGCCAAACAAAACTCAATATTTATTACCAAGATTCTGCGATTTACAGAAGCGCCCTACATGTGGTCATAAACTGCTGTATGGGCACACGGCAGGGCGCAGAAGAAAAGGAACTCCACATGGTTTTTAGATGCCATGTCCATTTGAAGCCCCCCGATGCACCCTTACAGTAGAAACTCCCAAGAAGTGATCCCATTTTGGAAACTAGGGGATAATGTGCCAGTTTTATTGGTACTATTTTTGGGTACATATGATTTTTGAGCATTCATTATAACACTTTATGGGGCAAGGTGACCAAAAAATTGGTTGTTTTAGAGCAGTTTTTATTTATTTATTTTTACAGCGTTCACCTGAGGGGTTCAGTCATGTGACATTTATATAGAGCAGATTGTTATGGACGTGGCGATACCTAATATGTATACTTTTTCTTATTTATTAAAGTTTTACACAATAATAGCATTTTTTAAACAAAAAAAATATGTTTTAATGTGTCCATGTTCTGAGAGCTATATTTTTTAAATTTTTTGAGAAATTTTCTTATGTAGGGGCTAATTTTTTGCGGGATGAGGTGACGGTTTTATTGGTACCATTTTGTGGGACATACGCCTTTTTAATCACTTGGTGTTGCACTTTTTGTGATGTAAGGTGACAAAAATAGCTTTTTTTGACAGTTTTTTATGGTGTTTATTGGACTGGGTCGATTATGTGATATATTTATAGAGCCGACCGTCACGGACACGGCAATACCAAATATTGCTTTTTTATTGAATTTTTCTATTGTCTCTATTTTTTTTTTTATTCCTTACTTGGGGAATTTTTTTTTTACATGTGAAACCTTATTTTTTTTATTTTTTTTTATTTTTTTTTACACTTTTCGTCCCCCATAAGGTCATACAAGACCTCTGGGGGACATTTACTTCAATTTTTCTTTTTTTTTTTTCACTGTTGATTTCTCCTGTAACTGGGGCTGACATAGTAGCCCCAGTTACAGGAGAAATGCACCCCCCAGAGAGGCTGTACAGCGCAATACAACGCTGTACAACCTCAGTGCAGGGTTGATCGAGGTCTGTGAAAGACCTCACACAGCTCCTGCACTCTCCGGTCCCGGCGAGGTCTGTGAAAGACCTCCCACAGCTCCTGCACTCTCCGGCCGGAACAGGAAGCGCATAGCGCTTCCTGCTCTGCATACACAGCACTCAGTAAGCGTTGTGTATACAGCGATCCAGAAGGCAGGGCACCTGGGCACTGTCCCTGCCTTCTCTCTGGGTTGCCCTGCTGTCACTGACAGCGGGCAACCCGATCTGCAGCGATTAGCGTGCAGCTGCAGTTTCTGAACGGATGTTCTAGAACGTCCATTCAGAAATATAGAACCACCTCCCGGACATTTATAGTCTATGGGCGGACGGGAGGTGGTTAAAAGAGTGAGCCTGTTCCTAAATGTTCCTACCATGTAGCTCTTGCTAGCCTATTTTCAGACCAGTGATTGGGGAAAAAGACAATGCTGGAGCATGTGGAGGAAAGTAAACCACTGAACACTATTCATTAATGCTTCCATAGACCATTCACCTACTAACAAATACAAAAGAGAGTTTTCCATGTATAAGAGAGTCAGAGGGTAGAATACAGGTTAGCATGTAGTAAATGTGGTGCCCAGGAAAGTAGTAAATAGTGGTGCCCAGGAAAGCTACATGGTCTGAGCATGTAGCCTATACACAGAGACTGCGGCAGCCACGGGCATAGAGAAAAGCCAGCTATATTGTGTTGTAGTTATGTCACACTGCCCATAAGTGGGTATTCTGGTGGGTTTGGGAGCATTCCATTTACCAGGTACAGTGTTAGTAAGTATGCAAATGTTTTTTTAAGAGTTACAACATTCCTAACGGTTTGGGATGGTGAAAGGGTTAATAGTGGTGGTCTAGGGCAGAAAAGTGTACATATAATGTAATGTTATTTCATCGAAATAGGTTCTATTCTCCTGATACAGTGCATTAAAAAAATTATTTCTGCCTGCAGTTGCCACTAGGGCAGTGATGGTGAACCTTTTAGAGATTGAGTGCCCAAACTGCAACCCAAAACCCACGTATTTATCGCAGAGTGCCTACATGACAATTTAACCTGAATACCAATATAGTATATCTCTGCCTACATTCAGGGCGCTGCCTGTGCTGTTCATAGTGCGCCTGCGCTGATGAATGGCAGGAAAAGTCGAAGGCATATTAGTACACCATAGACTTTTTCCAGGGTGCGGGTGCCTACAGAGAGGGCTCTGAATGCCACCTTTTGCACCCGTGCCATAGGTTCGCCATCACTGCACTAGGGCAACTTCTGGCACAGGCCTTTTAATAAACTGTCATCAAATCAAATAAAAAATCCCTAGGATGAATGGATGGATAGAGTAATCAATAAAGTAAAATACTGCCGGTATAATATTGTTCATAACGTGGCATTATACCATATTAATCACCTCTGCAATTATTTAAGGAACAATGGCAAAAAAAAGTGTCTGGAAGATCCAGCAGAAAAATGAATAAGCTTCATTTAGAGACATTATTAACTCCCACAGACAATGAGGATGCGGATACAATTATCAAGCAGTTTGAAGGAGAGCATCTGACTACATGAGTCCTTTCACGGAGGTCAAATTTTGTTAGAAATATATTCTGCAAGATTTTCACTACATGGATCTAGCATTTTTTATTTATTTTTCCTTTCACAAAAGACTTGAATTCCTGTGGATAATGGTTCCCGTACTGGAGCTTGGACTTTTTTATCTGTAGAATAAAGATAAAACTTTATAGTGCATTCATGTTAGTCACGTACTTGTTAAATTCAATCATCATACACTCCTACACCAGGTCGAAAACAATTGAATAGACATAAATGTTAGAGGAATAATAATGGCATTTGCATAGACATCAAGAACAGTGCTGACAGAACAATGAGTGATTGAAAGGCTTTCAGCTAAACCTGAAATAGCTGTAGATTAGAATATTGAGCACATACTATCCGCACACTTGTATGGAAGGAGTAAATCAATGTTGTAACTGACTACTGCAGAACTACATCTGTATTACAGCTCTGGGACCTGCTCCTGTCTCAAGAATAGGGCCCCGTCAAATAAACCAGTAATGGAGACGTGGCCGTGCATGTGCAACTCTGTCCATTCACTGCTAGGATGGATCCAAAAATATCCAAGTAACCATGCTCAGCCCCTTCTCTATTCCCACGGAGCACAATGGGGTCCTGTTCTTAAAAAGTGTCTGTCACTATGATCAGCCCTAATAAAGTAGGATTGATCATGGTGACTAAAATGGGCCCTTTCGCTCTACAGTTAGTATTATTATTGCAGAGAAACAGTTATATTTACGCAAATCAGTTGCTTGGAGCACCAAGATTCTGCCCTAGCCCCTCACAGCAACGCTTTACCTCCGCCTCTCCCCATTGCTACTCCTTAGTGAGACAAATAGGGTCCGCCATCCTTACTGCTTTGATGCCTGGCCCTGAAATTTCACTCATATGCCTGACCCTGTCAATCTCACTAGAAGGGCAAGTACGAATGGGAAGAGGCAGGGCTAGACCTGCCCCTCTGTGCTCTGAGCACCGAATTTGCATTATAATTAAAAATACGAATTCTCTGCAATGGTAATATCGATTGTTGAGAGAAAGGGCTCGTTTTAGTCACCATGATCAACCCTACCTTGCAGTATGACTGGTTTAATAGGGTTAATTATGGTGACAGATTTTCTGTAAGATACTGTAGGAGCAGGTCTCAAGGGTAGGACCCACACCTATTGGAAATATATGACATATTTTTACTATAACTTTCACTAGCAACTACCGTAAATTATAACTGAAGTCTATGCTACCCCCTAGGAGTGGGGGAAAAAAACACACCGTACAATGTCAGGTATAAAGGGGAAGCAGCTAGGCCAGGACGCCAGGATCAGGGAGCAGGTCACCTCCTAAAGCGTCCCTAATCCTTGGCCCTTACTCCTCACCGTATGAGCGGACCTGGATGGTAGGAGGGCTCATACCCAGGATACCTTTGGCCCTGAGTCGCCCTGATAATCCCTTTCATAGGAGCAAGGGAGAGACAACCTGTTCTTCCAAGACACGGAAGAACAGGAGTCTCAAATGGCCTAGTTGCAAGGAAAAGTAGAAGACTGTATGCAGTAACTAAATCAGCAGTTAAGTACACAGAAACACACTTACCTGCCGCAGCCACCATAACTGGAACCCGCGCATAAGTACAGGAGCCCATACACCAAACAGGACACCGTACCAACAACACCCACACATAGGTATCCAGCACACCAGCTACTGTCTGGACCCCATTCCGCAAGGTGCACAGCAGCCCCAGGCAGCGCTGCATACAGGCTTATGGTTCACCCCTCCAGGAAACCAGCCCCCTTCCGAAGGTACACATCACAGGAACAAGTCTAGCAAACATGCTGGACTACAAACACTAACGACAACAACTAAACAAGGCAACAAACACCCATACATAAACATCACTAAACATATGCAAGGGTAGTAAAGGGAGGACAGAGGGATGACAATGGAGAGACATTGCAGGAGACATCGATGTCCTACTAGGTGGCCCTCAAGGACTGGGCAGACAGAACACCCTGGACTGGAGCAGATCTCCAGCACCAATGACGGCTGGAGTACCACTGACTCCAGCCAGGGAGCCACAGGTAATAAAACCCAAGTGACCACACCCAGCCATGGAGTTAACACTTCCAGCAACAGATAGAGGAGAAACCAGGAGAAGGGGAGCAAAGAATACAAATGCAGACAACCATGCGTCTCACATCAGCTTAGCAATTATTTACAGACTACAGTGGCACACTTGGGTAGGAGGGGATTCCTAGTCCCCAGAAATCTCCATTGGGTGCTACTTGAGAGAAGTAGACAAACAGTCATAGAATTAAAGAAAACTATTAATAGGTTTGAGACAGTACACCCCTCACTTCACCTTTGGACATCATTGCACATGCTCAATGAAGTGAGGTGTACTGTCCTTGGCTTTATCTGAGGAATGCTTATGCACTCAAAGCTGCCGGACTCACCTCGGGTAATACCCAAGTTCTTTTACTGGAAACTCTAAAATGGGAGGTTGTGATGGGGGCATATTTAAAAAGCAAATCCCCAGCTGGTTGTTTATTGGTCCCAAACCTATTTACAGGTCCCCTACAGACTAAAGGTAACAAGCTTGGCAGTTACAAAGTTTTTACTAGAGGCAATAGACTTTATTGGTTACAGACTTATGTTGAGCAACAAACCGACAAACATGGACACTGTCTCTTTAAGTGCAGCTAACAACCAACTATACATACTCTCTTTATGAGTCTCCTTTTATTGTAAGCATTGGAGATGTCCTCTCAGGATGTAAGTCAGAGACAGGGGAAGAAAAAAGAGGGTTAGTCACTGGGCCTTCAGAACGATGGTCCAGGGATAACTTCGCAGGGCGCCAAAGGTAGGGCAGAATAAATGTAATACGATTGTGCCTGAATATTAGAAAAAATATATAAATATATATATAAGTCAGTTGACAATAGTAGGACAGAGAGGGGCCGGCTGCCGATGGTCTCAACCCACCCTGATGCCCTCAAGGTGGGTGATAGGAAAGAAAACAGTGGGGTTGCGCGGAGACGCTAAAAAGGACCACAGAGAGGCGCCAGAATCCCTAGTGTCTAGGATTGTGATGCTATAAAACCCAAAGATGTTTTTAAGTATACATAAGTCGGGTGGCAATGTTCACACACTCACCAGATATTAGGGTTAGTTGATATATGATGGGTATGCAGGGGAGGAAGAACCAAACACCCCAAAAAAGAGAGAACTCAAACCGCTCAACACACCAATGAGTACGACAACAGTCCCAACACCCCAGCCCCCACCACACTAAAAGACTCCCTCACTAACCCACAGATTGATACACTAAAAGATACCAGAGGAATATTCAACCCATCAAAATATGAACTCAAACCAACTGAACTTAGTCTACTTAGTAAGGGACTTTCCTTCTGCCCCACAAACAGCTCTGATCCTTTCGAATTATTCGTCGACATTAATCAATGGATCCGAAAACTAACACTCAAAAGACATTTTGCGATCAAAGAGATTAGTTCAGGAGAAAAAGAAAACTCACCACCAATATCAGATACCACTAACACCAATGTTATCATGCAGCCCCCCCCCCCCCCACCCCCCACTACAGAAGATTCATCACTATCTGCTCAAATTGAAGATCTAACAAAAACCTTCTTCCCATCAGGCCTAAAGAATAAATCCTCATTCTATCCACTGCAAAGCAGAGGCCCTCATTTAGAGAGCTATCTTAATATAGTTCTAGAGGACATAAAAACCCCAAAAGTACCCCTAACCTCCGATAGTCGGAATAATCTCAATGCCCGAGAAAAAAGAGCGTTGAGAGAACTCAAAAAGAACAGAGATATCGTAATAAAAAACGCTGATAAAGGAGGGGGGGTCATAACCATGGACCTAGACTATTATATACAGGAATCGAAAAGAATTTTGTCTGATCCAACCTATTATAAAGTGTTTTTAGATGACCCAACGGCCACTTTCAAGAAAACACTGCTTGAACTTGTAGACTTTGGTTTTAATCTAAACATTTTAAACAAAAAATAAAAAACATTTCTCACCCCTAATCACCCCACCACTGCCCGTTTTTACTTTATGCCTAAAATCCATAAAACCCTCATTAACCCACCCGGTAGACCAATTATTTCTGGCATAAACTCCCTTACATCTAACCTTTCAGCATATGTCGACACTTTCTTACAAAAATATGCACAAAAACTCCCCTCCTATTTAAGAGATTCCGCAGACCTCATAAACACCCTCAATAATATAGTTTGGAAGGACCACTTTATCTGGGTCATGCTTGACGTTGCATCCCTCTACAGCAACATCCGTCATGACTTAGGATTACGTGCAATCAAACATTTTCTTGAGCTGGACCAAGAAATGCCCCCCCTTCAGAAATATTTAATTTAAGATTCAATACAATTCATCCTAGAACATAATTTTTTCACCTTTAATGATACCTTTTACATCCAAACAAGGGGTACCGCTATGGGCACAAAATTTTCACCCTCATATGCAAATTTGTTCATAGGCCTCTTTGAAGAGACTTTAGGTCTCCAATCCCATAAGGATGTGCACTTTTACCGTCGATATATCGACGACATTATCTTCATGTGGGGTGGGAGCACGGAAGATCTAACATCCTTCATATCAATGCTAAACCAAAATGACTGGGGTCTCCAATTCACATATGAATTTGACTCCAAGAAATCAACGTTTTTAGATTTACATATTGAAATCATCACCAACAAGATCACCACTAGTACCCATTTCAAAAAAGTTGACGCCAACAGCTACCTGGAATATTCTAGCTGCCACTACACAAAATGGAAGAGGAACATACCGTACGGACAAATGAAAAGAATCCGGAGAAACTGCTCCAATGAAAAGATCCTGAAGACGCAACTTGGAATTCTGAAAGAACGCTTCCTGGAAAAGGGCTACCCGAAAAGTCTAATCAAAGCATCCACTCAGAGGGTCTTAAAAATAGACCAAAGAGAAGCGTTGAAACCACCACCTACAAAAACAGTCGATCCAAAAGGATACCAATGCAATCTTATCACCAGATACAATAGAGACCACCACAACATCAGAAAGGTAGTTATGAAGCATTGGAATATCTTGCTAAAGGACCCTATTCTCAAAAATATACTACCCCAACTACCGTCCATAACATTTAGAAGGGCACAAACCATCAAAAATATTATCACCCCATCCTGCCCCAAACTCCAAGCCCCCACGAAAACCATCTTCCCGCTGCCAATAAGAAAAGGGTGCTCCAAATGTGGCATCAAAAAATGCAAATGCTGTGCGATGATCACACATGGCACTAAGGCTATTGAAACAGGAGACCCCTCGGGCCCCTGGACAATAAAACAAGACCGAAACTGCGGGACAAGAAATGTCATTTATCTTCTCAAATGCCCCTGCGGTTTAAAATATGTAGGTAGGACTACCCAAACCCTTAGGGAAAGAATGTGCGAACATAGGTCCAACATCAAACGCAAAGTCCTGACACACAGCGTATCACCCCATTTCTCTACACAACATGAGGGTTCCATAACCGGTCTCACAGTCACTCCTTTAGAAACCATCACCTCATCATATCAACAGTTATGCCGGAAGGAAATGTACTGGATATTCACACTAAATACTCTATCTTCTTTTAGCCTGAATGAATGCTTAGAATATTCCAATTACTAAATGTATATAATCGCCATCAACTGTACCTGCCCCCTAGGGACAATTTTACCACTACGTCTATACCCTAATATTTTTATTGACTCATTTAATTTTTATTAATTCATTTCATGTTAATCTCGAATTGTACTTTTTACATTAATAATATATATATTTTTTTATATATATATTTATATGTATATATATATATATATTTATATTTTTATGTATTTATATATAGGTTCATATATATCTATATATTTCTATACATTTTTATCATATACACCCATCTCCTTCCAATTTTACTATTATGACCATTTTCAATATTGTTGACATCATTAATTAATCATTTCTATCTAGCAATCAAGATATATTATATATTTATATATATTTTTTAACCTATATATTTTTTTAACCTCTATCGATCACCAATATTTCTTTAACCTCTATCGATCACCAATACTATTATTATTATCTTTAATATTATTCTCACTTATATACCATTAAGAACACCCCCCCCTTTTTTTCATCAGTCACATCTGAAATATGGATGCTAAATATTGATGTAGAATAATGTATACAAACACAGATACGTTTTATACAAACACAAATACAATCTGTGCTAGGGAACCAATAATGTGAATGTCCCACCTCCAAAGATATTCTTGTACAAAAGATGTATTTTTTTATAAAATCGGCACTTCTCTTTAATACCTGCATCCTTAGGCTCTATGTAAGCCTATCACCATGGGACCCCCCCCTCCCCCCTGTTTTTCTTTGCATTGCTAAACCACTAAAACAGACACTCCCGGCTAGAGGCAAACTTCCGGTCCGGATGCGCTCCAAGCTGGAACGCACCGGAAGTCTGATATGCGTTCCTCCCCGAGCGCAGCAGACGGAGAAACAGTTTCCTACAGAAACACCGGCCCCGCATGTGTCCCGAAACCAACCTTTCTCTGATATAATTATAATTTTCTCTACTATCTCTACTTCTGGTGCGTTCCACATGTGTTGTAAGCCGTTTTTGGCGGCCTTTTTGCTTCTTCACTTGTTATTTAAACCCCATTGTACCTTGTTTTGATTATATATGCTCCTGATGAAGGGGACCCACTAAGAGGCCCCGAAATGCGTCGATCTCCTCACTCCCCCACCCAGGCTTTGGAATAAAGGACTAAAAGAAAGAACAAGAACTCCTGAGTGATCACTGTTCTTTTCTGAGACTCTACTGGCGATCCAGGCGCAGGAGGTGTGATGTGGGTGTCTTGAGCTTTATCCCACATTACCCTCCTGGGTGAAGTGAGTCACTAAAAATTTAGATTTTATACTTTCATTTTATATTTTGCCCACTATCGCTACTTTTATGTTTATTTTGCTCTTACCATCGTTTACCCATCATATATCAACTAACCCTAATATCTGGTGAGTGTGTGAACATTGCCACCCGACTAAGGCTACTTTCACACTAGCGTTCGATCGGATCCGTTCTGAACGGATCCGATCATAATAATGCAGACGGAGGCTCCGTTCAGTACGGATCCGTCTGCATTATTTTAGCATAAAACAGCCTAAGTGTGAAAATAGCCTCGTACGGATCCGTCCAGACTTTCAATGTAAAGTCAATGGGGGACGGATCCGCCTGAAGATTGAGCCATATTGTGGCATCTTCAAACGGATCCGTCCCCATTGACTTACATTGTAAGTCTGGACGGATCCGCACGGCTCCGCACGGCCAGGCGGACACCCGAACGCTGCAAGCAGCGTTCAGCTGTCCGCCTGTCCGTGCGGAGGCGAGCGGAGCGGAGGCTGAACGCCGCCAGACTGATGCAGTCTGAGCGGATCCGCTCCATTCAGACTGCATCAGGGCTGGACGACTGCGTTCGGGTCCGCTCGTGAGCCCCTTCAAACGGAACTCACGAGCGGACCGACGAACGCTAGTGTGAAAGTAGCCTTATGTACACTTAAAAACATAAGCCTCAACCTTTGGGTTTTATAGCATCACAATCCTAGACACTAGGGATTCTGGCGCCTCTCTGTGGTCCTTTTTAGCGTCTCCGCGCAACCCCACTGTTTTCTCTCAGGATGTATCAGGATGTGCTTGTGAAGGGGGGGAGCAATAATGTTCTATCCTGTGCTTCGAGCCTCAAATCCTCTGCAGGATCCAGCTGCAGATTGCTCTAACTAGGCCCTGAGGTGGTGCACCAGTGCCACTCACCTCCACTGCTACGTCAAGATGCTGGCAGCATGATCCTTACATTGACCTATGACTTCAGCTCAGCCATTTGTCGCATACCAGGCCGGTAAACCTTTATACACAACAAATGTGCCTCCATATACAGTGCCAGACAACACAGGACATTTCACTTACAATGCCTATTGACATCCTGCCCTAAGTATATAACCTTATCACCACTATCACAGGCTACATGTAGTATGACCAATACATCTTGATTCACCCACACAGGGTTGGACAGGTGAGTGCAGGCTCTGATACCATAATGGGCCCCAAAAAAATCATTGATTCGCCACTAGGTTCTAGTTATTTATTTAAAAATCTATTAAACTTTATTGACGATATAGAGATTTAGCATCATGAATAATTTAATCTGGAAGACCCAAGGAACCCCAAAGTGGGGCACATTACCTTGCTGACGTATAAAATCAGTTAAAAAAAATATACATGGGTGCTATTTAATGCAGACATATATAATAACATGGATAAACATAACATGTAATAATGCTGGTATCTTCTCAGTAACAGTCACTAAACCGATTCAATAATTCACGCATGCCTACCGCTCCCTGGCAACTAGGTTATGTGATTGTGTTACTTGCGATCACATGACCTGAAGGGATCGCGAGTTTGCCAGTGAGCGCACACCTGCCGCTGAAAAGCATCAGAGCGCTATGGCAACGAGTCACATGATTGCCTCAGTTGCGATCACGTGACCTTAAAAAATACCTGCAATTCAAACAGTATTCTTATGGTACATCGGGGGATCGTTTCTATATTTAGTTAACAAGTAGATTATTACATTCACTGGTGTTTTAATGTGCTCCAATTATATTCATATTTTTTAGACAAATAAAAATGTTCTACAAAGATATGCAAATTAGGAATCACCTGGGGACAGTACCACTCCCATAGGGCTGTCCACAGATGCTCCTTTTGGCGTTTTTTTGGGGGGGATAAATACCTGCTATGTATTTTGCACTGAACATTGAGTCTTTTTAACATGATGAAGGGGACTCAAGTATCCCCGAAACGCGCAGTTTTACCAGACAAAAGAATACTCAATAAAGAAGAAGTTTCTCATCCTTTATACAAGTGTCCTGGGCGGTGTTATTGTGTCACTTTGTGGTCCTGCCACATCCATATGATGCTAATGTGAATCCATTACAATATGGTGCTGGCACCTAGATGTTTACATAGTTTACATACCAAAGTTTGTAAAATAATGCCCAATGCGCAAATGCCAAGTGTTCTTTTTCTTCTTTTTGTACTTTAGTTAATGAAACAATGGCATGAGCCTCAGTAGAGGGACACCCTCGATATATAAACTGCTTAACTTCCTGTAATAAATTAGTTCTGCCTTGATACTTACTTGGTGTCAGTGCGGTTCTTCTGTGCACGATAAACTACCAGCTTGTAATTTGGAGCAGACAGTCAATAAGATAGCACTACTTGTGTGCATTCAAAACAAATTGTGCCCAACGTGGGGCAAGGGCGAGAGACTTTCAAGTAGAGCAGCCGCAGAAATCATTCACACGTGGGTTGGACGTACACAGGGGAGGAGACTTCAGCTCCGAAACAGGTAAGAAAATTAATCTTACCTCATACCCTCCTGTGACTCCTCTCTGTGTAGTGGGTGGGACGGCTGTCCACTTGGACACCTGACTACATAAGCAATTGTCCCAAGTACCTGGTCAACCTTGCTATTGACTATGTGTGTGCAAATAAGGGACTTCATAAAAGGGAAATTTGTATACTGTTACAATGGCTCAGACCTTAGACAGTCGGTGAGATAAAAATAGAGTATACCTATCTGGTAAAGAGTAGTGTTGATCGAGCAACATAGTGCACGGGCGCTCGGGGGCTCAGGCCAAACATCTCGTGATGCTCAGGTGCTCTACCGAGTACCCGAGAACAATGGAAGTCAACGGGAAAACCCGAGCATTAAACCAGACACCCCCTGCTCTGAAGAGGGGAGGGTGTCTGGTTCATACAAAAAGTTCCTAAATTGATGGAATCACCACTGAAATAGTTCTGGAACAGCATGGGGTGGATGTCTGGATGCATCTTGGACTCCCAGGTTGCTGCTGGGAACAATGTAGTAGTAGTAGTTCCACTTTTACAGACTGACAATAATACGCACCAAACCGAAGAAAAAATCAATTTTAGACGGAGGAAAAATTGTTAGGAAATATTCTTTTCTGTATATTTACTTGTATATAAAGTGCAAGTGCTGCCAAAAATTACAAGGAAGAGGCACTCCGATACAACCTGTATATCACATAAAGGAGGGCCTCATTCACATTGTGGTACAATTGTTCAGGTAGTGGGACTCCTACACTGATAAAACCTATGCACTAAGTGAAAGGGCTGCCAAAAATTACAAGGAACTAGCTCTCCAATTACACATCAAGGAGGGCATCATACACCCTTTAAAAATTATGATTGATGGCCTGCTGGTGAGCTGACCCCCTAAAAAATTATATGCGAGGGCCTGCAGGTGAGCTGACCCTGCAAAAGATTTTAGGTGCTGGGCTGCAGGTGAGCCGACCCTGTAAAAAATTGTTGGTGAAGGCCTGCTGGTGAGCTGACCCTCTAAAAAATGATATGCGAGGGCCTGCAGCTGAGCTGACCCTGTAAAAGATTTTAGGTGTGGGCCTACTGGTGAGCTGACCCTGTAAAACATTATATGCGAGGGCCTGCAGGTGAGCTGACCCTGTAAAATATTGAAGGTGAGAGGCTGCTGGTGAGCTGACCCTCTAAAAAATTATATGTGAGGGCCTGCAGCTGAGCTGACCCTGTAAAAGATTGTAGGTGAAGGCCTACTGGTGAGCTGACCCTCTAAAAAATTATATGCGAGGGCCTGCAGGTGAGCTGACCCTGTAAAATATTTTAGGTGTGGGCCTGCTGGTGTGCTGACCCTGTAAAAGATTTTAGGTGTGGGCCTGCTGGTGAGCTGACCCTGTAAAACATTATATGCGAGGGACTGCAGGTGAGCTGAGCCTGTAAAAGATTGTAAGTGAGGGCCTGCTGGTGAGCTGACCCTCTAAAAAATTATATGTGAGGGCCTGCAGTTGAGCTGACACTGTAAAAGATTGAAGGTAAGGACCTGCTGGTGAGCTGACCCTGTAAAACATTACATGCGAAGAGCATATATGCGACAAATAAGCATGTTGATATGATGGAGGAGGAGGATGAGAAAAGGAAGATTTAGGCCTCATGCACACGACCGTTTTTTTTTAAGGTCCGCAAAAACGGGGTCCGTAGGTCTGTGATCCGTGACCGTTTTTTCGTCCGTGGGTCTTCCTTGATTTTTTGAGGATCCACGGACATGAAAAATGAAAAAAAAAATTTAAGTCAAGTTTGCCATTGAAATGATAGGAAAAAATTGACACGGATCACGGACACGGATCACGGACGCGGATGACAATCTTGTGTGCATCCGTGATTTTTCACGAACCCATTGACTTGAATGGGTTCGTGAACAGTTGGCCGTGAAAAAAATAGGTCTTATTTTTTTTACGGCCAGGAAACACGGATCACGGATGCGGCTGCCAAACGGTGCATTTTCCGATTTTTCCACGGACCCATTGAAAGTCAATGAGCCGCGAAAAAAAACGGAAAATGGCACAACGGCCACGGATGCACACAACGGTTGTGTGCATGAGGCCTCAACCATATACCCTTGTTTGTGGTGGAAGGGGTGCATGGGAATACAGTGTATTCAGTACATTATAAACAACACATTTAAAGTACCTTTATGTTCAGCCGCTTTCCTCTGGTGGAGTCGAGAAGTCATGGTCAATCCAGGCCAAACAGTCAACCTGTCAGCATTTTCAGTTGCCAGGCGGATATGCTTATCTGTTATAATGCCACCAGCAGCACTAAATACCCGCTCAGACAAAATGCTGGCGGCAGGGCAGGCCAGCACCTCCAAGGCGTAAGACACCCAGTAGTTGTAAGGCACAGAGGGATCATTGAGGACACTGACACGGTCTGCTATGTACTCCTTCACCATCTTCCAAAATGTTGTCACAGTAGGCCGCGCATCAGAGTGAGGGTGCTGGCAGGGTGTCATGAAACTGTCCCAGGCTTTGGATAGTGTTTCCCTGCCTCTGTTGGAACTGCTGTGTGTTCCCCTTGTCTCCCCTCCTCAGTTGCCCAAGGAAGTATGGACTCGTCCTGTCCACCGGAGGAATGAGAAATAAGAAGTTCTCTTTGTAGCGGGGGTCGAGAAGGGTAAAGAACCAATAATCCATGTTTTCTAAAATGCGTATAACGTGCGGGTCGTTGGAAAGGCAGTCTAACATGAAGTCAGCCATATGTGCCAGAGTATCAACAGGCAAGACTTCGCTGTCGTCATCAGGAGGATCACTCTCAATCTCCTCATCCTCTTCCTCCTCTTCTGCCCACCCACGCAGAACAGATGGAATTAAACTTCCATAGGTACTTCCCTCTGTAGGGGAGGCAACTGTCTCCTGCTCCTCGTCCTCCTCCTCTTCATCGCCCAATTCGCGCTGAGAAGACGAACTGAGGGTGGTCTGGCTATCACCCTGTGCAATGTCTTCCCCCATTTCTACCAATTCCACTTTCAAAGCATTGTCCTTAACTGTGAGCAGCGAGTGTTTGAGTAGACACAGAAGCGGGATGGTTACGCTGATAATACCGTTATCGCCGCTCACCATCTGTGTTGATTCCTCAAAGTTTCTTAAAACCTCACAGAGGTCAGACATCCATTCCCACTCCTCGCTTGTGAATAGCAGAAGCTGACTGGAAAGGCGACGACCATGTTGCAGCTGGTATTCCACTACTGCCCTCTGCTGCTCACAAAGCCTGGCCAACATGTGGAACCTGGAGTTCCAGGGCGTGCTCAAGTCGCACAACAGCCGGTGAGCTGGCAATTTCCAGCGCTGCTGCAGCGTTGACAGACCGGCTGAAGCTGTCAATGACTTGCGGAAATGTGCACACACGCGGCACACCTTCACCAGTAGCTCAGGCAAATTGGGGTAGGTTTTGCGAAATCGCTAAACCACTAAGTTTAAGACGTGGGCTAGGCATGGGATGTGTGTGAGCTTGACAAGCTCCAAAGCCGCCACAAAGTTACGGCCATTATCAGACACAACAATGTCTGGTTCTAGGTTGAGTGGCGTGAGGCACAGCTCAGTCTGGTCTTTTATCCCCTGTCACAGCTCTGCGGCTGTGTGCTGTTTGTCACCTAAGCAGATCAGCTTCAGCACAGCCTGGTGACGCTTCCCCACTGCAGTGCTACACTGTTTCTAGCTACCGACTGAAGGATGACTGGTGCTGCAAGAGGATAATTCTGAGGTGGAAGTGGAGGAGGAGGTGGAGGAGGAGAAGTGGGGTTTGGAGCCACTAACGTAGGTGGTGGTGGAAACCCTGATGGAATTATGGCCCTCAATCCTTGGCGTTGGTAGCACCTGTGCCATCCCAGGGTACGACTCGCTCCCGGCCTCCAGAACATTCTCCCACTGTGCGGTCAGGGAAATGTAGCGTCCCTGGCCGAATGCACTTGTCCATGTGTCCGTGGTTAAGTGTACCTTCCCAATAACTGCGTAGGTCAGGGCACGTGTGATGTTATGGGACACATGTTGGTGTAAGGCGGGCATGGCACACCTTAAAAAATAGTGGTTGCTGGGGACTGCGTAAGGCTACTTTCACACTAGCGTTTGGGGCTCCGCTTGTGAGTTCCGTTTAAAGGCTCTCACAAGCGGCCCCGAACGGATCCGTCCAGCCCTAATGCATTCTGAATGGATGCGGATCCGCTCAGAATGCTTCAGTATGGCTCCGTCTGTCCTCCGCTCCGCTCAGTAGGCGGACACCTGAACGCTGCTTGCAGCGTTCGGGTGTCCGCCTGGCTGTGCGGAGGCAAACGGATCCGTCCAGACTTACAATGGAAGTCAATGGGGACGGATCCGTTTGAATTTGACACTATATGGCTCAATTTTCAAACGGATCCGTCCCCCATTGACTTTCAATGTAAAGTCAAAACGGATCCGTTTGCATTACCATGATAGAGAAAAAAAATTTTTTTTTTTTTTTTTTTTTTTTTTTTTTTTTGTTAATGGTAATGCAAACGGATCCGTTCTGAACGGATCTAAGCGTTTGCATTATAGGTGCGGATCCGTCTGTGCAGACACCAGACGGATCCGCTCCGAACGCAAGTGTGAAAGTAGCCTAACGCGGGACGGACGCCGACATCAGGCTGTGGAAGGCCTCAGTGTCCACAAGCCTAAATGGCAACATTTCCAGGACCAGTAATTTGGAAATTTGCACATTTGATGGTATGGCCTGTGGGTGGGTGGCTGGGCATTTGCGCTTGCGTTGAAAGCCTGGGGTAAGGACATTTGTACGCTGCGTTGGGACATGGAAGTGGATGTGGTCGCTGATGGTGCAGGCGAAGGTCCAGGTGCAGGGTGGAAGGCATCCAGGCCTGCACCTTCAACAGGGGATTGGCTAGCACGTAACACAGGGGATGAGGAGGCAGTGGTGTGACCCGCAGACACAGACTGTGGACCTACCGTTCAGCCCACTTATTACGATGCTTGGATGCCATGTGGCGGATCATGCTGGTGGTGGTGAGTTTGCTAGTGTTCACGCCCCGAATCATTTTGGTAGGGCACAGGTTGCAAACTACTACTCTTTTGTTGTTCGCAGGTTCCTCAAAAAAGCGTCATAATGCGAAACACCTACCCCTTGGCAAGGGAGATTTACGCAATGGTATGCTCCACGGAACAGTTATGGGCCTGTTTGGTGTGACCTGCCTTCTCCCTTTTGCCACCCCACTGCCTCTTCCAGCCTATTGCGGTGCAGCAGATCCCTCCCCTTCTGTACTGTTGTCCTCTCTCGGCTTTCCACCTTCCCAGGTTGGGTCAGTGACTTCATCGTCCACCACCTCCTCTTCCACTTCCTCACTCTGCTCATCCTCCTGACTTTTTGACCTAACCACAACCTCAGTGATTGACGACTGTGTCTCATCCTCTTCATCAACCTCTTGAGACAGTAATTGCCATTGACTTATTGGCAACTGTTTCTCATCATCATACACCTCATTAAACAGTAATTGCCGTTCCCCACCGTCATCTTCTTGTGACTGGGGATGCTCAAGAGTTTGGGAATCAGGGCACAATATCTGTCCCTCTTCAAGCGTGCTTGGCGAGAGGGCAAAATCAAGTAATGGCGCAGAAAATAGCTCCTTGGAATATCCGAGTGTGGGATCACTTGTTTGCCAAGACTCTCCATGGTGGGAGGAAGGAGGATCAGGGTGAGGATTGTGTTGAGCAGACTCTTGGCTACCGAGACTGGACTTGGTGGAAGACAGGGTGGTGCTTAAGCGACTGGAAGCACTATCTGCTGCAATCCAACCGACCCCCTGGTCGCACTGGTCTGACTTCAAGAGTGGTGTCCTGCGCCGCCCTGCAAACTGGGTCATGAAGCTAGGTATTGTGGATGATTGTTTTTCTTGAGCTCTGGCAGCAGGCACAATTTCAAAGCGCCCAGGGCCACGGCCTCTGCGTGCACCATCAGCATCATGGCGGCCACTTCCCCGTTCCTTACTGCTCAAGTTCTTCATATTAATAGTTATATATGCTTGAAAGTATGTCACACGTATAGTAGCGTAGGATTTGGAAGTGCATGAGCAAAAAAATGTAAAAAGGTATTTGGGATGTGGAAACGTCACACAGGAGATATCCCGCAGATAATGTCAATGCTGTCACTAGCGGCTAATAAAACATTACAGGGAATGTCACAGGTATTTGGGATAAGGAAATGTTATACAGGAGAGGTACCACCGGTAATGTCACTGATCAAAGCGTTTACGTAAAAAGTACACTGTATGTCACAGATATATTTTTTAAGCGCACACGTTACACTGGAGATGTGGCGCAGCTAATGCCACTGTCCGCAGCGGACACCGTCCATTAAAAAAGTACACTGGGTGTCACAGATATTTTTGGGATGCGCACACTTTACCCTGGAGATGTGGCGCAGCTAATGTCACTGTCTGCAGCACCCTAACTATTGTACACTATCTAAAATAGATATTGCTGCCACACACATTAGTGCATAGAAGGACTTTTGGGTCTGTAAAGTTTTAGCTATTTAGCCCAGTTTGCGCTAAAAAAAGATATTGCTGCTGCCACACACAATAGTCCTTAAAAGGACTTTTGGGTCTCTGAAAAGTTTTGGTGTTAAAAATATTCTTAAATCACTCCCTACACTGTCTGTCCCTTTCTTAGCACAGCTCTCCCTGACTAAGAATGAGCCGAACATGCGTCATCGGGTGCTATTTAGCACCCGATGATGCGTTCCGGCCAGCCAATCATTGTAATGCCAGCAGCCAACATGGCTACGGCATTACAGTGAGAGCAGTACTTAATTGCACGTTTATTGGCTGCGTAGCAGGAGTAGACTCGAGCATTGCGCTCAAGCACATGTGGTATTCGACCGAATACTGACATGTGCCGAGCATCGAGATGCTCGAGCAGAACTAGTGTTCGGCCGAGCATGCTCAATCATCACTAGTGAAGAGTCCCTGTCACGTTGATAGATGGTATTCCCACCAGTGATTGATAATCGGCAGTGTCGCTGTCACAGTGGTGGATGGTCTTCCTATTGGCACATGACGACAGGTAGTGTCCCCGTCGCGTCAATAGATGGTCTTCTGATTAATATTGACCTAGAGAGTCATATTAGTAGATGGTGTGTGTATTGATGTAATGAAGCCTCAGGAAAAAAAGAGAGTCTGATGATGTGCCAACACTGTAAGCAAGGATTAGAGCTAGCCATTTCTGAGGCTGGTTGGCGTGTCATTAAGGTATCTTAAGTCCCTTTCCCGAAGGAGAGAATAGGTTATCAGTCAGTTCCTTTCCCGAAGAAGAGAACAGGTTTTCAGTCAGTCCCTTTCCCTCTGGAGAACATGCTTTGAGGGAGTTTAAGGTGTTTGGGTTAAATGTACATGCAAAAATTACTGTCGCAGAACCCGTAGAAACTCTGCTCTGAGATAGAGAACAAACAGCTACATAATATGAAAAGATAGGTACTTGTATAAAGGGAGACAGCGGGGGTCGTAGCTGTGAGTGGAGTGATGTCACGACATTGGAATATGTGATAGCGAGTACAATGTATACTAAGAGATATCAAGGCAATGTATAACATTGAGGTACTGAATGTGTGTTTGTGTATGGAGCTCCAGAAAATGTTAATTATTATTGAGTTCAAAAACTTGTGTGTGTTAATGTATTGGAAACGTTTCTTTATGTCTGTTCTACGTTGAAGTGTATGTCTGTTACTTGTTATGTCTGTGTGGACCAGAGATCTGACCGGGTGTGTTGCCAAATAGAAAACTGACTAGTAGAGGAAGGTCACACAGCCAAGTTTACTGTGAGCGAATTCAGCTCTACCAATGTGATGATGAGACCAATTTAAGGGTTAAGTCGAGCGACTCGGGAAAGAAATCATCACAGAGATACAGCGAGGTCTGTGCTCTGGCTTTAGCCAAAAAGGAGTGAAATTATTACAAAGTTTCGGCCTTGAACACAGGACAATCGGCCTTGAATCTAGAACATTCTATGCTAAATATTATGAAAAACAATGCAAGCATCAGCATGGAAATAATTAAGTATAAGAAACAGTGTTGGTCAGAAATATGTGATGAACAGACAAGTAATTATTTTTACATGCCACTAGCACAACCTTGCAAGATGGCGCTGAGAGACCCTACCACACCCCTAGCAGCCATCTCAACTGAGGTAACTTCCTCACCAGCAGCCATCTTAACTGAGGTAACTTCCCCACTAGCAGCCATCTTAACTGAGGTAATTTCCTGCCCGGCGACCATCTTAGTTACTGGTATTTTTTCCTGATATGGCAACAAGCGAAACAATACTAATTTTGATGAATGATCTAAGTAGCACCATATAAAGTACTCAAATCGGTAAGTGAAGGATACACATATACCTATAATTAGTTATTACTTGTAGTATTGTTTAATTAGATGAAATGCCTTAACTTTCTATTTTTTCTCTTTTCTAGGATTAGGTCTGCACTTCATCTCGATTCATAACAGGTTGTGGTTGGTCCAAATGGTCTTGCATTTGATACAAGGTCAAGTACTCAGCCTTGGGTGTCCTGCCCATCTGCAAAAATCACAAAAGGAGGGGTTTGTGATGGAAATGGTCTGAACTGTGGTAAACTGAATCCAGAGTAGTGAGAAAAAGCATGTAAGGAAAACAAAGGGTGGCTGAAAGATAACAAGCTCACAGAACAGGCAGAAGTCTGGCTGCGAGTAGCGGCGGAAGTGCACAGAGTAGATGTAGAGAGGCAGAGAAAGTGGTAAGTATTATTATGAATGTTATCATGATAATGTTAAACCACATCCCCAACAGAGAAAGGAAAAAGTAAGTCTACCAGCCAATAATGCTCCTGGGGGATGGCCTGCAGGACCCAGATTGGAGAGAGAGTTGTGCTGTGTGTGGTACTCCTCATCCACGCCACACGAGATGATTGTATTCTGTGTTGACCGTGCCCGTATCACTGTCTGTCCCCACAGACACCCATGTTTTTAGGGATGGCTGGGGAGGCAGTGAGGACGATATAAAGACAGATGAGGAGGAAAAGTTAGACCAAGATTAGGCAATCCAGTATCGGCTGTGCCCTTAAACATTTTAGCAGATTCAAGTCCGGCTCCTATGATAGCCCTCACTCTGGGTGATAAAAAGTAGTCCAGTTTTTTAATGATACTGGTGCAGACAAGACAGTTTGGCACAGCAAACATGTCACACCCTGACTTAATCTCCATGGACACCCATCCTTGTGTAGGAGTGGATGGGAAAGTAGTACACTCCCCTTTTAACAGAACCCATCTGTGTTAGATTTGCCCTTAACCAAGAAGTGCTTGCCCGGTTGCTGGTCAGTTAAACCTTCCCCTGATGCTTCCTGAGTGCAGACTTGTTTGCAAAAGTATGTGCCAGCATCTCATACCAGGAGGATGGTACTGTGAAACTAACAGGTGTCCTCAATGACAAGGAACTTTGTTTGTTGGCCGTTAGTGATAAAACTACCTGGTCCATGCATGTGTCATTACTCCCAGAACATGAAAGGAAGCCCTGCTTGCAGAAATGTTGGACCATATGTGGGCTACTGGACCCACATATGTTGGCAAGCTCCCAGACCCTCCTGTGAAACTGGAGCTGAAACCTGGTGCCCACTTCCCACGAAGATGCAGTATCCCTTGAGTATGGCACAGTCAGGTGCCAAATCTCAAACATTCCGAGACCTTTTGAAAAAGGGGGGTTATGAAGGAGATTGTATCCCCTTTTAACACTCCTTTGTACCCAGTGAAAAAGAAAAGTGAGAAGGGTAAACCCACTCAGTACCGGATGGTACATGACCTATGTGCTGTCAATGAAGCCACAGTTTTTTAACACCCCCATTGTGCCCAATACACACACCTTGTTAGCTTAGGTTCCTGCTACCTCTACCCACCACTGTGATTTATTTGGCAAATGCTTTCTTTTCAGTACCTCTACATCCAGACAGTTGTTATTTGTTTGTCTTCACACATGAGGGTAAACAGTATACCTGCGTGGTACTGCCGCCCACAGGGGGCCCAGAACTTCTTATGATTGTTTGTGTTTTAGTCCGTTCAACATTACAGATGAGGTGGTAGATGCCTTTTATGCCCTAAAGCCGGAAATTTGTGCTCCCTGCACTGGGCTTATCAGATTATTACATTTAGATTGTATTGTACAGAAGTGAATGGCCCTGCCATGTATTGACCCCGTGGCCAGAGGTGCCCCTTTCTGCGTCAGAACTGTCGCAGTTGTACAAGCCATGCTTGATAAAAGCTCTGAGATAGTCCTGGACCACAACGTTACAGTGCTTGCTCCTCATGATATTGCATGTATCCCCACACAAGTACAACCTAAAAATCTTTTTGTTGCCCGCTATTTGAGAATGCAGTGTTCTATTTTGCTGCTTGACAATGTTACTGTCCAAAGGTTTAATACTTTGAACTCAGCCATCCTGTTGCCTCTGGAGCAAGGAGGGAGGGAAGAGTTAGGGCACTTAAAACTTTCCTTCCAGATCCAGAAGAAGAGGCTCATGACTGTTTGCAGATGATGTCACAAGAGACAGCAGGATTTGACCTTGTGGTAGATCAGCCATTAGATAAACCAGATCATGTGCTCTTTGTGGATGCATCGAGGTATGGCCAGGATGGCAGGTACTACACAGGTTGGGCAGTGGTGTCTAAATATGAGACTCTAAAATCAGAGTCCTTACCACCACACATGTCTGCCCATGAAGGTGGCTTGTAGATATGCAGAGGGAAAAACAGCCAACATTTACACTGATTCCAGGTATGCCTTTGAGATAGCCAATGGCTATGGGCCCATTTGTAAAGCCAGAGACTTCTTGACCACTTCAGGTAAACCCATCAAAAATGGGGAAGCGATTAGGTCCCTGATGGAAGCCCTCATGTTGCCTATTCAAGTGGCGTTGATAAAAACAAAAGGCCACTGTAAAACAGACTCAGAGGAGGCAAAGGAAAAAACCAGGGCAGATCAGGTGGAAAAAATGCCTAGGCAGTCCCCTGCCTTAGTGGCCACAGCTCAGGTCCCTGAAATAAGTTCTTAAGACCTTACAGAACCAGGCGGGGAAGAAGGAAAGGGACCAGTGGATATCAAAAGAAGCCACTGCAAATGAGAAAGGTCTAATACAGTTCCAAAGGAAACTTTGCCTTCCCAGGTCCCTGTACCCCACGATGGCACAGGCAACCCATGGAGTTATGCATCTGTCAGAAACCGCTATGTGTGATTTTGTACGTAGTGTATGGTACACCCCAGGGTTCAGCACTGTAGCAGCCAGATATACTCAAGGATGTATGATTTGTGCACAGAACAACATGGGCAAGGTGGTTAAGGTACCCTAGAAACACACGCGTCGCCCCTTGGATCCGTTTCAACCCTTGTAGACTATATTCAACTACCCAAGGTGGGTGTGTATGAGTATGTGTAGATGTGTGATGACTTGTTTTCAGGGTGCTCAGAAGCATACTAGGTAGCTAAGGCCACAGCCTATATGCAGGTATAAGCTGAGACCATTGAAAGTGACAGAGGTATTCTCTTCACAGGTGAAGTGATGCAGAAGATGATGAAGACTTTGGGTGTAGAACATGCCTTACATGCTTCGTACCATCCACAAAGCAACGGTATGGTAGAAAAAAACTGAACGGGACACTAAAGTTAAAGATTCAAAAAGCCATTGCAGAGACTGGTAGCCCTCCTTTCAGTAAGGTATACCCCAGGTATACCCCTAACCATAAAACATGCCTGATTTGGGTCAGCCCCTCAGACAAGATTGTATTTCCCACAGCAGCTCCAGATGCAACATGGTTGTCTGACAGATTATATGATCAGTTTGCACAAGCATTTGACTAAAATACATTCTCAAATTTTTGCTTCACTTCTAGATCTTGATAAAGTACCAGGAACCCACCCACTTGTGCCTGGAGAATGGGTGGTGGTAAAAATACACATTAGAAAAGTCCTTAAACCCCGGTTCGATGGTCCATTCCAAGTGTTGTTGACCACAAGCACATCAGTGAAGCTCAAAAGAAAGCCTAATTGGATCTACGCCAGTCATTGCAAGAAAGTGTTGAGTCCGGAGACTGGAAAGGATGGTGTTTCTTGTTCCCCCTTGTGTGACTGCTGATCCTGACTCAAAGAATATGGATTCCAAATGAGATAGTAAAAATAGGTTTCTGGGCCGTGAAAAAGTTATGTAAAAGGAAGAACAAAGCTGTTACAGTCCGATAATTCCAGCCCAGAGACCCATTGCCCAAAGATTCTCACTATTAATAGTTTTTATGTTCACAATACACATTGTTACCTAAAAACACCACCCCAGATGGAGCATTACCAAGGCCCTTAAAGGCCTCATTGTTCTGGTAGCTGGGTGACTGGCAAACGATACTTAAGCAAATAGGTATGGCCATAATGTGTATCCTTATAATCCTTGCCTTTAATTGCATGTTGTGTAATTCCTTGTGTTCAAAAAACCTGAAAAAAACATTGAAGAAGCCACTCTAACCATGTATGCTGATTTCCCACCATTTGAAGATGAAGAAGAAACTGAGAAGTTGAAGACTAAAAACCCAAGTAAGCATCCATCACTCAACATCGCTCTCATATATTCCGTATTAGGGATATGAGAGAATTTGACTTCTCATTGTATAAGTCCATTACGAGGGAGACTATCCAATAGGGATAGGTTGTCTCCAAAGTGGTGAAGCAACCAACAGGTACAATGGGACAGATTGTAGAACCTACTTACAGTCATGTGAAAAAATTAGGACACCCTTTGAAAGCATGTGGTTTTTTGTAACATTTTTAATAAAAGGTTATTTCATCTCCGTTTCAACAATACAGAGAGATTAAAGTAATCCGACTAAACAAAGAAAACTGAAGAAAAGTCTTTTCAAGATCTTCTGTAAATGTCATTCTACAAAAATGCCTATTCTAACTGAGGAAAAAGATAGGACACCCTTGCCCCTAATAGCGAGTGTTACCTCCTTTGGCTGAAATAACTGCAGTGAGACGGTTCTTGTAGCCATCTACCAGTCTTCGACATCGGTCTGAGGAAATTTTACCCCACTCCTCAATGCAGAACTTTTTCAGCTGTGAGATGTTTGAGGGGTTTCTTGCACGTACAGCCCTTTTCAAGTCACCCCACAGCATCTCAATGGGATTCAAATCTGGACTTTGACTTGGCCATTCCAGGACTCTCCATTTCTTCTTTTTCAGCCAATCTTTGGTTGATTTACTAGTATGTTTTGGGTCATTGTCATGTTGCATGGTCCAGTTCCGCTTCAGCTTTAATTTTCTAACTGATGGTCTCACATGTTCTTCAAGCACCTTCTGATACACAGTAGAATTCATCGTGGATTCTATGATGGTGAGCTGACCAGGTCCTGCTGCAGCAAAGCAGCCCCAAACCATGACACTTCCACCTCCATGCTTCACAGTTGGTATGAGGTTCTTTTCTTGGAATGCTGTGTTTGGTTTACGCCAAACATGTCCTCTGCTGTTGTGTCCAAATAATTCAATTTTGGACTCATCTGTCCAAAGAACATTATTCCAGAAGTCCTGGTCTTTGTCAACTTTATCTCTGGCAAATGTCAGTCTGGCCTCGATGTTTCTCTTGGAAAGCAAAGGTTTCCTCCTTGCACACCTCCCATGCAAGTTAAACTTGTACAGTCTCTTTCTGATTGTAGAGGCATGTACTTCTACATCAACAGTAGCCAGAGCCTGCTGTAGTTCTCGAGATGACACTTTAGGGTTTTTGGAGACCTCTTTTAGCATCTTGCGGTCTGCTCTTGGGGTGAACTTGCTGGGGCGACCAGTCCTGGGCATGTTGGCAGTTGTTTTGAAAGCCCTCCACTTGTAGACTATCTTCCGGACAGTGGAATGGCTGATTTCAAAATCTTTTGAGATCTTTTTAAATCCCTTCCCAGACTCATAGGCTGCTACAATCTTTTTTCTGAAGTCCTCTGACAGCTCTTTTGCTCTCACCATGGTGCTCACTCTCACTTCAACAGTCAGGAGCACACCAAACTAAATGTCTGAGGTTTAAATAGGGCAAGCCTCATTCAACATGCAGAGTAACGATCTACTAATTATGTGCACCTGGTGTGATATACCTGTGTGAGATCTGAGCCAATTTAAGAGGGAATACATGTGAGGGTGTCCTATCTTTTTCCTCAGTTAGAATAGGCATTTTTGTAGAATGACATTTACAGAAGATCTTGAAAAGACTTTTCTTCAGTTTTCTTTGTTTAGTTGGATTACTTTAATCTCTCTGTA
The DNA here is from genome assembly GCF_014858855.1 of Bufo gargarizans. NCBI lineage: Eukaryota > Metazoa > Chordata > Amphibia > Anura > Bufonidae > Bufo > Bufo gargarizans. The sequence goes on from NC_058084.1 coordinate 330,925,782, forward strand.
TTGTTGAAACGGAGATGAAATAACCTTTTATTAAAAATGTTACAAAAAACCACATGCTTTCAAAGGGTGTCCTAATTTTTTCACATGACTGTAGATTACGGTCAGCGTCCTGTCCAATTGAAATGGCTTCAAAAGGGGGCACTGTTCAGGATGTCATGATATTAATGTGAAGTCATTACAATATGGCGCTGGCACCTAGATGTTTACATAGTTTACATATCAAAGTTTGTAAAATAATGCCCAATGCGCAGATGCCAAGTGTTATCTTTTTCTTCTTTTTGTACTTTAGCTAATGAAACAATGGCATGAGCCTTAGTAGAGGGACACCCTCTCTGATGATATATAAACTGCTTAACTTCCTGTAATAAATAAGTTCTGCTTTGATACTTACTTGGTGTCAGTGCGGTTCTTCCGTGCATAATAAACTAACAGCTTGTAATTTGGAGCAGACAGTCAATAAGATAGCCCTGCTTGTATGCATCCAAAACACAGCTTTAGGAGACCTTAGAGGGTCATATGTCTGTGAAGGGTCATATGTCTGTGCCACGTATAATGCTGTCTTGACACCTTTTTCTGGGAAGTCTTTATCACCTACTGACTCCAATTAGGATAATGGAATCAACACCTTTGACCCAATGCTGGGTCTAATTACCAGATGTGGATTCAGTTACATATTTCTTCCCATAATTTTTTGTACAATCACTCAGAATTGAGAAAGCTCGTTGGAAGAACGAGTGAAACGTTTTCAAGAAATCTACAGTACGTCCAGTTGCCTTGATTTATTCTTTACAGATATTTAGAGGGTCATACACATGTTTTGGTCAAAACTGGATTACTTTCAATTTGGATCAAATTTATTTGGACCAAATTAAATCTGACTGCCTATTTGACCGCATTAGAGCTGAACTTTGGTAAATTTGCTCATCTTTAGTGACCAGCAATAGTGATGAGCGGCATAGGCAATATTCGTTTTTGCAATATTTTGCTAATTTTTCGCATAATATTCGCAATAATTTTTTTTTTTTATAGTATCTTTTTATTAAAGGTTAACAAAAAGCATTACAAACACTCCATTGAAAGGCAAATCACACATAAGCCCAGTACAATGATCAACATGGGATTAATCACAACAGTTTCCTTTTAGCCCTTACTCAGGTCAGCAGCGGACAGTAACATTGATAGTGTGAATAGCACCCAATAGAATATGTCTTGGAATAATAAAGAGTACTGCATACACACACACATTCATACACTCCTTCATCAGCCAGAGACAAAATATCACTACTTCCTAAGGCATCAGCGTTTGGGCTCCAATCCAGGGATCCCAAATTTTCATAAAAACGGTCTGGGGTCCCTCGTCACTCATATAAACTTATATAACTCAAGGTCAGTATTGATTATTTGTATCCATTGTTGCACCGTAGGACTCTTAGGGGGTTTCCAATTAAGGAGTATGGTTTTCCTAGCGTAGAACAACAGCATTCTGTATAATTTCCTGCCGAATTGTGTGGGAACAACCTCATTAGCTATCCCCAGCAGACTCGTCAGTGGAGTACAGACATTAGGAAAGCCCAGTTTATTATTAATGTAGGCATGGATCTCTTCCCAGAAGCTATAGATGACTGGACACTGCGAAACCATATGAATTAGGCAGCGCTTTTCATATCCACATGGCGTACATTACGGATCTGGTAATTTACCCATTTTGAATAGTCTCTCAGGGGTATAGTATATCCTATGAAGCCACTTAATTTGAATCAATTGATCTCTAGCGCTCACCACTGTTGATCTTCATGCATGGCCAATTTCCTTAATATGTGTATGTTCTAGAATTTCTACATCTCTTCTCCACCTGACAAATGAGTTATCGAGGGGAGAGTCCTGCAGCATCATTAGCTATGCATAGAGAGCCGGCACTGGTTTGACCAAAGGAACCCTCCTAACCACTGCTTCTACCGGGCCACACTCCAGATTTAGAGGTTCTCTACCAAACTGCGCATGACAGGCATGCCTAAGCTGAAAGTATCTGAACAGACTGTGTTGGGGTTGATTAAACTCTTGCTTCAGACTGCTAAAAGATCTGAACAAACCCCTATCATATAATTGGGTGAGATAACGCACCCCTTTTTGGGGCCAAAATTTGAATTCTACTAATGAGAACAATTCTGGTAAGTCTCTATTTTTCCACAAAGGCAAATATGGTGACCAAGTAGGAATATTCTCCCCAGAGTTACTCATCTGACTCCATTTGACCCAGATCTTCACTGCCGCAGCCATAGATTGGGTATAGTGTTCTGCCGAGCCAGCCCCTCTCCTGTATGCCAAATTCATAAGCGCTTCATAGGACCCCATCAATGCTGCCTCTAGCACTACTGCCGGATTGCCCGAGTCAGCCAGCACCCACCAGGCCACGTAACTCAGCTGCACAGCCACATAGTACATGTACATATTTGGCAAAGCAAGGCCTCCCTGTAGGTAGGTTGCCTGAAGGGTGCGCCTCGCTATTCTGGGAAAGGACTTGTTCCATAGAAAGGGAGTGATCGCTTTATCCACTGTAGTGAAATGTTTCTTGGGGAGTAGTATCGGGGCAGCCCTATATAGGTATAGCAACTTTGGGAGAAGAATAATTTTTATAATATTGATACACCCAATGAGGTTCAGAGGTAGGTTTTCCCAAGCTTCTAATTTTTTTGTAAAATACTGCACTGTAGGAACAACATTTAGGTCATAAAACTTCGCCACCTCTTTGTGAATAATAATCCCCAAATATGTAAATTGCTCAACAATCTGAAGCCTAGTATTCAATGAGATGTGAGTTGGATTAAATCCATCAATTGGGCAGAGACTTGAGTTGGCCCAGTTCACACGAAGCCCCGAGAAACGACCAAAACGGTCCACAACCTGTAAAAGGGTATCTAAGGACTTCCCTGGATCAGCTAGGTATATCAACATGTCATCATCATATAACGAAAGTTTCTCTGTTATTCCTGCTATTTACCAGCCCTCTATATTAGAGTCAGAGGAAGTAAGAATTGACAGAGGCTCCATTATTGATGTGAATAACAAGGGGGATAGAGGGCAGCCTTGTCTTGTGCCTCTACGTAAGGAGAAGGGATCCGCTGTATACCGCTCTGACTCTTGCCAAAGGGGATCTATAAAGCATCTCTAGTCAGCGCAGAAATTTTGCAGGGAACCCCATACGATCTAACACTGTCCACATAAAGTTCCACTCTACTGAATCAAAAGCTTTTTCATTATCCAAGGAGGCAAGGACCCTCATACCACAATTATCATGTTTAACCTGAAGATTAGTGAAGAAACGTCTGAGATTAATATCGGTAGTCTTTCCAGGCATTAAACCCGACTGATCTACCCCCACCATGGAAAGAATTGCCTCCCTCAATCTCAATGCCAGTACATTCGCAAAGATTTTGACGTCGAGATTCAGAAGTGAGATAGGCCAATAAGAGCTACATTGATCAGAAGGTTTCCCCTGTTTATGTATTACTACTATTGTTGCCTCCGAAAAAGAAGGAGGCAGTGAACCTTGTTCCAGCGCATATCTCAATAGCTTCCCCATTCTCGAAACAAGGTCTTTTGAAAATCGCTTATACCATTCAGCTGGAAATCCATCAGGACCCAGGGTCTTTTTGGTTGCTAAAGAGTTAATGGCAGCTTCAATCTCTGAATCTGATATGTCTGCCGCCAGGGCCTCCCTGTCCTCCCTATCAAGTGAGGGGATGTTAATACCTGCAAGAAATTTGGCAATCTCTCCAGGGGGTTTGTGGTTTTGGGGGCATACAGGTTCGTATAATAAGAGGCAAACTGACGGCAAACATCTTTTAGGCTCCCTCAACAACACTCCCTGGTCATTCAGGACTCCCGCCACTATCATTTGCTGGGTCTCAGATCTAGCCAGATACGCCAAAGCTCTACCACATTTATCGCCATCTGAAAAAATGGTCTGTCTCTGATTCAAGAGTTTGTTTTGAGTATACTCAGTTAAATGCTGATTAAATCTACGTTGTGCATCTAGCCACACATTCTAGTTCTCACTACAAGGATCTAGTATGTACATCCTCTCGCTATCTACCAGCTCTCTCTCTCCAATTTCGTTCGCTTAATATTGAATTCCATTCTGTGACTTGCTATTGCAGAAATAAATGTTTCCCTCACCACCGACTTAAAAGCATCCCATTCCACTAGGGGATTTAGAGATCCTTCATTTTTCATCCAATAGTTTCCCATGACATCTAGACACTCACTCACCACCGGTAAGACTTCCAGCCACATAGGATTCAACAGCCATTGTTTATCCGCTGAAGCCAACGGTTGGGACAAAATCAGAAGGAGGTGGGCATGATCCGAAACGACTCTCGGCAGATAATCACTAGACCTGATATAGGGAGACAGATCTCTACTGACAAAGGCCAAGTCTATACGGGATAATGAGCCAGTGGAAGCCGAGTAGCACGAGAATTGTGTATCTGTGAGATGTTAATAGCGCCACTGTCTCTATCAGACTATAGGTATCAGCCCAACATGAAAGTGCATTGTTGTGAGAGGACTGGGGATTCAATCTGTCTCGTATTGGATCTAAAGTGGCATTGTAGTCACCCATAATAATGCAGGGCATCACTGGAAACATTCCTATCTTAGCTATAATCAGGTCTAGGACTTATCTGCGAAATGGCGGTGGGATATAAAGTCCCACAATTAAATATTGCAACCCTCTAATACTTGCATGTAAAATCACAGATCTGCCCTGAGGATCTAATTGTACAGAAATGATTTGAAATGGGAGGCTCTTAGCAATTAAAACTGAAACCCCTCTAGCGTGATTTGAGTACACTGCATGATACGTGGGGCCTACCCAAGGATGTTGCAAAGCGAGTACTTTCCTCCCTTGAAGGTGCGTTTCCTGTAGTAGCACAATATCTGGATTATACTTCTTTAGATAATTAAACACTAAAGACCTCTTGATCTTATTGTTAAGACCCCTAATGTTCCAGGAAAGTCGTTTAATTAACGCCATTTTACCCACCAGAAAAAAAAATATATATGTCTCAGACTGATGAAGGAACAATCACACACACATACACACCCTCTCATTGATAATTTCAAAACAGACACCCTCACCAACCCACCCCACCCAAGCCTTCCCAACCGACTATGCCCAAACCGCCCTAACATGGTTGAGCCTGTATCCCTTGACTGGCAACCTTTCAGGTTTGATCGCCCTACCCTAACTCTTTAGAACGTATATACCCTATAGGTATTTTAGTGATGAAAAGCAAGTAAACACTTCCTCTTATTACAGTGCGTGCCTGTTCAGGGTATTGCCACCCAGCATACGTAGATAGGGTTAAAATTCTATCAATAGACAACACCCAAGATTAGGAATTATAACAGGAATAACAGTAGTGCGGTGGAATCTAACACTCCCACCTCCCCCTTAACATTTCAGCTAGTAATGCAATCTGACATTTAATCAATTATAAACTTTTCTAATTGTCACCGCCAGGGTTCAGTCCGTCAGCGATGAGGCCTAGGATTTAAATTCCTGTCAATCCAATCTGTCGCTTCTTCAGGAGTATTAAAAAAACGGACAGTTTCTCTATCTTGCACCCGCAACCGGGAAGGGTAGATCATTGCGTATTTCACATTTTTATCTCTCAGCCGTGCACGGACCTCAGTAAACTGCTTCCTTTTCTTTTGAACCTCTGCAGTAAAGTCAGGGTAGAATGACAAGCGGACATTTTCATAGGTTATATTACCCTTCTGTCTGGCGGGCAACAAAATAGCGTCTCTATCTCTGTAGTTCAGGATTCTCATAATGAAGGGACTTGCAGGAGATCCTGATGGTAGAGGCCTAGTCTGGACCCAATGTGCCCTCTCTACAACAAAGCAATTGGAGAAAGTGGTAGGATGCAATACCTCTTTTATGAGTTGTTCCGCAAATGTTTCTGGAGTAGACCCCTCCACTCGCTCCGGTAGGCCCAGAATACGGATATTGTTACATCTGCTATGATTTTCAGCATCTTCCGCTCTGGCTTGTAGCATCTGAACCTGCTGCAATAACTGCCTGGTGTCATTTCCAACCATTCTGGACGCATCTTCCATGTCACTTACTCTTTGCTCCACTGCAGACGTTCTCTCACGTATTTTGTCAAAATCGACTGGAGATGATGTATTTTTATTTTTTTATTTTTTTACTTTCTTTATTAAAGTTCAAATATTAACAATCAATTTTATAAAAAGCATATATTATTAACATCTTTTTTTCCCACCAACAAAACCCCCCAATCCCTCCCCCTACCCACCTATGATGCGTCTTCCCTTCACCACCACCCCTCCGTAAAAAAAACCCGAGGAGGGATGAAGAAGGATGGAGGAAAAGAGAGAGTGGAGGAGGCTCTAGGGGTCCCAATCTCCCCAAATTTTAAGCCATTTTATCTCAATATTTATTTGCTTATACAGAATATATTCATATCTCTTATTAGTGTTGACCAAATTTAGCCATGTATTCATACTGGGAGAATCTCGTGCAAACCAAGAGCGTGCTATTAGAAGTCTTGCCAAGAACATTATCTTACACAAAAGATTTTTCTTATACAGTTGACAGCACAGCTTGGCAAGATCACCCAATACCCAACATTCGGCAGTAAAAGGAATCCACACATTCAATTTTCCCTCCAAGTATTTGTAAATAGTCCCCCAATATTGTTTCAACTCTGCACAAAACCAAAACATATGGATATAATCTGCATCAGAAACATCACACCTAGGGCAATTCGAATCAATCCTAATGACGCATCTCTTAAGCAAAAGAGGTATAACATAAAGTCTATGTAGAATATTAAACTGCACCACAAAGTGATTAAAATTATGTGAAACCAGTTTCAAATCATGAACTACTTTCTCCTGGTCATCCGAACGTATCATTGAATATTGATTTTGCCAAGCCCTCTGTCCAGGAGAGGAAATATCTCCAAAACGTGCTATAAGTAAATTTTTAGAAAGTTGAGAAATCTTCATTCTTTTCCCCAAATTCCCTATCAAATCATTAAATTGTGTAGAAATATATATTTTAAGCCTATCTTTCTTTTTAATACTTAAAAGTGCCGATCTTAGCTGTAAATACCGAAACCATAGTAGTTTTCTGTGAATTTTATCTTTGTGATAATACCGTAAATGGAACTATATCCCAATTAGCTACTACCTGTGCCAAGTACAAGATATTGCCTTTTTGCCAATATAAATCTCTACTTAATTCACCTAAAGTTTAAAAGTGCTTATTATGCCACAGAGGAGTACATCCCAATGAACCCTTCACTCCACACCAAAGTCTGATAGAATACCATGCCTTCATAAAAAGATTCCTAGCAGATTTAAATTCCATATCAGAGTCATTCAATTGATCAGACTCCAATAACGTAAAAAAATTATCATATAGAGATCTATTCACCAAATGCTTACAGAGTGGACTATCTTTCCACTCCCGAAAAAAGCAAAACTATATGGCTAAAAAATAGCCCTTGAAGCAAGGGAGATTAACTCCTCCCCTCTCCAACGACTTGTACCAATGCTCCAATTTTAGTCTTACACGTTTCCTCCCCCAAAGTAGATCATTGATAATTCTTTCTATTAATTTAAAAAATCTATCCCCAATCCAGACTGGAGAATTCCTAAGAACATAGAGTAACCAGGGGAGAATCACAATCTTGACTAGAGATATTCTATCCGCCTTAGATAAAGATAAACAAAGCCATGTTGTTATTTTTGACCTAAGCTTATTTATCAATGGCATCAAATTGAGTGAAATATAATCTTCCACCCGAGGAAAGATTGTAATGCCTAAGTACTCAAAGGACTCAGAAGTTTTCAAGGTGTTCAAAATATTCCACGGGGCGTCATTGGAAGGTACAGATTTATCTAAGGGCGTGGTCATATTATCCAATGGCATGAGGGTAGTTTTTTCCCAGTTTACATCCAGACCTGAAACTTCTCAAAAATGGTTTATCCAAAATCTATTTTTGATGTAAGAGCAGCTTGACAAACTGCTATAGCTTTCATAAATTGAGATGCTTCAGCAGAGTCCACAGGGACATGAGACCCCTCACTTTCTTGCTCTGTCTGACTCATGGCATCCATGTATCTGTAGAAACAGTCCACAGATACTTGACTGGTCAACTTAAGTAAGGCACGCCTGCAGACTATCAGGTAATTACTTTACTGAGTCCAGCACAACTTTAGGATTAGTCAGTCAGACTGCTATTGTTTTTCCCCCACTATGCAGGGGGGTAAGTATATCAGTCCCACCCTATGGAAGCACTGTATGTGCCCAGGGGATCCTCCAGCAGCCACTAAAGCGTCTCTGCAAACAATCCTCTATTAGGAGAGTCACATAAGGCCTTCCACTGGGAGTGCTATCCTGGGAGAGGCACTCACCCACACTGCCCCACTTCTCCGCTGCGACCGTCCGAACTGATAAGAGAGCTCCGGCACACCAAGATGGCGCTCACCACGCGGCTCCGTCTCTGCTCCCACCGCTGGTCGCGTGAGCCTTCCCGGCACTAGCAGCAGCACACCTCAAGCTGACAACTCCTGATGTGGTGCTGTCCTTGCAGAGTGTTTCATCCACTTCGTCAGGGCCTAACACAGCGCCGCTCCACAGACTCTTCACCCGGCACCTTCCCGCTCTTACCCCTGCGCAGTCAGCACTCTCAGGATGGCACTAAAGCTGCAGCGATCCGGTCAGTGTGGTATGTCCCCAAAGCTTGAGGGTCTTGATGTTGTCTGTGGGATCTTGAATAGCCCCTTTTTTGCCGAGTGTTTTAAGGGGTTTTATCAGGATTCTGGAGAAGCATTAGACTTTGCTTCCTCACGCCATGCAGGTTAGGCCACGTCCCCCCCCCCCCCCCCCCCCCAATATTTGCAATAAATTAGCAAATTCTAGAATTCGTGATCTCATCATTATTTTCGCGATTGCGCAAATTTGCACTAGTAATGCGCATATTTTTTGCGCAATATATGCAACTTCACATTTTATCAGGTCTGAGTAGATATTACTGATTAGTGCACTAAGTATTGTTGTGACCTGGGGCGTCGCTAGGTTAAAACATTCGGGACCTGGGCCCCTGATGTTTTGTCCTATGCCCCAAATGTCTTGCCTGCCTGCTAGATACAACTGTATTACAGTACACAGAACGGCAATACAATTGAATCTAATACACTGGGAAGAGATGAAGGACCTGTGGTGACATCACAGGTCATGTGATCAGCAAAACAGGCTGTGATAGAATGACCTGGATGATGTCACCATCATGTGACCAGTGCAGGATTGGACCGGAGTGAAGAGGAGAAGGAGCCTAATGCTGATGTCTGTACATGAGGAGAGGTAAGTGAAGGGAGAGGCAGCGCAATGCTGGGAGTTGTAGTTATTTAACTGGGATGTATGTTAGGGCTGAAGGGAGGGATGTTATTGACATGGAACTGTGTGCTTGAGGTGGCTGGGGGAGGGAGTGATGTTATTTACATGGGACTGTATGTTGAAAGTGGATGGTGGGGGGGATGATGTTTATGTACATGGGACTTAATGTTTAGGCTACGTTCTGTTTCAAGGCTCTCACAAGCAGCCCCAAATGCATCAGTTTAACCCCAATGCATTCTGAATGGATGCGGATCCATTCAGAATGCATTTGTTCGGCTCCGTACGGCCCCCCGTTCCATTTTGGAGGTGGACCCCAAAATGCTGCAAGCAGCGTTTTTGTGTCCGCATGGCCTTGGGGAGCCAAACGGATCCATCCTGACTTACAATGTAAGTCAATGGGGACGGATCCCTTTGCATTCACACAAAATGGTGCAATTGTAAACGGATCCGTCCCCCATTGACTTTCAGCAAGCAGCAGGATAACACTGTGGGGACTCCAGTTGGGGGATAATGATAGAATGTGAGGAAGCTAAGGCTACTTTCACACTAGCGTTCGTCGGTCCGCTCGTGAGTTCCGTTTGAAGGGGCTCACGAGCGGACCCGAACGCAGCCGTCCAGCCCTAATGCAGTCTGAATGGAGCGGATCCGCTCAGACTGCATCAGTCTGGCGGCGTTCAGCCTCCGCTCCGCTCGCCTCCGCACGAACAGGCGGACAGCTGAACGCTGCTTGCAGCGTTCGGGTGTCCGCCTGGCCGTGCGGAGGCGTGCGGATCCGTCCAGACTTACAATGTAAGTCAATGGGGACGGATCCGTATGAAGATGCCACAATATGGCTCAATCTTCATGCGGATCCGTCCCCCATTGACTTTACATTGAAAGTCTGGACGAATCCGTACGAGGCTATTTTCACACTTAGCTGTTATATGCTAAAAATAATGCAGACGGATCCGTACTGAACGGAGCCTCCGTCTGCATTATTATGATCGGATCCGTTCAGAACGGATCCGATCGAACGCTAGTGTGAAAGTAGCCTAAGATGTCTGTGTGTCACACTCTGCAGAGACGACGCGGCTGAGAGAAGTTGTCCAGACCGAGTGGAGAAGATGATGAGAGAGAAGATCTACAGAGAAGATGATGACAGAGAGGAGACGTCACCTGGAGGCCCTGGATGTGACAGGTAAGTGCTGCTGTATAGCAAGTACAGCAAAGCGCGGGGGCAACATATTTATTGGGGCTTGTGCCCCGGATCTTTTGAGACCCTAGCAACACCCCTGGTTGTGACATCACAGCACTATGTCTGTAGCATGTATGTATGGACAGCAGAGAAACAGTAATTCCTATCCTACTACCTAACACCCTGCACTGGAACCTATCAGCTACACTATATCACTATCTAACCTACACTGATTATCTCCCACTAACAATCTGTATTATATATATGAGCTAACTAACTATCTAATGTAAATGGAGAAGGATTAGGATCCAGATGAAAGCACATGACAGTGCTCTCTCTCTCTCTCAGAACTGCAAAATAACAGCAGAAAATGGCTGCTTGGGAGTTTCCTATATAGTAAAGGGGTAGTCAATTTTCCTATTGGTTGCTAGGGATGTTGCTAAGCTCTGACAAAGATATTGCAGCCTTCTCACTGGCCCACAAGCAAGAAGGGAGGTTACTGATGAAAAAAAAATCTAGAATATTCACGATTACGAATATATAGCACTATATTCTACATCTTCGCAAATTCTCGAAGTGCCGATATTCGCGATCAACACTAACCAGCAAACTCTATTCCATGTTGACAATTGACTACCGGGTTAAACATTTTTCATCTTTCTCCATAATCTGGGCTTCCAGGCGAGCAATTCAGGCACACACACAACATAGAGATGTGTGTTTCCTCAAACTGTTGGCTAGCAACCACTTTAATATCCCATTCCAGCCGTCAGCTCTGACAAACATCTACTGTCATTTATTTATATAGGACTACTGGATGAATGAAAGGAAGCCTAATTATGCCACTAAGCAAGACAGAAGGTAAAGACACATATTTTCTTTTATTAGGATTATTTTATTATTGGAGGAGTTGCCAATATTTCTACTGGTCTTATTATACCTAGGCTTGCAACCATGTCAAGGAAGATCCTGTACTTCTAGACGAAAAAAGATTTCACTATATTCTATATTCTATATTGAAGAGGATTCTTTACTGAACGAGCAGTGATGGAACTATGCCACAAGATCTTCTGATGGTTGATTAATTGAACAAGTTCATGAAGGGCCTGGAAGCCTTTCTTAAAAGTAAAAATATTGGAAGTTATGGATACTGAATTTCTGAAGAAGGTGCATTGAGCCAGGGATATATTCTGATTGCTAGTTTTTGAGTCATGAAGGAATTTTTCTCCCTTAATATGGGGAAACACAGTAGGATTATAGATTGGACTTGATGGACATGTGTCTTTTTTACCTTAACAACTATATAACTATGTTTAACTCTGGAACTTGATCCCTACAATAAGTATTACCTTGATACTCACAGGGTGCCAGGATGAGCTTCCATGTTTTCTAGTGAATTGGCTATTTGCATCTTAGAAGTTTTTTTTGTATATACTGGCTAAAGAAGTGTACAGAGTTTAAGGAATTTACCAGTTACTTAGATATTTATTTCCCTATATAGGATATTTTCATATTTTTTTTTACCTTGTTGACCATGTTTAGCCAAGAATTGAACTTTGGGGTATTTTGTGAAAACCAAACTTGTGTAATCATTAGTCTAGCCAAGAACATTATTCTAATGAGTAGTATATTTTTGGTATTTGGGACACTACTTTGGAGAAATCATTTAATATCCAGCACTGTGCCCTAAACAGGATCACCACCATAAGTTTTTGGGTGATAAAGTTATAGATGGAACCCCAATATTCTTTTAATTCTGGACAGGACCAAAACATATGCCGGTAATCAGCCCCCGAAAAATCACACCGTGGACAATTAGAAGTCTCCCTCAACCCATATTTATTCAACCATGCTGGAGTGATATATAGTCTATGCAAAATATTAAGCTGTACCAATATGTGATTAAAGTTATGAGATACTAATCTTAAATTCCCAATTATATTTTCCAATTCATCTAAACCAATTGTGGAGCAATCAGCTCCCCAACCCTTTGGCCAGGGGAGCAGGCTTTCTTAAAAATTGTTTTCATTAATAGTTTATATAGTTGGATAATCTTGACCTTCTGGCCCGGATTCCCTATCACATCATTCAAAGGTGTACAAGTGTCTATTTGCAACAGTGATTTATCTTTAACATTAGACAATGCTGAACGTAACTGAAAATAACTAAACCAACTTAGATTGCCTAAATTCCCCCTTTGAACTAGCATGGAAAGTGGAGGTACCTCTCCATTCCTAACCACCTGTGAAACATACAAAATAATTTTTTTTTGCCAAAACTGATCACCAGATACCGTAGTTTATGAAGATTCTGTAAATAATAATTATACCAAAGGGGAGTACAAGAGAGAGAGATCCATTTATCCCCAACCATCCTCTAATAGTGGCCCAAGATCTGGAGAACAGCTTTCCAGCCACTCTATATTCTTGTTCATCGTTAATTAATCGCCCAGATTCTAATAAAGTAAATATATTGTTATATGGGGAATGTGTAACTAAGATCTTACACAAGGGACTAAGGCCTAAAGCCCTAATTGTACATCTATAAAGTAGTCCTTGAAGTAGGGAAGGTTTAACCCTCCCTGCTCCATTGGCTTGTAGATATTCTCCAATTTTAGCATTACTCGTTTTCTTCCACAGAGTAAATTGCTAATAATTCTCTCAATTCATTTAAAGAACTTATCCTCAATCCATTTTGGGGAGTTCCTTAGAACATAGAGAAGTTGGGGTAAAACTACCATCTTAACTAAGGGTATTCTATCAGCTCTAGACAGGGGAAGTCGAAGCCATGTCATAATTTTAGATCTCAATTTCCCAATGAATGGATCAGATTAAGCTGTATAAAATCCTCGATATTGGGGGATATCATCATTCTCAGATATTCAAATGTATCGGCAATATTTAGCATCCCCAAATATCCATCACTAGAAAGTTCAAAACCATCCAATAGCATGAGGATAGTTTTTGACCAATTAATATCCAAACCCAAAACCTCCCCAAAGGCGTTAACTCTTCGAATGATTCTTGGCAGGGTTATATTAGTGTGATCTAAAAAAAAACAAAAAAACATCATCCGCGTATAAAGAAATACAGTCCTCTACTCCTAGTATCCCAAACCCCTGAATCATATTATCTTGCCTAACACTAATGGCTAAAGGCTCAATATAGATGTCAAACAATAATGTGGAAAGTGGGCAGCCTTAATGGGTACCTCTAGTCAAGATAAAACAGGAAGTCAGGCTCCCATTAAGATTCAATCTCGCGATGGAGGAGTTATACAAAAGCTTAATCATACTTATATATTACCAAATCCCATCCTTCCCAAAACCTTCCATAGGAATTCCCACTCCACCCTGTCAAAGGCCTTAGTCGCATCCAAGGACAGGATGGAACAGGAACCCCCCCCCCCGGGTGACTGTATGTTTGCCTATAATCGATGTGATGAGTACACTTATTTGGAATAAACCCATTCTGATCGGGATGTATAATCAATGGAATAACTCTAGAGAGCCTCATAGCCAGAATCCTTGCCAGAAGCTTCACATCGGTATTTAATAACGATATTGGCCTTTAGGACCCCCATATCTAAAGGATCTTTCCCCTTTTTCAATATTAATGTCATTACAGCCTCTGTCATGGACCCCGGCAAACTCCCACCCTCCAAGGATTCAATAAAGACTCTAACGAGACATGGGAGAATAACCTCCCCATACTTACGATAGAACTCATAGGGAAAACCATCTAAGCCAGGGTAGGATTTCCCTGAACAAGCTGTAATTTCAGCCTCCAACTCCTGAAGAGAGAAGTCTGCCTCAAGGGATTCCCTCTGCGCATCTGAATGCACCGGAAGGGTGATGTTATCCAAATAGGAATCCATCATTTCATCTGAGAAGTCATTACATGTTTGGTATATTTCCGAGAAGTGCTTAAGGAATAGTCCCCTAATTTGCTCTTGGTTCTCAAAAATTATCCCCTCAGGTGAGCGGATCTTAACTATTTCTTTTTTTGAATCCTGATTACATATCACTCTTGTTAACAATTTTCCTGGTCGACCCGATTCACAAAAGTATTTCTGCCCTCTAAAAAAGAGCCTCTGCTGAGCCTTTTCCAAAAGAAAATCAGAATAAGCCTGACCAGAATTCTGCATGGCCCTTCTTTTCTCTTCTGTTTTATCCCTGGAAAACTGATTTGCATAGCATGTCGCGGCTTCTCTTAAGGTCCTCTCTTTCATCCCATTTCCCCTTCTTAGATTAGAGATATTACTAACATACACCCCCCTCATAAAGGCCTTGAATGCATCCCAGACCAATTGAATCTTTGCAGAATTGTAGTTAACAGCGCAAAAATAAGCAATCTCCTGTTTCAAATCATGATTATCCATCACAGACAACCAATAAGGACTTAATCTAAAGGGAGGAATTGCCCTTTCCCTATCATAACCCATGCAAAGCTCAAGGGATACCGGTACATAATCCGAGAGTGACCTGGCTTTATATCTCATCCGCTTAATATGATCTAGATATTTTTCATTTATTAAAGCCAGGTCAATCCTGGACATGCAGTTTCCAGATTTACTTACACAGGAATAGACTTTCCTCCCCCAACCCAGAAACTCCCAGACATGCACAAAGCCCGATTCCTGACAGAATCATGCCAAGGAGGACCTTTGAATAGATGGAAAAATATGAGCAACCCCCCTCATAGAGATCCTATCAGTCTTGGGATTCATAACACAAGTAAAGTCCCCATTTACCAAGGTAAGGCATTCTGACCATTGCTCCTCAATAATAATAGACAATTCAGGACATAAAAAGAAAAAGGAGGGGGGATATAGATAAAGGCCAGAATACGCAGCCTTCAAAAAAGTTTCTTATACAAAAAACAAATCTCCACTGCTTATCAATAGAGGATGCCTCGCAGACAAAATTAACCCTTGAATAAGAACCATAACTCCTCTGGAGTAGCTAGTAAACGTACAGTGAAATGCCTGCAAAACCCATCCTCTACCGAACTGCGAAGCAACCTCTCCAGTAAAGTGAGTCTCCATTAAATCACCTAACAGAATCCAAAAATTTAAAGTCCCTCAAAACCCCAGTCTCACACCTCATCCCCAGAGACGCATCGCAACCCACCCACCACTTAAACGCCTCCACGCCCCCAACCCCTCCATTCCGTAACTATCCAGGGACAAACCTCTCCTACCAGACCACCCCTCCTCTTCTCCACCATTCCTACTGCCCCAAGACAAAATAGGATGCCGTATTAAACATTATTCTGAACTAACCAGTAACTAGAGAGGAAGTATTGAAAAAAAGAGTTACACCATTAAAGATTATTCGGAATTTGGCTGGATACAAAAAGGATTACTTGATATTCTTTCCCTGTAAGCGTTTTTTTTAACTGCCATAAAACTGCATCTCTTTTCCTGTATCTCCTTAAAAAAAAAAGGGAGGAAGGACAATTTGCTTTCATTATATAAGGTAGCAGGACATTCCCTGGCCCTTTTTAAAGCCATGTCTCTATCTCTTGAAGAGAGTATCTTCTCCAGGAGTACCCGTGGCTGCCTTCCGGGAGGTGTTTTACCCCCTGGAACCCGATGTGCTATCAAAACCAAGAATAAGGGGGAAAAATGAAAATCAAGGACTGTAGTAGTCCAGCTGCATTGTCTTCTTCAACACCCTCGGGCAACCCCAGGAGTCTCACATTACATCGCCTGGACCTGTCTTCCAAATCCACCACTTTCTTTTGTAGCATATTATAGTCCGTCCTCTGGGTTGAAATTTCAGATTTAAGTAATTTTAATACATTCTCCAAAAGACCCACATATTTTTCTATATCTGTAACTCTATCTCGTTTCTTTGTCACATCATCTTTTATTAAAGTCACATCAGACTGAACTGCCCCAAGCTGTATTGAAATGTCCTGTATTGCTTTTCCAGTTTTTATAACCATAACCAAAATCTGTTCTAGTGCAGAGGGTTCAGCAGTAGGGATAACACTTTCCTCAACACTCTCTCCACCCCCATCCACCAGATAATCATCCACGGCCTCTTCCATTCTAGGTCCAGAAGTACTTCTGAAATTAGCATCCTGCACCCCTTTTTGTCCCAGTCTAGTCTTGACATTTGGAGATGGATTGATTTTGGCAGATCCCACAGATTTCTGCGCTGAAAAGTCATCGGAGCTCCTGTTTTGCTTAGGGCCCATTATCTTTTTTTTTTTTCAATTCATCTCCTCTCCCCTTTCCTTTCTTCCTCCCTCTCCTCTTCCTTCAACACAGGCTCAAAACTTTCTTTACTTTTTCTTATTTCTTCTCTCCTTTCCTTTAACACAGTGTTTTACCTTCAGAGCCAAATCCAACTAAGTCACTGGTATGTCACTGGTATTGCCACTGTTATTCCAATAGCTCTTTTAATAATATCCCCTCAAACCCAATGGGAAAAAAGCAAGGGGAGCCGAGGGATGGAGCAGAAATGGGGCAAATAGAGCAGACAAAACAAGTAAGCCCAGCAGGGACAGATCTCACCATGCCCGGAATCGCGTGAAACGGGTTCTCTTCACCAGGCCAGCAGACCACCAATCATTTCTCTGTACGAATCGTAAGACTGTCCAGGGTCCTCAGCAGAGCAGCGCAAACAAACAGGCAGTAGGGGTCCACAAACGGCCAGGGAGCACCCAGCCAAGGGACACCTGAAAACCTGAAGGAGAAGAGCTGAATCCCGGAGAGGGAGAATCAACTTGAAGTGGGAGCAGGAGCAGGTGGCAGATGGCAGCGAGAGCAACGGGGGACAGGTACGGAGTCTCCTTCACTAACCAGTCAGGAAGCCAGACCGCCGAACATGGTTTTGGCGTCTTACATGGCAGCAATCAGATGGAACAGCGAGAGGCAGGGCAGGGGAGAGGAGGGGAGCGCGACTCTGCATGCTCACGTTATCACCCACGTTTACTTAGATATTGGCATCCTTGCCAGCACAGTAAATGTGTACTTAACACAATACCAACCACAGGTCCTTGAGAAGTAGATGTCAAACAACAGTTTAGACAACCCTGTTCTGTGCTGTCATAGATAGTGAGGCAAACCAGAAATCATGCTTACCATACGCTACTGCACATCTTCAGGTAATTAGCCTCACTGCTTTTGCTAAAACTTGGAGCTGGTTCAAGATGGTCCCTCATCTTTCCAAAAGCTTTGACTACATATTCATTACTTTTTGCACTTCCCGTTTAGCAAGGTGGGTCACACCTTAGAGAAAGTATTATTGATACACTATAGTCATTCCTTGTTCTAAGCGGAGTGTACAGGTATACGCTCGTAAACATAACGTCCATTGTCTCATGGTCCCAGTAAGGTTCCATCCCCAGGATCAAAGTCGAAGCATCTCATGACATGATAAGATGTTAGTTTTATTATTCTTAATAAAACCTTTTAAAGAGGCTAAATATCTACCAAAGTAGCAAACTTTACCTTGACACTCAACAAGTTAAACATTTACAATAAACTTTTTGTTGACTTTTTCAATTCCATTCAATGGCTTTGTGACATAATATCCCACTGCAGCAAGTTATCAGAATCAAGTTAGAAACTACTCCATAGTATGACATGTTTTTGCATGCACCTCTCCCAAATATCTTACCTCTGCCCACAACTAAGAACTAAGTTTGCAGAAATGTTACCAAAGAGCACGAAGTGCGCAGACACGTAGTTGCACACTTATAACCGTCAAAAGGTATAATATCATACACCTCGCTTTTCCCTACAATTATATGTGCTGCAAAGGTGCCAGAGCATTAGGTTCTAGTTAGCTAGTTTCCTGCAAAATTGTGTCATTGTCTTGTTCGACTGGCTGTTATTGGACCCTTTGTTGCCCAACCTGATGTCTGCCTTTCCTCATTTTGAACCTGTGCTGCCCATCCTGACCTTCGAAATGTTAACTGGATTTACTAATTTGGCTCATATCTTAACTGTGGATTTGCCTGATCCTTTGTCTCTTGACCACCATGGGTCATCAGTCTACTTAGCAGAGGCCACTCCAAGAGGTAGCAGACTGGTTGTTCCATGCAGCAGAGTCCTCCAGATCACTGTATAGGGATTAAAGGGTGCAGTCCACTGAGGCCACTTCAATAGCACCCTTAGGAGTAGTCCTAAGTCAAAACTGTTCAATGGCTCAGTGGATCCGCATCCAGACCATATTTTAAATATATAATCATGGGTTCAGAAAATCAATTCAAGCAGTTCCAGGATTCAACTGTTAAATACTGCCTCCAGCCTACTGTAATGACACAGTTTTCTATACTGTGCTGTCCAGCTATTCAGCAGGTCTGTGACATGTCTCTTCTACATATCCACCACAGTTTCGGCATGCAAATAAAGAAGTACGTGCATTAGGAACATTCCAGAACCAATTTTCATTCTGTTTCAAAATTGTTCACAGTCCCTCTTTGTTTGCCACCTCTTCAGTGTATATTATTCTCATTGATTTGCTCTAATGTCTACTCTGAGTCATCGACAATGTTTGGGCTAGATTATAACTCCATAGCATTGCGGCTATACAGAGCCTATGGTCAACCAATTGGATAGCTGTTCCCTGGGCTTCCAGACAGATGTTGCAATTATTCTCCCACTTCTGTCTGATCACAATTACAGCACGGCAGGCTTTTGGAAAAATAAAAGACTACGAAAGGTGAAGATTAAATGTGTTCAGCTGCTCACCTTCCACAGACCTGCAGACAAGTAATTTCCAATGCTAATGAAATCTGAGGGGGCAGACAAATACCACACAAAATACCGAGAGATGGGGGGGGGCTTTTCAACTCTCTTAAATTAGCAGGTAATGTATGTTAATGACAAACAGTATCGCTCAGAATTCAGAGTGGAGGTTTTACATCTTCATAAACTGTAAGAAACAGAAGAGCTGTCAGCATTTTGCTCTCTTATCCATATATGATGTACTGTAAAGTCTCCTAGTCTGGACCCTACTGCTCTACCTTAAGGATTGCAAGGAGGTCCATCACATTGGTGAGTACGAGTACCTTGCTTACATTCCAGGATCCTCCCTGCTGTTCATTATTTCACAGTATCTCTGAAACTCTGCCATTTCAGGGTAATTTCACTTAAGCAAGCAAATCTGTGGTTTATTGTTAATTTTTTTTCTATATATATATATTTTTTTTTTTGCTTTCTTGGTAATTTATTGAATAGGCGACCTTCACCCTAGGACGGTTAGCGCATTACTAAACAATTATCCTACAAAACCCTCATCTAATGTCACCTGAAATCCTAAACTGCTGGTTACGTAGATTTGCACAGTGGGAAAATTGCATCTTTTCTTTTTCTGAAAGACCCTCATCAGCAGGGATCAGTGTTACAGCAGAGCAGGCAGTGAATTATTAACCAAATTCCTCCATTTCTTATGAGATACTAATCTGTATAAGGATTAGGAATGATGGTGTTTCTTGTTCATTATATGCTGAGAAGAAATTTCAAAGGGAATCCTCTGAGAGTCGACAGACAAAGCTTGAAGAAGATGTGCCTATAGATTCTTCGGTTCCGAATCCTAAATAAGTTTAATTAAAAGGAGGGACAGTGATTTTCTCCACGTCAGGTGGAAGACACTGAAGTGACGGCGGTAAAGCACTCTGTTGCCATGGTTACGCCTACTAGCCATTTTTATCAGTTGATCACAGGAAGTCCGCCTGATGCTATGCATTATTCATCTTGGTTCTAGTCATAGAATCCAAAAACTGTTCTTTACACTGGGCGATTTTATAATGATTGAAGAAGCCTGGCTTGGGAGCAGTTTCTGAAGACCGCCACCTTCTAGCATTTGCCAGTAAGTATTGCATGTTCTCAGCACTCTGCAAAGGGCATCAGAAAATGTTCTGAGATTGAAAAGTTATTTTAGAAGAATCTCTTGTGCAGGAATCTCTGCCACATTCGTTGGTTATTGAACATCTGACTGCAATGTATAGCATGTAGATTGGAAATAGTATAATAGACTCATGATTGACTGTTTGTTAACTCTATGAATTATCCCATTATTGCAATATAGATGTCATAAAAATCACTTGCCTCATGGAAAGCCTTCTATGAAATTGACTTTGCCAGCACACTTGTGTTAATAGGCTAATATGCAGAGAACAGCGCTGCATGGGGAGATCAATACTGCTACCAGTGGTGTGTTTGATTGCACTGACATCTTGCACTGGCACAGAACTGCTGTGAACCGCTCACTAAAGCATTATTCCTCTTATGTTCAACCTAGACCAAAAGACAATTATAAATTATTGATTGGTTTTATGTTTAATTACTCTCCGACAATATGTTTCCTGCTGTAGAACGTACTCAATAAACTTAGAGCAAGATGAAAAATAGAATGATGGTAGGTTGTATGCAGACAGATAGTATAGTAAATGGACAGTGTCCTTGAATAAAACATCTTTTCAGAAATGGATGTATTTTACATGTATAAAAACTGGTGGACTAACGAAGCTGCTTTGAAGTAGACTTATATTCACATACGGCAGAAATATCTGTTACTAAATAATCCATATTTCTGAATGGGTTGTTCCTATAACATGGGTTTCTGCAATCCCCATTCTAATGAATGAGACAGTCACAGGAATTTAAGTTAGAAAGATCCTCAGTTGCAGTAACTGTCTAATGTGAACACACAAATTATCTTTCAACAAACTTAAAGGGAACCTGTCACCAGTTTTATGGTGTCCTAACTAAGGGCAAAATAAATAAGTGACTGATTCTCTTAGCAAAATGCTTGGTCACTTTCTTTAATTGACCCAGTCAATCTGCCAACATCTTGTATTGAAAAGCTACAGCTGATAATGATGAGTCCTGAATATTCATGAGCTCCTGACTCTCCCCGCCTACCTGCTGCTGATTGACAGTTATTTTCCATATGAATCAGTAGCAGGTGGGCAGGGGAGTGGCTATAGCTGTTAATTAAATAAACGCTGGACTCACTGACATCACGCTGGACTCAAATCAGCTCATTAGCATATGGCATGTGGCATCTTTGTGTGTATATTATGAGGTAACCATCTGTCACACCAGTAAGTGAATACATCTAAGGTACTTTTTAGTAGTTAATGATTGTATATAATTAGTTAGATTATAATCAAATATCCACATGACAGGTTCCCTTTAATCATTATTCAGGCTGCATTGCTTCTCCCAACCCCAGCATTCATACACTGCCTAATGGGGAACATACAAAAGTGGAAAGGAAAGTCGGATTCTCTTCAAGAAGCAGCACCACTCTTGTCCATGGGCTGAATCTGGTATTGCAGATAAGTCCCATTTTTAAAAGGGCTGCCTCACAAAGACATATTCTGTGTTAAAGGGCATCTCTCACTGGGATCTTGGACTATTACCTACAGTAATACATGAGTACTACTGCAGGTAAGGAGTCCTGATCACCATTTTTTATTTTCGCACTGCCCACAGTTCCTCCTTTGCCAACACTCAAAGCTGCACTAAAATACAAAATCAGGACTCCTGGAACATGCACTGCAGTCCTGACAATGCTATCTCAATGCAGCTTGAAACGCTGAGAGCAGGCGATCGGGGGCAGTAGAAATAGAAACTAGTAATCTGCACTCCTTATCTGCAGTACTAGTATTGGTTTAGATAATAGTGAAAAGTCAGGGTGACTGATTCCTTTTAAGGTATATGTTTGTCATAGAGGAAGGCCCAAGAGAAAAGCCACTAACAAAGAACAGCTTTTACTCTTTGCAAGACCCAGCCGTGTATTACATGGTCCATCATTCATTTGTATGGCTTTTATATAATAATACAATAATGTAGCACCTTCCAAAAGGAAAAAAGTATGGCCAGAAGTTTCCTACAGGACAACAGCCATACCAGTTACCATCAGCTCTCTACCTGGTCTATTTCAATTTGAAGAGTTGTCTTGGTGTGAAAACCACTGTAAAAGACACCCATGATTTTTTAAAACTTTTTACATGTCATAGTGATGTGTCAGATGTCAGGGGGTGTGGGTGCTGAGACTTCCACCAATCACTAAAATGAAGAGAGCGCTGTGTCTTTTCATCTTTAATTGGCTTTGCTTGGCTCTTCTATGGATCCAAACACTTGGCTTTACTAGGACACCTGAGCAAAGCAAAATGTTTCTGCCCCTTCATGTTTGCAATCGTGGGGGTCTCAACACCTGGACCCCCATCAACCAAAGCATGTCAAAAGTTTTGTAAAATGATTTTTTTCAGACTGAGATTAGTATTTACTTACTTATGTAAGTACGTACTTACCTTTTTCCCATGAAGGAGAGTGCAAGTATACAGTATTAAACAAAAAAAGTCAATATAAAGAACTAAAGTACTCATTACTACAAGTAACAAAAATCTCCCATAACACATAACAAGCAGTGATAGGTGATGCAGAAGTTGTAATGGTGAGATGTACTTTATCATTTATTTCAATATCCTGCCTACATTCAGTGCGCTGCCTGTGCTGTTCAAAGTGCGCCCTGTGCTGCTGAATGGCAGGAAAAGTCTAAGGCATATTGGTACACCATAGACTTGTGGGTGCCCACAGAGAGGGCTCTGAGTGCCGCCTCTGGCACCCATGCCATAGGTTCGCCATCACTGGTATAGGGATGTAAAGGGTATATTATTTGCCATCTGGCAAGGCATAGCTTTAATGCATGTAGAGGTAGCATTCTCACCCTAGCCTTTCTGCCTGAAGGGGATGCAAAGGTCCCTTTTTCACATTGAAAGATACCATTATTATAAATGGCACTTGAAAGACAGGGCTTCAGTTAAAGATTTCCCATTGGGTTCTATGAGCATCCAGTTTTGGCTCTGCAGTGTGGTTTAAAGGGGTTGCATGAGATTAGGAAAAAAAGGGTGTTTGAAAGCCCCATTCAGATTCACAATCACAGAACTTTTAGTTACAAAGATCCATAGTTACATAAATCATTATGAACCACCTTAATTACAATTCAATCTAATTAAATGTCTTTCTTTCATTCTTTTTTGTTTTTGTTTCTTTCTTTCTTTTTTCAGGTATTCATCATCATTTGACTGGTGTTAAATATCTAATGATGTCGAACTTTTTGGATGTGGATTCTATACCAAGGCTTTTATTCAGCCAGGGAGCCCAAGGTAGTTTACTTTTGTTTTTAAAAATGTTATTGTCTTCACTCAATTTCTATAATCACTTATGCAGCTTCTTGATGGTCCCCATTTTGGTAGCGCACAGACAATTGCTTGTAGTTCTTTTATTGGAAAATATGTATGCTCATTGCCTGCTAGAGCAGTGCTGCAATCTTCAGTGCTATTTTGTGTAATTATCTGATTGTCCAAGAAAGTAATTATACCAACAGATTCACAGCCTTTGCCAGGAAACGCAATGCTGGTTTTGTACACAGAGAAAATATGTGGGCGTTAGAAGAATGGTGGAGAATTGGAGAATCATTTTTATTCAGGCATTGTGTGTGTCACTCAGATGAAGGCAGAACAAGGGGAAAAATCAACTGCGCATCATGTGCAGTAAAAATAAACTGCAATATGATATATAATTTTTATATAGATATATATATATATAACAGCAGCACAGTCAATGGAGATGCAGGTGCAATCCCTGAGGGACCCTGGACAACGGGTCCTCTAGATATACAAAAATAAGAAAGATGAGGCAGCACTCCAAAAATGCAGTGAAAAAAGGGTGGTGGACTAGGTTTATTCCCCTGCAATAAACCTAGTCCACCACTTTTTCTCACTGCATTCTTGGAGTGCTGCCTCATCTTTCTTATTTCGTTTTATATATATATCAAAGTTGAGCCCTATTTAATTTATATTTTAATATATATTATTTATAGGGGAAGAAGGAGAATATAGCTGACATTCTGGAGAGCAGAGAAGTAATATCTGAGCTAGAGATGTAAATTTGAGTGTCATTAGTGTAAAAGTGGGACTTTAAGCCCTTGGACTGTTTGAGCTACCCCAGGATAAGGGTATAGATGGAGAAGAGTATGGGGTACCAGGACAAAGCCTTTAGGGAGACCAATATGGAGAGGACAAGTTAAGGTGATGCTCAAATGGGACACACTAAATATTTAGTTTGTGAAGTATGAGGAGATGCAGATGAGGTCCAAGTCTGTGATACCAAGGGATGAGAGAGTTTGAAAAAAGAGGGAGTAGTTAACTGTGTCAAAGCCTATCTAGAAGGAGAAGCACAGCGAAGTTAGCTTTGACAGATAACAGATCAGTGACTTATAACAGTTTCAGAAGAGTAGTGGGGATGGAACAAATATTGTAGCTAGTTGAAAAGTAAACTGGATGATAGGTGGGAGAATATTTAAAGGTTGAGATTAATGAGCTTTGATACAAACGGAAGTAGTGATATAGGGTCTTAGATAAACAAAGAGAACGGATGGAGGGATGGCTTCATAAGGATGGTTGTGATGGTTACTTGTTTAAAAAATGAGAGGAATCATAGGTGGAAGATATGGGTTGGAGCTTGGATTTCAAGAGTTGGGTGGAAAGATTTTCATCAGTAAAGGTAGAAAAGACGGTGATAAGTTGGAGCACTCGGCAATTGTGTATAGGGGTTCCAAGAACTTCAGGTTTAAGGTTTCTCTAATGTTTTCCTCAGAAGTACCATTAAGGATGGAGTAGGGAGCAAAGTTAGATAAATAATTATTTGGTGTAGTGAGATGGAAAACATTTTCAGAACTGCAGACATGAAATTGAGAACTGTGGGGGAGATTTATCAAATCAGATTCCACCTTTCATTTTTCACATCTCCTTTGGAACACCAGTTTGATAAATCTCTCCCTGTCTCTTTATATGTAATAAAGCCTCCCTTGGAGCAGCATTTCTTCCAATGTTCTCGGCAACCCTGGAAGATTGCCTGTATTTTCAACAGACTGGAGCGCCAGTGCCTATTGATTTGTTGAGTTCTGTTGTTTTAGAAGTGATACTGAGGTGGGAGATGAAGAAATTGCGGTGTTATAGAAAACATATGCTGGATTTGCGATGTGAAGACATGGTAGAGAGTGGTAGAAGAGGTGAAAAAGTGAGTGAATATTAAGATGTTTAAGATTCCTGTGAGGGTGTGCAGGTTTCAAGACTGGGAGACATTTTAAGAGAAAAGGGAATAGTGTTTAATTAGACGTGGGATAGATAGATAGATAGATAGATAGATAGATAGATAGATAGTATATAGATAGATGTCATAGTGATTGCCATTTTGTGAAATTAATGGAGAATTTTTAGAATTTAAAAAGGATCGGTTGGAGTCATTCAGGGGCAGCCTTTCATTACAGTACCAGCAGCATCCAATTACAACTCACACAGTGAATGCTGGCACAGCCCCACACTCTTTGTCAGTGAAGGGGCCACAGTGCTCATATTTGCCCATCATCAATCACACATAGGATAGCAATGACAGAAGTACTGTAATAGTACTCTAGTACTGATCAATAAAATAAGCAATAAAAGGCAGTAACTTTTTTCTTTCTTTCTTTTTTTTATTTTATTCCACAGCATTGTACAAGTATAGGTATGATTGGAATGATCACAGGTATACCATGCAGAACATTCTGGAAAATAAAAGAATTGTAGGTTGTGCTTGCTGTATCTTACCATTGTGGGGATTCGCTCTGGTAGGCAGGTTAGCGGATGCAGTATAGAGGCAACAACAAAGTCTTTGAATTAAACAGTTCAGTGTTTATTCACACATTAAGTAAATGACAAAACAAAAAGTCCCCTTCAAAGAAAACAGTCACCGTGTGATTCTGATGTTCGCTCAGACCATGGGGCAAAGAAGAAGTCCTTGGACAAAGCCGAATCCACCTGCTTTCACACCAAGGTAGCACGCCTTAATCCAGGCCCAAACTCCCAGGTCCGAACCCAGAGACTGACAGAGCTCCACTGTCAGAGAGGAGTAATCCACTCAGAGCTGACAATGCCAGCTGGGTTTTTTATAGGCCACTCAAGACCCGGCCTGGAACGTGGGGAGTAGTCACCCACCCATCACTTTGGCTACTCCCAGTAAGATCCGTCCCGGATAAGAAACGCGTCGAGTGGACGCTACATTAGGCAGGGACTATGCACATAAGAGCCTTATACTATGTCCCAGAGTGTGACAGTTGTTTGGGGTATGTTTGCTAGCTACAAACGCATATTTAAGCAATCACCCCCTCCCTTTGTGAGTGCTGTCATTAGCTCTGACTGACCTATTAACCCTTGATACACATTACAAACATTAAGTGTATCCATTCTGAGAGCAGCTATCCTGGTGGATTCCTGGTACTGCACACAGAAGTATTATTGGTACCAGTGAAACCAGTGGCTGTATATTATACAAACAGTCCACCGCTTCATTGCACCTAGCCTGATTTGTATTGTTGCCGGGTAGCCACAACATTTTAACCCTATCAAAATGAAGTAATATTTTAAGCGTTCTTACTCAAGCAGTAAAAAGTAATTCTAATTAAGTTCGACAACAGATTGCATACATAGTTACTCCATCCCGGATCAGCTATACAGCCATACTAAAATAGAAAAGTGTCAATCAGCATTAGCTGCTGCTGACACCTGAAAATACCGGCTCTTACTTCACCGAGGCCAGGAACCTCGGTGACACCTACCTTCCATCAACGACGGACCCTTGCGCCTTCCTACACCATGTAATAGGAAGAATAGGCGTAAAGGAAAGATTTCAAGTACTTTTTCAGAACAGTGACTCATATGTGCAAGAATGTGATTCTGGTTTGTTATTTTGCAGGAGTACACAGCTCAATGAATATAGTTTGATAATAAATGTGGCGCACAATTAGGTTTTCAGGTTTATTTAATTTTGGAAAGGTAAGAAAGAGCCCTATGGTATTTAGAGAGGGATGGATGCAGCATGAGAAAAACCTTGCAAAGCTAACATAAAGTTAAACACAGAAAAAAAGTCACCCAGAACATATTGCTTGCTAACCCCTTCTGGGCTGGCCAATTTTAGGCCCTTGATGCCAAGCAATTTTTTTCTTTTTCTATTGTCGCACCATTGAAGAGTTATGAAATTTTTATTTCTCTGTCAATGTATGAGGTCTTGTTTTTTGTATAATGAGCATATCTTTCCACCAGACCCTCCCAGATTTAGCAGGACAGTCCTGGATTTCTGGGGCTGTCCCGCTGCCGTGGGAGGACTGCGGCATATCTATCTGCCTCATCAGGATGCATATATAGTTAAATATAATGGTGCAGCCGGGAGCCATCAGCTCCCTGATCCACTATTTGCCGGCCTGCGCGCTCCCGAGCAGGCAGGAAAGATGCTGTGACATCATCACACCTGCTGCACAGAGCAGGACAGAGCACAAGCCATGTAATTATGTGCTCTGCTCATTGTGGGGATGGGGCTAGGCAGGTATTATATTTAGATATTATACTATTTTATTATTTTATTTAAAATTGTATTTAGTATATATTTTTTATTTTATTTAAAGTACAGGGGCTTCACTATTGTGAGGGGCACTAAGGGAGCAGCACTACTGTATTAGAGGTCATTGTTACTGAGAAGGGGGCGCTTTAGGGGCATAACTAATGTGAGGGGGCACTAAGGGAGCATTCTATTGTGATGAGGCACTAGAGAGGCGTAAGTGTAGCCCTCCTTGGGCGTTTCAAGTGTTGGGAGGTATAGATGAGCTGTGTTATATTTCAATGGCAACCTTTTGATTAACACTTGTTAACTCTGTTTTTTTACATTATAAATGTTCTGGGGCTCACCATGCATTATGGTTATAAATTTTATATAAACGTAATATACTACTTTAGCACAATAAACACATATTTTTTTTTTTTATTAGTTTTTGTGTCATATACTGAGAGGCATATATATATATATTTTTCATTTTAGCACTTACAAAGCTGTGTACGGGCTTGTTTTTAGGAGCTTTCTTATTAGCAGAATTAACATAAAAAAATGTAATTCTGGAATTTCACAGCGTTCACCATGTAAAATACCATAAGGACCCAAAGGTGGACAACCCATTTAAAGGATCTCAAAAAGACAACCCTACATCTTTGCTATTTATCTTTATATTCAGCTGCAACGTACCATTGACATGTAGGTGGTATTAGAACCTATTATTTTTTAATTTATAATGGGTCTTAGTCATACAGTTATTTCACTCCATTCCTATATTTATGAAGAATTCAAGATGAGAAAAAGAAACGCTACCTATCTACAAAAACTGCTAAACATTGCTGGAATGAGTCATCAAGCTAACAGTTGTCATGACAACTACAACTTTTTCAAAGGTCAATTTGATATCTACAGGAAATATTAATAAAATCTTTAGGTAAATGATACGTCACTCAGTTTCTCCTAGTTACTGTACATGAAGTCAAGTGTCAGATCACCAATCCTTTCATGGCTAGCTTTAGGCAGTAGTAGAGCAGGGTGCAGGTTGATTCTAAAAGTGGCAATTATCTGGTGTACTGCGATATAATTAGCAACTTTATACAATATTACAGTTATATTTAAATGTATCTTTAGCATGCATCTTTGCCATAGGACTATTTGTATCTCCAGCCAGCTGCAAGACCAAGCATTAGTCTTTTTCCCCAAACATAATGAGATCTGAAAGGGGTTGGCCACTTTCTGCCTACTGTTGATCGAAGTGTTTGTAAGGTAACTATACTGCACTTACTGATATAACTTTGTTGATATTCTGTGCCTTTTTCTATATTTCATAAGGTATGGTTCTTTGATAGCTAAATTTTGCGCTGTCTACATAGTGATCCTGTCCATAAAATGGCTGCTGATGGAGGGTCATGTAACCTGACTCCACTCCATTCAAATACACTGCACCTGCCTTCAGTCACAGTGACAGCCAGTTTCTTTAAAGTGGCTCCATACATACCAGAGAAAGGTAACTTCTACACCCTAACCAATTTCTGAAAGTCCTTCATCCCCCAACCCTTCCTACTCGTACCTTTGATCCAAAACACCAAAGGACCGGACCAACCAGGCCTCACAACAGACTTGTCACCAATCCATCTATCCTCTCACACAGCCTCTCCTAGTCTTCTCCACTGTTGAGTCTAGAACCACCCAACCCACCTTTGTTCAATTCCAGGCTTATGTCTCTCTCAGCTCCAGCAGTCTACCTAGCATTGAAACCTCCCAACAGAGAAAACATGATCAATCTATGCTGCTTCAGAAACAGCCTGCACAAAGTCCTGCAAGCTGTGTCTTTACTTTTCCAGCCCTGTAGTTTAAAATGGTAACAATTCCTAGGTCAACTCACCATTTGTTACAACTTCCCAGTGATGATCTCCAGGCTTTGCTAGCGGTGATATCATGATGATACATTTAACCGTATGGGTCTCCCAAGAGCACACCAAGTGTCCCACTATGCAGCATCTCCACAGGCCACATGTCATTCATTCCACTCTCCTGCCCACGTCCTCTCTTGCAATGAACAAGCTGTTTTGACCGCCACTCCACCAATGCTTACACTATAATAAAGCAGACCTGGTCTCCAGCTCACCAAACTGCCACCAATAGACAAGCCTCCCGCGAAACAAGTTACACAGGCTGATCATAGGTCTTCCAAGCACTTCATGCGGGCCATCTGCACTCAGCCCCTTGGTGCCAAACCAATCAGCTTCTCTATTAGCATTGTGGAGAACTATTCCAGCGTCACCAAGTATACCTTTACAACAGCATCAGATCAGGCTTTTCCTTACATTAATATTGGAACCTCCTTTTGTTAGCTGAGAACAGAGAAACCAGCCATTCTTACTGCCAGTTACCATGATAGAAAATAGAGCCACCAAGGACGGCAAGTCACCAGTCTCAGCAAACCAAGTGTCAGGAATCATCCTGCTACGTCTGTTTAGTTCAGATTGTCTTGCCCTCAAATTCTCCCTCAGTTAAGATGGTGGATTGTGTCTCAGCTGGGTTCCATCTTACTGCCTGTTTCAGATATAAACCTCTAAAGCCTGTTACTCATTGCTTGAGTATTGTGTTTAGCTTCTGCTCATGCAGTCCTCTTGCTTGAAACTAGCTCTCTGGTTTGTTCCTTCTACTTGCGGTTTACCCTGCTACTTTGTGAGATTCTGCTACCTCCTGTTGCCGACCCGGATTGCTTGACTACGTTCCTGTGCCACCTGCTCTGACCCATTGCTCGTCTGTCCTCAGCTCTGCTGCATTCTTCAGTCCTGCACCGTTGCTACCGGTAACGGCTCCGTCTGCCTGGCTCTGCTGCATCCTTCAGTCCTGCACCGTTGCTACCGGTTACGGCTCCGCTTGCTTGGCTCTACTGCATCCTTCAGTCCTGCAACCTCCTATTCAAGACTCCAGTGTTTCCTGAGTACAGGCCTTGTCCCTGCCATTGGATTCCAGCAGTATTCCACTAGTATCGTGACAGAATACTCAAGCCAAAAATGGAATCCACCGGGACTGGGAGTTCAGAGGTTCGCATTAAACAACTGCAGACTGCTATGGCTAATATGCGCACCGAGATGCAGACTTAAAAAAATAAATATGACGCCTTTGAAGGACAGACTTCCCACAACATCCAAATTTATGGACAAACGATTCATGAGCTACGTGGTACCGTGCAGACATGATCTGACCGGATAGTCTACTTGGAGAATTAAGTTTCTGTATCACCCGCTATAGTGCCTGCAATGACCCCTAAGTTACCACCATTCAGATTTGGCGGAGACCGCAACAAATTCCGGGGGTTCCTTAATCAATGTACGCTATATTTTGATGCAAATTCAACTCAGTTTCCTACTGATAGATCTAAAGTATTATGTGTTATTATGCTGCTGACACATAAAGCCATTGCCTGGGCTAGTCCATTGATTGAGAATCAAGACGCCAGGCTAAATCACTTAGAGGACTTTATAGATGCCATGAGTCAAATGTTTGATGATCCCAATCGAGGTGCTACAGCTGAAGCAGCATTACTAGCATTGCGCCAGGGCAGACGCCCTGTCACAGAGTATGCAATGGAGTTCAAGAGGTGGGCTGTTGACACCGATTGGAACGACGCAGCAAAAATTGATTTTTTTAGGAAGGGACTATGCAGCGCATTAAAAGATGAACTTGCTTGTGCGGAGGCCCCTTTAGGTTTGGATGCTTTTATTAACCATTGTATTCGAATCGATAACCGACTGAACGATTACAAGAGAAATGGGTTACCTTGAATTATGATACTAAGCAGTCTCCATATTTTCCTGTCTCCACTTCCAAGGAACCCCAAGGAAAGATTTATAGAGAATCAGGAAGTGAGCCTATGCAAGTAGATTCCATACTAAGACGTGAAAACGTTGATCGAAGGGAGCATAGGTTTCGAGAAAGCCTATGTTTTTACTGTGGAAAGTCTGACAACTTCCTTATCAACTGCCCTAGCCGTCCGCGGAGGTTGGTGGCAGCCATTACAGATCCTGACTTTTCAGATGGAGAATCAATTGCTTCGGAAACAGAATTATCTGAGAAAGCAATCATCCATTCCATTTCATCTGTGGCCCCTCATATTAAGAAAGAGAATAAAGACTCCCATTGCTTCCTTCCCATTAAATTCTTGATTAACTCTCAGTGGATATCCACCTCTGCTATGGTGGACTCTGGGCTAGTGGACAATTTCATGAACCTTTCTTTTGCGCAAAGGCATGGGGTTAATTTCATGAAAAAACTCTCACCTGTGGTAATGGAGACCGTAGATGGATCCCCACTGAGCTCAGGGCCAGTGGATCAAGAGACGGAACCACTTGAAATCATTATAACACCTCATCACCATGAAGTCCTATCGTTTCTATTGATCTCTTCTCCACATTTCCCTGTTATTCTTGGCCTACGCTGGTTGCCAACTTGCAAGCACCGAACCCTGTTATCAATTGGGAGATCAAAGAAATAAGCTTCCCAGCCAAGGATGTTCTTGCGACTGCTCAGTCTGAACAAGGTTCGGAAAATCCGGCTCAAGATAACAAGGCAGTAGAGTTACCCTCTGCATATAAGGAATTTGCGTACGTTTGCGATAAACAAAATGCGGACAAGCTTCCCGCCACACTGACCCACGATTGTCCTATAGAATTACTTCCTGGTGCACCTATACTTTTGAACTAAAAGCCCTCGAGGACTACATAGAAGAAAATCAGGCTAAGGGGTTTATCCGCCCATCTTCCTCACCAGCCGGGCCTCCGATATTCTTTGTTAACAAGAAGGACGGTTCTCTAAGACCTTGCATTGACTACCGAGAAATTAACAAATTTACAATCAAAAATCGTTATCCTTTACCATTGATCCCTGAGCTTTTGGGGAGAGTGCGACATGCTAAATTTTTTGACCAAGTTAGACCTGCGAGGAACCTATAACCTTGCCCGTATCAGATCTGGAGAGGAATGGAAGACAGCTTTTAGGTCACGATATGGACATTTTGAATATCTTGTTATGCCTTTTGGTCTTTACAATGCCCCAGCCACTTTTCAACATCTCGTCAATGATATGTTCAGAGATCTTCTGTACCAGTTCGTAGTCATCTATTTGGACGATATCTTGATCTTCTCTACATGTGAGACTCATTTTGGAACGTCTAAGGAAGAATCAACTTTACATTAAGCTTGAAAAATTTGAATTTCACCCGACTGAGATCCAATTCCTTGGCTATATAATTTCACCTCATGGTCTACACATGGACTCTAGCAAAATTAAAGCAATAGTAGACTGGCCTACCCCAAGGAGCATAAAAGATGTTCAATGTTTCATAGGATTTGCCAATTTTTATAGAGGCTTCATTAAAAATTTCTCAGGAATAATTACTCCTATTACACAGTTGACTAAGAAAAAAAATGCTTTTGTCTGGTCTCCCCAAGCACAGGAATCCTTTTGTCTCCTAAAATCCAAGTTCACTACAGCCCCTATATTAGTTCATCCCGACCCAGAACTCGCCTTCATTGTGGAAGTAGATGCTTCAGACTGTGCTATAGGGGCTATTCTGTCTCAAAGAACCGGAGAGAAGGGTTTATTGCATCCATGTGCTTTTTTCTCCCAACGTTTATCTCCTGCTGAGAAGAATGATGACGTGGGAAATAAAGAACTGTTAGCTATCATTGCAGCTTTTAAGGAATGGAGACATCATCTTCAAGGAACCTCACAGCAAATAATAGTTCTGACTGATCACCGTAATTTGGAATTCATTAGATCTGCCAAATGTCTATCCCCTCGCCAAGCTCGTTGGAGTCTCTTCCTCAATCAATTCAACTTCATAATCTCGTACAGGCCCGGTTCCCGTAACCGCAAGGCAGATGTCCTATCTAGAATTCTTTTCCAATGATTCCACTTCTACGATTCCTGCCCAAAACTATTGTTCCTAAGTCAAATTTTGTAGGAGTAATCCATAATAAGGACTTGCTTGAAGAGATAACAGAGGTCTATGACACCGACTCCTTGCTGTCTCAACCACCTGATGATGTGCATTTGGTGCTTAAGAACAAGGTGTGGACCTATGGACAGCAGCTGTATATACCCGAAACTAATAAGACTGAAAATTCTAAAATTAGTCCATGATTGTAAGATTGCGGGTCACAAACGGAGTGCAGAAGACACAGGAATTTTGATCCCGTTTCTTTTGGTGGCCCTAGTTATCAACAGGATGTAAAGAAATATGTCATGTCATGTGACGTTTGTGCTAGATGTAAGACTCCACATTCTTCACCCATGGGTTTATTACAGCCTTTGTCGGTCCCCTCTCGTCCCTGGGGTTCTATTTCCATGGACTTTATCGTAGATCTACCTACCTCTAAAGGAAAAAACACAATTTTGGTAGTAGTTGACCGGCTCACCAAGGCTGCACATTTCATTCCATGTACCGGCCTACCCTCTGCTAAAGATACGGCTGACCTTGTAGTTCAGAATGTGTTTTGTTTTCATGGAGTCCCTGATGAAGTAATCTCGGATCGTAGGGTGCAGTTTACATAAAATTTTGGTGTAGGTTTTGCACAGCACTTGAGATTGATATTAATCTATCAACCGCCTTTCACCCACAATCTAATGGACAAACTGAACGCACAAATCAGACTCTGGAACAGTATCTTCGAGCTATATCTGCCATTTACAAGATGATTGGGTCAATCTGCTTCCAGTTCTCTTACAATAACTCCCAAAATGCTTCCACCAAGCAAACTCCTTTCTTTGCAAATTTAGGGTATCATCCAAATATTCTTCCCAAATTCCCAGCTGTTTCACCTATTCCAGCAGTCGTGGAAAGGATCTCTGCATTACAGCAAAATTTAGAGCTACTAAAAGGAGCATTAGAGAGGGCTCAAGAAAATAAGGCGGCAGATAAATTTCGTAGACCAGCACCAATGTTTAAAATAGGCAATAAAGTATGACTTTCCACTAGGAATTTAAAACTTAAGGTTCCTTCACCAAAACTTGAACAGAAATATATTGGGCCTTATAAGATGATCAGGATAATTAGTCCAGTCAAGTTTTTCATGTATCCCTACTTAAGCCTGCCATACCCAATCCTTTTCCGGAACGTATCCGTTCTCCTCCCGATGCTGTGGAGATAGATGGTGTAACGGACCGTTTCAGCAGACAAGGGGTTAAAATCCGTTTAGGCGATATGCCCCTTTCTGAGAGACAGGCACAGCTACTGCAGAACACCAAACTCCCGAACTGGATACAAAATAGCACTCCAAACTGGAACCTCGCGAATAGCTGCTAGCAGACAAACAGGAAAAACATACAATCAGCTTACACTCCTGGCAATCAGTCTCTAACAGCATACAGGGAATCCCCCCAATAACGAGACGAGGCTCCGTGTTGAGGGTCAAGCAGTGGTCTGACGTGCTGGCACACCCAGCCTGGTTTTTATTACAGTTGTTGCAAATACAGGACAGATACAACACATCCCCACAATGCATCATGGTTTCCTCCTCTCTGTCTCGGAGACAACCGAGAAGTAATCCAATTATCTCTCAGGACAAAGGGAAATCGCCAATACACATGTGGAGACAACAGGACAGACATC
Source organism: Bufo gargarizans (assembly GCF_014858855.1). Lineage (NCBI taxonomy): Eukaryota > Metazoa > Chordata > Amphibia > Anura > Bufonidae > Bufo > Bufo gargarizans. The sequence continues at coordinate 330,961,404 of NC_058084.1, forward strand.
GCCATTTAAACACACAATGGGACAATGGCACAATGGGACAATGGAACACACCCAGCATTTTCCTCCCCTCTGTCTATCCACCCAACTGTCTCCCAAGCTGACAAGTTACGCTTGGTTCTTTAAAGTGGTATACCCATATGCCCTAACATCATACGTACAGGAATTACCGTATATAGTGGCTGGGTTTGCCACAGGGCCATAATCCTGAGGCAAGAGGCTTTTAAACAGGCCTCCCCAAAACCCAGTGGCGAGGTTGGTTTCGCCACACATCTCCCCCTCCCAGGGAAGACTAACCAGATACCTGACCTCACGGTCAGTACCTGAGTTAGTCTGGCAGTCCAACCACAACCCAATACTGGACCTGTTGAATCTTGGGGCCTGGCTCTGTTCTGTATGTCCCCAGCTGTTGAGTGTGCATCTGCTACTCCTTGCTTTGTGGTTCTCCAGCTTGGAGCTGTAGGTACTTGGTGGGCAGAGGCCGACTGCGCTCTGCCCAGATGCCAGCTCTTCCGCTGGGGATGCCTGTGGGAAGTCAGTCTCTGGACAAGAGGATAGGGGAGGGCAGAGGCCGACTGCGCTCTTCCCTGATGCCAGCTCTTCTGCTGGGGTGAGGGGGGTACAAGCCAGTCCTGTAACAAGCTAAGCAAGGAAGGAGGAAAATTCACTTGGTGTGGGTTTTGCGCAGAGTGCAAAAACCGGAACACAAAAGAACGGCAGAGAAACACTAACTGTATATTATCCAAAAAGAATGGAGTGGAGTTCCGCATAAGAGGAAACTGCTCTTGTGAGAATGAGAGCATCATATACGTGCTGGAGTGCCCTTGTGGGCTCCAGTACGTGGGCAGGACAGTAAGGAAGCTGAAGATTAGAATACAAGAACATCTACGGAACATTAGAAAAGGTTTGATGACCCACAGCGTATCAGCCCATTTTAAGCTCGCGCATGGAAAAAATCTGCGGGGCTTGAAATTTGCTGAAGTAGAAATTATTAAGCCACATTGGCGAGGGGGGGACTCATTGGCACAAATTAATAAAAAAGAGGTAGAGTGGATCTATCAGCTAGGGACCCTACAACAGGTGGGCTGAATATTGAATTTGACTTGAAACCATGCATACTGTAAAACATCTCTACTGGTGGCGCTATTCGGGTTTTCTTTACCTTGCTTCTTGAGGACCTTCGAGCGACGTCATGAGGGTTGGACTGTTCAATAGGGCGGTGACACGGTGTGATGTGGGCGTCGGAGGGGGAGGCGAGGTTAGGAATACCTGAATGACGTCCCAGGAGTGGGTGGAGCCTAAATGACGGCTCTATGAATATTACAGGTATAGTTAGAGGAAACTGAGAATTTGACTGTTAATACTATGATGTGAGAGAATAATGTGTAGTAGGTGATCGGAGAACTACACTTATTAAATAAGACTGCGGTAAACCGAAAGGGTGAATATGTGAATAAGTGTGTATGTGGTTTATGCTGTTCATAACAGCAAGAGACTTTTTTATCTGAAGGTATAATAAGATCATGGCTGTATTTGTAATATGTATGATTTGAAATCATGGCTTTGTAATTTTGGGATATGATCCGGAGAAACACCGGCTCATATAATGTGATAAGCTGGGCTATTTAAAGGGCCCCACTGCGGATATGCGCAGTTGTCGCCCCTGAAGAAGCGAGGCAGCGAAACCCGGGTCGGGCAGGAACGTGACGGTCTTAATATTATTATATGCCTTTTGTCCATCAACTCTTGTGAGTAGAATAAAACTTTTTAAACCATCTTGCTAAAGGGTGCTTCACTATTCTGCCAATCTTCTTAAACCCTGTAGAGGAGACTGTCTGTGGAAGATCGGATCTTTTTGGGTGAAAAGGAGAGGGGCTGGAGCCCTGTGCTATCCACTGTTGACCGGGGACCATAGTCTCAAGCAGCGCGGTTCCAAAACTTTCATTACAAGTCCTGTAACAAGGGGTCGGTGGAGCAGAGGCTAGCGGCTCTCTGCCCTGATGCCAGCTCTTCCGCTGGGAAGGGATCAGTGGGTATTGCAGGATCATCCCCTGCCCCCAGAACTCGGTTGGGAAGTAGCTGGGAAGGGGAGGGCTCGCTTACCTCCTCCTCCTGGTATCCCTGCGGAGATGGCTGGAGATCTGGTTGTTTGAGGGGGAGACCGACTGTCTCCTCTTTGGCTAAACAGCCCTGTTGCTGGGGGACAGGACCGACTGTTCCTACCCCCTGTGCTGTAAGTGCAGAGACCACGGTCCCATCTGCACAGTTGTGGGGCTTACTGTCTCCCCCTGGTAAGTTAAGCTGCTGCTGGGGAATGGAGACTAGGCTCCCAGTTCCCAACAAATCCTTCTGTTGCTGTGGTATGGAGACTGGGCTCCCAGTTCCCAACAACTCAATCTGCTGCTGGGGGACAGGACCGACTGTCTCTGCCCCCTGTAACTCAGCCTGCCGCTGGGGAATGGAGACTGGGCTTCCAATTCCCTGTAAATCGCACAGCCGCTGGGGAATTGAGACTGGGCTCCCAATTCCCTGTAAATTACGGATCCGCCGCTGGGGAGAGGTGGTAGCAAGCTCCTCTCCCATACATACTTCCATACTCTGTGGAGGGAGACCGACTGTCTCTGCTCCCAATACAGTGTCCTGCTGCTGGGGAAAGGAGACTGGGCTCTCTATTCCCTGCTGGACACTCTGCCGCTGGGGAATGGAGACTGGGCTCCCAATTCCCGACACATCACTCGGCCGCTGGGGAATGGAGACTGGGCTCCCAATTCCCAAAACATCATACTGCTGCTGGGGGGCAGGAACTACCTCTGCCCCCTGTAACTCAGTCTGCCGCTGGGGAGGGAGGACGCTGCTCTCCTCTCCCTGCATTTCACACTGCCGCTGGGGAATGGAGACTGGGCTTCCAATTCCCTGCAGGACCGGTGGAGAGACCTCGGTCCCATCTCTAACGGCCACCTGGGGTCCTTCCCAGTAACGCTCTACAATATCTGCCCAGCTGAATGGGTCTGGATTTGGGTCTGTCACCTTACTGTCCTGCTGAGCCTTCCCAATGGAGTGGAAGAGATCTCGGTAGTCCTGCTCCAGTTCCCACTCCAGGGTTGCTAGGTGAGCCAGGTCTTGCTCTACCTCATGGGGGTCATCCCACTCATGCCTAGCCTCCCTCTCATAGAAAATGTCCTGAAGTCTGGACTGTGCAGGGCTCCCAATGCCAGGCTCTGCAAAGGACTCCCACGACCATCAAACTCCTCTCCCTCTGGCTTGTCATGCTCAGCTGTCCAGGGTATATACTGTGCCATATACCACCAGAGCGCCTGGTAGGCATCCTCCAGCCATAGCTCCTGCCATACCCGGTGCTCTAGTTCCTTCACCCATTCCTCCAGGGGCTTCTCTCCCAGGTAGGGTATCCGCAGGGCCACTTGCTTCTGCAACCGCTGCTCTTCACTGGGGAGACTCTCACCCCGCTCGTATTGTACATTATCCAGGTCCTAGTACCAGATGCCTTTCCTTAATGCATCCCGGCCATCCAGGTCCTCCTCCTCGTATAACACTGCTGGTTCCATCCTGTTGCTTTTAGGGTCGCTGTACTGGGACATGCGTTGCCCTTAAATTGTAGAATCCACAGAAATGGTGTCTCCTGTAGCTGTCCTTCTGGCTGTAGGAACGATCCCGCCACCAATTGTAACGGACCGTTTCAGCAGACAAGGGGTTAAAATCCGTTTAGGCGATATGCCCCTTTCTGAGAGACAGGCACAGCTACTGCAGGACACCAAACTCCCGAACTGGATACAAAATAGCACTCCAAACTGGAACCTCGCAAATAGCTGCTAGCAGACGAATAGGAAAAGCATACAATCAGCTTACACTCCTGGCAATCAGTCTCTAACAGCATACAGGGAATCCCCCCAATAACGAGACAAGGCTCCGTGTTGAGGGTCAAGCAGTGGTCTGACGTGCTGGCACACCCAGCATTTTCCTCCCCTCTGTCTATCCACCCAACTGTCTCCCAAGCTGACAAGTTACACAAACATATATACGCTTGGTTCTTTAAAGTGGTATACCCATATGCCCTAACATCATACGTACAGGAATTACCGTATATAGTGGCTGGGTTTTCCACAGGGCCATAATCCCGAGGCAAGAGGCTTTTAAAGAGGCCTCCCCAAAACCCAGTGGCGAGGTTGGTTTCGCCACAGATGGGCAAGAACAATTTGTTATAGAGAAAATCCTGGACTCTAGAATTTTCCGGAACCATCTACAATACCTCATTAAGTGGCAGGGTTATGGGTCTAAAGAGAATTTTTGGGAACCGGTGGAAAATATTAATGCTCCCCGACTGATCAAACAGTTTCATCAAAGACATCCTGGGAGACCAAGTCAGGTCTCGTCCGGATGCCACTGTTGACGTGGGAGTAATGTCAGGAATCATCCTGCTACGTCTGTTTAGTTCAGATTGTCTTGCCCTCAAGTTCTCCCTCAGTTAAGATGGTGGATTGTGTCTCAGCTGGGTGCCATCTTACTTCCTGTTTTACATTTAAACCTCTCAAGCCTGTTACTAATTGCTTGAGTATTGTGTTTAGCTTCTGCTCATGCAGTCATCTTGCTTAGAACTAGCTCTCTGGTTTGTTCCTCCTACTTGCGGTTTATCCTGCTACTTTGTGAGATTCTGCTATCTCCTGTTGCCGACCCGGATTGCTTGATTACGTTGCTGTGCCACCTGCCCTGACCCATTGCTTGTCTGACCTCGGCTCTGCTGCATTCTTCAGTCCTGCACCGTTGCTACCGGTAATGGCTCCGCCTGCCTGGCTCTGCTGCATCCTTCAGTCCTGCACCGTTGCTACTAGTAACGGCTCCGCCTGCCTGGTTCTGCTGCATCCTTCAGTCCTGCACTGTTGCTACTGGTAACAGCTCCGCCTGTCTGGCTCTGCTGCATCCTTCAGTCCTGCACCGTTGCTACTGGTTACGGCTCCGCTTGCTTTGCTCTGCTGCATCCTTCAGTCCTGCAACCTCCTATTCAAGACTCCAGTGTTTCCTGTGTACAGGTCTTGTCCCTGCCATTGGATTCCAGCAGTATTCCACTAGTATCGTGACACCAAGACACAAAGATGCACAGGCACCAAACCATACAACTAAGCACAATAGAGTTCAACATAACATGCATATATACAGTATACTCACACTATACTGTACATACAAGGTACTAACAACAAAACAATAAATAAAAAAAACTCTTTAAAACAGGGGTTTCAAACTCGGACATATTTATGGGCCACACAGAATGAAATTCCAGTTGATAGGCCACATTCATTTCAAATATGATACAATACAAAATTATTGTTAATAGCACCACATATCTATTAATAGTCTCTTCTGATGTAGACATTCTCTTTCCTCATCATCTCTGTTTGGACCTGGCCACCTTGATGACTTCTTTCAGCCTCGTCTAGTCAGTCTCTGCAGAGTTTGGCACAGAGACATCTTAGATTCCTCACTTTTCCTCCTGGTGCCCCAATATTGTCATTCTGCTTCTACCATCAGTAATGTGTCCGCTGTGCTCCCCCATGTCCACAAACACTATACTGCAAAAATGATAGTGCCATACAGATAGTTCCCCCATAGTAATAGTGCTCCCAAACTGCTCTCAATAGTAGTAGTGCCCCCTACAGTACCCCCAATATTGATAATGCTCCCCAAGAGTGCTCTCATTTGTAACAATACCCTCCATATTGTGACCAATAATAATGCCCCACAGTACCTCCAGTATTAATAATGTCACTATAGGAATAAGTCCCTCCCATGGTGCCCCCAGCAGTAACAAACCCATCCATAAGGCACCTCTTTAGAGCCTTCATTAGTCATAAGGCCAATCTATAAGCCACCCCTATAGAGCCCAATGTAGTAATAAGGCCCCTATAGTGTCATCAGTAGTTATAATGCACCCCTATAGTGGTCCCAGTATTTATAAATCCCCTTGTAGTCCCCGCAGAATTTATAACTCCCCCTGCAGTGCACTTTGACGTTATAATGCCCTCTGTAGTTTTAATGCCCTCCTGCGGATTTTACCCCGCCCCCGGCCCGCTCGGCTATTTTCGGAATCCCTATAGAAATGAATGGGAGCGCACTGCGCTTGTGCGACCACTGCTTACGTTCACTTTTATGGGGTTTACATCAGCCCTATAGAAATGAATGGAGGGAATCCGTGCGGTGCGCCCTCCTTTACTTTGCCGGCTGGGTTTACGAGATAGGTGCAGGTCACAGAGGTGGGACTCGCACCTATTAGACAATGGGGACATATCTTAGACCTTGTTTTGCTCTCAGACCCAAATGTGTGTGGCTGTGTGTTTTGTCCAGCTCACTGAGTTCTCTGCTTTCGGTATGCACTCAGGATTTGGCAGCCATTAAATCATCACTAACTTTTAAAAAAAACTTTTAAATGTCATAGTGACATATCAAACATTTTGATGGGGATCTGAGTGCTGAAACCTACACAGATCTCTAGAATGAGGGGAGAGGAGAACACACATCTCACACAGAAAGCATGTGATGTCCACGTGCTTCTTTCACCTCAATCTAGAGATTTGTTAGTGTCTCAGCACTCAGACCCCCACTGTGCAAAACTTTTGATATGCTTCTATGACATCAAAAGTTTTTTTTTAAGTTAATGAGCAGCAGCATTGCACCAATTTCTTATTTATAAACCCAGGAGGAGCAGGATTCACGTAGTGAAACATTCTGAAGACGCTCTGGTACTGCTTCTTGCACACACTTTCATACCTCCCAACTTTTTAGACATTCAAAGAGGGACACTTATGGTTCATTGTGTGAAAGATCCATTTTTCCTGCATATCTATACAGGTCAGTAGTTTTCTTTTACGAAATTTCTAAAGAAATCTAATTGCATCAAATAATGAAATAACATGCAAGGAGGGTTTTAATATTCACATTGGGAACAGCCAAACACTTTCTGGATCAATATTGTACAACCAATAATCAAAATCTAATCTATACCTCAGATCAAAAAGAGGGACAATTATGGATCAAAGAAGGACAGAGGAACTTGGGTCAAAAATAGGGACTGTCCAAGGGAAGTCTGCACTTTTCCCTGCTGCTTCACAGACTACACTGGTCAACGTAGCACTGCATTGCTACGATACAGCTACAACACTGAATCTTTTGTAGGAGAATGTGTATACAGTCGTGGCCAAAAGTTTTGAGAATGACACAAATATTAGTTTTCACAAAGTTTGCTGCTAAACTGCTTTTAGATCTTTGTTTCAGTTGTTTCTGTGATGTAGTGAAATATAATTACACGCACTTTATACGTGTCAAAGGCTTTTATCGACAATTACAGGACATTTATGCAAAGAGTCAGTATTTGCAGTGTTGGCCCTTCTTTTTCAGGACCTCTGCAATTCGACTGGGCATGCTCTCAATCAACTTCTCGGCCAATTCCTGACTGATAGCAACCCATTCTTTAATAATCACTTCTTGGAGTTTGTCAGAATGGGTTTTTGTTTGTCCACCCGCCTCTTGAGGATTGACCACAAGTTCTCAATGGGATTAAGATCTGGGGAGTTTCCAGGCCATGGACCCAAAATGTCAACGTTTTGGTCCCCGAGCCACTTAGTTATCACTTTTGCCTTATGGAACGGTGCTCCATCGTGCTGGAAAATGCATTGTTCTTCACCAAACTGTTGCTGGATTGTTGGAAAAAGTTGCTGTTGGAGGGTGCTTTTGGTACCATTCTTTATTCATGGCTGTGTTTTGGGGCAAAATTGTGAGTGAGCCCACTCCCTTGGATGAGAAGCAACCCCACACATGAATGGTCTCAGGATGCTTTACTGTTGGCATGACACAGGACTGATGGTAGCGGTCACCTTTTCTTCTCCGGACAAGCCTTTTTCCTGATGCCCCAAACAATCGGAAAGAGGCTTCATCTAAGAATATGACTTTGCCCCAGTCCTCAGCAGTCCATTCACCAAATTTTCTGCAGAAGATCAATCTGTCCCTGGTGTTTTTTTTGGAGAGAAGTGGCTTCTTTGCTGCCCTTCTTGACACCAGGCCATCTTCTAAAAGTCTTGGCCTCACTGTGCGTGCAGATGCGCTCACACCTGCCTGCTGCCATTTCTGAGCAAGCTCTGCACTGGTGGCACTCCGATCCTGCAGCTGAATCCTCTTTAGGAGACGATCCTGGCGCTTGCTGGACTTTCTTGGACGCCCTGAAGCCTTCTTAACAAGAATTGAACCTCTTTCCTTGAAGTTCTTGATGATCCTATAAATTGTTGATTGAGGTGCAATCTTAGTAGCCACAATATCCTTGCCTGTGAAGCCATTTTTATGCAACGCAATGATGGCTGCACGCGTTTCTTTGCAGGTCACCATGGTTAACAATGGAAGAACAATGATTTCAAGCATCACTCTCCTTTTAACAGGTCAAGTCTGCCATTTTAACCCAATCAGCCTGACATAATGATCTCCAGCCTTGTGCTCGTCAACATTCTCACCTGAGTTAACAAGACGATTACTGAAATGATCTCAACAGGTCCTTTAATGACAGCAATAAAATGCAGTGGAAAGGTTTTTTTGGGATTAAGTTAATTTTCATGGCAAAGAAGGACTATGCAATTCATCTGATCACTCTTCATAACATTCTGGAGTATATGCAAATTGTTATTATAAAAACTTAAGCAGCAACTTTTCCAATTTCTAATATTTATGTAATTCTTAAAACTTTTGGCCACGACTGTAGACTTAAGCAATGTCACCTAGTCCTGTAGGAAAGGATCCACACCATGACTTGACATATATAGCACAGCATGGTAATCACACAGATAATACAAAAAGGCAGTTTAAATGCAATTTCAGTGCAAATATAACATAGTAATACTCATTCAACCAGTTACTTTAATAAAACATACAGTTCATTTGGGAGGTCTTTAGACCCTTTCACTTTTTTCACAATTTTGTTATGATTTGGCTTTGTACTAAAATTTAAAAAATGAAGTTTGTAACCATCAGACTGCACTCAATACCCAATAATGAGAAAGTTAAAACAGAATTTTAGAAGTCAGAACAGAAAAGTATAGGACGGCTCACCCCTGTGTTGGTGATGTATAGGTGCTCCAAACTAGTGTGACACCCTACTCACCAGGTTTAGACAAATGTATATAAAGTGAATGGGCACTCTGATAGATGGAGTCACATACAGAATTAATACCAGATTTATCCAATTTAATAATACAAGTATAAAATCCTAGCATAGATTACCATAAAAAATATATAAAATACATATATAAAATACAAAACTTAAAATATTAGCACTGTATGGTACTGTAATATACTGAATAATATTGGCTGATGTTAATCCGACAATTAATATCCTCACAATTGTTCGATGGACTTATACAATGTTCATGTGGAAAAAAGGAAAAAAAAAGGAAGAAAGTCCGGAGTTCCTCAATATGGTTATGAATGAAGATTATTATACAGACTCATAGTGATCTTTGCACAAAAATGATGATGGTAGCAATTGATATTGTTATTTTCAATATACGATGGTATATGTTAGTGATACCGCACTCAGACGGTTTCTATATAGATCTTTCCCAAAGAAAAAGGATGACAGCAAGCAATGTTTGCACAAATTTTGCTCAGCTCTCGGTATGAGCAGCTATTACTCACAGTTAGCAGCTTCGGTTCGTGGCGTCCCACGAGCTGTCCTTAAGTGGTGAGATTGCTTCTTTCTTGGGAATTTTTCATACGGTTGGTATACCGAATCTTTGTTCTTTCTATCGGAACACGGCTGTGTGGAACTGTAACACACGCGGTCTCAATATTTGAGCTGACTTCCTTTGGCGTTCCACGTGTCTCCGAATGTATGGAGCTTTAGTGTTTGCTGAAATACCTGCTATAGACCGGTAGTTTGCAGGCTGTGGATACCGCCAGTGGATTTCTTTAGTGAAGCGCTTCACTTGTGGGCCATCTAGTCGATGTTATCCAACATATGTCCGGCTATTTGAGTCTGATGACCGAAGGTTACCGCCAGACGCGTTTCGGGGACTATACTCGTCTCCTTCCTCAGTGGCTATGTTCGGTCTCTGTATGTGGCCGGATTTTATACGTTTCCTCTCTGGATTGTCTGGAAAAAGTGGACTGAAAATCCATGGTGAGTCAATGTTAGAATGTCTTTGTAATTGGCTCACCCTGTCAGTGCGGTATATGTGCGTCTTTCTATGATTTCAGAGGGGTCTGTGTCTCTTATTTCTCCAGTTTCTGTGCGTTATATGCAATCAGTTTGTGACATTTGTATAGCTCATTGTATCTAAAATAATAGATTGTTCGAATATTTATTCGGCATTATAAAAAGTTGCCAATTCATGTAAAATACAGTCTGGAATAGGTATCAATGTAAGATCAATATAAAAAGTGCGATCAATGTTTAAAATCATTGCAATATATATTTATAAAATGTTTATACACAGTCATTCTCAAAGTTTCTAGACAATAATTTAAAAGAATATTTTTAAAAAAATATATATATATGCATCATATATGGTTTTGAATTATATATTAATTGTCTACCATATTCTGTTGTTCTATTTGTTCTTTTTTCATTGCGGGCAAACTCCATAGACATTGTGAACATGTCATTTTCCCATATATTCCAAACTATTTATCTGGTGATCTCCTATTTCGTCCTAGATTCCTACCGCTGCGGTTGTCTTGCGGTATATATGCGTTTTGAATATATAGACCTTTATCTAAAATCTTTCTTTATTTCTCCGAACTGGAATTGCTAGCTATTATCTAGCGCTATATAGAGATATATAGAGATATATATAGCGCTAGATAGCAGGTATTTCAGCAAACACTAAAGCTCCATACATTCGGAGACACGTGGAACGCCAAAGGAAGTCAGCTCAAATATTGAGACCGCGTGTGTTACAGTTCCACACAGCCGTGTTCCGATAGAAAGAACAAAGATTCGGTATACCAACCGTATGAAAAATTCCCAAGAAAGAAGCAATCTCACCACTTAAGGACAGCTCGTGGGACGCCACGAACCGAAGCTGCTAACTGTGAGTAATAGCTGCTCATACCGAGAGCTGAGCAAAATTTGTGCAAACATTGCTTGCTGCCATCCTTTTTCTTTGGGAAAGATCTATATAGAAACCGTCTGAGTGCGGTATCACTAACATATACCATCGTATATTGAAAATAACAATATCAATTGCTACCATCATCATTTTTGTGCAAAGATCACTATGAGTCTGTATAATAATCTTCATTCATAACCATATTGAGGAACTCCGGACTTTCTTCCTTTTTTTTTCCTTTTTTCCACATGAACATTGTATAAGTCCATCGAACAATTGTGAGGATATTAATTGTCGGATTAACATCAGCCAATATTATTCAGTATATTACAGTACCATACAGTGCTAATATTTTAAGTTTTGTATTTTATATATGTATTTTATATATTTTTTATGGTAATCTATGCTAGGATTTTATACTTGTATTATTAAATTGGATAAATCTGGTATTAATTCTGTATGTGACTCCATCTATCAGAATTTTAGAAGTGTTTGCAAATGTATTAAAAAGGAAAAAACTCCCGTCTATATAAGGTCTCACAGCTGACAACGCATATCAGAGCAAAAATCAAGCCATGAGGAGGAAACTTCCTGTGGAGATCAGAGAGAGAATTGTGTGGAGGCACAGATCTCGAGAAGGATACAAAACATTCTACTGCATTAAAAGTTCCCAAGATGACAATGGCCTCTATCATTCTTAAATAGAAGAAGTTTGGAACAAACAGGACTCTTCCTAGAGATAGCCACCCAATAAACTAAGTAAGAGGTGGAGAAGATAAGAGAGGTGGCCAAGAACCCAATGGTCAGTCTGGCTGAGCAACAAAGATCCTGTGTGTAGATGGCAGAAACATCCAGATGTCCAACCCTAACTGCAGCACTCCACCATTCTGGGCTTAATGGCAGAGTGGCCAGAATGAAATTTCTCCTCGGTAATAGACAAATTCTATGGTCTGATAAAAACCAAGATTGAACTTTTTGGCCTCAATTTCAAAGCATCTTGTCTGAAGTAAACCAGGCACTGCTCATCACCTGCTTAATATCATCCCTACCTGCTTCAATGTAGGGTGGTGGCGGCATCATGCTCGGGGGAGGGGAGTTCAGCAGTTGGGGTAGGGAGACTGGTCAGGGTTGGGGGAAAGCTGAATGGAGCAAAGTACAGAGATATTCTTAATTATAACGTGCTCTGGAATGCAGACTGGGCCAAAGGTTCAAATTTCAACAAGACAATGACCCTAAGCACACGGCCAAGACAACACAGGAGTGGTTTAGGGACAACTCTGTGAATGCCCTTGAGTGGCCCAGCAAGAGCCCTGACTTGAACCCAATCAAACAGCTCTGGAGAGACCTGAAAATGGCTGTCCACCAACAGCTCCCATCCAACCTGAAAGAGCTTAAGAGGATCTGCAGAGAAGAATGGCAAGAAATCCCCACATCCAGACTCAAGAAGACTGAAGGCTGTAATGGCTGCCAAAAGTGCTTCAAATAAGTAGTGAGTAAAGGGTCTGAATACATGTCAATGCAAGATTTTAGCAATGATTTTATACATTCTGTTTTCAATTTCTTATTTTGAGGTACTGAGTGCAGAATGATAGGGCAAAACTTGATTTTATTTAAATTTTAGACCGCACCATACCAAAAAGTAAAATAAAAGTGAAAGGGTTTGAATACTTTCCAAATGCATTGTGCAATATCATCAGGTTTACAAAAAAGTGTTAGCGGTTAATGTACACCACAGACTGGGGTACCATTCCACCACATACTGTAAGAAGATTCCAGCTTATTAATAACATAGTAAATCAGAGGCCTAAAAGCTTCAGCTTACACCTCTAATCGAGGACTGGGAACTAAGCCCCTTGAAAAGGACTGATTTTGTGTTTTGCGTTTCCACTTGTCACTTTTCAAATCACTTGCCTTATTTCATTCCATATGTCAGTTGGTGCAATATTTCACATATCACATAATTTTACACTTTTTCAAATTATTTATTGTATCATTCTCAAAACATATATTATTGATTGCTAAAAAAAAGAAAAAAGAGCTTTGTAGAGCATGGCTTCTCACTTTTTTTGTACTTAGTCTCCTTTTAAACTACTGAGTTTTCCGCACGGGTGCGATGCGTGAAGTGAACACATAGCACCTACACTGAATCCTGGCCCATTAATTTTAATGGGTCGGTGTACATGAACGTTTTTTTCACGCATCAGGTCAGCGTTGTGTGAGAATCGCAGCATGTTCTATGTTCTGAATTTTTAATGCAACCCTGGGCCCATAGAAGTGAATGAGGCTTGAGTGAAAAACGCATTGCATTCAGATGTAATGCAGATGCAGTCCGAGTGCGATGCGTTTTTCACTAATCGTTGCTAAGAAATGCTGTTTGTAAACCTTCAGGATTTTTTCACGTGTGTGAAAAACGCATCAAAACGCATTGCACCGGTGCAGAAAAAACTGAACTAAACGCAATCGCAGACAAAACTGACTGAACTTGCTTGCAAAATGGTGGGGATTTCACTGAATGCACCCTGAACACATCCTGAGCCAATCTGTATCATTCGTTTGAAAGAGGCCTTGGTGTACATTCGAAAGACAGTTGAAAAAGAAATCAGTTAAAAAATGATAAACTTAGGATTTTCATGGCCATTTTGCATCCATTTTCTCTTTGTATCCTCAGTATTTATAATGGCCCCGCTTTGTGCTTCCAGTATTTATTATGGCTCGCTTTATGCCCCCAGAATACATTTTCTACATACAGAAAAGACCCATTACTCTCAAATATTGTTCACAAATCTGTCTAAATCTGTGTTAGTGAGCACTTCTCCTTTGCCGAGATAATCCATCCCACCTCACAGGTATGGCATATCAAGGTGCTGATTAGACAGCATGAATATTGCGCAGCTGTGCCTTAGACTGCCCACAATAAAAGGCCACTCTGAAATGTGCAGTTTAATCACACAGCATGCTACAGATGTCGCAACTTTGAGGGAGCGTGCAATTGGCATGCTGACTGCAGGAATGCCCGTGCAATAAATGTTCATTTTTCTACCATAAGCCGTCTCCAAAGGTGTTTCAGAGAATTTGGCAGTACATCCAACCGGCCTCACAACTGCAGACCACGTGTAACCACACCAGCCCAGGACCTCCACATCCAGCATGTTCACCTCCATGATCGTCTGAGACCAGCCACCTGGACAGCTGCAGCAACAATCGGTTTGCATAACCAAAGAATTTCTGCACAAACTGTCAGAAACCGTCTCAGGGAAGCTCATCTGCATGCTCGTTGTCCTCATCGGGGTCTGGACCTGACTGCAGTTCGTCGTCGTAACCGACTTGAGTGGGCAAATGCTCACATTCGATGGCGTCTGGCACGTTGGAGAGGCGTTCTGTTCACGGATGAGTCCCGGTTTTCACTGTTCAGGGCAGGTGGCAGACAGCGTGTGTGGCATCGTATGGGTGAGCGGTTTTCTGATGTCAACGTTGTGGATCGAGTGGCGCATGGTGGCAGTGGGGTTATGGTATAGGCAGGCTATGTTATGGATAACGAACACAGGTGCATTTTATTGATGGCATTTTGAATGCACAGAGATACCGTGACGAGATCCTGAGGCCCATTGTTGTGCTATTCATCCACGACCATCACCTCATGTTGCAGCATGATAATGCACGGCCCCATATTGCAAGGATCTGTACACAATTCCTGGAAGCTGAAAACATCCCAGTTCTTGCATGGCCAGCATACTCACCGGACATGTCACCCATTCAGCATGTTTGGGATGCTCTGGATCAGCGTATATGACAGCGTGTTCCAGTTCCTGCCAATATTCTGCAACTTCACACAGCTATTGAAGAGAAGTGGACCAAAATAGGCCACAATCAACAACCCGATCAACTCTATGCGACGGAGATGTGTTGCACTGCGTGAGGCAAATGGTGGCAAAACTGTGCACATTTCAAAGTGTCCCTTTATTGTGAGAAGTCTAAGGCTACTTTCACACTTGCGTTTGGATCTCGCAAGCGGCCCCGAACGGATCCGTACATCCCCAATGCATTCTGAATGGATGCGGATCCATTCAGAATGCATAAGTTTGGCTCCGTTCCGCCTCCATTCCGCTCAGGAGACGCACACCCAAACGCTGCTTGCATTGGTGCGCCGCACAGACCTGTCACTTACCAGTAGGAGGAGCGTCGGCCGGCCACAGACAGCGCAGGTAAGTATAAGCTAAGTAACCATGGCAGCCAGGACTGCAGTAGCGTCCTGGCTGCCATGGTAACCGATCGGAGCCCCAGCGATAACTGGGACTCCGATCGGAAATGCCGCTCCGCTGCCACCAATGATGGGGGGGAGGGGGGTTATTAGCCTGTGGCCACTGCCCCCAATGTAATACTGGGGAGGGAGGGGGGGGCCGCACTGGCCACCAATGCTAATACTGGGGAGTGAGGGGGGGGCTGCACTGGCCACCAATGCTAATACTGGGGAGGGAGGGAGGGGGGGCCGCACTGGCCACCAATGCTAATACTGGGGAGGGAGGGAGGGAGGGGGGTCCGCAATGGCCACCAATGCTAATACTGGGGAGGGAGGGGGGCCGCACTGGCCACCAATGCTTTTAATACTGGGGAGGGAGGGTGGTCTGGCCCCTGCTGCCTGGCAGCACCCGATCAGGGGGCTGAGAGCCACACAATTAACCCCTCAGGTGTAGCAACTGAGGGGTTAATTGTGCGGATCACAGCCCCCTGTAAGAGATCGGGTGGTGCCAGGCAGCAGGGGGCAGTTATGTACACAGTTTTTAGTATATTCTAACTTGAAGCGTCCCCATCACCATGGGAACGCCTCTGTGTTAGAATATACTGTCGGATCTGAGTTTTCACGATCTTGAAAACTCAGATCTGAAAAAGCTGTTAGTTATGCAGAAGGATCCGTTCTGAACGGATACCATCATTTGCATTATAGGTGCGGATCCGTCTGTGCAGATACCAGACGGATCCGCACCGAATGCAAGTGTGAAAGTAGCCTAAGGCACACCTGCGCAATATTCATGCTGTCTAATCAGCACCTTGATATGCCACACCTGTGAGGTGGGATGGATTATCTCAGAGAAGTGCTCACTAATACAGATTTAGACAGATTTGTGAACAATATTTGAGAGTAATGGGTCTTTTGTGTATGTAGAAAATGTTTCAGATCTTTGAGTTCAGCTCATGCAAAATGGGAGCAAAGCCGAAAGTGTTGTGTTTATATTTTTGTTCAGTGTATAATAGCCCAACAGCCCCTTACCCACAATAGTGCCATAAAATAAATAAATACTCACCTCACCAAAGGCACACACTTCAGTGTTTTAAATATGGGAAGTAAAATGAGATGGTTGGATGGAAATGTATCTGATAAAGAGAAAATATAAAGATGTCACTGCCGGGCCCTGCCAATTAGGACTTGGAGGGAGGCGACAAAGGTGGGGGAACGGAGCCTCTAGGAGCAGGAACAAGCCCCCCTCCCCCTGCTCCTAGAGGCTAATTAGCATATTCTAAAAGTTAGATTTCTGGCGTAACAAGGGCATAGATAAAAGTAGGAATAGGCTAGTTAGGTTTAGCTGACATTAGCACATCGCTAATGTCAGCTAGCTTAATAGGGTAAATCTGATGACAGAAACCCTTTAAGTAAATAATCATATTCTGTAATCCTTTGTTGTCATCCCACGAGGAAGAATTACACTTGTTCTCAAATAGCAGGAAGACCAGCAAGAATAATAACAGGTTGATTCTGCCTTTTCAGTTTACAGCAAGTAAAGATTATTCATAAGCACATATCAGTTCTTCAGAACCTAGGGATTATGATAGGGGAAATGACATTGCAAAGATAGGTTACATCACACTTTTTGTGTATTGTTATATTTAATATTGAATTAAATAGATGTGAATTATGATTGTCCTTCATACACAAGCTGCTAGTTACCAAACATCTAGACAGTTGCCATGAGAACCGATCTTTTGGTGCTAGACAGGCTATAATCACTTTGCCAGCTACATTCATTCTAGCAACAGTGGTATCGAACATAGATGAGAGCTCCAAATAAACCATGTTATCTAATTTTAGTAGCAAAAATAAAAAAGGCGAAAAACGTAAGCCTTCACAGATGCAACAACTCTAGATATCTAGATTCACTAGGTGTTGTATAGGTGTTGACGTCTACAATAAGGTTGTGTAGATTTCTTGCTTCAAAGGGTCGGACTGGAGTTCTTTGGACCTAACTGAAGAAATTATTTTCAGGGCCCAACCCCCATATCATCAATAAAACAATTGACCCTAGTGGCAGGTTAGTGGCTCCAGTTGCAGCTCCAAATGTTGTTTTTTACATCAAATGACATAATTTTAGAAAAAGTTTAATCAAGTTTAGTCTTGTCCATATTAAAGAGGTTATTCCATGAATTAATGTTAAAAAAAAAAATGCACTTTAATGCATTATCTTAACTATGTCAATACAAAATATGCTGCTCTTTGGTGTCATTTTCACTCTTAGATGTTTTTTTACTCACCTCATTGCTTCTCTTGTCTCTTTAGTTTCAGTGAGTGGGCAGCAACTTGCCCCATGTGGTGATCAAGCACCTGCATCTCCCAGGAGTACACTGTAGTCAGATTTTGCTACCCCCTTGGTCACCCACAGAAAATAGTCCCTTACACACAGCCCCAGTAATCGATTCCACTAATAGATAGCACTAGAGTATGCAGTATACCCCCCACCCACTATTCCCTTGTCCACTGTCTAAAGAAAAATATAGCGGTATATTTCTATGAATTTAGAAGTAGCTACAGATAAATGAATGGTGTCTGCGCCACTTCACCTACTTCACTGTTCATTTTGCCATCATTCAGAAGAGGAAGGAAGCAGGGAAGCTACTGGGTATGTCTGGTCCACCAGTCACAGGATTTCAGCCACAGAAGAAACAGCTGGGGGCGCTACTACAGAGGAAAATGTACTGTATATAAATAAATAAAAAACATAATATTTCTATTGCATGACAGGCCCGGGGCTGTCTAACCAAATTGGGCCCCTCCCTACACTTTAGGTTCATTTATTTATTTTTTGTATGAAGAGGATGCAGTGCTTTGTGAGCGCCACAGTCTCTTCCTAGGCCATATGACATCTCCAGACAAAAAAAATACCCCGAATTGGCTCCTAAACTGAAAAAAATTGTGGTCACCAAAATACATATAATTATAATTAAAAAGACTTGGAGGAGAATACAGCACCACATACCTCTTACATTCAGTGACATATCCTATCACGTAGACCTTCTCTTTCATCTTCTCCATTTGACCCAGACCGCCATGACAAATTCTTTCAGCCGCATCTCGTCTCTACAGAGTTTGTTACACAATTTTTCCATCAACCTCCTCGTCCTGGTGTCCCAACAGTGTCATCCTGCTGCCACTCTCAATACTGTGTCCGTTGTGCTTCCCAATGACGCAGGTACTATACTGCTGAAAATATAGTGATCCTCATAGACATAATTGGGGTCATTAAAAAAAATTGAGTAAAGTATAACTGGATTTCCAAAGGAGCTGTCAAACACGAAAGGTGGAATCGGATTAGTTGCTAGGCCAGTTCTACTTTAAATTACCCCAAATGTCCCTATAGTGTCTACAGCAATTATAATGTCCCCTAGAGTTCCCCCAGTAAAAATAACACCCTATATTGTGCTCCGGTTCATAATCCCTGTATAGTGTCCCCAAAAATAATAGAATTTCCCCTACAGTGTCTCCCCAATAGCAACGCCCCCACGCTGCCCCATATAGTAATTTGCCTCCACATAGTAATCCCCCATAGTAATTTGCTCCCCCACACTGCCCCATGTAGTAATTTGCCCCACATAGTAATTTGCCCCACACAGTAACTTCCACCACACTGCCCCACACAGTAATTTCTACCACACTGCCCCCACATAGTAATTTCCACCACACTGCCCCATATAGTATTTTGCCCCCAAACAGTAATTTCCCCCACACTGCCCTCATATAGTAATTTGGCTCCACATAGTAATCCCCCTAATAATAATTTGCCCCACATAGTAATTTCCCCACACACAGCAAGCCCCAATATAGTAATTTGCCCCCACACAGCCAGCCCCAATATAGTAATTTACCCCCACACAGCTAGCCCCAATATATTAATTTGCCCCAATGTACTATACCTTCACTAATATGTCCTCCTGTGCACCCCCCCCCCCCGTAATGTCCCCCAAAGTTGGCACATAAAATAGAAAAAATAATAAAAGCTAAATACCTATGTCCAGGCGTGCACACGTCACTGTGCTGCGTTCCAGCACAGGCGCGCGATGATGTCATCATGCCCGCCTGCGCAGGGATTTCACTACCACATAGGCCTCAGGCCTACAAGGCCTGAAGCCTATGGCGGTAATCTGTGACAGGGCAGGGAACTATGCGCTCCCGTTCCCAGTGGCAGTATGTGGGCGTTTGGGTTGGCATTGGGCCCCCCAGCGATGCCGGGAGCGGGGAAGCCGACCCACAGGCCGCTATTATAATCCGCCATTGACTGGACGCTGTGCTACTTTTTAACTTACACAACCAGACGCTCGATATAATTTACTTGCTTAAAATAGTTTGCATTGTTTTAAAACTGGGATAGAGCCTTAAAGGAGTTTTCCAGTGTTTGAGGTTTGATTGGCTAATATTGTACAGATGTTGCATGCTTCAGTGAACCATACAATACACAAGAATGTGACATCAGGCCTTTCAAATGAGATGGAGAACAGAAGTGCTATACAATGGCCACAAAGCCACAATTCATGGGGCTGTATATTGGCATTTCTATTCTCCTACAGGGGCATCTTAAATCTGGATTGCACTACTTCCACCTGAATATTATTATTATATTATTTTTTTTTTTATTAAAGTGCCATTCATTCCATGGAGCTCTACATGTGAAAATGGGTATACATACATAATACAGACAATTGCATTAATCATAAACAAGACGAGTTACAAACTGGTGCAGAAGGAGAGAGGGCCCTGCCCGTGGAGGCTTACAATCTACATGGTATGGGAGAAGGACACAGTAGGTGCGGGTGAAGTTGGTCATGGCGGTATAGAGGCAGCAGGGTCACTGGCAGCAGGGTCACTGTGTGGGGGTGTGTCGGGAAAGTAGCTCAGAGATGTAGGGAGGGGACAGGTTATGGACGGCCTTGTATGTATTTGTTAGTACTTTGAAGTGAATTCGTTGGGCAATGGGGAGCCAGTGAAGGTATTGGCAGAGGGGAGAGGCAGAGAAATAACAGGGTGAAAGGTGGATTAGTCGGGCAGCAGAGTTGAAGATAGATAAAAGGGGTGCGAGAGTGCTAGATGGAAGGCCACAGAGTAGGATGTTGCAGTAGTCTAGACGGGAGATGATGAGGGCATGTACAAGCATTTTTTCGCAGACTCAAAGTTGAGGAAACTGCGGATGCGGGAGATGTTTTTGAGTTGAAGGCGGCAGGTGGTGGAAAGGGTTCGGATGTGCGGTCGGATGGAGAGGGCAGAATCCAAGGTCAGTCCAAGGCAGCGGACTTGGGTGACCGGGGAGAGTATGCAGCCATTGATCGTGATAGATAGGTCTGTTAGGGGGGGTTGAGCAAGATGGGGTAAAGAAGATGAATTCTGTTTTATCCATGTTACGTTTTAGAAAGCGAGAGGAGAAGAAGGTGGATATGGAAGATAGGCATTGTGGGATTCTGGATAGTAAGGTGTTGATATCTGGACCAGAGAGGTAGATTTGTGTGTCGTCAGCATAAAAGTGATACTAAAAGCCATGGGACTCTATGAGCTGTCCCAGGTCGAAAGTGTAGATAGAGAAGAGTAGGGGTCCTAGGACAGAGCCTTGCGGGACACCAACAGAAAGGGAATGAGACGAGGAGGTGGTGTGAGAGTGGGAGGCGCTAAATATCCGCTCTTTGAGGCATGATGTGATCCAGGAGAGGGCCAGGTCAGTGATGCCAAGAGATGACAGAGTTTGTAACAGAAGGGAGTGGTCGACAGTATCAAAGGCAGAGGACAGGTCAAGGAGAAGCAGCACAGAGTAATGTTTTTTGGTTTTGGCTGTTAGTAGGTCATTAGTGACTTTGGTGAGGGCAGTCTCAGTTGAGTGGTAGGGTCGGAAGCCAGACTGTAGGCGGTCAAAGAGGGAGCAGGAGAAGAGATGAGAGGACAGTTCAGAATGCACATGTTGCTCATATCCACCAATTCGATAAATAAGCAGGTTATAGTGTTTCTGAAAACAATGGCAATGCTGAGGATTTTCAGCAATTATATGTTTGCTTATTAATTTACAAGTTTTTATATATTTAATTACATATATATATATATATATATATATATATATATATATATATATATATGTATTATTAGCCATAATGGTATGGGCATTGTGCTTAACTCTCTTTCAGCAGCTTAATATTCAGTAATGTCTGATCTACTTCTGCACTACCATAGTTTAGAAAATGTGCACCTAGGGGATTAGCATACACTTTCCATGCACAATGCTGTAGAGACACCTTCTGGACACTTTATAAACTGCTTTTAGGGGACAATTATTATATATTCATTCCCATATTCTCTAGTCTATTTCATTTTGGAGATAAGCAGTCCAAATGTCTAAACATTTGATGCAATCCAGAATTCCCAGAACAGAGCAGAGCAGAAAGATATATACATGAGATAGCCAAACACTATTTCCGGCTTCAGTAATCTTCCTCGACTTCCCTATAGGTATGCCAACATCGACCAGCCTAGCATGCATGCTTATTTAAGAAAAAGAAAGGATAAGCCACTGCCATCCACAACCTCTTATCTCCTTGGTGGACAAAGTGTTTATTCTATTGAAATCTTACATGCCCAGTTCTTCTTTCACCCCAACATCTGGGCACAGTACGGGTGCCCCATACACGCAAGGCTGTCCATTGTTCCTGTCAAAATCAATGGGTATGGCCCAGATTGAATATTTAAGATTGTAATATTTATGGCCAGCTTTAGGCCATCAGGCTGAAAGTGAGCACCTTCTTCTATCCGAAGCGTATTCAGTCTTCTATACAGCCTGAAGTTTTGGCTAAGTTTCCAAATTTTTTCCTTCACCTCCAGTCCCAAAAATGTATGGAAAACACCACTCACAAATCACATTTTGCAATATTAAGTCATGTCTAAACTTAACTATGCAATGTTTTATTGGCTGTTTAGATAGGAAGGAAAATTCGGAATTCTGTTCAACTGTTTCCATTATGGGAGGACAGTTGCAAAGTTGGAACTATCCTGTTACGTCACATGCCAGACAGCCGACTAAAGGCAAACTACAGCCTGGCCCAGACAAAACCAGTGAAATTGTGAACAGGTGAATACAAATGGTGAAGCCTGAATGAAAGAACTCAAAAACAAAAGAGTAGAAGTAGAGTAAAGCAAACGAATTCAATTTACCTGAAAAGGTCCCCATCAGTCCCTATATTTACCCATACACCTGACAAATAGCATGCACACCAAATGTACCAGATGCCTAATGTGCTTGTGATATCTCATCCCTAAAGGAGTTCTACATTTATTTTTACATAACTATGGACAATATGGAAGTAATAGATAAAGGAAGGTGTCCTACAACTCCTTGCAAAATATCAACCTTTAGTTTGATGGAAATTCGGCTTTGAGCTGAAGAACTATGTCATCTAACGCAGACTGACTGCTATAGAACTGCTACCTGATGACCCCACTGTAAGCATTGGAGTTGTAGGCAAAGCAGAATCTTGGCCCAGCACCCGAGAGGGCACACCTAGAAAGAACCACTAATAAATGATAGCCCATTCGCTCTTGGCTCAGACACAGTACCCTAGAGAACCCTAGATTATACCCTATTAACAGTGTCAGACTGGGGTGCCTAGGGCCCACCAGTAAAATGTATTTTGGGAGCCCACCATACAGATACATTCAAGTATTACCTACTCACACAGCAGCAAGATGCTACCAGATGATTGAATATGGGGGTCCCTGCAGCAACTTTGAGAAGGTAGGTCCTGGGGAGAAGAGGACACTGGCAGCTTTCCTCTATACCTAGAAGTCATCTCAGCTCTGATCGTGTCTATGATAATAAACTGGGGAGTTTCTAATATAATCTATCAAGTTTTTTATATGAACATAGGCTGGTTGAGGTGCTGTACATTGAATATGTGTATGAAGTGCCATAAGTCTACTGTGTTATGTGCCACTTGTGCAGGGAGTGGGAGACTAGAGGCCCGTCTTGCTCAGGGGCCCACTGAAGGATTCACCTGTACCCCTGTGGGCCAGTCACAGCCTGCCTATCAATACGCCCCGACATGAATTACTGCCAAAATCGTCAGTGGGAAAGAATGTAGTCAATGAATGAAAGTAGTTATACAAGTAGCAAGGTCGCCATTGTGCAGTGTTTTAAATATTTTACGCCAATAAAAGTTACATTTTACCAGTGTAGCAATTTCTCAGTGATAGATAAATAACTGTTTCAGCTATGGCTTGTGTCCGTAACTGCCCCACTACTTCTGCTAATTAATATTAATAATTTATTATTCATTGAACTACTACTACTGCCATTTTTGTCACCACACCTTGGTGCTTAACACTGGTGTCTCAGACCCCTATGGGTCAGCTGCCAACTACACTGGGAATATTCCGACAGGTAGTGGTCTGGTGGGCCCCCTGCAGTGAAGGCCAGATCCCTGTATAGAGATTAAAGGGTGAACATCAGGTAATCGCAAGGATAATGCTCTTAAGACTAGCCCAAAGTCAGACCAGTTACTTGGTACAGTGAGTCCAAAGCCACTGCCCATTACAATAACACTTTTAGGTGTTTTCTGAGAATAAGAAACTTCTTGAAGCTCCTCTGTATTAAAAAATAACTTAATAATAATGTTCAGATTGTGCTCTGGTCCTCCAAAGGTGGCTTCTGTCAGTTCTCCCTACTTCAATGTTTAGCTTATAGAGCAATGACAACCAAGGCTGCCAATAGAAGAAACATCACTTATGAAACTCAAGTAACTTATGAAAGTCCCTTACAGTCATGTGAAATGTCATTGTTACGGTGTCACAGCTGGGGATGGGGGAAACCCTCAGCCGAGCGGTATCAGTAGATGTTTGGTCGCTGCTTGGCCAGGACCACAGGATCAGGGAGCAGGTCACCTCCTAAAGCCTCCCTAATCTGACCCTAACTCCTAGCGGCATGAGCCGACCTTAAAGGTAGGAGGACTCATGCTCTGGAACCTCGAGTCCCTACTAACCCTCCGCAGGTCCCTAAGCTAGGAGCTGGGTAGACTACCTGTTCCTCCTGGACATGGAGGAACAGGAGCCTAGAATGGCCAAGCTGTAAATAAGGGGAAACCAATACAACTTATGGCAGTGGCAGGTACGTGGAAACTACAACCTCACCTACCTGCCACAGACACACAGCCTGGAACCCATGTAAAAGTGCTGTTGTCCACAACAACAGAAATGACAACAGCACACACCATACATCACACGGGAAACCAGGAAACCATAAGGTGCAATAAACAAGCAACCACATACACATAAACATCACATCAGACAAGGTAACATTTTATGACCAAAAGGGTGGCCCCCACTGGCAGTTGGTAAATAACCAGGAGGATGTCTCCAGCAAGCATGGCTGAAGCACCCTCTCTGACTACTGCCTTCCACTGAGGCTTTATAGGGCCAAGAAGCCACACCCAACAGTCAGACACACCCAGTGCACACACACACTAGGAAGGAAGTTAACCCTTCCAACACCAGGGAAGGGAAAACACCAACTCAAAGGGGAAGTGCACACAATAACCCCCGTGCACACCAGACAAGGGAAGTGCACACAAACACACGTTGCCAAGGGCAACCGCACGCATACCTGTTGTCCGCGGCAACCGCACTTGAGGCACACAACTAAGTGCCCCCAGCTGCGGTTGACACAACACCAAACCGCGGGCAACTGCATGCGGCTCCCAAGGAGTCACGGCCGTGACCAAGGGTCGTGACATACGGATGACACATTATCAATCTAGGAGCTAAACACGAGGACAGAGCCTGCACTCAGGTGACCAGTGGAGGACTTCATTATATTACTAAATGTATTATTTATTTAAAAGGGGAAAATTTAACATGGTATCTGAGCTGCAGGCAGCATGTTATTGAGCAGGAGGAGCTGAGCAGATTGATATATAGTTTTGTGGGAAAAGGTTCAACATAACTTATATTTCATTCATTGCTTTTGGGCGTCGGAGTCAAGAAGGAGGTCCTATTAGTGACGGACAACTTTCCCTGTATGACTGTGTACACAGAGCTAGCTGTCAATCACTGATAGGACCGCCTCCTTGATTCAAAGCCCAGAATGAGCAGGACTTTCTACGGAATCCTACAAAAAAATAAAAAATTTGATTGAGATATACAGTCATGTGAAAAAATTAGGACACCCTTTGAAAGCATGTGTTTTTTTGTAACATTTTTAATAAAAGGTTATTTCATCTCCGTTTCAACAATACAGAGAGATTAAAGTAATCCAACTAAACAAAGAAAACTGAAGAAAAGTCTTTTCAAGATCTTCTGTAAATGTCATTCTACAAAAATGCCTATTCTAACTGAGGAAAAAGATAGGACACCCTCACATGTATTCCCTCTTAAATTGGCTCAGATCTCACACAGGTATATCACACCAGGTGCACATAATTAGTAGATCGTTACTCTGCATGTTGAATGAGGCTTGCCCTATTTAAACCTCAGACATTTAGTTTGGTGTGCTCCTGACTGTTGAAGTGAGAGTGAGCACCATGGTGAGAGCAAAAGAGCTGTCAGAGGACTTCAGAAAAAAGATTGTAGCAGCCTATGAGTCTGGGAAGGGATTTAAAAAGATCTCAAAAGATTTTGAAATCAGCCATTCCACTGTCCGGAAGATAGTCTACAAGTGGAGGGCTTTCAAAACAACTGCCAACATGCCCAGGACTGGTCGCCCCAGCAAGTTCACCCCAAGAGCAGACCGCAAGATGCTAAAAGAGGTCTCCAAAAACCCTAAAGTGTCATCTCGAGAACTACAGCAGGCTCTGGCTACTGTTGATGTAGAAGTACATGCCTCTACAATCAGAAAGAGACTGTACAAGTTTAACTTGCATGGGAGGTGTGCAAGGAGGAAACCTTTGCTTTCCAAGAGAAACATCGAGGCCAGACTGAAATTTGCCAGAGATAAAGTTGACAAAGACCAGGACTTCTGGAATAATGTTCTTTGGACAGATGAGTCCAAAATTGAATTATTTGGACACAACAGCAGAGGACATGTTTGGCGTAAACCAAACACAGCATTCCAAGAAAAGAACCTCATACCAACTGTGAAGCATGGAGGTGGAAGTGTCATGGTTTGGGGCTGCTTTGCTGCAGCAGGACCTGGTCAGCTCACCATCATAGAATCCACGATGAATTCTACTGTGTATCAGAAGGTGCTTGAAGAACATGTGAGACCATCAGTTAGAAAATTAAAGCTGAAGCGGAACTGGACCATGCAACATGACAATGACCCAAAACATACTAGTAAATCAACCAAAGATTGGCTGAAAAAGAAGAAATGGAGAGTCCTGGAATGGCCAAGTCAAAGTCCAGATTTGAATCCCATTGAGATGCTGTGGGGTGACTTGAAAAGGGCTGTACGTGCAAGAAACCCCTCAAACATCTCACAGCTGAAAAAGTTCTGCATTGAGGAGTGGGGTAAAATTTCCTCAGACCGATGTCGAACACTGGTAGATGGCTACAAGAACCGTCTCACTGCAGTTATTTCAGCCAAAGGAGGTAACACTCGCTATTAGGGGCAAGGGTGTCCTATCTTTTTCCTCAGTTAGAATAGGCATTTTTGTAGAATGACATTTACAGAAGATCTTGAAAAGACTTTTCTTCAGTTTTCTTTGTTTAGTCGGATTACTTTAATCTCTCTGTATTGTTGAAACGGAGATGAAATAACCTTTTATTAAAAATGTTACAAAAAACCACATGCTTTCAAAGGGTGTCCTAATTTTTTCACATGACTGTATATATATATATATATATATATATATATATATATATATATATATATATATATATCAATCTGCTCAGGTCCTCTTGCTCCATAATATGAAAACCGCTCAGTATTTTCAATGAGACAGGGTTGCTTTAAACAGGTTCTTTAAAGTTAAAAAGACACTTTGAAAATTTGCCTGTTGTAGAACAGAATTGAGCATCCCAGACATTAGTAAAACAGTTTTACAATTCACATATCTTCAGCATAGGTCATCAATATCAGATCGGGAGGGGAAGGCGAATCCCAGCACCCCACGATCAACTGTTTGAAGAGAAAGCAGCCCTCGTACAAGCGCTGCCCTCTCATCATTGTTTACCTGCTCGCCATCTCAATCACAGAGGTGAGCAGGTGTAATTACATCTTAGCCGCCCCATTCACTTCTATGGGACAGCTCTTTAGTATTCAGTTGAACAGGAAGGAGCCGTCCCATTGAAGTTAATGGGGCGTCTGAGATGTAATTACACATGCTCACTGCTGCAGTTGAGATGGTGAGCAGGTAAACAATGAAGAGAAGGCAGTGCTCGTACAAGCGCTGTTTTCCCTTTAAACAGCTGATCGGCGGGGGTGTCGGCAGTCGGCCCCCCCACCTATCTGATATTGATGAATATCAATATAAAAAAGGGGACAACTCATTAAAATGATAATATACTGTATATTTCCCTATGTAATGCTTAAGACCCATGACATTGTTCACACAAATAGTAAGGGCCAGGACTAGGGCTACACAGAGAAAGGGGACACCTAAGCAGTGACATGGGTGTGCATTGTGAAACCTATACCTTCTATTACTTCATCTAGTAAACCAATAAGCGTATCTCGTGAGCTTTATTCTGTACCATCTGTGATACCTAAATTAAACCCAATATGCAGGTTGTAATCAGAGCTGGCCTGGTCTCTCTGCCACGTAAGAGGATAGTAAGGGAGCGAGAAGTCACATCATAATAATTGCACACTAATGTAATATTATAGCGTGAAGTACTGTATTACTATTATAATGAATACTCCCATAAAAATAGCAAAAACTGAAAGAAAAAAAAAAGATGATAGATAGTTGGATAGATATGAGATAGGTAGAGATACAGTAGATAGATATATATGCAAATAAGCACATGACATCACAGCGGTCCATGACATCACAGCGGTCCATGACATCACAATGATGGCTCTTATATGAGAACACCGGACACTATTGGCAGTGCTTATTCTTTTGCTGGAGGGCAAACTACAATATATGGCCAGAGGCAACAGCAGGTATATACAGAGGTTAGACGAGATGACAGATAGATAGATAGATAGATAGATAGATAGATAGATAGATAGATAGATAGATAGATAGATAGATAGATAGATAGAAGAATGAGGCAGCATAGGTAAAAGGTGATGGGCCCGCTTCATTACCCCAAACGCAACATTTCAGCCCAGCTCAATGGCGCCTCTCTCAAGCCCTTTTGAGCTTGGCTGAAACGTTGCGTTTTGAGGTAATAAAGAAGGTCTTCAAGTGGAATTTGTGGACTTTCAACCAACCGTCTTGGGAAGGATTGCCCCATTATTTTCTCATCTCTGAGACAGTGCTGCTGTTGTATTTGTTGTCTATGAACGATGCCCACAAAATATACTTTAGACAGTTATGAAGTGGTTAAACAATGCTTACAAAGTTGAGCAAAAATGTGGTTTTAAGCGATTTGATGCTCTAATTTTTGCAAATGATTGTCATGCAGTATACAGCACTAAAACCATGTACAGTCTGATAAGATGATACGGCTGCACCCAGTTCCCACCCAAGACATTCAAGTAACCCCCAGGAGGCATTCAGTTTGGACTGATACAGTTTTGATGGTGGCACATAACTACACGTCCCAGCAGGCCCAGAGGGCAGGTAAAAGGGAATGAGTAGTCCAGTCTTGGCTTCTCCCTGGCGGCAGCAGGACCCAGTAGTCCGTAGTGTGGGCCATTGTGCTGTACATGGCAGAAATTGTGATATATTATGTGTGCTGGACACTGGGATTGTCCTGGCTTACTGGTAGGTCACAGAGATGACTCCCATCCACCCCACTGTCAGTGCAGCAGCCCCGGCCTGTCCACACATCACAGCCCCTCAGCTGGGCATGCTACATTAACCCTTTGCTAGCAGTGTGCTGGTTCACTCAGTAACCCTTTGTATGCTGCACACAAATGAGAATGTCCCACCCATCTACCAGTAGTCCCTGGCCATCCACACATCACAGCCTCTCAGCTGGGCCGTGCAGCCGGCTTTCTGCATTAACCCTTTGCTACCTGCCTGCAGTCAGTAACCCTTTGTATGCCACACACAATAGAGGATGCCCCCATCTACCAGTAGTCCCTGCCCATACACACATCACAGCCTCTCAGCTCGGCCATGCCACTGGCTTTCTGCATTAACCATTTGCTACCAGCGTGCAGGTTGACTTAGTAACCCTTTGTCTGCTGCACACAATACAGGATGCCCCCCATCTACCATCTGCCCATACACACATCACAGCCTCTCAGCTGGGCCATGCAGCCGGCTTTCTGCATTAACCCTTTGCTACCTGCCTGCAGTCAGTAACCCTTTGTCTGCTGCACACAATACAGGATGCCCCCCATCTACCATCTGCCCATACACACATCACAGCCTCTCAGCTCGGCCATGCCACTGGCTTTCTGCATTAACCCTTTGCTACCTGCCTGCAGTCAGTAACCCTTTGTATGCTGCCCATGATAGAGGATGCCCCCCCCCCCCCCCATCCACACATCACTGCCTCTCAGCTCGGCCATGCCACTGGCTTTCTGTATTAACCATTTGCTACCAGTGTACAGTTGCAGTCAGTAACCCTTTGTCTGCTGCACACAATACAGGATGCCCCCCATCTACCATCTGCCCATACACACATCACAGCCTCTCAGCTCGGCCATGCCACTGGCTTTCTGCATTAACCATTTGCTACCAGCGTGCAGGTTGACTTAGTAACCCTTTGTATGCTGCCCATAATAGAGGATGCCCCCCCATCTACCATCTGCCCATCCACACATCACAGCCTCTCAGCTCGGCCATGCTGCCTGTAGCCGGCTTTCTGTATTAACCATTTGCTACCAGTGTACAGTTGCAGTCAGTAACCCTTTGTCTGCTGCACACATCACAGCCTCTCAGCTGGGCCATGCAGCCGGCTTCCTGCATTAACCCTTGGCTAACCAGCCTGTAGTTTCACTCAGTAACCCTTTGTATGCCGCACACAATAGAGCAGCCCCTGCAGTGGCACAGCAGCCTAGCCCAGCCTCCCAGGCAGAGTAACCCTTTGCACGCCGCAGACAGGAGAGGATGCCCCCGGTCTGCCAGTACATGTGTGCTGTGTGAGCAGAGGAGCCGCAGCCGCTGACGGGGGAGGGATCTCCTCACCTCCTGATCACGGCTGCTCTCTCCTCCTGCTCCCATCTACATTCAAATCCTTAACGTATTTTCTCTGTTTCCCTCCTCCTCTTCTCCTGTCTCCTTCTGCCTTTTCTTCTCCTCCCCTCCCCCTCCTCTGTGGCACCTTCTTCCTTCCCCCCCTTTTTTTGGCTCTGATTTACCCACTGCATTAGCTCGCCGGGCAACCCTGTACACCGCTCACCCCTTAATGGCGGCATCTTCAGAGGAGGAGACTGATCGGCGACCCATTAGGAGAGTCCGGTCAAAAAGTGACACCCCTTATCTGGCAGAAGCGAGGATCTCCCTGAACCTGGAGACAGGTAAGAACCTCCCAGCCCTCCTCTTTCCTCCCAGGAGCTGTCCTTGCCTCCAGTGCTGAAATCTGCCTGCAGCCTCTTTGTGTCAGATGACCCCCATGTCCTCACTGCTGAAAAGAAACTTGACAAGGTGCAATGGGTTCTCCTTGCTCCATCACCATGACAGGTGACCCTTTGGGACCCACAATGTAAACTGTCCTAGAGCTCAGGTGTGAATTGTCTCCAGTCTTCCTTCCAGACACCTTGATTGACTTGAGATTGCCAGTTCTTCTTGCTGTATGACCATGAATCACGAGAACTGGGAAATTGCAGCTGGCATTTCAGATGGCAAATGCAATAAGGCACTAGCTGGCATGAATATGATAAGGCCAGCAGCAGAATATGTGCCATGGAAGGAGACTGCTGGAAATGCAGTAGGTGACCGCTTGGAGTGTTATTAGGCGGCATGGCATAGTTATAGCAGTGCTGATCACAGGACCCATGCTCCAGGCGGGTATACGGGTAGAGCTGGGAGCACTTTTTCTTGGTTTATGTAAAACCTGTTGACTGCCATGTGACGTTCCGCCTGGTCACGCTCTGCTAATGTGGCCGGGACAGTCGCTGCCACTGTTCCCTCCAAGCCGTGTTCTCTGGAATGGAAAGAGTAAAAAATTCTAAATTCTGCTCCAGGTAAAGCTGTTAGTTAGGCCTTATGCACACAGTCCACAAATCGCGGAACCGCGCAACGTGCATCCCGGCTGTGTGTATGCCGCCGTTATTTTCAAACACCTCTAGAAATGTTCTATCCTTGTCTGCAAAACGGACAAGAATAGGACACGTTCTGTCTTTTTTCGGGGCCATCAGAATCTTTTGAGGCCCCATTGAAATAAATGGCTCCGCATCGGATCCTCAAAATAATGCGGATCGGATGCGGACCGAAACTACGGTCGTGTGCATGAGGCCTTAGTATGTTGTTTGAGGGCAGGTCACATGACAGATTTTGACCACTTCCAAATCCGCTGCTTATCGTACGGCAGAAATCGCTGTGGTTTGGCATGCATGGTGCAGTCCTGCTCTCGGTTTAGCGTCACTGAATGGCAATAAACCGCAAGCAGGCTCCTGATTCGGCTTTCCGAGGTTTCCACCAAAAAAGGATGTGTACATTCTTGGCGCACTCTAGAAGGCCGCATGAGAAAAATCCTCAGCTGCATAAATTGCGGCACGGCCTTCCATCGAAAAGCGTGGGAGGCGGTTTCCGCTCTGATTCAGTGCGGTTTTCGGCACTGATTCCGCTCTGAAACCCATGACAAAAAAACAATGTGTAAACAAACTCTTAAAGGGGTTTTCCAAGATTTTTATACTGTCCTCAGGATAGGTCATCAGTATCTGGGCAGGAGGGGGACCCCTTCCGATTAGCAGTGCTCCTGTGAACGCCGTGGCCTTCTCTATGCTCACCAAGCACAGTGCTGTACATAGTATAGCGGCTGTGCTTGGTATCACGCTCAGCGCCATTCACTTCAATAGGGCTGAGCTGCTGCTAGGCCACGTGACCTGAGAGAAGGCCTTGGCACTACTGCAAGCACTGCTGATTTCTCAAACGGCTGATCGGCGGGGGTCCCGGGTGTCGGACCCACACGATCAGATACTGATGACCTATCCTGAGTATGGGTCATCAGTATAAAAGTCTCAGAAAACCCCTTTAAGGCCTCATGCACACGACCGTATGAATTGTGCGGTGTGTAAAAACCGGTTCCGCAAAAAATATGGATGACATCCATGTGCATTCCGTATTTTGCGGAACGGAACAGCTGGCCCCTAATAGAACAGTTCTATCCTTGTCCGCAATGTGGACAATAATTATAGGTCATGTTCTACTTTTTTTTGGGAGCGGACATACGGAAACAGAATGCGCACAGAGTAAATTCCGTAATGGTTTCGTATATGGTCTGCAAAGAAAAACGGAACAGACACGGATAGAAAATACGTTCGTTTTGCGTGAGGCCTAAAGCTCTAATTTCCGGAGCACAATGCTTAGAGGGGACACTGACCGATGTGGAGGGTTAACCTGGATATTTTATACAAATGGCCATTCTAATGGAGGCAGCCATGGCCTACAAGGTGGTCCGCTATAATGGCTAGCTAATGGCCTAATGTCTCATTGTGAATATATCAGGATTAGGGATCAGAACTGGTCATTATATTTCACAGCTGCTGTGAGATCAGAAGTGCAAAAATAAGCAACGCAGAAGGTTAATTTTGTCTTAAAAATACTTTTTTAAATCTGCTGGGTTGAATGAAAGGATATGTTGCCATGGTGATTGAAGAGCTCGGAGACAATCGCTTACAGAGCAGTCAATCAGATCTGGAGTCTCGCGTGTGTATGTTATGTTGTTCATTCATGCAGTCAGATTGTAGACAGAGGCGCTCGTTTCATTAATTAGGCAGCAATGCTTGACAGGCAATGTACTCATTAAGATCTGTGTAAAATGCCTATGATGCTGCTGAATGGGGTTTGGTGCTACTACTAGTGGCCTAGCATTTCCATGTACTAATACTCCCAGCAGGACACCGCCTACGTATTGTATGATGAGGCATTGGTAACATTTGAACCTTAACACTACTTTAGGGGCACATTTATCTAAAACCATCCTTGTTCCCCTCAGCAACCAGCTCAGCGCACCTTTCATTTTATCACAAACAGCTGCCTGGTTGCTAATGGCAACCAAAGACAGTTTTAATAAATGAGGCCTTCTTCTTCGAATGATATGTTTTTTAATTAAAGGAGTTGTCCGACCATAAGGACCTATACCCTATCCGCAGAACAGGGCATACATATCTGATGAGTGGGGCAGGGGCGTAGCTATAGGGGAAGCGGCTGCTTTGGGGCCCTGACCCAGAAGGGGGCCCATCCAGGAGGAGGACTAAAAGATTTTGTCAGGGCCCCTCAACAGTATTACACAATGAAATTATATACAGTACGGATGGAACAGCTGCCGGGCCTGGTCTGAGAGGGCGATCTTTACTAGCCACAGGAATGGGGGCGGCATGAAAGGAAGGGGTTGCCAAAAAATTACTGGGGGATGCGGGCCCCATTCAAAAATTTGTTGTGGGGCCCAGTCATTTCTAGCTACGAGTGGGGGTTCGACAGTTGGGTCTACGGAGTGAATGCATGTGTGCTGCCTCTCCATTCAACTCTAAGGGAGCGCTGTATTCATCTTCTCTTCAGCAGACCCGTAGACTGGACCAGCATCGTACATGCATGACCATGACTCCATTCTCTCCAGGGAGTTTAACACCGCTTTATTGTGGTCGGTAGGGGTGCTATTGGAGGGAACCCCCCGATGAGATATGTATCCCCTATCCTGTGGATGGTGATAAGCTATTATGGTGGGCCAACCTCTTTAAAAAGGGGTTTCGAAATTCAATGGGGGGAGATTTATCAGAACTGGTGCATAGGAAAACTAGCCTAGTTGCCCATAGCAACCAATCAGACTAATTCTTTCATTTTCCAAAGGAGCTCTGCAAAATGAAAGGTGGAATCTGATTGGTTGCTATGGGCAACTAAGCCAGTTTTTCTTTACACCAGTAACCCCAATGTGATTTTTAAAGTACACACACACAGTGGGACCTGTTAATGGGAGCTTACTTACCTGCTCCCTGGCACTTAGTTCTTGTCTGTGATGTGAATCCCAGGCTGTCTTCTCCAGACTTCTGGTCTGTGCAGGTACCAGAAGTCTGGAGAAGACAGCCCGGGAGATACGAAGCTGGATCCGAGTGCCAGGGAGCAGGTAAGTATCTCCCCTTGACAGGTCCCTTTGGGTGAGGGGGTAATTTACAAAATACATTGAAGTTGAAAACGCCCTTTCAGGGATTGTCTGGGACTTTACAGGGCAAAATTTTGCAATACATAGGGTGAAATTGATCATTCTCCTTGCACCTTAACTAAATGGACTTTAGCCCAGAGAACCACTTCTAGGTCAGTGGAGGAGAAATGGAATCAGCAGTGAATCCCTCTCAGCATTCTGTTTGCAGATAGTGGACGTTCAGGCGGCCTGCCCAGTGAGCACTCTTCTTTCTACCATCTCTTGTCTCCTACCTTGATGAGTGGACCTGTCATGGTCTCCAATATCTGTGATGTGCAGTTGTAACCGGTGTTAGGGTGGAGTTTTGCAAATGTAAAATGGTAAATCAGCTCCACGTGTAGGATCCCTATATGGGTGAATCTGAACAGTCCCCAATCAGTATGTTTTCCTTACCACACGGGTATGCAGACCCCATGTAGATGGGCACCTATAAGACTCACTGCTGATGAAGCCGTGTGTGATACCACAATGAAAATATATGGGAAAAACTCCAGTGAAGTGTACCCACACTGTAATCCTCAGGTGGTAGGCACTTGGATGGCCATCATTTATTTGTTCTGTGTTTTTTATGACATTGTATGATTTTTCTTTCTAAAAAAAGAAAAGAAATTAACTGAAGAACAAATACCCAGTAAATCATTGGTTTTTCATGACCTGGTACAAGTGTTTAATGAATGGCTTCATCCGCGTCTTCAGGCGTCGGTACAGTGTCTGTGGGTGGCTTCAGATGACCACTTTCCCCAGAGTCTTGTTGTGGAGCATTATAAAATTATTATGAAATTTGTCCCCTTGACTATGGCTATAATTGTGGTTATTAGTTTTGGTACTACTGCAAATTTCACAAAAGGGAACATTTTGGTTCTAAATAGAGCTATTCTCATCTGGCAACCAATAGAGGATTGCTTTTAGAATAGATTATCCATAATTGTGTCATGATGGCTGACCTTTAGGCTACATTCACACGACCATAGTGTTTTGCGGTTCGCAAATTGCAGATCCGCAAAACACAGATATCGGCTGTTGTGTTCCGCAATTTGCGGACTGTACATGGCTGTGACTATGATAGAAAATGCCTATTCTTGTCCGCAACTACAGACAAGAATAGGACACGCTCTATCCTTTTTTTGGGGGGGCGTGTAATGGAACTATGGATGCGAACAGCACACCGTGTGCTGTCCATATCTTTTGCGACCCCACTAAAATAAATAGGTCCGCACCCGTTCCAGTAAATTGCGGAACGGATGTTGACTCATTCATACAGTCGTGTGAATGAGCCCTTGGATTGATGATTGTCTAGACTAGCTGCAATTGATGAAAGCTATGAGACCAGGGCAGGTTTTTTTTTTTTTCAGTTTCTGGGTGTAAACAAGAATGTTTCTATTCACTAAATGCAAGCAGATATGTTGCAATATTTCAATACACTAACTGCAATAGGCAACACATGACATAACTTTTTGTTATACGATGATTTAATATTACATATAATTTGGTCTCAATATTTCAGGCTATAAAGATCTGTATAAGGCCTCTTTTACACTGGCGTGAGCGCCCCGTTGCCGTATTGCGGACCGCATTTGCGGATCCGCAATACACGGGTGCCGTTCCGTGGGCATTCTGCATCACGGATGCGGACCCATTCACTTGAATGGGTCTGCAAATCCGGAGATGCGGAATGGTACGGAACCACGGAACAGAACCCTACGGAAGCACTATGGAGTGCTTGCGTAGGGTTTTGTCCCGTACTTCCGGTCCGCAAAAAGATAGAACATGTCCTATCTTTTTCCGGAACAGCCGGATCGCGGACCCATTTAAGTGAATGGGTCCGTGATCCGCTGCGGCTGCCCAACGGACTGTGCTCGTGTATTGCGGCCCGCATTTTGCAGGCCGCAATACAGCAACGGGCCGCACACGCCAGTGTGAAAGAAGCCTAACACTGGTCCTCAACCTGCAGGGCGCATAACCTAGGGTATGTCAGGAGCAAAAAATCTAAGTGCTAAGTGATAGAGCACTAATGTGTGTATCTCACTGTCACCATCATCAACAACATAATCCCCCTCCTACACAGGACTGCCCAGGGAAACAGTAGGGGTTGTGGTAGGCTGTTGTGATTGTATCTGGCTGACACAATATTATGGAGGTCTGAAGTCTGTAAATAGGGGTTTTTAATTTTTAAGGAGGTCAGATCTGGGTTTTGAAATTTTTAAGGGGTCTGAAAACAGGAAGGACTGTTCTGAGGACTGTATAATGGGGAAGGGGGGGGAGTTCTGGCCTGAGGTTTATACAAAGAGCATGTGGCCTGGAATATATGGAGAAAATTTGGCATCCCTTATGTCCCAGAATACTGGCACCAAAATCTGGCAAAGTGCAAGTCTACGCCAGGAATGTGGCATAGATTATGGCGTAAATCTGGCGCACACAGACCTGCAAAGAAGCAACACAAATATTAAGAAGTGTGCTCCTCTGAAAGGGAACCTGTCACCACGGAATGTAGTGCAATATGCAGGCAGCAGGTTATAGAGCAGGAGGAGCAGAGCAGATTGATATATTTGGTTTTATGGGAAAAGATTCAGTAAACATGTAATTTATACATTTAAACCTCTGCTCTTTGTATGCATCAGAGTCATGTGGACGGTCCTACTCAGTGATTGACAGGTAACTCTGCATGGCTAGGCATACAAGGTCAGTAGGACCTCCCACATGACTCAAATGAATAAAAAGAGCAGAGATATAAATGCATAAATTACATGTTTTACTGACTCTTTTCCTATAAAACTATATATCAATCTGCTCAGCTCCCCCTGCTCTATAACATCCTGCCTGCGCATTTCAATGCCTTTTCGCGGTGACGGTTCCCTTTAATAATTGTGTTGCAACAGATGTGAGTGAAGAGAGATAAAGACAAGTGTGTAAAACGTCAGTCTTGATAAATGTCCCCTATTATCTTTATTTAGGATATTTGGTGCGTAGATTATATTTATTTTTGAGTCTGCTGAAGGGGGTCGTATGTACTATTTGTCATTTACGTGCCATCTGTTGGGGGAGTCTCCTATATAATCAGTGTCGCATAAACCACATTTTGTTCCCCTCTTCTGGGTATAAGCCAGGGTGCAGTGCTGGGGTCGTCCAATAGCAGACACCCATGATATCTAAAAGACCCCATTAACCAATTATAGGATCCATTGCGGTTCAAAGAGCAAATACAACTAACTGTGCACACGCACAATAATGGATAACTAAATAAGATTTTATTAAGCCATAAGTCACACTGAACACAAAGCCAATAGTTCAAAAACAGTTACAATTCATAGATGCACTACGGGTGAACCTCTCAACAGCTCAGACCCATGATAAAAGCCTCATGAACACCGCCGTTTTGCGGCCGTTCCGTGCATTGGCGACCGGGACGTATCGATTCAAGCAAATGAGTCCGCATCCGTGATGCGGGGAGCATACGGCCAGTGCCCGCATATTGCGGACCCAGTGTTTGCGGGCCGCAATATGGCTACGGCCGGGCAACGGGCATGAGGCCAAAGTCAGATTTTATACAGCCCAATAAGTGATTGATACCCTACTCCCCTTTTTTCAAAAGGAGCAAGAATTAATTAAAGAAAAAAAAGAATAAAATGTACCATGAAAACAAGCATATTGTAAAGTACGGAGAACAGTTTCTCTGATAGTAAAGTAAGTCATAGTAACAATGGTTTTTGTGCAAAGTGCAAGTCACAGATTATACAAATCCTAAATGTATAATAAAATAGTAGAATTTCCATATTAGAAATAATCCAAAACTATTGTGTTTCGCCCGGCACAATGGCGGCCACCATTTTACAGATCAGAAGACAGTGAAGAAGGCATCTGCTACCAAAAAGGGATAATTTTTGGCACTTGGAAAAGGGAAAAGATAAGTATAAGAGCCTCACAGTGTCTCCTGGACCTTTGGGGTCCACTATGGCTTCAGAGACTGGGCCCACAAATGGTCCTCTGTCACTCTGGTGGGCAAGTACGACACATAACCATACAGTAGGCTTACGAATTTATAGTTCTGTGCTGGGTTTTGTCACAATGCCAACTTCAATAATCTAATTTATTCAGATTATAGCATAAAGTTGTGATATTCAGGGAAAATAAGAGCTCAATGTGGTTAAACGTGGCCTTAAGTAGTCGCAAGATGTGTGTTTGTGACTTTTTAAATGCAACTTTTTTAGGGAAAAGAAGTCACGAGTGCCTCTTTTTATGCCACCCTCACCACTTTTCCAAAAAGGGGATGGAACAAGGGCAGGATAGGGGCGTAGCCAACACACAAGACAAATTTATATTCATTTATACCAGCTCTGAGGTGTCGTAGATTCCTGTTTAGGCGCTTGGACTGCGGGAGGATGCACCTAATTTATGGCGAGGCATGTGACTTGTCATAAATCTGTTGTATCCTCCGGCAGCGCACAGAAAGTGCGGTTCTTGATAAATCTCACCTTACGTCCTTAAAGGGAGTCTGTCACCACATTTTAGCATGTTAGACCGTTAAAATAGGGTTATGTGATCCAGCCAGAACATAAAAACGGTACCTTTGTTGTAGAAAACGGACTTTTCTTTTTGCCGAAAATGAACTTATAAGATTATGTTCTGAGCCCTCTCAAGTGCCCAGGGCGGTCTCTCAATCCTCGGAGCCCCAGGCAGGCACCTCCTAAACGGCTCATAACCCCGCCCTCCGTGCGCCTCTGCCCGCCCGTTTACTCCCCTCCCCTGTCCTTTTCCACTGCTGCTGTGCGGTCCAAATCGTAGCGGGCGCATGCGCAGTAGGTATTGCGATGCCCTGCCAGGAGCGGGCATCGCATTGCGCATGCGCCCGCTACGATTTGGACCGCACAGCCGCAGTGGAAAAGGACAGGGGAGGGGAGTAAACGGGCGGGCAGAGGCGCACAGGAGGGCGGGGTTATGAGCCGTTTAGGAGGTGCCTGCCTGGGGCTCCGAGGATTGAGAGACCGCCCTGGGCACTTGAGAGGGCTCAGAACATAATCTTATAAGTTCATTTTCGGCAAAAAGAAAAGTCCGTTTTCTACAACAAAGGTACCGTTTTTATGTTCTGGCTGGATCACATAACCCTATTTTAACGGTCTAACATGCTAAAATGTGGTGACAGACTCCCTTTAATTCATAAAGATCAACATATTAAGGGTCCATTCACACGTCCGTAGTGTATTGCGGATCGCAATACACCCGGCCGGCACCCCCATAGAAATGGCTATTCTTGTCCACAATTGCGGACAAGAATAGGACATGTTCTATTTTTTTTCCGGAGCCACGGACCGGCAGTTCGGTGCTGCGCTCCGGAAATGCGGATGCGGACAGCATACTGAGAATGAATGGGTCTGCACCCGTTCCGGATAATTGCGGAACAGGTGCGGACACATTCTACGGACGTGTGAATGGACCCTTAGACAAATTTAAAGAGAACCTGTCACCTCTCCTGACATGTCTGTTTTAGTATCGACCTGAACTCCCCATGTCAGAGATTGACAGAGCATAGTCCCTACAGGAGGGCTGATTCCGGGTGGGCTGATGCCCATGTCCTCCTTGCTGTTGCTGGCTGGTTACATAATGATCTGATGCTATTAACACTGGGAGCATCAGGTACTTATGCACCTGGCCAGCGGTCACAGATGCCCTCCTAGATTCAATTGTACGGCTGTCTTCAGGAGGGTGATACAGTGGTGGGGAACAGAGTCCATGGCTCCCTGCCTGCTGTTCATCCTCATAAGCCAAAGGCCACTATATGAGGCAGTGTACAAATGGTGCAGGGACATCAGGCCGTAGGCTGGAAAAGGCCTGTGGTCTGCACCAGAGTCGGTGGCTTGGAATGGCATTCAGGTATTTATTTTTTCTTCTTTCCTTGCCCATTTGGGGAGCATACTACTGGGGGCACTGTAGGGGTCATTACTAGGGAAAGTCCAGACAGCATACTGAAGGTAGGGCTGTCTTGTTGCTGTGGCCCGCATCTCATATCCTAAACCTCCTGCTTCATATCTTAAAGGGGTTGTCTCACTTCGGCAAATAGAATTTATTATGTAGAGGAAGTTAATACAAGCCACTTACTAATGTATTGTGATTATCCATATTGCTTCCTTTGCTGGCTGGATTAATTTTTCCATCACATTATGCACTGCTCATTTCCATAGTTATGACCACCCTGCAATACATCAGAGGTGGTCATGCTTGCACATTATAGGAAAAAACACCAGCCTCTTTGGTGGTCAGGACCGTAGGAGTGGGCGTAGGCCAGTGCATTTTCCTATAGTGGGCAAGCACGACCACCACTGCTGGATTGCGGAGTGGTCATAACCATGGAAATGGCAGTGTATAATGTCATGGAAAAATGAATCCATCCAGCAAAGGAGGCAATATGGACAATCACAATACATTAGTCAATTCTTTGTATTAACTTCCTCTACATAATAAATGCTATTTGCTGAAGTGGGACAACCCCTTTACTTAGAGACAACTGTAGGGGAAGGAGCAAGGAACATGACAGCTTCTGGGGCTGTATATTGTGCTACCCTATGGTATTGCTGCCCCACCTTCTGTCAATTTGGACCCACCTACAACATGGGGCCATTTTTTTGGTCCCAGGGCCAATTTAAGTTTCCAGTCTGCCCCTGCCCCATGTACTTTGCATATACAGTATCTCTGAGTTCTGCAATTCATTTGTCATTAATATTAGAAATTTATGAATAAACCAGCAGGTGACTGTTTTTTAATAATCAGCTAACGTTTTTTTAAAAAGCAAAAAAATGTCCGACAGTGCAGTGTGTTTTTCGATAGGCTGTTTGTGACCGCCGGCCACCAAACATTTACCCATAGCCATATGCTGTACATTGCTGTAACTTTGACATTTCTAATACTGTCTTGGCGTTAAAGCGGTTGAAAGGGGTTGCACACAGTCCTAGGGGACCTCAGAGTGTCATACACGACTTTTCAGGACAGTTGGGACACTTACGATTTGGACCGTATATATTTGGACCAAATCGAATCTGATAGCTGTTTAGACCGAATATGACCTAAAATGAATTTTGTGGAATTTGCTCATCTCTACCACCACCATCTGTGATGAGATCACACTGCACGGTATAAGATCTATTACATACTATATGACTTACAGGAATTTTCTGGTCTAGAAAACTTATTTTTTTATTTAAAAACAGTTAACAGTTAACAGAGGAGGGTCCACTGTTCAGGTCCTCTATTGGCCAGAACTTCTAGAAGGAACATCTCTCTCTCTGGAGGACCTGTCCTGTTCATGC
Organism: Bufo gargarizans; assembly: GCF_014858855.1. Taxonomy (NCBI): domain Eukaryota; kingdom Metazoa; phylum Chordata; class Amphibia; order Anura; family Bufonidae; genus Bufo; species Bufo gargarizans. Next base: position 331,003,436 of record NC_058084.1, read on the forward strand.
ATGGACAGACCATTCATTTCTACAATTGTGGTCAGCTTATCATTGTGGTTGCGTTTAACAAAATGAGATTGAACAACCCTATTTAGTCCTTTTTTATAAGGTTGCAGCTTTTAGAATAATTACATTATTGCACAATTTTCTTGATGCTTAATAGAAAATGGAGTGCAGCCAACAACACGATTCGTACATATGTTCCCATCACTTTGTTTTGTAATAGAGAACTGCGCTAATTACTTGTCCCTGCCTAGTTATCTCCATCTTGTCTCTCAACATGTCAAATCGTAAAGAGACTTTTGGGTCACAGTCATGTCCCATATACCAGACTATGAGAATTTGTAGATTATTGGGCTCTGGATTTTTATGTATGATCTTTGGGTAAGAATACTGTGATTTCAATGAAATATATTACGTGTAAAGACTGATGTGGAAATGTAATAGAGCTAGCTAAGGATCAGCTTTCTTGCCGTAGCAGTAATGGAACTATTTGTCTTGAAGGACTCAACTGCGGACAGTGAAGAGCAAGAGTCAGCATTTTCATTTTCTCTCTGCAAAATGACAGTCATCAGACTATATGTGTTTACACTCTGATAATATTACAAGGGAAGAAAATCCTAAAATATTATTGTGCTGTTTGTGCTGATTTAGGCAAGTTTGGGAGAAGTTTATACAGATTACAAATGAACAGTTGACTGTTTCAGCTGAAGAAAGGTAATCACACATATTATAGATACTATGGGGGTCATTTATTAAGGCTACTTTCACACTAGCGGCAGGATGGATCCAACAGGCTGTTCACCCTGTCAGATCCGTCCTGCCGCTATTTCGCCGGACCGCCGCTCTGTCCCCATTGACTATAATTGGGACGGGGCGGAGCTCAGGCGCAGCACAGCGAAAGGCCGCTGGACTAAAAGTACTGCATGACCGACTTTTTAGTCAGGCGGCCTCTCACCGCGAACTGCTGTGCTGCGCCGGAGCTCCGCTAGGTCCCCATTATAGTCAATAGGGACGGAGCGGCGGCACGGCGAAATAGCGGCAGGAAGGATCCGACAGGGTGAACAGCCTAAGGCTGGCGTTTTAGATGCCGGTCTTAATAAAGCCCTGCTCTGGCGGGGCTTTATTAAGATGCCTCTTCATAACTTCAGCGGATCCTCCGCCGCTTCTAAATATGAGCCAGCTTCCTCGCTGTCTTACATTTAGACCTTTTTCTACACCTGAAACAAGCGTAGAAAATGGTAAACAAGACGGGGGTCCCCACCAACACCACGCCCACTTTTATAGACCTGGAGTGAGCGGGGGGAAGTCACAGATTGCTGCACAACTAACAATTGCGCCCCAATCTGCTCCTGAAATACGCGTATTTCCACTTGATAAATGACCCCCAATGTCTATTGCATAGGTCTGCACTGATGGTCATGTGCAATTCTGCAACAATTTTTGTTGCTATGATTCATTTAAACTTCATAAAAAAAAAAATGTAAATCTGCTTTCCCCCCTGACATGGAAAATGTGAGGCTCTCCTCAGCTCTTACTAACATCTTCAGTTAGGTTTTCTTCTTTCTCTTATTTCTTTTTCTTCTATTTATTTTGTCACCTACAGTTGTTCTTTTTGGTCCTCATTTTCCATTTGCTCCATCCTTTGCGCCATCCCCTTGAGGTGCTTGGTCTTCTCTCCTGTTTAATGCACTTGATGGTTTCCTCCACCAGTATATGAAATTTAAGGTCTGTTGTGGGTTAGGGTACTTTCATACTAGCGGCAGGACGCATCCGACAGGCTGTTCACCCTGTCGGATCCTTCCTGTCTCTATTTCGTCGTGCCGCCGGACTGCCGCCCATTATAGTCAATGGGGACGGAGCGGCAGTCCGGCGGCACGGGGAAATAGCGGCAGGACGGATCCAACAGGGTGAACAGCCTGACTGATCCGTCCTTCCGCTAGTGTGAAAGTAGCCTTAGTTGACATGCCCGGAAAGTTTATTGGGTTTCAGTGATGGAATCTGACTTCACACAGAGTTTTTAAATTCTGATTCCAAGGTAGAAGCTGCTTTGGAATCATCGTGGAAAATGCCTTAAATCTGCCTCCTATTGTTTTCAATTGGAGACAATATGCTGAAAAAGAAGAGCCTTATCCTATCTTGCTGTGGTTTTAATGCTGACACCAGTGCTAAATTTGCATTTTTATATATTTTTTTAAAATCTTTTTTAAACCTTTTAAAAAAAAAACTTTTTGAATCTCTTTTAAGTCCCCTTAGGGGTCTTGAATATGCATTCTTCAGATCGCTTCTCCTATACACTGCAATTAATTATTATTGCAGTGTATGGGAGATTCACTGTGTCCGTATGGAACCCTACTACCTGCAGGCCTCCATAAGAACTACAGCTGTAAGAGTCTCAGATTCTTCAGTGGCCAAGGCTATCACAGAGAAGGAACAACGTATTTGATATCCCCACAGGGAAGCCGTTTGACCATGGCATCTGAGAGGCTAAATGCCTGCGATCTGCGTTATCATAGACATTTCCTCCAGGTGTCTGCTGTTTTAAACCCAGCAGCCACTCTGCTCTGGAGCAGGTGCCATCTTTAAAGACTTTACCGCCAACATATATACATAGATGTTATTTAATTTAGCGGCTCACCCTCTTTCTTGCTCTGGATAAAGGTGCTCTGGCTCTATGACTCACCACGTCAATCTCAATAAAATGTATTATAAATATAGACAGGCACACTTAATTTGGAATAATCCAGAGATCTTTAGTCGATATCATCCACATAGTCCTTTATGTTTATAAAAATATATATATATTTTTTCTTAATAAGAATAAGAATAATGTGACTTAAAATACTTAAAATCCTGATACCCCTCTATTTGCCGTATATGGGGTAAATATGTTAGGTCTCCCTTTACTCCTACACATAGATCTAATCTGAGACTATATAAATAGTATCTATCCCCTATATATACCCCTTCTGGTCCAATTGAATGCTGGATTAGTATTCAGCTGATATTATAGTTCAAAAAATGTTCAGGATTAGGTCAATCCTGAACATAGTTTGATCTATAATATCAGCTGAATACTAAGGCCGCCTCCTGAGCTGTGATAGGAAGACCATGGACACGCCCCCTTAGCTTAGGCAGAAAAGACACTCCCCTGAGCTGCCAGCTTGATATAAATCAATGAATGAGGAGATCTCTGGATCCATGTGAGGTACAGGGCTGGTTCTAGCTTTGTTAGGAAGAGATTGGCATTTACTATATGATGTCTGATTTTCATTGTTTACATTAGTCACGGGATAACCCCTTTAAGCTAGTCAAAATAATGGTGACTACACCTGTACATAGGACCTCTTTATATATGGATCCTTTAAACGCATGACAGTGATCAAAATATGCTGAAATCTAATCTACCATAGGGTCTGATGGTTTTCCATAGTTTTTATGACTCCAAAAAAATGTATAAGAATTGATAGTATTCATAGATCTACAGTATTGCATTCAGAGACGTGCATTTTATGGTATAAATCTCCTTAGTAACCTGTGTGGTTGACCCTTGCAGTGACTACACATAGGTTTCATTAGCTCTCGCTATTTATATTTCATAGACAATCATAATCAATAGTGGATCAAGTGTAGGGCAATGAGTCAATGGTAACTAACAGAAACTCAATATGGCTTGTTGCAGTAAAATATTTAATGACTTTCAGGTTGCAAAAATAGAATCTTGTAAATTAATAAAGGTCAAAGACACAAAAAAACAGTTAAACAACCTGTATTTACTAAGGTGAAAGGTTATTTAAAGTTAGTAAGCGTTATTAGCTCTGATGATTGGATTCGGAAAAGCTGAGTGGCTTTCACTGCTAAGCTTCATAAAGTCTATATAAATTAGGTGTCCATCTGTTACGAGTTGTTCGGCAAATCTGAGACCATGGAACAACATTGCCCTATTCCTGGCCTCTAATGATCTCTGGGCAGATAACAGAGTTTACGGAATAAACAGATACAATTTAAGAATTTCTGACATTTTTGTAACTTTATTTTCTTTTTGAAATAAGAATGCACTATGTGATGTAAAGTACAGATGTAGCAATCCTCTTTTTTATTCTTCAGTAAGCAACGGCAAGAAACTTTTATAAGACTTTTTCAACAGCTTTGAGTGGCTTTTGTGGCGTGATATTACACCGTAGTGTATATAGAACTGCTACATCTGTAGCTGCAGAAAGGAATGGAGGGAGAAGGTAGCGGAATAGTTCTATATCCTTACTACTAAGGGCTCATGCACAGGGCTGGTCAGCATCTGATCCGCGTTTTTTGCAGGATGGATGCGAATCCATCCATCTCAAAGGAGCAGCAAAAGATGCGGACAGCACACATTCCGCAGCCCCACAAAGAAAAAAAAATATGTCCTATTCTTGTCCTTTTTGTGAATAAGGATAGGACATTTCTGTAGGAGTAAAAACATGGTGGCATGCACTTGGCCTGGATCTGTGTTTTGTGAATCCGTAATTTGCGGACCACAAAATTCGGCTGTGTGCATGAGCCCTTAAAGGGCTTCTGTCACCCCCCCATTGTGCAATTTTCATTAGCCGACATTAGCTATTTGCTAATGTCAGCTGAGTGCAATCATACATGTCCTACCTTTGTCTGTGGCTTATTTCTTGTAAAAATCATACTTTTATCATATGCAAATTTTTTCACTACCAGCAAGTTGGGCGTGTACTTGCTGGTAGCCGCTGCATCTGCCGCTTCTAGACACGCCCCATCTCCTCTTGATAGACAGGGCCAGCGAGCTCTCTCCTCCTCCCGCTGGCCCCGTCTGCTGCTGAATTCCCGCGCCTGCGCCGTAACGTTCCTCGATCGGTGCAGGTCTACTGAGTGAAGGACACACGCTTGCCAGCTCCTTCCCCAGTGTGTCTGCGCCGATTACATCACACTACACCCGGAACAGAAGACTGCCGGCTTTAGCAATAATCGTCAGTCTTCTCTTCCGGATGTACTGTGACGTAATCAGCGCAGGCGCACTGAGGAAGGAGCTGGCAAGCGCACGTCCTTCACTCAGTACGCCTGTGCTGTTTGAGGAACGTTACGGCGCAGGCGCGGGAATTCAGCAGTAGACGAGGCCAGCGGGAGTACACACCCAACTTGCTGGTAGTGAAGAAATTTTCATATGATAAAAGTATGATTTTTACAAGAAATAAGCCACAGACAAAGGTAGGACATGTATGATTAGCAAATAGCAAATGTCGGCTAATGAAAATTGCACAATTGGGGGTGACAGAAGCCCTTTAAAGGGGTGGTCCGGGTTCAGAGCTGAACCCGGACATATCCCCTTTTTCACTCAAGCAGCCCCCCTGAGATAAGCATCGGAGCGTTTCATGCTCCGATGCTCTCCCTTGCCCTGTGCTGCATCATGCAAGGCAAGGGCTTCTTTGTTTACATTTTTACACTGCTAGGCAGAGGCTTCCACCTAGCGGTGTTGCCAGTGACATCACGGGTACTAATAGGCAGGCTTTAGATCTGCCCTAGCCTGTTTTAACCATAGCCCACTGGGCAGGGAACACTGCTAGGCGGAGGCCTTCGTCTAGCAGAGACCCAATACATCACTGGATTTGCAGAAAAAGCCCTTGCTCTGCGCGATTCAGTGCAGGGCAAGGGAGAGCATTCAAGCATGAAATGCTCCTATGCTCATCTCAGTGGACCTGCCTGGGTGAAGGAGGGGATATGTCCGGGTTGAGCTCTGAACCTGGACAACCCCTTTAAGTTTCTTTTTTTTTTTTAAGGATAAAATGTCCTTCATGTAGTGTTTATGCAAAAAGGTTGTGGTTGAGGGATTTCCCATTAACATTTACTATATTCAGATATAGGTGGATCTATTGTTGGTCTCCTCCTGTACATTTGCTGATTAGTGCTCAATTATAAAGCCAAATAGGGTTTTCTACTAAAATGAGATGTGAAGACCTGATATCCAAAATAGAAGTTGCTTAAAGGGATTTTCCAGGGAAATAAAGGATTAAAAATAAAACATAAGCAATACTCAACTTCATAGATTAGACACTTCTCCAGTCCCTGCTGATCTCCACTCCCTGGTTCCGGGTCAACACACAGAAAACGGCTTGGAATGCCTGCTCAACCAATCAGTGGTGATCAATGTCACTGCTGCGGCCAGTGATTGGCTGAGCAGACATTCCAAGCCATTTCTTGTGTGTCAAGCCTGGAACAGGAAGTAGAGTGGATACAGCGCTACTTGTGTGGCCAAAAGCCACCAGATTCCCATCTGATCTTATTATAGTCAATGGGGATCTTGCGGTGTGCTATGGTATCCAGCTATGTCAGATACGGTAATGCAAGTTGTCTGTTCCTCTGCCAGAACGGACTACCGAATTACCTAAAGTGGAGATGGGAATGTAGCCAAAGGCACTAGATGTTTAATTATGTAATTCAGGCTCTGCGTGACGTTTTACCAACTTCAGAGACTAATAATGACACGTTGGTAAAATAGGAAAGAAAAAAGCATCAGTTTCACTCATCCAACATAATCATAGAACAATATCAAGTTCTCCGTCTCCATTGATTTAGCCTAGAAGAACACATAGCCTTTATGCATTTTAATGACTCAGAAGACAAATCTTTCATTCTTTGAAGGCATTCCGAAGTCTCCTTCATGAAATATTACCCAATGAATCTATCTTTAATTTTGAATGTGTCCCAACATAAAATCTCCCATTTGGGAGTGCGGTGGCTTGGCTGACTTGAATTGAGAGCTGAATATATTATAGTATGACCTTTATTCATGGAGATGAGAGAGTGCTTATCTTCCAAGCAACAGACGGTGTAACTACTTGTGGTTTATGACTTTCCTGCTATAGTTGGAGTCCTCTGAGACTTGGTAAATATTATATGTAAAAGACGACTTAAGTGGACCTCAAGTTGTATTTTTTTCTCAGGTTATTTTATATAATATATATTAATATATATATTATTTTTTTTTTGCTTGTATACATGTCCTGTTCCAATGTCAAACTCTAATGGTTAAATCAGTATAATTCACTTTTCTTTATGATTACATAAATCACGTTCATTGTGTTTATCACTGCTGAAGCTACCAATGTTAATGACATAGTGCTAAAGTAACTTATAACACATGATATAATAGGGCATTGCACCCAAGGGGAGAAGCATACAGCACCTCTGGTGTATTATAGCCACACAATGCATCAGCACTATAAGCCCGTATTCACACCCTACAGATTTAATCAGTATTTTTGCAACTCCTAAAGGGCCAGCCTGCATGCACCTTATACCTCATTCACACAGTCAGTGTTCGGTCAGTGATTTCCATCAGTGATTTTGAGCCAAAACCAGGTGTGGCTCTAAACAGGAACAGGAGCAGATATTTCCCTTATACCTTGTTTCTTTGTAGCTCCAATCCTGGTTTTGGCTCACAATCACTGATGGAAATCACTGATGTGTGAATGAGGCTTTAATCTTCCCCAGCCTACGGCTGGCCACCTCAGGGTATTTGAGGCACCTTCCCCTATGAGGAGGTGTCTGAACAATAAGTTCTAGTTATTTCGTTTCTTGCAAAGGTGTGCTATTTGTCTCTCCCATGTACCGACTTCTGCCTAGACTTGACCATTCGCAGACTGACCTGATTTCCGCATTGACCCTCCGCTGCCTGCCCTGACCTTGGCTTGTCCCTGACTACAGTTTTGCCTGACCCCTCGATGTTTCACACCAGCGTCTCTTGACCCCCATAGGTCAGCAGTCTACTAAACAAAGACTAGTTCAAGAGGTTTGCGTCCCAGTGGTTCCCCTCAAGTGGAGTCTAGATCCCTGTATAGCATTTAACGGGTGAAGACCTGGGGGGCCGCTTAGATAACGTCCTTAGAGGTAGTCAAATCTGTTCAGTAGATACAGCAGATCCACATCAGTGTCATAACAACTAGTGAGCCAAAACTAGGAATAGATCTAAACACAGGAGAAATGTAATGGAAAGTGTTATACTTTTCTGTGCTTTACATTCATCAAATTCAAAATCATCAAAATGTACAATACTGACCAAATCTGCAATGTGTGAATAAGGCCTTAGGATTTTATACTGACTACCATAAATTGTCTCTTCAGTCCCAGCACAAGCATGAAGATAGACTCACAGCAGTTGCATTTTCTCATTCCTTCCATTAATTCTCCACATAAACAAAAGAAAGAAAAGAAACTTACTGTATATTTATTACTTTGTCGACTAAAAGCTGTCTGCCACCTCTCGCCCTAGGCATAGGCCTACTATGTTTGTAGCTAACATAGTAAATTAAATTGGAGTGGGCACAAAAAAATGATATTTAGATTGCAATGTAGATATTATCAATTATTTTATACCTGTCTACCTTAAAATGAGTGCTTGTGCGTTAGCAGCCCATCCATATGCGTACATGTACTGTATGTGACCCTCATTCCCAAATAGCTTGCTGTTATCATGGATTTGGAACATCCTCCTATGGCCGCTTTCACACAGGCAGTGTTTGGTCAGTGATTTCCATTGGTGATTGTGAGCCAAAACCAGGTGCACAAAACAGGAGGAAATCTTTCCCTTATACCTTATCTCTGTGGAGGCTCCATTCCTGGTTTCGGCTCACAATCACTGATGGAAATCACTGACCAAACACTGACTGTTTGAAAGCAGTCTTAGACAGTTTGGTTGTGCCGGTTGAGAGAGGAGTGCTTTTACTTCCCTCAGATTCATCAGACCGTCCCATTCAGTTCTCACTCGGCAATCATGGTGCAGTACAAAGTTTTACCACTACCACCCCAAAGACTTATTGTTAATTCATGAAATGTTGCTGTCATTTATCTAAAGTTTTTTTTTTAATTGTTGACCTGCTCTTTGGATAGGACATTAGTATCTGATCGGTGGGGGTCCGACACCTGGGACCCCTGCCGATTAGCTGTTTGAGAAGGCACCAGCACTTTGCCTAGGCACAGCTCAGCCCCATTGAAATGAAGAGTGCTGAGCTATGATACTATCACTAAAGCCAACTACCTAAAACATAACTTTTAATTTCATATTATAAAATAGAGGTTCCTAACATGGGGACTAATACAGACATAGACAAACACAGAAAAAGAGCTACTGTGGACCATGTAGGGGATAGATGCTACCGGTGGTGGACAGGGGGCAAAACCATATGGGTCCCTAGTATGTCCCTAGGGTATCCCTCGGATATTTCTCAGCCTGGAGATGCACCTAGATGGTAGGAGCACTCTGCCCCCGTGCCTAACCTACCTGTCCTTATAGCGCCCTTACAACAGGTGAAAATGGACCCATATGGATGCCTGGGTCAATCAAATTTGCTAAATACACTTATTTGATTAAATTAAATTACATTCCTTGTCCCGACGCGTTTCCCCTTATGTTTCAAAGGTTCGTCAGGAGACATAGGTTGCTGAGCTATGATACCAAGCACAGCCGCTATACAATGTACAGCGCCATGCTTGGTGAGCAGAAAGAAGGCTGCGGCGCTACTGCGAGTGCCAAAGTCTTCTTAAACCCCTGCCGGACCCCCACCGATCAGACCTATATCTCAGAAAACCCCTTTAACGTTCTAATGTTCCTAGAACTGTTTTTATAGGAGTCTACAATGTAACAACTTACAGTTTTCTCTAGGCCTTTTTTTTTACTGTTTTCCGAGTTTAAAAAAGATGATGTTAAAAGTGATAAATGTAAAAAGAATGCAAACTTACCACCATACCAGGTCCCTCGGCTGAGCTTCGTTTACATGGCTACAGCGATGACGTGACTGTATTCCTGTTGTGATCGCTACAGCCAAACACTGGCTCATGCCATATACAGTAAGGGTGTATTCACACGATCGTATTTTCAGTTCCGCGTCCAATCCGCATTTTCTGCAGATCGCAAAACGGACCCATTCATTTCTATGGGTCCACAAAAACAGATGTCCTGTTCTTGTCGGTTTTGCAGACAAGAATAGGGATTTTTTTCAATTGGGCCCGCAAAAAAGTGTAAGATGCACGAGCACCATGTCCAGATTTTGTGGGTCCACGATTTGCGAACCGCAAAATTGATACGGTCGTGTGAATGCTCCCTACAACGGTGAGCCTGTGTTTGGCTGCAGAGGTCACATGCTGTATACAGGTACACCAATGCTGCAACCAAGAAGAGGACATCATGGTTGCAGCTTCAAGGAGAATCGGAGTGGTGGTGTTGGAGCAGAGGGGGTTTGAACGGGTGACTATGCAGTCTTTTGTTGTTTTAGCTCCTTCCCTGCCTTTCACTATTTTTTTTTTTTACTTGAGCAACAGCTTTGAAATCCTAGGGAAGGTCCGCTCAGCCTTAGGGTGACCGGCTTCAGCATTGATTAGCTGAGCAGTGCATTCCTGACATTTCCGGTGTGTCGATTCAAGGCAGGAAATGGAGCGCAGTGGGGTCAGGACAGTCGAGGAACAGTGAGGGTGAATATCAATTGGTTTTTAAGCCCCCTGATCATATTGTCATGAATTTTAATGTTGCTGGAAAGCCCCTTTCATGGTTCTGGGTCATACTCTGTGAATCAAATTTTCAAAAAAAAATCATATTATAGAAAATACAACGTCTGGCTGCCGCAGTAAAAGCCAAAAAATGTGTTGTATCACAGCTGCACAATCCTCTGTGTCCCTGCCATCTGATGTCAGTAGAGGAACGGAAAGGGACACTATAATTAATGAGCACAGAGGCTGAAGCCAGAAGCCTGGAGAAGTGACTAACAATTGTGCACTTCTAACCTCTCCACTACCCTAGATTCACCGGGAAGCTGGAGTTAACCCTCTACAACCCCAACCACAATGTAACCCCCCCCCACACACACACACACACAAATGTTAACCTAAACCACCAGAGAAGCTAGCATTAAACCTTTTACTACCCAAGACCACCAGGAATGAAATGTATAAACGCCTCTAATGTTGCTGTCTATCTGCAACTCCATTGCTTTTGTTATAAGCTTGGTTTGATTTTTTTTGTATGTCTTATAGTCCAGAGTGTTTTATAGTCTACAAAATACAGTGCTTGTGCTCTATTTATTCTATTATAGGGTGAAGCAAAAGTCTGGAAACACCATTTTAACTTGTGTAAGTTGTAGAAACTTCACTTCCAAAATGTGGAGGAAATGTATTTGGCTCCATTTTGAAACCCGCCATTTTGAATTCAGCTCAGGTTTTTCCAATGGGAAGGGGGTCATGTGATATATTAAGCTTGGCTATAATTTATACAGGAAACATGTTTTTTACCTATCTTTACCTGTTTAGGTGTTAAGCAAAGTCCAAGTTTCCTAAAGTGCTTTACATAACGAGTTCAGTGTGTCCACCATTCTGCAGTCTATGTGAATATGCTGAAGAACTTCTGATGATACTTCTTCACTGCACTGTAGGATTCACCCAAAAAGTTTTCTCTACCAAAAAATGCAGCCTCCCTCTCAATTAATACCTTTACACATTGGAAGTCAATTTTCTACAAATTACACCGGTTAAAAGGGTGCGTCCTGACTTTTGCCTGGCAGCATACACACGGGGAAGACCTTACTGCACTTCATCTGTAGACACATTAAAGGGGTATTCCCATCTAGGACACCAGTGGCATATAGGTGCAGGGCCAATCTCTGGGATCCACTCTTATCTCCAAAACAGGACCCCAAAGTGAAGAGAGAACAAACCATGCATACACGGCCGGCTACCCAATTAACGCTGTGGGAATTGCAAAAATATCCAAGCTCTGCCTCAGCTATTTTGGGAAGTCTTATAGAGGTTCATGCTGGGATGACTGTGCTTGTGTGACTTGCTTTCCATTCACTGCTATGAGAAGTGACTGGAGAAGACTCCACACATGCACAGTATGCTCTCCATTCACTTCAGAGACCCCATTCTGGAGATAGGAGTGGGTCTCAGAGGTGGAACCCAAACTTACTTGACATTTATGGCAATCAGCTCACTAGCTTGATGGACCTCCGTGCACGGATCTTTGGCGAAGCGAATCCAACTCAGTATCAGAGAGAAAGGACGATTCCAGCACTTGGAGGGCTTGTAGTCAAAATATCCTTGTTTTAATCGTCTTCAAATAAATCTATATGGCACACAGAAAGACATTACCCCGGATAACCCGTCTGCGTGTTTTGGACTAAGCCTAGTCCTTATTCATAACTGTCCCAGATGGTACTTTGTTCCAAGTCAGTTTTAGCTCAGCCAGGTCATAAAGTAAATTTCCTGCCACAGTCCTGTATCTAAATACCCTGGCAAAGCCAGAGTGCCTTGTTGGCCCCCCATTTCCTTATAACATTCTGGCCACCCTCCTCTCTACCTTTGCCACTGACAGTGGGATTCTCACATTCTGAGATTGGCTATCCTTGTATACAGCTGTAGGTGTAAAGGGAGAGAACAGCAGCCTGGACCAATGATGAGGCTGGCGGTATGTTTCAGACTTCCTGTAAGCACAGTAGCTAAGCTATAGTCACAGCTCTGCCCTAATAGGGATGATCTAAAAGGAGCCACGGAGCAAGATCTGAGCATTCTTATAGGTACCGAGTACTGACATATTATTTTTGGGGTCATGACTGGACAGTCATTAAATAGGGTTAAAAGAACCACAAATAAATAATGGCCCAGTCCACAGTGCTGTAAGAGAAAATAAGACAAGGAACAGGTTATGAAGGGATTGTCTAGACATTTATATGTTTACAGCAATAAAAACAATTCGTAGGGGATTCAGTCCAAATTAACAGACAAAGGAACAATAAATGCGATAAATAATGGTTCACGGAAAGAAAAGCGACTTAAAACGAAAACAAGTTTTCAATTATTTCCTAGCAGTTGAAGGGTAGAAAGAAATATTTCATATTTCTGTGCTTATTTTAATGTGCTTTTTAGATTTCGTCTTACTTTTATATTGGCTTCAAGGCTAATTAAGAAAGTCTTTCAGATGCTCTGTTACATATAATCACAGCAGAACATTCTGTCTTTACACGGTTGACTGCTCATACTATTCATTTACTGGAGATAAGGAAAGGCTTCCATTCTCATATCTGATGAAATGTAAATTTCATTTGCAGACCGATCAGCAGGAAGCTATGATCAGATTTCTCAAGAGGTAATTGCGATTGGTAAAAAGCAGACCTTCAATTTGGCATATCCTGCTTGGTAAACTATTTGCTATTTTTCTTTAAAAATATTTAATAAAAAAAAATAAAAATTGCACATTTAAGTAAAAATGATTGTCAGAAGGGAAATCACAATATGATATTTTATTTGATGCCTTTATAGTTCATTTATCTGTTGTTTAAGCATAAGTTTATGCATGCAAATGTAACTTAAAAAGAACCTGTCGCCATGAAATTCAGTGCAATCCGCAGGCATTATATTACAGAGCAGGAGGAGCTGAGCAGATTGGTATATCATTTTGTGGGAAAAGATTCAGTAAAACCTGTAATTTGTACATTTAGGCTGGGTTCACGCGAGCGTGTCCGGATTAGGTCCGGATGCTTCCCGGTGTATTGCGATAAACCCGCGCGAGTAGGTACGCAATTGCAGTCAGTTTTGACTGCGATTGCGTTCCGATGTTCAGTTTTTATCGCGCGGGTGCAATGTGTTTTGCACGCGCGTGATAAAAAACCGACTGTGGTACCCAGACCCGAACTTCTTCACAAAAGTTCAGGTTTGGGTTCGGTGTTGTGTAGATGTTATTATTTTCCCTTATAACATGGTTATAAGGGAAAATAATAGCATTCTGAATACAGAATGCTTAGTAGGTGATCAATTGAGGGTTAAAAATAAATAAATAATTAACTCACCTTCTCCTCTTGATCGCGTGGTTGCCGGTCTCTTCTTTACTTCTTTAATGCTGAGCTGCCGGCTTAAGGACCTGTGGTGACGTCAGATCACATGCTCCAATCACATGGTCCATCACCGTGGTGATGGAGCATGTGATCTGACGTCACCACAGGTCCTTTAGCCGGCAGCTCATCATTAAAGAAGTAAAGAAGAGACCGGCAACTACGCGATCAACTACTTCAAAGGCCAGAATGTGCAGGAATTTAAATGAATCAAATACAAGTTTTACTAAATCTTTTCCCACAAAACTATATATTAATCTGCTCAGCTCCTCCTGCTCCATGACACGCTGCTCGCAGTTTACACTGCATTTTCATGGTGACGGGCTCCCTTTAAGTGATGACTAAAGAATGTGAGACTGGAAAAAATCCTTGGCTTATACTATATTTTCATAGCAATGTCTTGCTGTATAGTATTCTACGGATTTTTACTCCTACTCATTTACTATTTTTAACAGTCATTGTTATTTGAGGGAAAAAAATAACAGCTTGCAGTCAAATAAAAAAAAAAAACGCTTAGAAAAATTCATAATTACCTTAGATTGAAAACACATACAATTTAAAGAGAAAACTCACACATTTCTTCAATCGTTAATCTTTTATGATCATTAGATGGGATGTGCCACCATTAAATGTTATTTTGATATTTTAGCAATTTTAATTTACTATTACAAAATAGCTCCAGTGAGATATTCTCTTCACTGGTGTTTAGTTTGCACAGTAATGTGTGTGACCACCTACTGAGGTGGTAACGCAAGATCAGCTCCATCTTTCGACTGCCACAGCCAACAGATATATCTATCTCTTTAAAAACTGAGAGAGTTACAGGGAGAAAGCTGCATCAGAAAGGGCATGCCCCCTCAAAAAGGACACAACCCTAAGCTGCAAGCTTGAAAAGAATCTAGCAGAGGAATTGGAACAATGAATGAACATTTAAAGGGAACCTGTCACCTCCAAAAACCATCTAAAGCCGCCCGCAGTACCTGAGAGTAGCGAGCAGTGTGTTTCTGACGATTGTTTTGTTCCTGAAGGCAGATGTGGCAAAAGCTCTGAAAACGTATCTTTTATCTCTAGTCAGGCTTGAAGTCACTAATCTTGAACTCTGTTCCAACACTCAGAAAAATTTTCATTTACATTTTTCTCAATTATTACATTTTGTGTACTGTCGTAAGAAAATACATGTAGGGCAATGCAAATGTGAAGTAGATCACGCAAAACATATTTGATTTCCTTTGTGATGAGCATTCTGATTCACAGTGGCCATTATACTTTATATTATACTATTAGATATAATATATGTGTTAATGTCTATGGCTGGTTTGAGAACGTATGAAAAATGTAGTATCAGATACACAAACTGCACCACAGAAATTTTGTGAGGTGTTCAGTACTGTATTTGTTCCATATGCGTTCCATTTTGTTCTGTATGACCTCCATTGGGTGCTGTATGAAAACAAAGAAAACAGTATTTTAGGTATATAAAATACTCATATGGCAGTGTAATAACAATGTGCATTCAAATCTTTTCTTTAACCCCCTTCACAACCAGCGCAGCAGCACTGGTTGGGTCTTTAAAGATGGTGCCCACTTACAGGTGGCATAGCCACTGAGTTGTTACTGTTTTAAGACACCCAGGGCAGAAATTTAACCCTCTGATGCCATGTTCAATTGTGACCACAGCATCTCAGGAGGCTTTCCCTGGGATCCCGGTGCGCGAATGCCTTCCCCACATGGAGATTGAGGAAACCTTTGGTTTTCTGTAATAGCCTTGGTCTATTGCAGTTGTAGTTCCTATGGTTGCCTGTGTGGCAGTGCTCCATATGAACATAGCAAATCTTCCATAAACTGCAATGCTAATGCATTGCAGTGTATTGGAGAAGTGATCTGAAGATCACACATTCAAGTTCCCTTAAGGGACAGGGTAATAATGGAATATAACAGAACCATTTAGAGGTATTCCATTTTGATCCATCCTAATAGAGTTCTATGGGCATAAATTAAATTTTCCCCATCTTACATAACGGAACAAGACAGAACAGTTACTTGTGCCCATAGAACTCTATTAGGACAGATCAAAACGGAATGCCTCTAAAGGGTTCTGTTTTGAATTTCGTCCTTAAATTCCGTTATATTCCGTTATAACCTTGTTATCGGAACGGCATAACGGAATATACAACGCATATGTGAACCCACCCTTACTACCGCAGTCGTTTCTCTCTCATTCAGTTCTTTTGATTATTGGCAACATTTCGGTTATTACACAGGGAGATGTGCTGCCTATACCGTCCAGCTTTTATCCTAATGACAGATATAAATCAGCCCACAAACAAGCATTTGGTCGTTTATCAGCAGCACAATTATTCTTATGAATGCTTGTTCCCAATAATTGGCCTAAAAATCATTTGGTATAATAGTACTTTAGACTACACTTGACTGAACTAGACTTGTATTATTCCAGACCTTTACTTCCCCAATGCTAAGAAAGAAGTAGATGTAAAATAGATCCTGATGTACAATATACAGTATAAAATAATACATATGTAGATTATCAGCATTGTCAGACATGGTATATTTGAGCATTACTGTTTTTTCACGATATGATGGAACAATTGATGGCATGCCATGGAAATCTACCATGATATTCCTGTATAAAGCATTGTATACATTTCATGCTACTAAATGTAAGTAGTAGGCTGTTTCCATGCAGCTTTTCCTTCCCGAGAACCTCACTATGTATGACAATATGATTACAGAGTATAATCCCTAGCATGGCATAAAATCTCTCCGCAACACGATAGAGCTCGCCGGGACAGTAGTGCAGTGCACGCAATGATGCATAAGCTCAGGGGTTCATCTTGGAATGTGGATGTTGTGAATTTTGCCACTTAAACAAGCACCAAATTTATTATCATATTTCGATATACTGCTCACAGAAGTACTGATTTTAACACAACATTTCAAAATAATACTTGAAAACTCTCACCATATTTCAAAAGGTTTATTAGACAAATTTTGCCTCGACCAACAAGGAAGCATGGCTTTACAAGAAAGGGGACTTGGCCTAACAAAGTGTGCCAAACTGTGGTGCAAAACTTAGGGGCAAAGTAAGCCAACTACTAGGTGGTACAGTATAAACGTAGGGGGTATTGTATCAAGTGCAATGATCCAGAAAATTGGAGGGATTTTGGCTGTTTTGTCAATGATGCACTATATTTAGGGGGTTTGAGCCATGCAAGACAGTTTTTTTTTTTTGCCCCACAAAAAATATTCTACAGTTTTCAAATCAGCACCTGGATCAGAATTATTATGTAATTGCATGTAATTAAAAATTTAGCATAGCCACTGAGTTATTAAATAAGATGCATCTGTATAGCTCCACCTGCTGTGGCGCATCTTCTTATTTCTTTGTCCGGCTCACTGAGAAGGCCGCTCATGTCCAAGTTCATCCTTCAACTGCCTCCTGAGCTGTTATAGGGAGAGAGCTGCAGCAGAATGGACACGCCCCTGAGCTGAGGCAGAAGCTGTCAGCTTCATATAAGTCCAGCAGAGCAATGAATGTGGAGATCTCTGGATCCATGTAAGGTACAGGGCTGGTTCTAGCTTTGTTAGAAAGAGATGTACTAGATCACGGGTGTCAAACACAAGGCCCGCGGGCCGAATCCGGCCCGCCAGACCTCGTCATGTGGCCCGCGTAGCCGCCGCCGGCTGCCAGCCTTCACCTTTTATTATCACTTCCTGCAGGCGGCCCCTGCAGGAAGTTATAATAAATCGCATAATGAGCGGCAGGGCTTTTTTTCTGGCGGAACGCACCGGAACTGCGTTCCGCCACCTTTTGACATCGTAGCCTGCCATGCTCCAGCATCGCAGGCTGCGATGTATCAGCGGGGAGGGACTGGGAGGAGGAGCTGGGGGCCGGTGCGTTCACTGTGCTCCGGCCCCCAGCTCCAGTAGTTATAAAATGTTTACAATTAATAAGGATTCTATTCATGAGGCCCCCTCTGCAGTATTACATTCAATACAGCCACATCATACTCACAGGGCTGTTATCTTAATGCTGGCCGGCCGGGCAGACGAGCGGCAGCGTCACGACTGACGTCATGTGCCCGGCCTACTTTCTGAATGAAGGAGGCGGCGCAGGCATGTGACGTCAGTCGTGCCGCTGCCGCTCGTCTGCCCGGCCGGCCAGCATTAAGATAACAGCCCTGTGAGTAGGATGTGGCTATATTGAATGTTCTACTGCAGAGGGGGCCTCATGAATAGAATCCTTATTAATTGTACACATTTTATAACTAGTCTGTACTGGAGCTGCAATGGGGGGGGGGGTCTGTGGATGGCACTGTTATGGGGTGGGTGGGGGTCTGTGGATGGCACTGTTATGAGGTGGGGGGGTCTGTGGATGGCACTGTTATGGGGTGGGGGGTCTGTGGATGGCACTGTTATGGGGTGGGGGGTCTGTGGATGGCACTGTTATGGGGTGGGGGGGGTCTGTGGATGGCACTGTTATGGGGTGGGGGGTCTGTGGATGGCACTGTTATGGGGTGGGGGGGTCTGTGGATGGCACTGTTATGGGGTGGGGGGTCTGTGGATGGCACTGTTATAGGATGGGGGGGGGGTCTGTGGATGGCACTGTTATGGGGTGGGGGGGGTCTGTGGATGGCACTGTTATAGGATGGGGGGGGTCTGTGGATGGCACTGTTATAGGATGGGGGATCTGTGGATGCCATCCCCAGATCCCCCATTAACAGTGCCATCCCCATCTGGGGGGTTTCTTTGCTGGGCTGGACTTTTATAGCCCCCCCAAATTTTACTTGCATCCCTGTTCTCTAAAGGGGCGGTTTTAGGGGGCGGTCCTAGGGGTGGGCAGATCCCCCATAAGTGTCACCCACAGATCCCCCACAAGTCCGATACAACCGGCCCTTTAAGGATGACCAAACTGCTGATGCGGCCCCCGATGAATTTGAGTTTGACACCCCTGTACTAGATGATGTCTGATTTTCATTATTTACATTAGTCATGGGATAACCCCTTTTAACCATATTTATCATTGTGACTTTTTGACCAAAAAGTCGCAAGTCACCCCAAAAGGTGGCAAATGTACTCCAGTGCTTCGTCCCGCCCCTCCTCCCCCATTACCCCCGTAGGCTATACATTATAAATGTGCAAAAGATTTATAATCCAGCATCAGACACTGTGATAAATCTGGCACAATTTTGCACTGCCTAGACTAAGGCTGCTTTCACGCCGGCGGCACGGAGATTGGGCCACCTGAGATGGCAGAAAATGCCAGGATTCGGCCTATTCTCTATATTTTTGCCGCAATGCGGTCTGATCTCTGCCACACCCCATTATAGTTAATGGGGCTGTTGGGCATTCTGTCTGCATGGACAGTGCTAGATCCGGTGAATTCCGGCAAGCTCTTTTCTGCCAGAACAGCCTGCTCGAATCACTAAATGCGATGTGAAAGTAGCCTAAGAGGGTAATGTATCAAGATGAAATCTTGGAGTGCTTTCATGACTTGAAGCCATTTTTTTGCTACAAATATTCAAAATGTCACATGTCATTTGTTAAATTTGGCACATGAAATGCCTATGGATTTTTCATAGCAATATATGAATACAATGATCGTTGATACTGTGGCTGTAATTCCATAGTGAAAATCAGTTAGTTGTGTTAAAAACAGTTTCCATTTAGGCTGGTCTTTATTCATGGATTTCCACAAGTAATAACAGAAGAACCTCAGAACGGACAGTTCTAAGTAAAAAATGCTCCTTATCTGATGAGTAAGGTCACAAGGATTAGCTACAACAGACAGGTCAAAAGAGACAACAGCTCCTGTTTAAATGTAGTTACTAACAGGGGATGTCTTATCTAATTGCAAGTGTAGTCTTTCCTTTTCTTCACTATACAGCCCAGGCCACTATGATGACTTCTCCTGACAACTATAGAGTTTGTTGCTGACACATCTATGGCCCCATCGCTTCAGCAGCCATCCCCAGTTTTTAAAGCAACACAACCAAACCCCTATATAAATTCAGACTCTGCCAGGTCCTTATATAAATTCAGGACCCAGGCGACAGTAAAGAAAATTATTAGTACCCCAGGCCTGAGTTATATACTAACCACGCCTTCCCCCAACTCCTAGGCTTCTCTTCAGCGCTACATGCCACTGCTCACTGGGGGCTCATGAAGCTGAACTGGGGCCCAGGAGTAAGAAGGGTAAAATTAATCTACCATTATATATTGGACAAATTCCAAACATAATGGCTGATAAGAAAAAAAATGATCACCCTTAAATCCACCTCTTAGCATCCACTAGAAACTCTTGATATCTCGATGGGCATTTTAGCAGTATGCTTTAGTATCATTTGGGCACAAAACAGAGGTCTGCAGCAGACACCCACTTTTGGCAGAAATTTCATCACAGCAGTAGCTTCTTCCTATCTCTGCGCATTCTTTCTAGAGAACCTGACATAGGGACTTTTGTATCTCCACATGACAAATGCCACTCTGCCCGCCTCCATAACTTCCTCAGCTTTCTCACCTGCCCATCTCCTCCAAAGTCATGGTGCTTGTGAAGTATTCCTCTCAGCACATCAGGTTTAAAGCAGACTATAATTTAATATGAAGTCACTGGAAACTAAAATGTTGTGCATTCTAAGCTATCAGAATGGTATCATTTGGGTGTAACAATTTTAACAAAGCAACTCTTAATACATACTTAAAGGGCTTCTCAAAGTTATCCTCAGGATAGGTCATCAATATCACATCAGCTGGTTGAAGAGAAGGCGCGCGCCATGCCAGCGCGGCCTTCTCTTCATTGTTTACCTGCTCGCCATCGCAACATCAGCGGTGAGCAGGTGTAACTACCCCTGTGCTTCCTTCCCAAATCATAGCTAGATGGCCTCACTGGGGCTCGGTGGTTACCATTTACTATGTAGAGGTCCAAAACCAAATTCTGCCACAAAAACCAAGTCTAAGGGCCCTTGCACATGACTGTATGCCCTCCGGGACATACGGTCCGTGCGCGGGCCATATATCCTGGAGCGGCATTGATCGTGCACATGGGAGTACACAGCATCATTGATTACAATGATGCTGTGCACGCGGGCTACCCGCGGGGCTGTTGTCCTGCACTCATATGATCTTGGCCCGACGTGCACAGCATCATTGTAATCTATGATGCTGTGTACTCCTGTGCGCACGATCACTGTCTCGGAGGGCATACGGTCGTGTACAAGAGGCCTAATAGTGATACTGGCATTATTTTTTACGTTCTATCTCCATTTAACGTATGTGTATGATGCTCATTTTTCTTCCCCTTATAATAATACTTTTATTTGGGCTTTTAGCCAAGGAAAGTTAAAGGGGTACTACAGTTATTTTAAACTCTGGATAGATCATCAGCATCTGATCGGCAGGGGTCTGACACCCGGGACCCCCGCGGATCAGCTGTTTGAGAAGGCAGCGGCACTCCAGCAGCGCCGCGGCCTTCTCACTGTTTACCGCTGGCCCAGTGACGTCACGACTAGTATCACTGGCCTGGGCGCGGCTAAGCTCCATTCAAGAGAACAGAGCTTAGCCCCGCCCAGGCCATTAATACTAGTCGTGACGTCACTGGGACTGCGGTAAACAGTGAGAAGGCCGCGGCACTACTGCCAGCGCCGCTGCCTTCTCAAACAGCTGATCGGCGGGGGTCCCGTAGAACCCCTTTAATATCAGCAGTACATTGCTTCTGCTAAGTGCAGACTGGCAATGTGATTAGCATGGAAATGATTCGCTCAGCTTGTTGTGGTTACTTTGCTCATTTATTCTATGTTACATATTTTATAACATATTCTTGTGAATGATTAAGTGGGTATTTTAAGATAAGTGATGCTTATGCAGCAGATGTGGTACAATTAAATTGATGAGTGTGGTTAGTGGTTGACAGCTGTCGTAAAATACAGAACTTATTTTTTTATTTTTTTTAATGTAAATCTCATTGCTACTCACCTCTTAGGCCTCAGGCATATGGTTATATTACAGCTCCAGAAAAGCTTCAACTTAAACAGCTCACAGACGGGGCAAACTAAAGGGTGGCAAAGGGGACATCAGCTGTGCCTACTGAAGGATGCACCACTGATGGCCTAGTAGCGGAGACTAGTGACCAACATCACTCATCTTAAAAGGCATCTGTCAGCAGATTTGTACCTATGAAACTGGCTGACCTGTTACATGTGCGCTTGGCAGCTGAAGACATCTGTGTTGGTCCCATGTTCATATGTGCCCGCATAACTGAGAAAAATTTAGTTTTAATATATGCAAATGAAACTCTAGGAGCAACAGAAGTGTTGCTCTTACACTTTGAGGCTCTGCTCTCTCTGCAACTGCCGCGCCCTCTCTACCTTGATGGCCAGGCAGTGAAAACATAATCACGTCTGGCCCTGTCAATCAAAATGCAGAGAAGCGTGGCAGTTGCAGAGAGAGCAGAGCCTCCTAGAGGCTCATTTGCAAATGTTAAACCAATCAGTGACACATTCCCTTTAAGTCTACCACCCGCTAAAAAGCATTGACCATCACCACAACAAACTGATGGAGAAACCATTGCTGCTTTATTTCTGAAATCCTTATTAAAAGGGGTTGTCCAACAAAAAATATTCTACAGTTTTCAAACCAGCACTTGGATCTGAGTACTTTTGTAATTGCATGTAATAAAAAATTCTGTATCGCCACTGAGTTATTCAATAAAATGTATCTGTATAGTGCCACCTGCCATTTGTTCTTTCTCTGACTTCTCTGTCCATCTCACTGAGGTGGACACACATGCTTAGTTCAAGAGCGGACTGGGAACTTCAAAAAAATGTAAAAGTGGGTCCATGTTGTAGGTAGATACAGACTTACAAAAAGCGGAGAAACCCAAGTAGGCAGGGACTACAGAAGTAGGTGGCGGCCAGCAGTACGTTAGTTCAGCACAAGTTACCGCTCCAGCAGAACCAAATGCCACAGTGCAGCAAATACAGCCGCCTGCATAGCAGTATTCAACTGCATCACTGTCCTGAGAATGGCGATACAGTCGAATTCAGGACGGCACCTGTGGATGCTGAGAGCATCAGATCGTTATATACAGATATGGCAGCAGTAAGGAGGGCTCAAGCGGCCTCCTCACGGTATAGTCTATGGCCAGGCCACCCCTGCCTCAGTTTCATCCTTCAGCTGTGATAGGGAGAGAGCTGCAGCAGAAAGGACACAGTTCCTGAGCTGCAGCAGAAAGGACACACCCGGCTTTATATAAATCTAGTAGAGCAATAAATGGGGAGATCTCCGGATCCATGTGAGGTACAGGGCTGGTTCTAGCTTTGTTAGAAAGAGATCGTCATGTACTATATGATGGCTGATTCTCATTATTTTACATTAGTCTTGGGATAATCCCTTTTAGGATTGCTGCCGTTTTATTATTAAATTCTTATAACATATTGCTGCTAATTTATTATTAAATTCTTATAACATATTGCTGCTATTTTATTATGAAATCATTCATTCATTTTGGCACATCATGCACCGAGTGCAGCACTGGGTGATAATTAAAATGCCCCCAACTTCTGGCTGTGCGGACTGAATGAAGGCAGTGACAGCCCGCCAGGAGTGCGCTGCAGCTCTGCAGGGATTGCAGAAACATCACAGCACTGATCAGGGGCGGCTTAGCACGTCTTTCTGCTCTTCACTCTAGCTTCCACCTCATACTGGTCTAGGGGACAATTTACCAGTTATGAGGAGAGACCTGTTGGGAAATCATCTCAGGTAAATACTTAGTTTCATTCCATTAAGCTTTGACATTGGCAGTTACGCCCTGTGTTTTGCAAGAAGTATTATTATGCCATAGACGGATGGACTAGCTGATAGCATGGCACACTGATGCCCTAGCATGTGCCACATACCTGGATCTATATAGGAATAATTACATGTGCTATACTTGGAAATGAATCAGCCTAATGACTAATCTGTGACGGGCTGATCACTTCTTCTTACAGTAATGGTTACAAATAAGCAATGCATCAGTGCTGTGCGTCATGGCTCTGCGAGAATGAATACCTTAATTCTTTACACTTTAGGAAGGAACTGCCAATCAGCACTGCACATTCCAAGGCAATGCGCCCGAAATACACTTGTCAGGGCGTTCGACGGTGACATCATATTAGCAGGTCATCACAATACAGGCTGCCAGAATGACAAGGAATATGGAATGGAGAAAATCTGTACAATGGGGAACTAGACAGGGACATATTATTTCCTGCATGATTCAATGGATTGGATTATTTACTTTATAACATTTAAAGTTAATTTTCTGTTAGTATTTGGTAACCTGACCGAAACACCCAATGTGAATGGGTGTTTGCACTGAGTGCCTCCATAGAGGCTTCCAGTTTATTTTTGGAAGGTACGTTTTGGCGCCAGCTTTGTCACAACGAGAAGAAATCAGCTAAGCTTTGCCAGGCATAATTACGGAAAACAATCTACTCCATTGTTCAGCAAGGCAGGCAAACAGATTTATTCCGCAGCTTTGATCATCGGTCCTAAATATACAAGACCCTGCGAGGAGAACGGCAACATGTTGGTGTCGGAAATGTGGATTTTCTTAGCCTGCATTGCAGTAGGCAGCCCACTAACGCATAGAGCTAGAGCTACCGGAGGAGAGAGGCTCAGGCTCCTTTAGCTGGGACATAAATTATACGCCATGAATTAGCTTTGCAGCCCATTGTTCAGATTTTAATGAATAATTCATTTTAGTTAATTAGTTTTAGTGTTGAGTACTAATAAAATGCATTACGGACGTGGGAAAACTAACAGTGGTAAACCTGGTGAGTAAATAGACGTTTGGAATTACTGAGATGCATCTTGAAACATACATTTTAAGGCTGCAACTAAAAACATGAAAATCTTCTTAAAATGTGGAAAAGTCCTTATGGCTTAGGCTGGATCCACATGAGCAATTTAAAGTTATGAGCGATCATTAAGCAATTGCTAATTGATTTTTCTTTGCGTGTTACTTAAAGGGGGTTTTCCAGGCGTACAGGATAGGTCATCAACATCTGATCGGTGGGGGTCTGACTCCTGGCATCCAAGGCAATCAGCTGTTTGAAGAGGCCTTCACAGCTCACCAAGCACAGCGCCGTACATTGTATAGGGGCTATGCTTGGTATTGCAGCCCAGGCCCGTTAAGTTGAATGGGACTGAGCTGCATGTAAGACATATGGTTGATGAACATGATGTTACTGACCTAGTAATAGGACACCACACTTACCAGAGCGCTGCAGCCTCTTCACACAGCTGATCTGTGTGGGTGGCGGGAGTCGGACCCCTGACGATCAGATATTGATGACCTGAGGATATTTCACTAGTATTGTATTCCTGGAAAATCCCTCTCATGCTGTGCTGTGGCATCTTTTTTATTATAGGGAGTGCAAAAGTTAAAGCCTATGAATGAACACCTTCAGCAGCAATTATTTTTTATGATTGCATTGTACTCATTATTGGAATAAAATCATTTTTTTTAATTGGTTTGTATTTTTATTTTTTTTATCTGCAGTTTTCGATTATGAAAGGTTAAGTTTTAACCTAGCTTTGAGCATCTTACTTTCACTTTCACTTTGAGCCATCATCTGATAGCGATATATAATCCTTATCTCTGAACTTCTGACAGCTTATAAACAGGTATTCAATGGCGGGTTTACACAGCCCAGTAGTCGGGCAGATCAGGGATGAACGTTCCGCAAATGCTCGTTCTCAAAAATTTGCCTATGCAAAGGTGCAGCCAATGACTCGATAAATTAGCAAAACGCCCATTCATCATGTGAAGCTGTTCCTGCATGCCAGTAAGTTTTCGTTTCTGGACAGCAGATCTGGACAGACAGACACCAGTGGAACCCACAGTGGGTGTCTGCTCACCGTTTAGCTCTATTTGATGGGTTTAAACTGTACATGGGTTTGCGCCATTTAAAGAGAGAAACTGTGGTTTCTGCCGAGTGCAGATGCAAAATCTGCCATCTGATTGGGCCTTTAGAGGGTTGAGTCATGCTCCAACCTTTCATGCTAGGTATTAGACACAATGCATGCTCCCATGAAAGTGACTTTTTTATGCATTGAAAACATTCCATCTCACTTTATTATTGACACATTTGGTTGAATCATTAGCCAGTGCCCTCAAACTTTACTGTAAACAGCCTTAACTCGCAGCGTATTGGTCTTAAGCTGACCATACACATTAAATAAATGTAGGCCAAACCCGGTGATTTTGGCTAGACCGGCCAACCATCTAATGTATATGGAGCTCCCAACTTTTCCGCAACAGCAGATGTCAGGGAAGAGAGGATCGGGCAGTTGGATTTCAAGTTCTTGCCCTTTTTGTTTTCTAGGAGACAAGCCTCTGCCAGAAAGTTCTTGTGGTTACTTTCTCCGCTATCTCCATTCAGGACACACTCGTCCTTGGTCAAACTAACCAGGCATATGTTTTTGGAGAATTGGAAAGATAGCTGTTGGCCAAACGCTCATTTGCGTTATCAGCATATTTAAGACGTGCAGCAGAGATAAACGTTAAAATTTTAAAATCTACTATAGAAATTAATGGAAAATCAATTTCATAGTGTATGTACAGTATATCTTATCACATATCATATCAAATGATGCTCACATTGGTACAATTGTTCTAACTTGATAAAGCAGCATAGTCTGCTATTCTAATATATCCACTAAAGATACAATTGTTAACCTAATAGATGCAATTACAGACCAATAAGATCTGTTACTTTCTAGTACTAAGCCCATTACTTTTCTTTTACACGGGCAGATTTCTGTCCAGTAACGAACGCCAATCGAGGCTATAGGAAGTCAATCCAAGCTTATTAAGGACCTGATCACAGTTATGTTTGAACCTCAGGTGGTCAGGGGATTGTGCCTGTGCGTTACCCTTGAAGGTGTGTGGTCTTAGGAGTTTTCCTATTTTTTGGTGGGTTGTTTCGACCCTTGTGCCCTGTGTGCTACCCTTAAAGGTGGGTGGTCTCAGGAGTTTTCTGGTATTCGTAGTCTGTGGCTTGTTTTCGATCCTTGTGCCCTGTGTGCTACCATTAAAAGTGGGTGGTCTCAGGAGTTTCCTAGTATTCCTTGTCCTAGTTCTCTGATCATGGCCTTCGGTAAGAAGTGTATCATGCTTCAGGCCTAGCGTGATTTGGGGGCTTGCGTGTGTCTGTTCTCTGGAGGGAGGGTGTGAGGAGGTTAGTACGGTTACATGTCAGTTCACTGAGTGCCATTGTTTCCATGTGGGCTGGTTGCCATTTATTGGTGAATAGTTTGTATCTAGCTCCGGGTGTCAATGTGGCAGTGCATATCCGCCTGTGTTCTGTGAGTACTGGCCACGGATTCTAACGGGTGTGAACTGTACCTCTGTGACTTGTATCTCTCCTGTCTGGATCTGTTTCTGTATCCACCCCTTGAAGGGCATCCTGATCAGTTTCTGTAATCCTGTTCTGTTTCTGAAATCCTGATGGGTTCTGGTATTTGAATCTGTGTATGTGTTCCCTGATTCAGATTTCGACCCCGTACTGGGGGCCTGAGGGATTTCGACCCTGTACGGGGGTGCTGTCCACTGTGACTGCGTCCATGTATATGGTGAGTGCGTGTATGACTGCGTCCATGTATATGGTGAGTGCGTGTATGACTGCGTCCATGTATGTGGAGACTGCGTCCATGTATGTGGAGAGTGCGTGTATGACTGCGTCCACGTATGTGGAGAGTGCGTGTATGACTGCGTCCATGTATGTGGAGAGTGCGTGTATGACTGCGTCCATGTATGTGGAGAGTGCGTGTATGACTGCGTCCATGTATGTGGAGAGTGCGTGTATGACTGCGTCCATGTATGTGGAGAGTGTGTGTATGAGTGCGTCCATGTATATGGTGAGTGCGTGTATGACTGCGTCCATGTATGTGGAGAGTGCGTGTATGACTGCGTCCATGTATATGGTGAGTGCGTGTATGACTGCGTCCATGTATGTGGAGAGTGCGTGTATGACTGCATCCATGTATGTGGAGAGTGCGTGTATGACTGCGTCCATGTATGTGGAGAGTGCGTGTATGACTGGGTCCATGTATGTGGAGAGTGCGTGTATGAGTGGGTCCATGTATGTGGAGAGTGCGTGTATGACTGCGTCCATGTATATGGTGAGTGCGTGTATGACTGCATCCATGTATGTGGAGAGTGTGTGTATGACTGCGTCCATGTATGTGGATAGTGCGTGTATGACTGCATCCATGGCTGCAGTATAAAAGGTACAGGGGTGCTGTCCACTGTGACTGCGTCCATGTATATGGTGAGTGCGTGTATGACTGCGTCCATGTATATGGTGAGTGCGTGTATGACTGCGTCCATGTATGTGGAGACTGCGTCCATGTATGTGGAGAGTGCGTGTATGACTGCGTCCACGTATGTGGAGAGTGCGTGTATGACTGCGTCCATGTATGTGGAGAGTGCGTGTATGACTGCGTCCATGTATGTGGAGAGTGTGTGTATGAGTGCGTCCATGTATATGGTGAGTGCGTGTATGACTGCGTCCATGTATGTGGAGAGTGCGTGTATGAGTGCGTCCATGTATATGGTGAGTGCGTGTATGACTGCGTCCATGTATGTGGAGAGTGCGTGTATGACTGCGTCCATGTATGTGGAGAGTGCGTGTATGACTGCGTCCATGTATGTGGAGAGTGCGTGTATGACTGCGTCCATGTATGTGGAGAGTGCGTGTATGACTGCGTCCATGTATGTGGAGAGTGCGTGTATGACTGCGTCCATGTATGTGGAGAGTGCGTGTATGACTGCGTCCATGTATATGGTGAGTGCGTGTATGACTGCGTCCATGTATGTGGAGAGTGCGTGTATGACTGCATCCATGTATGTGGAGAGTGCGTGTATGACTGCGTCCATGTATGTGGAGAGTGCGTGTATGACTGGGTCCATGTATGTGGAGAGTGCGTGTATGAGTGGGTCCATGTATGTGAAGAGTGCGTGTATGACTGCGTCCATGTATATGGTGAGTGCGTGTATGACTGCGTCCATGTATGTGGAGAGTGTGTGTATGACTGCGTCCATGTATGTGGATAGTGCGTGTATGACTGCATCCATGGCTGCAGTATAAAAGGTACAGGGGTGCTGTCCACTGTGACTGCGTCCATGTATATGGTGAGTGCGTGTATGACTGCGTCCATGTATATGGTGAGTGCGTGTATGACTGCGTCCATGTATGTGGAGACTGCGTCCATGTATGTGGAGAGTGCGTGTATGACTGCGTCCACGTATGTGGAGAGTGCGTGTATGACTGCGTCCATGTATGTGGAGAGTGCGTGTATGACTGCGTCCATGTATGTGGAGAGTGTGTGTATGAGTGCGTCCATGTATATGGTGAGTGCGTGTATGACTGCGTCCATGTATGTGGAGAGTGCGTGTATGAGTGCGTCCATGTATATGGTGAGTGCGTGTATGACTGCGTCCATGTATGTGGAGAGTGCGTGTATGACTGCGTCCATGTATGTGGAGAGTGCGTGTATGACTGCGTCCATGTATGTGGAGAGTGCGTGTATGACTGCGTCCATGTATGTGGAGAGTGCGTGTATGACTGCGTCCATGTATGTGGAGAGTGTGTGTATGACTGCGTCCATGTATGTGGAGAGTGTGTGTATGACTGCGTCCATGTATGTGGAGACTGCGTGTATGACTGCGTCCATGTATATGGTGAGTGCGTGTATGACTGCGTCCATGTATGTGGAGAGTGTGTGTATGACTGCGTCCATGTATGTGGAGAGTGCGTGTATGACTGCGTCCATGTATGTGGAGAGTGCGTGTATGACTACGTCCATGTATGTGGAGAGTGCGTGTATGACTGCGTCCATGTATATGGTGAGAGCGTGTATGACTGCGTCCATGTATGTGGAGAGTGCGTGTATGACTGCGTCCATGTATGTGAAGAGTGTGTGTATGACTGCGTCCATGTATGTGGAGACTGCGTGTATGACTGCGTCCATGTATGTGAAGAGTGTGTGTATGACTGCGTCCATGTATGTGGAGACTGCGTGTATGACTGCGTCCATGTATGTGAAGAGTGTGTGTATGACTGCGTCCATGTACGTGGAGAGTGCGTGTATGACTACGTCCATGTATGTGGAGAGTGCGTGTATGACTACGTCCATGTATGTGGAGAGTGCGTGTATGACTGCGTCCATGTATGTGGAGACTGCGTGTATGACTGCGTCCATGTATCTGGTGAGTGCGTGTATGACTGTGTCCATGTATGTGGAGAGTGTGTGTATGACTGCGTCCATGTATGTGGAGAGTGCGTGTATGACTGCGTCCATGTATGTGGAGAGTGCGTGTATGACTGCGTCCATGTATATGGTGAGTGCGTGTATGACTGCGTCCATGTATGTGGAGAGTGTGTGTATGACTGCGTCCATGTATGTGGAGAGTGCGTGTATGACTGCGTCCATGTATGTGGAGAGTGCGTGTATGACTGCGTCCATGTATGTGGAGAGTGCGTGTATGACTGCGTCCATGTATGTGGAGAGTGCGTGTATGACTGCGTCCATGTATGTGGAGAGTGCGTGTATGACTGCGTCCATGTATATGGTGAGTGCGTGTATGACTGCGTCCATGTATGTGGAGAGTGCGTCCATGTATGTAGAGTGCGTGTATGACTGCGTCCATGTATGTGGAGAGTGCGTGTATGACTGCGTCCATGTATGTGGAGAGTGCGTCCATGGCTGTAGTATGAAATGTACAGAGGCTAAAATACTTGTGGAAATGTAGAGGTAAATCAGACAGGTCTATTACAATTGCAGCGCAGGTTTTAAAGGGGTTGAGTTGAATATAAACTCCGTCAGCAACTGGAAATGTTAAAAAACAAAGTCGTGCTAAAAATGACAGTAAATAAAAAGTCACAAAATAGCCATATAAGAGGGGTTTGCACAGGAGGAGGAATTTTTTTGTGAAGAAGTGTGTGTGGGGGGCCCCGTACAAAAATTTGCTGTGGGGCCCAGTCAGTTCTAGTTACGCCTCTGAGAGGAATCGAATCTTGCCTGTGGGACGCATTTGTGTTCCACAAAGCAAGAGAGGGCGTGTTCGCTAACTAGTATTAGCGCATACACTACTTTTTTGCGGTGCGGAGGCACAGCCAGAAGCACTCTGTAGCACTCATATCCCGGATCCATTGAAGTGAATGGGTCCATGATGCGGGCTGCACACGGCCGTGTGCAGCCCGCATCATGGACCCATTTACTTCAGCATACGCTTCCTTCCTATATATTTTAGGTTTTAAAAATGTGGCTCTCAAAAGAAATTTTCAATCGTGGTTTTGGCGATATTTGGCTCAGGCCTCATGCACACGACCGTTGTGTGCATCCGTGGCCGTTGTGCCGTTTTCCGTTTTTTTTCACGGACCCATTGACTTTCAATGGGTCCGTGGAAAAATCGGAAAATGCAGCCGTTTGGCAGCCGCATCCGTGAGCCGTGTTTCCTGGCCGTGAAAAAAATATGACCTGTCCTATTTTTTTCACGGCCAACGGTTCACGGGCCCATTCAAGTCAATGGGTCCGTGAAAGAACACGGATGCACACAAGATTGGCATCCGTGTCCGTGATCCGTGGCCGTAGGTTGCTTTCATACAGACGGATCCGAAGATCCGTCTGCATAAAAGCTTTTTCTGATCTAAGTTTTCACTTCGTGAAAACTCATTTCCGACAGTATATTCTAACACAGAAGCGTTCCCATGGTGATGGGGACGCTTCTAGTTAGAATACACTGCAAACTTTGTACAAGACTGCCCCCTGCTGCCTGGCACCACCCGATCTCTTACAGGGGGATATGATAGTACAATTAACCCCATCATATCCCCCTGTAAGAGATCAGGGCTGCCAGGCAGCAGGGGGCAGACCCCCCCCCCCCCTCCCCAGTTTGAATATCATTGTGCGGCCCCCCCCCCCCCTGTTGTTAACTCGTTGGTGGCCAGTGTGCGCACCCCCCTCCCTCCCTCCCTCTATTGTTTTAATACATTGGGGCCAGTGTGCGCGCGCCCACCCAACCCCCCCTCCCTCCCTCTATTGTTTTAATACATTGGGGCCAGTGTGCGCACCCCCCCCCCCCCCCCCCCTCCCTCCCTCTATTGTAATCATCATCGGTGGCAGCGGAGTAGAAGATTTTCATACTTACCTGGCTGCTGGCTGCTGCGATGTCTGCGTCCGGCCGGGAGCTCCTCCTACTGGTAAGTGACAGCAATGCGCCGCACAGACCTGTCACTTACCAGTAGGAGGAGCTCCCGGCCGGACACAGAGATCGCAGCAGCCAGCAGCCAGGTAAGTATGAAAATCTTCTACTCCGCTGCCACCGATGATGATTACAATAGAGGGAGGGAGGGGGGGGGTTGGGGTTGGGGGGGTGCGCACACAGGCCCCAATGTATTAAAACAATAGAGGGAGGGAGGGGGGGTTGGGGGGGCCCGCGCACACTGGCCCCAATGTATTAAAACAATAGAGGGAGGGAGGGGGGGTTGGGGGGGCGCGCGCACACTGGCCCCAATGTATTAAAACAATAGAGGGAGGGAGGGAGGGGGGTGCGCACACTGGCCACCAACGAGTTAACAACAGGGGAGGGGGGGCCCACTGGCCACCAATGAGTTAAAAACAGGGGGGGGGGGGGGGTCTGCCCCCTGCTGCCTGGCAGCACCTGCCAGGCAGCAGGGGACAGTCATGTACACAGTTTTTTTGTATATTCTAACCTGAAGCGTCTCCATCACCATGGGAACGCCTCTGTGTTAGAATATACTGTCGGAAATGAGTTTCACGATGTAGCTCATATCCGACAGTATATTCTAACATAGAGGCGTTCCCATGGTGATGGGGACGCTACAAGTTAAAATATACCATCGGATTGGAGAAAACTCCAATCCGATGGTATAACAGAACTCCAGACTTTACATTGAAAGTCAATGGGGACGGATCCGTTTGAAATGGCACCATATTGTGTCAACATCAAACGGATCCGTCCCCATTGACTTGCATTGTAATTCAGGACGGATCCGTTTGGCTCCGCACGGCCAGGCGGACACCAAAATGACTTTTTTTTCATGTCCGTGGATCCTCCAAAAATCAAGGAAGACCCACGGACGGAAAAACGGTCACGGATCACGGACCAACGGAACCCCGTTTTGCGGACCGTGAAAAAAAACGTCCGTGTGCATGAGGCCTCAGTTGACAAAAAAGTTTGCCCACCACTGCCCTAGAGCATTCTAAGGTTAGGTTCACACAGCCAAATCCACCGCAGAAAAATCAGGGGCAGATCAGTAGCATTATCAATGGCTGAAAATCAGATTGTTCTTGGTTGCGGTTTTGTAAACTGGTGGCGTTCTTGTCTACAGTTGTTAATGAGAAAATAAGCTAAATAAAGCATGAATATATAAAGGCCACCTGTAGACCACCGCTTGCACAATTAGGCCTCCTGCACACGAACGTTTTTTTACACGGTCCGCAAAAACGGGGTCCGTAGGTCCGTGATCCGTGACCGTTTTTCCGTCCGTGGGTCTTCCTTGATTTTTGGAGGATCCACGGACATGAAAAAAAAGTCATTTTGGTGTCCGCCTGGCCGTGCGGAGCCAAACGGATCCGTCCTGAATTACAATGCAAGTCAATGGGGACGGATCCGTTTGATGTTGACACAATATGGTGCCATTTCAAACGGATCCGTCCCCATTGACTTTCAATGTAAAGTCTGGAGTTCTGTTATACCATCGGATTGGAGTTTTCTCCAATCCGATGGTATATTTTAACTTGTAGCGTCCCCATCACCATGGGAACGCCTCTATGTTAGAATATACTGTCGGATATGAGCTACATCGTGAAACTCATTTCCGACAGTATATTCTAACACAGAGGCGTTCCCATGGTGATGGAGACGCTTCAGGTTAGAATATACAAAAAAACTGTGTACATGACTGCCCCCTGCTGCCTGGCAGGTGCTGCCAGGCAGCAGGGGGCAGACCCCCCCCCCCCTGTTTTTAACTCATTGGTGGCCAGTGGGCCCCCCCTCCCCTATTGTTAACTCGTTGGTGGCCAGTGTGCGCACCCCCCTCCCTCCCTCTATTGTAATAATAGCATTGGGGCCAGTGTGCGCGCCCCCCCACCCCCCCCCTTCCTCCCTCTATTGTAATAATAGCATTGGGGCCAGTGTGCGCGCCCCCCCAACCCCCCCCCCCTCCCTCCCTCTATTGTAATAATAGCATTGGGGCCAGTGTGCCCCCCCCCCCCCCCCCCGATCATCGGTGGCAGCGGAGTAGAAGATTCATACTTACCTGGCTGCTGGCTGCTGCGATCTCTGTGTCCGGCCGGGAGCTCCTCCTACTGGTAAGTGACAGGTCTGTGCGGCGCATTGCTGTCACTTACCAGTAGGAGGAGCTCCCGGCCGGACGCAGACATCGCAGCAGCCAGCAGCCAGGTAAGTATGAAAATCTACTACTCCGCTGCCACCGATGATCGGGGGGGGGGGGGGGGGGGGCTGTGGGGGGGGGGGGTTGTGCGCACACTGGCCCCAATGCTATTATTACAATAGAGGGAGGGAGGGGGGGGGGGTTGGGGGGTGCGCACACTGGCCCCAATGTATTAAAACAATAGAGGGAGGGAGGGGGGGGGGTTGGGGGCGCGCGCACACTGGCCCCAATGTATTAAAACAATAGAGGGAGGGAGGGAGGGGGGTGCGCACACTGGCCACCAACGAGTTAACAACAGGGGAGGGGGGGGGCGCACAATGATATTCAAACTGGGGAGGGGGGGGGGGGGTCTGCCCCCTGCTGCCTGGCAGCCCTGATCTCTTACAGGGGGATATGATAGTACAATTAACCCCTTCAGGTGCCGCACTATCATATCCCCCTGTAAGAGATCGGGTGCTGCCAGGCAGCAGGGGGCAGTCTTGTACACAGTTTGTAGTGTATTCTAACTAGAAGCGTCCCATCACCATGGGAACGCCTCTGTGTTAGAATATACTGTCGGATCTGAGTTTTCACGAAGTGAAAACTCAGCTCTGAAAAAGCTTTTATGCAGACGGATCTTCGGATCCGTCTGTATGAAACTAACCTACGGCCACGGATCACGGACACGGATGCCAATCTTGTGTGCATCCGTGTTCTTTCACGGACCCATTGACTTGAATGGGCCCGTGAACCGTTGGCCGTGAAAAAAATAGGACAGGTCATATTTTTTTCACGGCCAGGAAACACGGCTCACGGATGCGGCTGCCAAACGGTGCATTTTCCGATTTTTCCACGGACCCATTGAAAGTCAATGGGTCCGTGAAAAAAAACGGAAAACGGCACAACGGCCACGGATGCACACAACGTTCGTGTGCAGGAGGCCTAAGTCTGTGTGCCAGCAACCATGGGAGAATCAGTAGGCAGCAATACAACAAATCCATGTAGTCTGCTCTGTGGATTCATTCATTAATCATCATTAATTAAGATAAATTCATAAATACAATGTGCAGACAAGCACCAAAGTGGGTCACTGCACGGAGAAAGATAGATGCCCACCAGGGCTTCCCCTTCTAAATGAAGGAATTAAAATTCTCTTCAAGGGGATGAGTCCTTAACATTCCGTTCTCCCAAAAGGTTCCCTTTAATGCATTTTTCTACAACTGTCCAATAATCCAGAATATTTTATAGTTATCGGAAATTGATCACTTGTTGCAGGTTTCCCCCGAGCACTGGCCCTGAATGGGGACACTTTGTAATCTGCAAAGGATCTTTGTAACAAGCAGAGATTGTCCAAAGCAGAGAATCCCTTTAATTAAACTGTGTGGTTTTAGTGGTTTGATGAATAACCATTACGTTATTGAAGCCTTGCACTTTTCTATTAGCTGAGTAACTGAGGGTCTGACCTTTCTATCTACAGTAGTACACGGACTCGCTCATTATCTGGAGGAGTATGCCGGATAAGGTCTCTGTCTTTGTTGGGTTTCTGAAGAAATTGATTAAATCTAGAAAAACATTGTGGGACATTTACTCTGTTGGGTTTCTAAAAAAATCAAGCCAATGTAGAAAACTTGCGAGTGCAGCGGACGCCATAGTCAGCGGGTCTCTGCGGTTTTAAACAGCAAGAGCCCTGCGGCTAATGTCTGCGACCGGCAATAATGCCAATCATAGGCATTTAACGCTTGACCGCAGCATCTAGATAGCGAATAACCTGGAAGCGTGCAGTAGGGGAGCTGTTTCATCGTTTTAATGCACTAAGTCTCTGAAGCGACCCAGGGTATCAGAGCTGCAGTTCCTTAGGAGGCCTGCAGGTAGCGGGCCTCCATAGGATACCCGCAAATAGAGCTAATACTGTAGTTCTGTGGAACTACAGTTTAAGCAAAAATAAATCTGACTAGTGTGCATTGTAGCCTCCTGGAAAGGCTAAAAAAAAATACAAAAATTCATTAATTAAAAAAAAAAATTGAAATCACCCACTTTTCTCTAGAATAAAAATAAATACATAAACAATAAAAAATAAACATCATAGGCATCGCGGCCTCCAAAAACGCCCATACTAATAAAATATAAAAATATTTATCCCATATGCGAATGGCATAACAGGAAAAGAAATCAAAGTGGCCGAATCACCATTCTTTCATCGCTTCACTTATTCAAAAGAATTGAATAAAATGTGATCAAAAAGTCACACACACTCCAAAATCGTATAAATAAAAACTACAGATTGTCCTGCAAAAAATAAGCAACTACGCAGCTCCATAGACATAACTATAAATATACTTTAATTTCGTTGGTGACACACTATATAAATCCATGCCAGTGTACTTCTTCTTTGTCTTGAGTAAGGAGCAGTACTACATGATCCGAAACGCGTAGACATGAATACCCTGTTTGGTTTTTAATGCACTATTTCCAATAAAAGCTGCCACTTTTTTGTACTGAAAGCTGGATTTCTGTTTCTTTGGATGTAACTATAAATATAGTTATAGAATATGGTGATGTAAAAAAAATAAAAATATTTTCAAAGTTATAATTTTTTTTTCAGTATTGAAAAACTATACAAATGTGGTATCTGTGTAATCATACTGACCCAGAGAATGAAGGGCACAGGTTAGTTTTGCCGCATAAGGAACACTGTTGAGACAAAGCCCATAACACTATGGCAGAATTGCGTTTTTTCCCCACTTCCCACTACATTGTAGGCCATATTAAAAAATGGTGGCATTAAAAAGTACAACTAGTCCTGCAAAAAACAAGCCCTGATATGCAATGTGAATGGAAAAATAAAAAAGTTATGGCCCCATGAAGACAGAAGAAAAATGAAGATGTAAAAATGAAAAAAAAAACAAAAAAAAAAACCTCTGGTATTCAAGGGGTTAAAGTGTCCTTGTACTTTGGAAAAACATTTGCTATGTCATAGTGGCATGTTAAAAGTTTTGATCGG
This sequence comes from Bufo gargarizans, assembly GCF_014858855.1. Classification (NCBI taxonomy): domain Eukaryota; kingdom Metazoa; phylum Chordata; class Amphibia; order Anura; family Bufonidae; genus Bufo; species Bufo gargarizans. The sequence goes on from NC_058084.1 coordinate 331,040,758, forward strand.
TGGGGTCTAAGTGTTGACTCCCCCATCGATTCCTAGAATAAGGAGAGAGAAGCGCTCACATAGCACTCTCTCTCCTTAGGGCAGGCGACATACGCAAGATTGACTCAGAGAGCACAATACAGGTGAAACTCAAAAAATTAGAATATCGTGCAAAGTTCATTTATTTCAGTAATGCAACTTAAAAGGTAAAACTAACATATGGGAGACTCATTACATGCAAAGCGAGATATTTCAAGCCTTTATTTGTTCTAATTTGGATGATTATGGCTTACAGCTTATGAAACCCCAAAGTCACAATCTCAAAAAATTTGAATATTACAGGAAATCAATAAAAAAAAGGATGTTAAATAGAAAAATGTAGGACCTCTGAAAAGTATAATCATGCATATGTACTCAGTACTTGGTTTGGGCCCCTTTTGCATCAATTACTGCCTCAATGCGGCGTGGCATGGATGCTATCAGACTATGGCACTGCTGAGGTGTTATGGAAGACCAGGATGCTTCAATCGCAGCCTTCAGCTCTTCTGCATTGTTCGGTCTCATGTCTCTCATCTTTCTCTTGGGTGATGCCCCATAGATTTTCTATGGGGCTAAGGTCAGGTGGCTTTGCTGGCCAATCAAGCACAGTAATCCCATGGTCATTGAGCCAAGAGGAATACGACATTTGAAGCCCATGTCCAGGATCCGTCTGTGTGTGGTGGCTCTTGAGGCACTAACTCCAGCCTCAGTCCACTCTTGGTGAAAGTCCACAACACTTTTGAATGGCCTTTTCCTGACAATCCTCTCCAGGCTGCGGTCATCCCTGCTGCTTGTACACCTCTTTCTTCCACACTTGTCCCTTCCACATAACTTTCTATTAATGTGCTTTGATACAGCACTTTGGGAACATCCAACTTCTTTTGCAATTACATTTTGAGGCTTTCCCTCCTTATGGAGGATGTCAATGATGGTTTTCTGCACAACTGTCAGGTCAGCAGTCTTTCCCATGATTGTGATTCCTACTGAACCAGACTGAGAGACAATTAAAAGGCTCGGGAACCCTTTGCTCAGGGGGTATGGATTAATTAGCTGACTAGAGTGTGACACTTTGAGCCTAGAATATTGAACCTTTTCACAATATTCTAATTTTCTGAGATTGTGAATTTGGGGTTTTCATAAGCTGTAAGCCATACATCCAAATGATAATAAATAAAGGCTTGAAATATCTCGCTTTGCATGTAAGGAGTCTATCTCATATATTAGTTTCACCTTTTAAGTTGCATTACTGAAATAAATAAACTTTTGCACAATATGCACAATTTTTTCGAGTTTCACCTGTATGTGAGTAGTTCTTTCGTTCTAGCCAATGCTACTAATGAAATACTTGGGAACCTGCAGAAACAGGCAAGCAACACAATGACAATATGACAGTGATGCTTGCCGGTGCTGTCATAGTAACACAGTACATAAGGCTGAAAAAAGACATCCGTCCATCCAGTTCGGCCTGTCATCCTGCAAGTTGATCCAGAGGAAGGCAAAAAAAAACTGTGAGGCAGAAGCCAATTTTCCCCACTTTAGTGGAATAAAAATTCCTTCCCGACTCCAATCAGGCAATCAGAATAACTCCCTGGATCAACGACCCCTCTCTAGTAGCTATAGCCTGTAATATTATTACACTCCAGAAATACATCCAGGCCCCTCTTGAACTCTTTTAGTGAACATACCATAACCACCTCCTCAGGCACAGAGTTCCATAGTCTCACTGCTCTTACCGTAAAGAATCCTCTTCTATGTTTGTGTAGAAACCTTCTTTCCTCCAGACGCAGAGGATGTCCCCTCGTCACAGTCCTGGGGATAAATAGCTGATGGGAGAGATCTCTGTACTGACCCCTGATATATTTATACATATTAATTAGATCTCCCCTCAGTCGTCTTTTTTCTAAAGTAAATAACCCTAATTTTGATAATCTTTCAGGGTATTGTAGTTGCCCCATTCCAGTTATTACTTTAGTTGCCCTCCTCTGGACCTTCTCCAGCTCTGCTATGTCTGCCTTGTTTACAGGAGCCCAGAACTGTACACAGTACTCCATGTGTGGTCAGACTGGTGATATGTAAAGTGGCAGGACTATGTTCTCATCATGGGCATCTATGCCCCTTTTGATGCAACCCATTATCTTATTGGCCTTGGCAGCAGCTGCCTGACACTGGTTTTTGCAGCTTAGTTTATTAAAATTCCTAGATCCTTTTCCATGTCACCCCATAAAGAACCAGGAACTGCCTCGCTGAGGACAATCAGCACCAATAAAGAGGTGAGATGAGACAGCTCCTTTAAGACTGTATAGTCTTAGTTTACACTTCTAAATGTTAGCGCGCTGCCCCGCTATGTCTGATGCGTGCATGTACCAGTAACTAGCCCGTGGGCACCGCTATGATTGTTTTATCATAACCACCATATGCTCTCACAATCATGAAGGAAACTAGTGATTATGCAGTTTGTATGTCTCGCTAAATCTCTGTGCCCTCACAAGTGACATTCAGTACGACAACATCCACTTTTCCTTTTTGTTGTGTTTTACTCGTCACTTAAAATAGCTGCTTCTCAAAAATGTACCCACTGACTGCATGAACCTTTTCTTTTCATGGCTGGACACACTGGAAGTATTGATTTATGCCTTCAAAGCGTCCTCATACAAGCAGATGGAGGTTTAACATTCACATGTTCCAGGTCAGAGGACATTTTTATTTAATGTCACTGCCTTACAAGAAACAGAAGCAGTGATTCTGTCCATTTCACTATCTTTATAATGTAATCGTTCAGATGGATCCTTTGTGCCCCAAGCTTTTCTAAACTGTTCACTACATGCAAGGGCGTACTAAGGGGGGGGGGGGGGGGGCGTGGGGGTGGTCCGCCCCGGGTACCAGCCCTCAGGGGGGTGCCAGAAGCAATGAGCGCTTTCGTCAATACAGATGGAAGCCCTCATTGCTGGTGCACTGGGAGCTGCGGTCCTGTCACTCACCGCTCAGCTCCCCGCGCTCCTCCCCTCCTTCAGGCCGGCGGCGCACAGAATGGTGAAGCAGGAAGACTTCTCCCCGCTCCACCATTCAGCCTGCAGACACAGATCGCGCTGTGTGGGCGGAGCCTGCTGCCCCAAAATCTGCATAAGCTCCGCCTACACAGTGCTGCAGAGCGATCTGTGCCTGCAGGGAAGAGAGGTATGTGAGCTTCAGGAACGGGACAAGGTGAGTAGTTACTGTGTTTGTTTTTTTGTAGTTTTTTTTAATACAGAGGGGGCACAGAGGGCTTTATTACTATGGAGGGGGCACAGAGGGCTTTATTACTATGGAGGGGGCACAGAGGGCTTTATTACTATGGAGGGGGCACAGAGGGCTTTATTACTATGGAGGGGGCACAGAGGGCTTTATTACTATGGAGGGGGCACAGAGGGCTTTATTACTATGGAGGGGGCACAGAGGACTTTATTACTATGGAGGGGGCACAGAGGGCATTACTACTATGGAGGGGGCATAGAGGGCATTACTAATGTGAAGGGGGCACAATAGGCATTTCTACCATGGAGGGGGCACAGAGCCAGAGGGTATTACTACAATGAAGGGGGGCACAGAGAGCATTATTTCTGTGAAGGGGGCACAATGGAGATTTCTACTATGGAGCGGGCACAGAGGGCATAACTACTATTAAGGGGGCACAGTGGGCATTATTGCTATAAAGGGGGCACAATGGGGATTATTACTATGAAGGGGGCACAATGGGGATTATTACTATGAAGGGGCACAATGAGGATTATTTCTGCGAAGGGGGCACAAATAGGGCATTGCAACTGTGAAAGAGGCACAGAGAGGGCATAACTACTGTGAGAGGGCACAATGTGGGCATAACTACTGTGAGGGGGCACACATCTGTAGAAAACTACTGTGAAGGTTGTACAATGAGGGCAATACTACTGTGAGGGGGTACAATTTTTTCAAAGTATTGGGGGGGGGGCAAAGAAAGGACCCGCCCCAGGTGCCAAACACCCTAGGCACGCCACTGACTACATCAATCCTTTTCAATATTATATATTATATAATGTATATAATTATATATAATATATTACAAAGACCCATGTCTCCAAAAAGTAGTACATGCTGTGGCAATGGACCATCATTGGCAAGTGGATCAACTTTACAGGCCAAGCACACCCTGGATCAGATAAAGCAATCCATCCACAATAATGGTATGACTTGGATTCCCACCCATCCAACGCCATTGTTAAAAAGGGTTCTCTGGGATTTCTCTCTGATTTAAAATGGTCACCAGCAACCTGTCCTGGAATGTGAGCTGGACTGGTTGCCATCACTCGCAGAGCTGCCTAGGGGTTTCAGGGGATGGGGCTTCACTACACATTACACACTGGCACTTGCATATACTACAGGGCTCGACAAATCCCAGGTCGCAATGGCGATCAGGAATTTGGTCCTGCCGCTTGGGTATTTGTCAGCCCGTTTTCAAAGGTGCCCAGGCGACGGGTGAGGAGCACCGGAGGTGGGCCCGTTCTTTCCGGAGGCAGCAGGAGTGGAGATGAGCGCCTCCATTGTGGAAGCGCTCATCTCCATATTCATCTGTATCGCCGTCCTCAGGACAGTGATACAGATGAATGGTGCGGAGGAGCAGGGGAGAGGCGTCTCCCTTGCCCGTTCCTCTGATAGGCTACAGGCCTTGTCTGTCTAGTAACCAATAGTGTTGGGCGCGAATATTCGAATAGCGAATATTGATCGCGAATATCGGCACTTCGAAAATTTGCGAATATTTAGAATATAGTGATATATATTCGTAATTTCGAATATTCTTGATTTTTTTTTCATCAGTAACCTCCCCTCTTGCTTGTGGGCCAATGAGAAGGCTGCAATGTCTTTGTCTGAGCTTAGCAACATCCTTAGCAACCAATAGGAAAGTTGCCTGCCCCTTACTATATAAGAACCTCCCCAGCAGCCCTTGTATGCGGTATTTTGCAGATCTGAGAGAGACAGCAGTGTCATTGCTGTGCTCTGTGCTTTCCTGTGTCATTACATTAGTTAGTTAGCTTATATATATAATACAGATAGTTAGTGGGAGATAGTCAGTGTAGGTTAGATAGTGATATAGGTTCTGCTGTCCATACATACAGATACATAGTGCTGTGATGTCACAAGTTCACAGCAAAACTTAGTCCAGCAATCACTAATAAGTAGTCAGACCTGTTAAAATGTGAAGTTGCATGTATTGTGCCAAAATATTTGCATCATTAGTGCCGATTTCACAATCGTGAATATATTGGAGCACTCTATGTGCATATTAAGCCATTGGAATGTTCTGCCGTGCCAACCATTTTCTCCAGTCTCAGGAAACTTCTAGCAGCTTGAAAAATGTAGCTATAGTGACCCACGCCTGTATTTCGCACGCATTACGTGAATATTACATTGCCCATTTTTCGCGATCAAGAAAATAATCTCGAATTTGCGAATATATGACGAATAATCTACCAAATATTCGCCAAATATTGCGAATTCGAATATTGCCCCTGCCGCTCATCACTAGTAACCAATCAGATTCCACCTTTCATTTCTCACAGCTCCTTTGGAAAATGAATGGTGGAATCTGATTGGTTGTCTGATTGATTGTGGCTTACATATGCTGCCATGTACCGAAATGTTGACAAATGTTTGGAGTAAAAATAAGCCAACTAATAAGCTTTAAAGCCTACAGTCTAAAGGCTGTATTAGACTGGCTGATAACACTCGTAAGCAATGATCTGGCAGTGTAAGGGCTCATTCAGACGGCCGTATGCTATCCGCAAAAATGCGGATCCATTTTTTTGCAGACAGTTCAGCATGTCTGTAAAAAAACAGATAGCATTCAGTATTTTTGCATAGACTTCAATGGGGCCATGTCCTGATTTTCACGGACAAGTATAGGACATGTTTTACTTGTTTTGCGGAACCGTGGAATAGAAAGGGGCCCCATAGAAGTGAATGGGTCAGCATCTAATCTGCAAAAAAACGGATCCACATTTTTGCGGATAGCATACGGCCGTGTGAATGAGCCCTAATACTGCCACCAATTACCCAATGAACAGGCATTTTTTCACTCCCTGCCTTTCTGGAGCTATAACTTTATGTTTCCGTTTACGTAGCCATATGAGGGCTTGTTTTTTGTGGGAGAAGTTGCAGTTTCTAATTCCACCATTTAAAGGGAACCTGTCACCGGGATTTTGGGAATAGAGCCGAGGACATGGGTTGCTAGATGGCCGCTAGCACATCCGCAATACCCAGTCCCCATAGCTCTGTGTGCTTTTATTGTGTAAAAAAACTGATTTGATACGTATGCAAATTAACCTGAGATGAGTCCTGTCCCTGACTCTTCTCACGTACAGGACTCATTTCAGGTTAATTTGCATATGTATCAAATCTGTTTTTTTACACAATAAAAGCACACAGAGCTATGGGGACTGGGTATTGCGGATGTGCTAGCGGCCACCTAGCAGCCCATGTCCTCAGCTCTATACCCAAAATCCCGGTGACAGGTTCCCTTTAATATTGCATACAATGTACTGTGGAGCTGGAAAAAACGCCAAATAAAAAAACACTAAACAGTTTTATGGGTTTTATTTTCCCTATACAGTAAAACTGATCTGATACTTTCATTTTCCAGGTCAGTACGATTACGGCAATACCACATATGTATAGCTTTTCTTGCATTTTAATACTGAAAAAAAAAAAAACACTTTGAAAAAATAATGTTTTTCTTTTTATCACCATATTTTGACCCCTATACATTTTTTGTAGTTATTTGTACGGAGCTGTGTGGGGGCTAATTTTTTGCGAGATGATCTGAACTTTTTGTTGATACCATTCTGGCGTATGTAAGACTTTTTTCCGTTTCGCCACAGGCAAGGACTCCATAGGAACTAATGTGTGGCAGCTTTAGTTCATTCCAGGGGACTGAAGCTGCCACACAATGCATACAGCTCCCGTGCTTCTTTGTTTTAGCACATTCAGATCCTGTGGTCACATTTGAAGGGTTAAAAGTTCACGATTGGCATTACCACCGGTCGCGGACTTTAGCCGCGGGTGTTTTCTGTATTAAACAGCGCCTGCTGCTAGCATGAGCGGGCGCCATGTTTAAAGTTTTTATTGTAGTGGTATTACTATTTGGTGTGATCTTCAGCTATTTGCGGGGTCGCACCACTGCGTAGTTACTTGCTGTGGCCCTAGTGTGGAGCCAGCAGGCTGCGAACCCTACAGTTAGTACAATTCAGGGTTGTCACTGACGTCAGAGAATACAGTATAGTCCTGAGAGTACAAGACGGGTCGGTTTTAGAGGTTCCAGCTATAGAGGGGTTATTTCTGGAAGTTTTGTTGTGGTTGATGCTTCTTCTGAATGGCAATTAGTCATTTGCATGGCTCCCAGAAAGCAGCAATTTGGCCCCAGTAAGGTAATATAATGAAATTGCTACAGCATCATAATAACTCACAACCTCCAGTGTAGATTCCATCACTGCTCATCTAAAATAAGAGTGCGACAAAGAACGTGATTATGTATTTCAGCAGTCAGCAATTCCCGGCAACGCGTTGACTTGAGCGGACAGTCTTGAGGCGTCTACTATTTGTAGAGAGATCTTTCATGTGAAAAACATCAATCCTCAGCATCTGGCACAACATGTTTTCTCATTTATAATTGAGGAGAGACTACAAATACACACACAAAACCGGTTGTGTACTATTATTTTCTATTCAATTATTTACAGTGGTTTGCTAAATGTTCAGCTCCGTGTCTAGATGCTAAACACCCATTTTCATCAGAGTAGTGACATTTTTGTATGCATTCATTAGTAAGTGATAGTATATTGTAGCCTGACCTGGTATCATCTGCTCCGTGCATTCGCTGTATGTCAGGTGCCTTTTATATAAATCGGCGTGGTCTCTGAGCAAAATATACGACAGCAATTAATCTCCACCAGTCACTCATCCACCAGAACCAACATGTACAAGGGGCAGACGTGTGGCAGCAGAAAATATTGCTTTCTTCCCCTTAGGCTAGTTCCCGGTTGCTATTCCTGGGCTATCAGAATAGACGTTTTTCTGCTGATTTAGGGGCTTCTGTGCTGTGTTCTGCATAAAAAGCAGCCACATCATAAATGAAAGAATTCTGTCCGTTTGCTTTTACGTTGTCATAGAGAAAATGGAAATGTGTTTCACTTACGAGATCGGTCCCAAGGTAAGGTGTTGTGTGTTTTTTATGTTCACTAAAACATAGAGTCAGTAAAAAAGAACACAATAAAATGATATTGAAATGATTACATTGTGTAATATTATAGAAGGAGAACGGAGGTCACAGGACTCCAGGCAGATGGCCTCCAGATCCCTCTCTGAACAAGTAATGCTATTGCTCATGTATTGCAGGACCTGAAAAAAGGATAGATATTACTTATGAGTATCAATAGTTGTTATCAATGGCAATATCTGGGGTTACTGGTGCAAAAAGGTAGGACTATTACCAATTATCAGATGACAATGGTCAATATTTCCCCCTGGCTCGTGGGATTGTTCTCAGTTTTATACCACAGCTACAGTATGTTGCCTTGTTAACACACAACTCTTGCAGATATAACATAAAAGACACCTTTACTTAACTACAATGTACTACAACATATACAAATACCTCCTGTACCTGCTCACCAGGGTCACCCTGACGTGTGTGGGCGGTCTTTACGCCTACTTCCCCGGTTGAGTGATGTAGTTGATATCGCAGGTGGCAGCTCTCCTGCCGTTTACATCGGTACATTTTCTTTTGTGTTTTGTTCCTACCTACTTTGAATTATATTTCAATAAAGAATTATTATTTAGTTTTATGCGTTTCCCCACACTAGCAGTGAATTTCTTTTGATTGATATAGCCGTGAATAACATATACAAATACTTTCAATATCATGGTCATATCAGTATATATAGACAAAAGATACTTAGCCTTAGATTGTATGGTGGTCCCACTTCACCCATCGAAGACCTCACAGGAAGCTGGTCTGCCTGAGGAAAAGCCCAGTGATTAGGTATATTGCTACATATTAACACCTGCCTTGTACCTGTGATGTAAGCACAGGAAGGGGCGGGGTCAAGACTATGGAACCACATGGCAGTGTGATGTCACTCACTCAACTATGTGTCTAATTTGAATGTCAGCCCTGTCACAGGACCGATATTATAATTATTTATTATTAAAGCGCCATTTATTTTATGGCGCTGTACATATAAAAAGGGCTCCTAGGATGGGACAAACCCAGGCACTCAGCATATACAAAAATATAATACCAAAAAATATATATCCGAAAATATATCCTTATTGAAATTGATAAAACAAATAAATAGATACATAAATTGGCAAAGACAGACACAACCACATAGAGAGTGCACAAAACACGTTGGGACATCAAGTTATAGTATTGCGAGTAGTGGTAGAGGTGGGATGGAAAAACAAGTATAAATGAATACAGACTCAAACCATGTGGTTCCCCCATCTAGATAAAAAACCATGATTCACAACAAATACACAATACAGACCCGGCTAGTGGCACCTCCTAGAGACCCCGACAGGTGTTTCGCGTCAGCTTCCTCAGGGGGTATACACACATAATACAGACAATTGCACTAAGCATGAACAAGACGAGTTACAGACTGGTACAGAAGGAGAGAGGGCCCTGCCCACAGGGGCTTACAATCTACAAGGTATGAAAAGGGATCTTAAAGATACACAATATCTGAATATCACGAAGATCAGTATTAATGAAGAAACCTTTCTATTACATGTATTTCATGATAGAAGTTTAAAAAGAGGTTTAAATCTTTTATTTTTACTGTGGCATTGCAACATTTTCAACAATTTAAAGGGCTTTTTTTTGTAATAGACAAAATGTGCTTTTCATTAAAAGGATTGGCCAGGTTTTAGATATTTATGACCTATCCTCAAGGATAGGTCATCAACATCTGATCGGTGGGGGTCTGACTCCAAGCATCCTCACCCATCTGCTGCTTGAACAAGCATTGTACCTTCTTCTTAGTATCCCAAGCACTATATATTCTATGGTGTGTGTGCTTAGTATTGCAGCTCAATCACATTCACCTAGGGGTGGACTGGGAACTTAATGTGGCCCTAGAAAAAGAAAAAAAACTAAGTGGCCCCATGTTGTCAAAATATTGTTCCAAAACAACCAAATACCACAATCCAGCATAAAATATTGTGGGTTTCAATACAGTTGAATGCAGGATGGCACTTTCCACCGCCTACCAGGTGCATATCGTAAGTACCTCATGTTCCCAGAATTTATTAATGCTGAGAGCATCAGACTGTTATGTTCTTGGTCTGTGGCCGTGAGGAGGGCATGCTCGGCCCCTGGGCATCGGCCCACCGGGAAATTTCCCTGTATGGTCTATGGCCCGACCGTCCCTGCTGACCTGCACAATGGTGATGTGATCGATAGACATGATGTCACAAGCCTAGGAAGAGGCCACGGAGCTCATCTGAGTGCCGTGGCCTTTTTAAAGAGCTGGTGGGGTTTCCAGGAGTCAGACACCCAATCCCGAGGATAGGTCATCAATAACGAAATCCCAGAAACCCTTTAATTGTTCCCATAGCAGCTTTTGTCTTCTTGTATTTTGTATTATGTTTCCTCTACACACACATTAAATGTGATGAACAATTCAATATGACAATATGAGAAATTCAACCTAGGATGACATATTTTATTAGTTGTCGGACATGAGTAACATTTCCTTTTTTTATTCAAAAATCCTGGAATTGGATAGTATTACATGTTTTAAATTGGAAATGTAAGTCGTTTATTACTGTTGGGTTTATATGGGAAAAAAATGGTGACATGTTTCATCAGAGAGGTTCTTCTCCAGGTTCTTTGTAGCCACCATATAGCAGCACACATAAGGCTACTTTCACACTCGCGTATGGTGCGGTGACCAGGTGACCCGTGATGGCGAGTGTTGGTTCCCATGCAAAGCCTTTATTGTTGACTCCTTCATGTATACAGTCTAGTGTAAGTTGTTAGTATGGCTCTAGATGAGTACGGTACTTTTCACTTTAAAACTAATGAAACCTGAAGAAATAAAATCCGTATAACCCTTCCACCTCCCCTCATCCAGGGGCCTGCTGTAGTGACTGATACAAAGGTTACATAATGGATCTTTCCTCCTGTAATATAGCTGCACCTGTTCCAAGTCACATAAACTCATTAGTACGCTGCAGCGACCCTGATAAATGGGCTCTGGGCTTCGCATTATTTCAGCTTTTTCTAATAGGAAAGTGGAGCCATGGTGTGAAAGACAAATATCAGCAAGAATACAGACATATGGGGGAAACCGTGCCTGCAGCTAACATTTACAGCCAACAACAATATAGCCGTATTTAATCTGTCTATTATAGAATAGCATTATTCATGTGTAATCAGAAATCGTTTTTTATATGGTAGAGCTGTAATTTGTGTCTGTCTTCTCTATATACTCAAATCAGGGCAGGTCACATTTGTCAAACAAGTAGTTTAGCAAAAATGAATGAATCTGGCTGTAATTAAAATATGTTCACTGCTGATATTGAGTTATAAAATTAAGGTGTACGGGAAAACATATTTAATTTTTTTTTACTTAATTTTTATTGTGGGGGGGGGCAACTGATTTAATTAACGGCCCTTATTATGCAGTCTGCCGTGATTTTGATGTAGCTATCTTTTTGTAACTGAATACACACTAAGATGAAGCGAAATTAGATTAGCGTTTTGTATGGAAAATGCATGTAGACAATGAAATTCACCTTGTCATCTTTAAAGCGAAAAGCACCAAAACATTCATTACCGAGCGTGCACTGATCGTCGTGCAACGATAATGATGTGAGATGTCGGTTATCTAATTACTGGTGCTCAATGCTGTAGGATGAAGCACAAATTAACATATTTATATATGTATATATTACCTTTTATTATAAAAGATAACATATGGGACTTCCTTTCTTCCCTCTAATTTACAAAGTATGTGGATAATATTGTTTGCTTGGTATATATACCGTGTACATGTGTGAGAAACTGAAACTGCATAGTTTATAACATATTGAATAATACCGTCCTACTTTGACCAATAATAATCCCATACAGTGACTGATTAATGTTGCTATTCTGTGACTGAATAATACAACTATATTGTGAGCACTACTGCCATACAGTGGTTGAGTAATACCGCAATAAAGACTTTAAACAACTACCACAGTAAGGACTAGCCTTCCAGTGTTCCTTTCAGCGTCTTAGAGGAAGTGAAGTCACTGACTCGGTCATATATGGACACAGATACAATTAAAGCGCTTCCTACCACCCCTCGAGCGGAATAAATGATATGGATGGATGCTTAGGAAGTCTCTAGATATGAATATTGTAACAAGAGTGGTGCTAAGTGAGAGAGAATTGCAGATTGCTTCTTTCATACACTCTTTGGATGAGAACTCCTGAACAATAGAATTGGTCTACAGGGCCTCCGTGTTTTGAGGATGCAGGAAGCTAGACTGCGGAGGTGGGATTTGATGACTTGACCAGGGTATTGACAAATGTATATGTTCCAGGATTCCCTTAAAGTGTACCCAAAACCTGCTCCCACCAACTCTTACCCAACCAAATAAATACACTGACAAGCTGCGTGACATAACATTAATATTATCAGCTATAAATATAGAACCTTGAGAAGTGCTGTCATATACATGGAGGTCTTGAACTTCCCTGTGATATCCAAAAAGCAATTGCAGTCACAGAACACCAACTCAGGGATGACAAATACGTTCCCAAGGACCGCATTCCAGCAGGAACCACCAGCAGAACCTTATTGCATGGCACAGTCCCATACCATTGATGGACCTAACCCATTGAGTAAGTGCCATCCAAGACCTCCTCATCGATGCCTGCCGCAACAGGAAAGGAAAGTGTATAACCCTCACACCACACACCAGCGGGAAATGAAGACCCCTCCCTTAAGGACCCCTTAATAGAGGTACTGATGTTCCCCCTCCCATTCTAACACCACCTATCCCTTCGTCCTGCTCTCTATCCCCTAACTGCCACCTCACTTTTCATTTTAACCCTTTTCTTGTCCTATTCTGTCCACAAACCCCAGTCATGTGCAGACCTTGACTATGGCTTCGCCCCCTCTCCGTCTTTCTCTTTAGAATGGTTGATCAAAGTGGACAAGCACTATCCAGGTGTCCTTTTATTTTGACATCATAGAGACGGGTCTCACTTTTAGATCCCTTGGTTAATATTATCTGATCACTAGGGGAGTTGACTAAATGCCTTTTAGATTTAGAAGAGTTTGCCATCTTGGAATAGCCTGATAGTTTCTGGTTTACATCATGGCATGTTGGTTTTATTGAGATCCCAAGATAAGCTTCCAGGTCATCACAAACACAAAATCCTGTACTCGTGACTGATCCTAGCTTTGGGCAATATGAATTATGGAAAGAGGACTTGTACAGAATATAGGACAACATTTCCAATCATTACAATCCAAAAATCAGTTGCAATCCACAAGTATATGCTCTTAGTCATAGCAATGCTAAGCAGCCTCTGAAATGTTATTGCATTTTGCTACTGGATTTTAACTTTTCTGCTCTTCAGTATGAATTAAAGATTGGATTTACTTTCAGCATATAGTATGTGCTGGATAATTTCTCCTTTCTATTATTGACCATAAATGTACAGTATTAGATCAATCATGAGAATAGTGATGGTCACAAGTGGGAGCACCAGCTGTAATCCCACATACTACCAAATTGCACACAAATGGATTAGAGAGGACATAAAAGAAAGGCTGTAGCAGTATACTCATTGGATAAGGAGCAGCACAATGGAATCCATTCCCTTGGATTCTGTTTCATTAGGATGTTGCCCTATGAAACCCTGGTTCTTCATTTTTTCAGTAAAGCTCTAAGGCCACATAGGAAAATATACATTGGAAAAGTCCAACATGTATTTTCCATAGAATCTTCCCTACTAATCTGAAATTAATTCTTGAATTTGTTCTGCAGATTGTCAGTTTACATGCTCCGGATCCGCCAGCGGATGTAGCCTTATTCAATGGGGCTAATCCATGAGTGGCCACCCAATGCCACTCGCGGCAAGAATTAACATTCTTTTTTTTTTCAGTGACTTTGTTTAAAAAGCTGTGTATTCCAAATTTGGATTTCCCTTATAATCAAGTATAATTTTTGGGGGGGGACAAGGATTTCATTGTGGAAACCTTTTGTGAACTCTAAATTAATTTGTTTATGACTAGTTTGGCTACATTCCTGGGTCTAAAAAAAACCTTGACAGTCATAGAAAAAAGGTGGCCCTAAATTCATACTGCACATGCTTCCATCTCATTAAAAAGGAATGTTTTCATAGATGTTATTTGTGTGTCCCCTTTAATGGCGCATTTAAGATCCATTCATTTATCATAATGAGTCTATTTTACATTTTCAGATTGTCTTTGCTGGCCAATTATTTTACTACACACAGATACTGCTGCAGCTTGGCTGAAAATGGAATGGCTTTGGTTTAGGGCCATCAGCAGATGGTTTAATTAGTATGTATATTAATAAGGCTTGCGGAATGTTTCTTCTCCTACGAGCACTCAACTATAATGCCATATTCACATGGGAGTATTTTGGTCAGTATTTTTCATCAATATTTGTAAGCTTAAAGGGGTTGTGCAGCAATATACCTGTATATTGATTACATATCGTCAGGATAGGTCATCAATATGAGATTGTCGGGTGTCCGACATCCGGCACCCCTGTCGATCAGCTCTTTGAAGAGGAGGCGATGCTCCATGAGTTGCTTCTTGTTCATTACACTACCCATAATCTCCTGTAGAGTTCACTTGAATGGAGCGAGTACTTAGAATTACACTACACCGCCACTTCACAGTAGACGATGGGTAGTGTCATGACCAGGAAGCAGTGATAGCCCGGAGCCCCGCCTCCTGGTCAAACAGCTGATCGGCGGGGCTGCTGGGTGTCAGACCCAACGATCTGATATTGATGACCTATCCTGACAATAGGTCATCAATATATATTGCTCCACAACCCCTTTAACGCCACAACCGTATGTTTGGTCTAAACCAGAACTGAATCATACAGCGAACAAAATTATTATGAAAAGCTTTGTACCTCTTCTGTTTTTTAGACCCACTCCTGGTTTTGGTTTGCCATAATAATGCATAATACTGACCGTATGAAAGTGGCCTAATGGCATATTCACAAGTGATTTCATTCACCGGAATGGGGCTTGCAAAAATCTATGCATATGCCACAGCCGCAACCTCATTCATATGTATGGAATTAATTTTTCAGTGCATTGAAACATTACTTCACCATGTGACTTCCTGAAGGGTTTCTAATCCAACATCAGTTTTCCTGAAGGCCTAGAACACCATCCAGAAACAGGTTCATCTACCCTTCAAAGTAAATGTACCTACTGTACAGCATCTGAATGGATAACATAGGTAGTAGGATCAAGAGAAGATGTGTGACTTCCTGGAGGGTTTCTAATCCAACATCAGTTTTCCTGAAGGCCTAGAACACCATCCAGAAACAGGTTCATCTACCCTTCAAATGAAATGTACCTAATGTACAGCATCTGAATGGATAACATAGGTAGTAGGATCAAGAGAAGATGTGTGACTTCCTGGAGGGTTTCTAATCCAACGTCAGTTTTCCTGAAGGCCTAGAACACCATCCAGAAACAGGTTCATCTACCCTTCAAAGGAAATGTACCTAATGTACAGCATCTGAATGGATAACATTGGTAGTAAGACTGCCAGGGAATTACATCTGTCAGGGATTGGATTTAGAAGATGAACTCACCAGAAATTCTTCTGCCGCTTAAAATCAGGGAGCAGCAGATATATGGGAATCACAATGATGAAATGGCATCGTCAAGTAGCAACAATATGAAAAACACTGAATTCCTGTGCGATAAACATATTGCTTTTCACTGACTATAATGGATGGATGTCAGCAGGAGTCAAACAATTTTCTCCTTCTTAAACCTGGTTTACTGTATAATATACCAGTTTCAACAGTACATGTAAAATGCTGCGTAATATGTGCCACTTACCTTCTTTCTCCCAGTGTCCTGCTATTTTCTGAGCATTTTACAATAGAAGACACTTAAAGGAGTTATCTTATCAAGACAAACCCTGTCCATGTGCACCATTAGGGTAGTGGAATATTATGGAGGGCAGCGTTGGACTGAAGTCCCTTGAGCCCTCCCGAGAAAATTATTCTGAGGGCCCACCCTCTTTGTATATAGGACCTTAAGTGCCCTGTTTTATTAGGGGCCCATTATTTTCAGAGCTTGGCCCCACCGGAGGATCCTCTGGTGGGCCAGTCTGAAGCTGATGAAGGGGTCTCTGAAAATACATTTCAGTGACCAGCATCTAATATTAGGTTTCGTCTGAAGAGATAGTGGCATGGAAATTTAGGGGCATCTATGCGGAATCTGAGTGTTACTGTTTGATTTAAAGGGAAATTCTAGATATCTCAGCTGGTTTAGACAAGACTCTGGATTTTACTACTTATTTTATGGGGGAACTCTAAGGCCCAAATTTAATAAAGACCAGAGTGTGCTACACCGGCCTTGATAGGCCCTGTGATGCCAGAGCAGGCATTTCATTTATGACGAGGTGCAGGCCTCCTCAAGCGGTCCGTGCACCAGACTAAAGTTTACTCCAGCTCGTAGCTGGTCTGCATGTAACATTTATAATGTAAAGTATAATATTTCTGATAACAGCTGGTACGTTTAGGGCAGCACTGCTCTTATACGTACATTTGGCCCAATGTGTTTAATGTAATTATTAAACCATTCAGAATTATATCGTCTACAAGTATAGTGGGAAACGTTTAGACACAGCGAGCCCCATGTTCATCAATCTATTTCGTAGGTACAGTATATTGAGAATGACCATTGTCCCTTTAGGATGACATCACTTTTTAAACCGTGCTTGCGGGCATGTCATTAACACATATAACACACAAAACACGGACGACATAGTGAATAATTAAAGTCACCAGATGTTGTACGATTTTACTTCTGTCACACAGCACTACTGGGGTGATTTATCAGACCCCGGGGACTATGTCTTGTTATAATGTCTTTAAATCGGGAACAACACCTAGTATTCTGTGAGCTTCATACTACCCATTTTATATTGTATCTTATTTACTTATTTAATGTGTACATTTTTTTATCTATCTATCTACACTCCATATTTGTGTCATAATTTCCAACTTTTTAAGCATCTCAACACTTTTCTAAAGCTAGAGCCGTGTGCAAAATGGGTATAGTTCACAATGTAAAGTGTACTATATATTGCTGACCATGTGTATAATGCTAGTGCAACTTGAAATGAGCAGCAAATAATGAAAACATTGTATAAAACATTGTGAACTAAGTACTGTATCATGATATATAGAGCGGCGCCCAGGGATCTCACTGCACTTACTATTATCCCTGGGCGCCGCTCCATTCTCCCGCTATGCCCTCCGGTATGTTCAGTCACTTGGTTATAGTAGGAGGAGACTTCCCTTGTTCTCCTGGGCGTCTTCTTCTCCTAGGATGTATCGCTGGCCAATCGCAGTGCAGAGCTCACAGCCTGGGAGTTTTTTTTTCCCCCAGGCTGTGAGCTCTGCGCTGCGATTGGCCAGCTCTACATTCTAGGAGAAGAAGACGCCCAGGAGAACAAGGGCAGTCTCCTCCTACTATAACCAAGTCCTCTAAGTCTCCGCCTACTATAACCAAGTGACCGAACATACCGGAGGGCATAGCAGGAGAACAGAGCGGTGCCCTGGGATAATAGTAAGTGCAGTGAGATCCGCTGTACAGATCATGACACTTAGTTCAGAATTTTTTGCCAGGTTAAAGGTCCTCTTTAAAGTCTTCCTATAGATTGCTATGGTGGTTGCCATTTTATCGCATATTGAATAAGGATGACTGAGTGACCATGGAGTCCTAGTTTAAATGGGTATTTGGTCATTTGGTATTATGGTTTATGGTATAGTGTCAGGACATTGCATAAATGTCTGCTAGATGTGAGTCCTACCTCTTGGACTTATGTGGAGAATGGGAGCTCTTCAGGCCCTGACCCACCAGTCGAAGCACCCCTGGCACATGTGGTATAATCTCCTCTAAACGTATTGTCATGAGGTAGAGTTCTAGAATTCGTTACGCTGCTGTATTCAGCCCAACAATCTTTTGTTCTCCATAATAGTGAGAAGCATGGGGAGGTGTCCAGGACCCTCTTACACTACCGTCTGCTATAATGTGGCTGATGGATGTCTGCTCAATTATCTAATACTATATATAAGTCCATTTTTGGCTTGGTTGTATGATACAGAGTTGTGTCATTTGTCCCATAGCTCATTATCTCGCCGGTCACTTCAGTCTAGTTGATGTATGTGACGTTATTATGTTGAATATTCGTAAATGTATGCCAGAAGCAGCGTATAGCTGCATTGCGGTGCCCTAAGGTCATTGCCTGCCAGGAAGATTAGCTAGCAGTGAAGCTGCGGGTAAAGAATAATGTTACTGAATGTTTTGCCCTCATCACCTCTGCAGATCTTCATCTCTTTCAATGTGTCGTGTTACTGAATACAGCGTGGGTAACAATGGAACAAAGGAACGGTGGAGAAAGTCAGTCGATTTTGTCTACCCAGGCTTGTTTTACTAGATGTGCCAAATTTTACCTATAGAAACATTGCCCTTATAGTACGTCCTACCGTTTATCATTCAAACCTATCGTCTGTGGTTTCAATATTAAAAAGCCAAAAAAACTGAGGAGTCCTTGAACGGTCTACTGTCAATGTTTTAAAAATACAGTATTTAACCCCTCCAGGACCATTTTTCACCTTAAGGACCAGGCCATTTTTGCAAAGCTGCCGTGTGTCACTTTATGTGGTGATAGCTTTCCAAGCCATTCTGAGACTGTTTTCTCATCACATATTGTACTTCATGACAGTGGTAAATCTGAGTCAAAATATTTAATTTTTATTTATAAACAAATTTACAAAAACATTAGAAAAATTCGCAATTTTCAAAATTTCTATTTCTCTGCTTTTAAAACCGATAGTGATACCTCCTAAGATAGTTATTACTTTATATTTCCCATATGTCAACTTCATATTTGCATCGTTTTGTAAATTACATTTTCTTTTTTTAGGACGTTAGAAGGCTTAGAAAAATTCCAAAACCCAATTTTTAAGGACCAGTTCAGGTCTAAAGTCACTTTGTGAGGCTTACATAATAGAAACCACCCAAGAATGGCCGCATTTTAGAAATTACACCCCTCAAGGTATTCAAAACTGATTTTCAAAACTTTATTAACCCTTTAGTTTCAGAATCAGGGTAATAAATATTGAGTTTTGTTTGGCTGTTAACTCTTGCTTTGTTAGCAGAAAAAAAATTGATTAAAATGGAAAATCTGCCAAAAAAGTGAACTTCTGAAATTTCTGCTACATTTTCCTTTAAAGGGTTTCTACCACCAGATTTGGTCCTATTTAGCTGACTGACACTAGCGATGTGCTAGTGTCAGCAGTCCATAACAGTGTTCTTACTTATCATCTGTCCGCTGCCGTTCACCTTAAAAACGTGCTTTTATAGATATGCTAAGGAGCCCCTAGGTGCTATGTGGGCGTCATTAGCACCTAGAGGGCTCCGTCCACCAACCATTTCAGCCGCCCATCGCGTCCCTCCAGCCCGCCCTGCTCCTATTGATTGACGTGAAACTTCTCAGTATCTCGTACCATTTCCCGCGCCTGCGCCGTGCGCTTCTGTATTCCACGCAGGCGCAGTGAGTGAATGCCGCGCTCCTGGTGCCGGCTTCCTCACTGTAACGTAGTTGGCGCTGGCACAGTGAGGATGCCGGCGCTGGGAGAATACAGAAGCGCAGGCGCGGGAATTGGTACGAGATACTGAGAAGTTTCACGTCAATCAACAGGAGCGGGGCGGGCTGGAGGGATGCGATGGGCGGCTGAAATAGTTAGTGGACGGAGCCCTCTAGGTGCTAATGACGCCCACATAGCACCTAGGGGCTCCTTAGCATATCTATAAAAGCACGTTTTTAAGGTGAACGGCAGCAGACAAGAACACTGTTATGGACTGCTGACACTAGCACATCGCTAGTGTCAGTCAGCTAAATAGGACCAAATCTGGTGGTAGAAACCCTTTAATTCTCACAAGAATTTTTTCCGCTAACAAAGCAAGAGTTAACAGCCAAACAAAACTCAATATTTGCTGTTTTTGAAAAGTCACTGCATTTAAAGCTCACAAATGAGCTGTCAACAAGATTTCCCATACCCCTGAATGGCAAATATGGCTTTTTATTCAGTGGTACAGTAAGTTAAGCTGCACATGCAGGAAGAATAGCTGGATGAGACCCGCCAAGGAAGGTATAGATTTAACTACTTCTTGTTATCGCTTTTCTAAAATACTGAGGTGGAGAGGACAGTTATATGAAGGATTATATAACAACTTCACAAGCTCAATTTATGGACTTTAAAGGAGTTTTCCAGGAATTAATTAAAATGGCCACCAGCAACCTGTCGTAGAATGTGAGCAGGACTGGTTGCCTCCACTTGGGTGTGAGGGAGAGCGGCCTCTGTACACTGCATTGCTCTACAATAGATGGTAATGGTGTGATCCTGATATTATATGCCATCACGGCTGAGCAGCCTGACAGGAATACACACACTATGTAGTATATGCAAGCGCCTGCCGCCGCCCCCACCCTTCCTCAACCCAAGTGGATGCAACCAGTCCGGTTTTCTGAAACTGATGATCCATTCTCAGGATAGGTCATCAATATCAGATCAGCCAGGGAACGGAGATTCAGATCAGTTGTGTGAAGGTGCCGCAGCATTTGTGCAAGTACTGCGGTCTCTTTAATGTTTACCTGCACGCCGTCAAAATTGTGGCAGCATTGCAGAGTAATTACAGCTTCCTCTCCTGTTTACTTAAATGGGATGAAATAGCTGTAGTTACCCACCACTACAATGCCGACAGCCTGGAGGTGAACACTGAAGAGCATGCAGTGCTGTCAAGAAAACTGCAGTCCCTCCAAACAGCTGATCAGCAGGGCTGCGCCTATCTGATATCGATGACCTATCGTCAGGATAGATCATCAATATCAAAAGACCAGATAACCCTTTTAAAGAGGTTGTCCAGGGGAAAAAAATCATGTCTGCTCTCTCTCCAGAAATAGTGTTCACAAGTCATATGTAGCGTTACAGACACATACCAGATACAACCCATGAACAGCTGTGATGCTGTTTCTATAACAAAGTCACCATGTTTTTCTATTCCTGGACATCTCCTCTCCTCATATAAAGTTTAAAACATCAAAGTTCTGTGTTCAACACCAGGGACGACACACAGAACATATCAAATAACTGCATCACAGGGAACGTTCCCGGTTGTTGTTGTTGCAAATTTCTGTGTTGATACCTTTTGAACCACAAGAGATATTGCAAATCTGATTAGCACAATCGATTTCTGACCCCCTTGGCATTGGAAACATTTGGACTTGATCCAATATGGTGGCTTTCAAGATGGCAGCCATGTTCCTGACATAGCCTAAAAGATAGGCACCCTCACCCATTACTTGCTGGGGTATTCAGATATTTCAATTCCCTTTCATTTCTGAAATAAAAGAGTGTCATGCGACTTTGGACTTACCCTGTACATTGAACAATATGGTGTTCATAATGAGCGCCATGTTAATGAAGCAAATGTTTCACTTTTTCCAACATATAAGGCTGCATTCAGACGTCCGTATGAATGGTCCGGATCCGTTCCGCAATTATGCATAACGGGTGCAGACCCATTCATTTTCAATGAGTCCGGAAAAGATGCGGACAGCTCAGGGGCCTAAAATGTTTAGATGTTCTTAAAACCCATCATACTTTACATAAAGCACACAATTTCCATAATTATTTTTATTGTACATTTCGGTTCACAAAATAGACTTGCTTTGTAATTAAGAGGATCTGATCACAAATGATATAATTTCTAGCTATTCCTTGTATTAAGTTTAACTTGCTCTGCCATCTAGTGGCCATTTGTAATATCTAGCATAATATATTAGCATAAATTCTTCATGCTGCTATTTCCTTCTAAAACTGGTTATTCTTGTCTGCCATTAATTCCATCACCTTCAACTTGCGGCTCGCCAGCTGTTGAAAATTACAACCCTATCCTATAGATTCCTGCTCAGGTGCCTAAAATGTATAAATATTAGTAAAAATCACATAAACCATATCATTCTTCTAATTTTTGTAATAATTTTTTTACATTTTTTTAATATGTTTTGGTTTATAAAAAATAGACTCGCTAATTAAAGAACTGATCACAATTGACCGATTGTTTCTAGCTATTCCTCGTATGAAGTTTAACCTGTTCTGCCCTCTAGTGGCCATTTGTGATATCTAGTATAATATATTAGCATAAATTCTTTATGCTGCTTTTTCCTACTAAAACTGGTTATTATTGTCTGCAAAACGGACAAGGACAGGAAATGGTCTATAATATGGGGAACGGCCACACGGATCCGGACAGCACACGGATAACTTCTTTTTTTGCAGACTCATAGAAAAGAATGGGTCTGCAATCAGCAAAAAATGTGGATCAGACGCAGACCAAAAACTATGGTCATGTGCATGAGACCACAGGCAGGGATTACCAAATTTTGTGGAACGACAGTTTTGATCGCATGCAACATTTTTCATCTGACATTCTGCAGTTCCCATGAAAGTTGTTTTGCAAAAAATCTTTGTATAGTCCCAACTGTTTTGAACATTTGCAAGATGAAAGTCAGAATGATTGTCTTACTATTTGTCTATACTAATTGTCTTACTATTATTACTGTTATCTGTAACAATTTATTGCTGAAGAAAAGTATTTACCTGTTCAGAAAAAAGGTATTAATATTATTATTAACGGTTATTATTTTAACAGGACAGCCCCTGTACATATGACCTTTTAGGGCTTGTACTGCAGATGTCCCCTTTCCACTGATCCCATTAATTAGAAGTACTTGCTACTTTTTCCCTTCAGAGAAAATATGTGGTGTACCACTGCTTCCCCTGAGTATAATACCTTAAAGGGAACCTGTCACCTGGCTTTTGGGTATAGGGCTGAGGACATAGGTTGCTAGATGGCCGCTAGCACATCCGCAATACCCAGTCCCCATAGCTCTGTGTGCTTTTATTGTGTCAAAAAAACAATTTTACAGATATGTAAATTAGGCCTCATGCACAGGCAACATCCGTGCAGCGGGCCAGACCCATTCAACTTGAATGGATCCGTGGTCAGTCCGCACCGCAAAAAAATGTCATATTTATTCGCGGTGCGGAACAACAGAAAGAAACACCACGGAAGAACTCTCTAGTGCTTCCGGTGTTCCGTTCCGTATCTCCGGAATTGCGGACCCATTCAAGTGAATGGGTCCGCATCTGTGATGTGGGGTGCACGCGGCCAGCGGCCGTGGATTGCCGACCCGTCGTTTGCGGGCCACAATACGGCCACGGCTGCCCAACGGCCATGTGCCTAGCCTTAGAAAAAAACAACAACTGAACATTTTTCCCATATATGTATATGCGACCCAATATCACAATAATTGGAACCAATAATGGAAAATATAGGGATCAAAGTTTAAACAAACAATAATTTCACCACGCAGTATATACTCAAATAATCACAAATTTTATTAAACATTTCATAAATACAAAAATCTGGCTTCACATAATTAAGAACATTTAAAATCTCATAGGTTGGAGGTATATGGTGATATTAATTCATCAATGTAAAGTGCAAGTGCAAACATATCCATACGGTAGTATGAACAATGCATACATACAATATTATTGCTGACCACAGTATGTAAATATCAGCAGATATCCACTGTTGCTTCTACTCGGCTTAGCTACGATTTTATCTCCGGCGAAACAAACTGAAGACTTGCCTGAATGCCGGATCCGGCATTTTTTCCCATAGGAATGTATTAGTAACGGATCCGGCATTCAGAATACCGGAATGCCAGATCCGTCCTTCCGGTCTGCGCATGCGAAGACTGAAAAAAAGGTGAAAAAAATAAATGCCGGATCCGTTTTGCCGGATGACACCGGATCAGCCATTTTTAAGACTGATAAGGATCCTGATCAGTCTTACTAATTCCATCAGTTGGCATATGTTTTGCCTGATCCGGCAGGCAGTTCCGGCGACGGAACTGCTTGGCGGATCTCTGCCGCAAGTGTGAAAGTACCCTTATAGGTACTATATAAAGTGCCTCAATGAAGTTAATAAATAGGCATCACAGAAAAATGTTACATAGATGCCATATGCTAGTGTTATGCAACAAACGGTATTGCAAGATCAAAGCTAGAGCGCCATAATCTCGCGATGCGCAAGCTAGCGCATGTGCAGTGTCGGCATAGTGTTCCTTCCCTGTGCTTGCATCAGTCTAAGGGAACGAGCTGGGCATGCGCTAGCTTGCGCTTTGCGAGATTACGGCGCTCTAGCTTTGTGACGTCGGGGAGCAAGGAGGCGATTCGGAGGATGCGGGGCGGTGCTGGGCTCCTTCTCAGTGGGCATGGCTGGGCTCAGAGTCATCTCTGAAGCATGGAGGAGACAGGACTCATCTAAGGTTCATTTACATATCTATAAAATCGTTGTTTTTACACAATAAAAGCACACAGAGCTATGGGGACTGGATATTACGGATGTGCTAGCGGCCATCTAGCAACCCATGTCCTCAGCTCTATTCACAAAATCCAGGTGACAGGTTCCCTTTAACCCCTGGGACTGGGGCATTATATTACAGATTATACACATAATAGGTTTACATAATTACTTAAATAACTTTATAAACACTGCTTTATTTTCCTTGTTCCAATCCTAAATTGTAGCCTACAGCATGGACATTAATTCACAATTCTGCAGGCTTCGGAGCTGAATTTCTAATTTTTCCCATTCTGCATTATTCATGATATACTTATCTGCAGATGGTACACTCGACATCATTGAGGCTATTTACTCTTCTACGTCAGGGGTTCCTTTAAGGACCTCAGAAATTGTTTAAAAATGCAGACTAAATAGCGCATGTGAGCATGCTGCACTATTGTGTGCTTGGTATAATGTGGGGCTCCCTGACAGAAACCCTTTGGATCCCATTGTAATCAATGAGGTCCATGAGAAGCCATTCGTCTCCAGCATAGACCAGATCAGGCGTTGCCAATTTTTAGTTTTTCTGTTTCTAGAACAGGGCAGAAAAAAATAAAAAACTTGCACAAATGAGAAAATAGCCTTAATGTGTACAAAATGAAAAATGTAACTTTTAGTGATATGTGTCCAGATACCTTTTTTATATAAGACTATACACTTGAAGTTGAAGGTTCCTGCAGGTTGTCCCTGATGTAGTTGTGAAAGCTGTTACCTACCATAAAAAAGCAGGATCCTGATGCAGTTTTGGAAACCAAAACCAGGAATGAATTAAAAAAAAAGAGAAGAAGATGCATCTGTCCTTTATATTTCTCTCCTTTTTGTGGTCCACTCCTGATTTTGGCTTACAAAACTGCATCCAGAAACCTGACCATGTGGACGTATCCTAACACTCTATCCATCCTCCAGACCTCCATCCCAAACCACTGCTAACAGATGTATACACCAAGCCTCAGGTGCCATACTAGAAATATGGCTTTGGCAAGGTGGATAGGAGATTGGGGCAGGAGGCTGGGGTACAGGAAAGGCATGATGCACACGACCGTTCTGTTTTTTTGCGGTCCGCAAAAAACGGAAGCCGCCCATGTGCCTTCTGCAATTTGCATAACGGAACGGGCGCCTGTCAATATAAATGCCTATTCTTGTCCGCAAAGCGCGGACAAGAATAGGACATGTTATATTTTTTTTAGCGGGGCCGCAGAACGGAGCAACGGATGCGGACAGCACAGCATTGAAGTGAATGGGTCCGCATCCGAGCCACCAAAATGGCGGCTCGGATGCGAACCCAAACAACGGCCGTGTGCATGAGGCCTAAGGGTCCATTCACATGTCCGTAAGTGGCAATGAGCATTCCGCAATTTGCAGACCGCACATCGCCGGCACTATAATAGAAAATTCCTAATCTTGTCTGCAATTGTGGACACGGATGTGGAAGTGCGGATCCGCAAATGCGGATGCGGACAGCACGTTCTGGCCCCATTGAAAATGAATGGGTCTGCACCTGTTCCCGCAAAATTGCGGAACGGATGCGGACCCATTTTGCGGACGTGTGAATGGACCCCAAGGGTGAAGGCTAGGTGACGTCTCACGCACCAAAAACCAAAGCCTGAATATCTACGAGAGAAGTAATCACTGCCACAGCTAAAGGGTATCCCCGCTATAAGTTCTAGGCAGGGTGGCCCGTCTTCTTTATCATTTTCTACACCTGTTATAAGCGTAGAAAATTATCTAAATCTACGCCAGCAAGGGAGATGGTGTAGATTTAGGCCGACCTCGGATACGCCGAGGTTATGCAGAGGACAACGTCTCTACATAACTTAGGCGTCTAAAATGTCGGTCTTAATAAATAAAGCCATATATATCGCTATGTATGACTATGCTTTAGGCTAGGGCTACACGGTGACATGTGTCAGGCGACTATTTGTCGCAGCAATGTCGCACAACATTATTTGTATCGAGAGTCTGTGGTGTCGCACTGCGACATGTGACAAGCAGCAACTGCGACACTCCATCCAAGTTGGATTTTTGTGTGACTATCGCATCACAGCATGTCGCAGTGCGACACCATTGGCCATCATTGCAAAAAATGTTGCATGACATAAATGTCGCATAACACATGTCACAATGTAGTTCAGGGCTCCAGATGGCGTCCAAACTGGTCGCAAACGCGACCTAGAATTGCTAAATGGCGACAAGACTTTGTAGTCTTGTCGCCATTTGCGCCTAGACCTCTGCCGCTTTCACATTACTGACATGGCACGCGCTGCTGTCAGCAGTCATAGAGGCTGGGTGCCGGGTTTGGGATATGTCCGGCACCAGCAGCCTGCGTTTGTATTAAGCACCCCCCCCCCGAACACTGAACACCCCCCCCAACCCCAGTATTATAAAGTAAAATCATTGGTGGTGCAGTGCGCCCCCAACCCCCCCAAAGTATTATAATCATTGGTGGTGCAGTGCGCCCCCAACCCCCCCAAAGTATTATAATCATTGGTGGTGCAGTGCGCCCCCAACCCCCCCCCCCCATAAATATTATCATTGGTGGTGCAGTGCGCCCCCAAGTATTATCATTGGTGGCAGTATCAGTTCCGATCGGAGCCCCAGCAGTGTAAGCTCCGATCGGACCTCAGGCTCCGATCGGTTACCATATTAGCCAGGACGCTACTGAAGCCCTGGCTGCCATGGTAGCATCCCTGATGCTGTGTGCACAGGTTAAAAAAACAAACACCAAAATATTAAGTTTAAATCACCCCCTTGCCTAATTTTACATATAAAATATATAAACAATAAAAAAAATTACATATCGCCACGCCCGAAAAAATGTGAACTATAAAAATATTTAAAGATACCTCCTATGTGGTGAACGCCGTAACAAAACAAAAAAAACGTACAATTTGCCCTTTTTTTTGTCACCTTGTCCAAACAAAAATTAAGTTAGGACTGTTCTATTATGGTCCAGACGTTCCATAGAATCTGGAATGCAAGCGGCTTTTTTGGTGTTTTTTTCACGTAGTATCGCAATACTTTTTTATGGTATCGAAATCGAGTCAAAATTTTGGTATGGTGACAACCCTAGGGTTTATTATACCGTAATTATATGTATTTTAGGCGACAATTTTTTTTAGTTTGGTTCCTAAATTTTTCAGGTTAGAAGCCAATGGCTCCTTGATATTTCTTTTAGTCTGGAGCCCTGTAGTTGTATCCTTAGTCCGCCAAGGTGACACTGGAACCACTGTATGCCCTTTCCAGACTCAGGGAATCTATAAGCTTCTTTCTAAAGGCCTTAGGCGGCTTTCACACAGTCAGTGTTTGATCAGTGATTTCTATCAGGGCTCATTCACACGAACGTGTGTTGCCCGTTGCCGTATTGCGGACCGCATTTGCGTATCCGCAATACACGGGCACCGTTCCGTGTGCATTCCGCATCATGGATGCGGACCTATTCGCTTCAACGGGTCCGCAAATCTGGAGATGCGGAACGGAAGCACGGAATGGAACACTGCGGAAGCACTACGGAGTGCTTTCTGGGGTTGCTCTATCTTTTTGCGATCCCCATGCAGCTGCCCCGACGGGGCCCATGCATTGCGCACCGCAATTTGCGGTCCACAGCGCGGGCACGGGTTTCACACGGTCGTGTGAACAAGCCCTTATTGTGAGCCAAAACCAGGAGCGGGTCAAAATCATAGAACAGGTGCAAAGCTTTCTCGCTAGGTTTTGGCTCACAATCACTGATGGAAATCACTGATAAAACTGATCAAGCGCTGATTAAAGGCGGTCTTATAGAGCACTTAAAGGGGTATTGCTGTTGTGTAAGCTTTTTTTTTTTTACTGCACTGTTGCGCTGCAATATGTGTCAAAATCTTAACCCATACAGAAACAGTTTTCAGGTGTCCAGTTTTGCCTTTCTATCCTACTACTGTTCTCCTGTTTTGATCTGTAATCTGCTCTTACTGTAATGGCGCTTTCCCTTACATCACATGAGCTGGAAATAAACATTCTGACTACATTGCCCATAATTCTCTTGCACTGTCCCGGACCAAAATGGGTGGGGCTAACACAAACCCTGCCCATAAGTGGGCGTTCCTGGGGTCTCGGCACTCCCAGGGACGGGGCTTATATGCCCTGATGTCTCTCTGCTTTACTTGAAGCCAAGCGCTCATCCAGGTAAGCTCCCTCACTGCTTATAAGGAAGTAAGCTTGGCAGAGGCAGAGAATAACTGTGCATGCTCGACCATGCTGCACAGAAAACTACAGGTCATATCCATGGAAAACTTTGAATAAATAAAAGGCTGGCTGCCCAAAAAAGGAACTTTTATTACAGATAAAGGCAGCAAAACTGGTAATAACATTATATTAGTGAGCCATTTGCATGGTAAAACTCAGTATCATAGATACTACTTTGTGTAACTGGAATACCCCTTTAAGATTTAGGCACGGTAGTAACACACATTTCAACAGCAAAGAGGTTTAAATAATTGTCCCAGAATGACAACCTATTGTGCTTATAATTTCAGTTCACAGGTACTGCACAGAGTAGACCTTTCCCAAAGGCTGTATATAGGAGATAACAATGATGGTAGTAGTACTCCCTGAGTCTCTCTCTGTAGGTACTAGCAATCTTCCAAAATAAACCACAGGTATGCGATCATTCTCAATATCCTTTCTGCAGTTCCCAGTTGCAGAGTGCAGTCCTAGATTAGATGGCCAGTCAGTCTGAAAAGAATGGCAGGTGCCAGAAGCAATTAACCCTTCCCACATGCAGTAAAGCCTATTGCAATAAACGTGAGTTTACCTTACTGCCTCTGTCCAGCACGACCTTTAAAATGGTGGTCAACCTTCTGTAAGTATATGCTTACTCTCAGAGGAACAATCCTTAGTAAGTTTGCTTTCTAGCAGTTTTTCCCTCTCAGGGACGGTGTCTTCCTTAATAAGTCTTCTCCTTAGGGCCTACTTGGCAGCAGCACATCTCAAACAGGTCTTATCTCTGGCTGTGCTTGCTGGTAACACCCTACTTTACAAGTCGGAGTGGGGGAGGGGGTTCAGAACCAGGCTGTCTCAGGGTAACCAACTAAAGACTGCCAGATTAACTACTTCCTTACCATATATAACCTTTTGGGATGCTCAGTGAACAGATCATCATCACACTAAATATTCTAAAGTTGTGAACCCGAGTATTAACCTTTTATAACCTTTTAACCGTGAATCACAGCATTAACCTCTTAGCATTGAACCACTGGATCACTTCATACCCAGGAAAATGTAAAAAAAAAAAAAAAAAAAAAAAGGAATAAAATTTGTCTATTTTCACATTTTTTGTTTTGTTCCAACTAAACTACTGTACTTGTGTTTGACATTTCACCGTTCTGCTACGTACGGTCATTTTGACATAGGGGATATATAGTTTACAGTCGCTGGAGCTGGGCTAGAAGCTGGGCTAGTGGTGGCATTCTTTTTTATTTTGTTTTATTCTGTCTTTAGTTATTTTATTTATAGTTTGTGCCCTCCATACAGGCTCGGACAGGCCCACAGGGTGAATCCCACAATGGGCCTTGAGCAAGGTGGGCCCCTTATCCCCCACCTTCTGCACTAGTGGCACATAAGACAGTAGACAGACTGCACTACATATAGAATGGCAGCGTACAGCATGTCAACCAGCCTATGTGATCATAAAGTACCTAGTGTTTTATTACAGATGCATCAGGTGGCTGAGATGACTGCTAGGGACACAGGCATGCTAGCCAGTATCCTCTTTTTCCAGGCAGGGACCTTCCCTCTCGAAGTCACTGTTGGGGTCCCTATAATAAATCATGTTGTAGCATCTTGCTGCTGTCACCGCTGTGTGTGCAGATAGCGTTTGCATGTTGTTATACAGTAGGCCCCCAAGATGAAGTTTACTGGTGGGCCGTAGGCACCCTAGTCCAACACCTTCATAGGAGCATAGAGTAACCAGGCACCTGGTGATCAGGGGCGGACTGGAAAATTAAAGTGGGCCTGGGAAAAAACTAAAAGTGGCCCAAATTGACAGAAGGTGGGGCAACAAAAGTAGTCGGGGTCAGTGATACCATAGTGCAAAATACTGTCCCATCAGAACCATATATCACAATATATTGCCCCAAAAGCTTTGCCTCTGTGGTGGCCATCAATAGGTGCCCTTGTCTGTGTTCCTCTTCCAGTTGTCTGTAAGATATGAAGCAGGGGGCCTAAGAGGTAAGGTGCGGGCCACAGAAGTTAAACTCAGGAGGGCATGTGTGGTCACTGGCTGGGTACATGAGTTCCTGATTCTCACAGTGTTAATTACCACTGAGAGCTCATTATGTGCCCAGCCAGCAGCATGGAGCAGGGCTTAGGCAGCCTCCTAGGCATCTGCCCACCGGGAAATTTCCCTGTAATGTTTATTGACAATCTGCCCCTGCTGGTGATCTATGATAACAACGATGGGAGGAGAAGGAAGCGCTTTCTGATCTGATCATGGAGTGCTGTTTACTCAATGATGGTGAAGGCAAGGATGTAATAAATCATCTCTGCCTTCTCTATGGAGAGCTTGGCGCCGGATATACGACAACCAGATCCCAACTCCTGCAGCTGCATGATCTCCGTGCAGCTACAAACTCTGTCAGAAACACCCCCACTGGACATTAAAATTTGCCCTGTGGTTTGGAAGTGGTTAAACGGTTCAGTCTTGTTTTTGGACTATTTGATGTTAAATACTTTTGCATAAAATAAAAAAAAAGCTAAAGTATTATAGCATATAACAATACTGTTGTCATTTTCAGCAATTTTTTTTTATTATCATATAGATTGTTCTGGCGTCCACATTATCATGCTGTTTTTGCTATACATAAATGGACTATTAAAATTATAATGAGGTCTAGAATTAGATTGCAGTAAGCGAAATGGTCGTGCTATATGTCACGCATATCAGATTAAGTTTGTAAACCACTCATACATTTTGCAGTTATGTTGAATACGTTTGAGATTTATGCATTGATAAAACAGAACAATATCATCTTTCAGGGTTGCCTGCTGTTACACGCGATCACCACTTGGTGTCAGAAATGCTATACAATGTAGCACTAGGTAATCCTAGCTTCATGCTTACATAAAACATCTTCTCAGAGCAGAATTTGGACTGCTAACCAAAGCAGACGTCTCTGCAGAGCTGTTTTGAACATTTGGAGGAGAAAATATGGAACATATTATTTGGATTGCAAAACTAGTACAGTAAAATTACTAACAGATCAAAAAAATTCTGTAGAAATGCAATACTCCCAGAGGTCTTCTTCCATAGTAGACTAGAAGTAATGGAACTCATAATACTCCAAAACAAACCAAATCATATGACTTAAATTATACTTTGCTGTCAAGTAGAACGGAACGGAGACTGTTTCTGGATCTTGGAATCATAAAGTTAACGTGTCGATCTTCTTGGCGGCTTTGTGATAGTCCATGCTATTTGGTTATGGACAGAGCAGCAGTGAAGCTCACGCCAACAGATGTGCAAAGGATCTGTCCCACCAGGTACACTAGATTTCTGCATCTTCCACCTTACACACCGGTTACACAATGACTTACTGGGTTTGTGCTTCTCTAATATTTCCTGTCATTTAACAAAATGTGGATTATGTATAAAATATGTAGTCTTACTTTATCTGAGAAAATGTCTCAGCTGTTCAACTTGGTGGTCAAATTTCACATGATGTATGAGGAAGACATCACATTGGACCATAAAAAAGCTTTACTTGGAAATGTCTCAGACCTCTTTCATGTCACTATAAGAATCCTATGCTATACGGTACCTCTCCACTGTGACATCCTTATATCAGCATACCGTGCTTATTGTTCTTGTTTTGTGACATCACTGTGGTCCTTAGGCTACTTTCAGATATGTGGTAAGAGATCCAGCAGGCTGTTCTGGCATAGAATGCTGGAAATCGGCAGGACAAAAACTGGTGCGTGCAGCAGTTTTTTTCCAGCCGAATCCCATCATATTTGCTGGTAAGCGGCCGAATCTCCACAGAACCCCATTATACTTAATGGGGCTGGCAGGCATTCTGGGCCGATCCAGAGAGCTCCAGCAGGCTGTTCTAGCATAGAATGCTGGAAATCGGCAGGACAAAAACTGGTGCGTGCAGCACTTTTTTTTACAGCCGAATCCCATCATATTTGCTGGTAAGCGGCCGAATCTCCACAGAACCCCATTATACTTAATGCTGCTGGCAGGCATTCTGGGCCGATCCAGAGAGCTCCAGCAGGCTGTTCTAGCATAGAATGCTGGAAATCGGCAGGACAAAAACTGGTGCATGCGGCAGTTTATTTCCAGCCGAATCCCATCATATTTGCTGGTAAGCGGCCGAATCTCCACAGAACCCCATTATACTTAATGGGGCTGGCAGGCATTCCGGGCCGATGCAGAGAGCTCCAGCAGGCTGTTCTCTGCTGGAACAGCCTGCAGGATCTCTTAACGCATATATGGAACCCATTAGCTGTTACATCACTACATTTCTTATCCCTTTTCAGGGTCAGTACCAGTACCATCATTGGACACACTGGGGAAGATTTACTACTGCAAGAACACCAGAATTCTAGCTCAGATTGAGCCATAATATTTATTAAAGGGGTTGTCTCACTTCAGCAAATGGCATTTATCATGTAAAGAAAGTTAATACAAGGCACCTACTAACGTACTGTCCATATTGCCTCCTTTGCTGGCTGGATTCATTTTTCCATCACATTATACACTGCTCGTATCCGGGTTATTACCACCTTGTAATCCAGCAGATGTGTGTACACTATAGGAAAAAGCTCTGGCCTCTCTGGGAGCTTGCTTAGGCAGGCATGTTGTCATGGTCTTACCTTCTCACTGTTCTCCTTCGTTTGACATGTGCTGGCGGCCATCTTGGTTTCTGGGTTTCTTGTAGCCTCCCACCCTGCGGCTCCTCCTTCCCACTGGGAGGAGCTGGATGCCTAGCTCATATATATAGAAGGTCTGTGGCTTCAGTTCCTTGCTTGGTCCTCCTGTGTGCACATGCTTCAAAGACTGCTGCTGCTTCTGGTTCCTGATCCTGGCCTCGTCTGACTACCCCGTTGGTTCCCGATCCTGGCTTCGTCTGACTACCCCGTTGGTTCCTGATCCTGGCTACGTCTGACTACCCTCCTGGTTCCTGACCTCCGTCTACGCAAGACCCTGCTTCAGTTTAGCCATCCGTTTGGACTTTAGCTACGGCTTGATTTTCAATAAAGCCTTCTTATTCCACCTATCTCTGTTGTACGTCTGGTTCATGGTTCCATGACATTAGGACCAAGCCATGAATTCTGACGGTACAGGGCCATCCTCGCTACCTACGCTGGTTGCCAGACTTGATCAGCAGGATCACCTGTTGGGTCGGTTCGCTGTGGCGTTACAAACCCTGCTTGAACGCACGGCTCATTTAGCTTCCGTTGCCGATGGGTCGGTTGTCGCTCCTGGGCCCGCTCCTACTGCCGCTCCGGTTGTTGCGCCAGAGTCTACCCCGACACCTGTTGCTGCACCTGCGGTGTTTCGGGGTATGACCGGTTCTGCCCCCCTTCCACAGCGCTTTGGGGGAGAGCCAACTCAGTGCCGAGGTTTCCTTAACCAGGTGGCCATTTATTTCGAGTTGCTGCCACATGCCTTTTCTACTGAGAGATCAAAGGTGGGCTTCTTGATCTCGCTGCTCTCGGACAAGGCCTTGGCCTGGGCCAGCCCTTTATGGGAGAACAACAATCCGGTGGTTGCCGAGTTTTCCGGTTTTGTTGCTTCTCTTCGGAAGGTATTCGATGTGCCGGCTCGTGCTGCCTCTGCTGCGAAGCTCCTTATGTCCATCAGACAGGGTTCACGATCCGTAGCTGAATACGCCATTGAGTTTCGTACCCTGGCAGCAGAGGTGGGCTGGAATAATGAGGCTCTGGTCGCTGCTTTCTCTCATGGTCTCTCGGATGCCTTGAAGGATGAGATTGCAGCCAAGGACCTACCAGTGGAGCTCGAGTCCCTTATTTCTTTCCTGATTTTGATTGACACCAGACTCAGGGAGAGACCTTCCTTTAAGGAGAGCCTGCGGAGGCCTTCTAACAGATTGGCGCCTACGTTTGCTGTCCCACCCGTGCCTCCCTCTCCTCCCACGCCTCCTGGGGATGACTGGTCTGGGGGTCAACCCATGCAGCTGGGGGTTGCTCGCCTGTCCGAGGGGGAGAGGGTACTCCGGAGACGCGAGGGCCGATGCATGTACTGTGGTCTCGGTGGGCATTTTCGGTTGGCATGCCCGAACCGTCCGGGAAACGCTCGCACCTGAGATCCTGTCGGGGGCAGATCTTGGGTGGAGTCTCCTCGTCCCCGGTTTCCCGTGTTGACAAACCACTGATTACTGTTGTCCTCTCCTGGGTCGGGGGCTCGGTGACGACCCAGGCGTTGGTGGACTCTGGTGCTGGTGGCTTGTTCATTGATAGTGTGTTCGCCGCCGCCAATTCCATTCCTCTGCAGCCTCGAGGTTCCCCACTGGCTCTTGAGGCGATAGACGGCAGACCCCTTCTGCCGCCACACGTGACTCAGGAGACCCT
Organism: Bufo gargarizans; assembly: GCF_014858855.1. Classification (NCBI taxonomy): domain Eukaryota; kingdom Metazoa; phylum Chordata; class Amphibia; order Anura; family Bufonidae; genus Bufo; species Bufo gargarizans. The sequence goes on from NC_058084.1 coordinate 331,076,129, forward strand.
TCCAGTGGGGATGGCCATTGGTGCCGTTCACAGAGAGTCGGTCTGTCTCCAGGTTATTTCGTCTCCACACTACTCGGTGGTCTTGGGGTACCCCTGGCTCCAGAAGCATAATCCGACTTTCGATTGGAGATCGGCCGAGATCCTCTCGTGGTCACCGCAGTGTGGGGCTAGTTGCATCCATGGGCCTGTCAAGTTGCTGTGTACTTCCTCGGACTCTCTGTTGCCTCCTGAATACGAGGAGTACCGGGATGTATTCGATAAGGTGCGTGCGGTTGCCCTACCTCCGCACCGCCCATACGATTGTGCCATAGAGTTACAATCTGGTGCCGTTCCTCCTCGTGGCAAAGTCTATCCACTGTCGGTAGCGGAGAATGAGGCCATGGAGGAGTACGTGAGGGAGGCGCTTTCACGCGGACACATTCGCAAATCCTCGTCCCCGGCAGGGGCTGGATTTTTCTTTGTGAAAAAGAAGGGCGGTGAGTTGAGGCCTTGCATCGACTACAGGGGTCTCAATCGCATCACGATCAAGAACGCTTACCCGATACCCTTGATTTCCGAGCTGTTCGATCGCCTCAAAGGGGCCACGGTCTTTACCAAACTCGACCTGAGGGCGGCATATAACCTGGTAAGGATCAAGGCGGGCGATGAGTGGAAGACCGCGTTTAACACCAGGACCGGTCATTATGAATCCTTGGTTATGCCCTTTGGGTTGTGCAATGCGCCCGCAGTCTTCCAGGAATTCATCAACGATGTTTTCCGTGACCTGTTGCAGCAGTGTGTGGTGGTCTATTTGGATGACATCTTGGTATATTCTGCATCCATGGAGGCCCACATTCTGGATGTCAGACGAGTGTTGCAACGCTTACGAGAGAACAAGCTGTTCGGTAAGCTTGAGAAATGCGAATTTCACCGATCCCAGGTAACCTTCTTAGGTTACATCATTTCCGCTGAGGGGTTCTCCATGGATCCTGAGAAGGTTTCGGCTGTCTTACAGTGGCCCCAGCCCAGTGGGCTTCGTGCCCTGCAGCGCTTTTTGGGCTTCGCCAATTATTATCGGAAGTTCATCAGGGACTTTTCCATGCTAGCCAAGCCTCTCACGGATCTGACCAGGAAGGGCAGTAATCCTCAGGTCTGGCCGCTCGAGGCCATCCGAGCTTTTGAGGCTCTAAAGTCCGCCTTTGTGTCGGCTCCGATTCTGTCGCATCCCAACCCTGGGTTGCCTTTTGTCCTCGAGGTGGACGCGTCTGAGACGGGAGTAGGCGCCCTCCTGTCTCAGCGTAGAACACCAGAGGGTCCTCTGCTTCCTTGTGGGTTTTACTCCCGGAAACTGTCTTCCGCGGAGTGCAACTATCAGATTGGTGACAGGGAGTTATTGGCCATCGTGCAGGCCCTTAAAGAATGGAGGCACTTGCTCGAGGGCTCGGTGGTTCCGGTTCTCATCCTGACGGACCACAAGAATCTGACCTACCTCTCTGAGGCCAAGAGATTGACACCACGTCAGGCCAGATGGGCTCTGTTCTTGTCACGTTTTAATTACGTGGTCTCCTACCTACCCGGCTCCAAGAACATCAGAGCGGATGCCCTATCACGGCAGTACTCCGAGCTGTCCGGGGAGGAGTCGATTCCGACTACGGTCATACCCCCGAATCAGATCCTGGCTGCTATTCGCACCAGCCTGACCTCTCCTCTGGGTGAGCAGATTTTGACGGCTCAATCTGGTGCTCCCTCTGGGAGACCCAACGGCAGATGTTTTGTGCCTGAGGAGTTGCGCACTCGGTTGTTGCGAACCTACCATAACTCCAAGGCCGCGGGGCACCCTGGAAAGAATCAGCTGTCCTGGGCGGTTTCACGTCTGTTCTGGTGGCCTTCTCTACGTTCCGACATCGCCGCATATGTAGCGGCATGCTCCGTTTGTGCCCAGAGTAAGTCCCCTCGGCACCTTCCGTTGGGCCTTTTGCAACCCATAGCCACCGGGGAGCGTCCATGGTCACACCTGGGGATGGATTTCATTGTGGACCTTCCTGCATCCCGAGGCCATACGGTCATTCTCATGATTGTGGATCGGTTTTCCAAAATGTGCCACTGTGTTCCTCTCAAGAAGTTACCCTCTGCACAAGAGTTGGCCTCGATTTTTGCCAGGGAGGTCTTCCGGTTGCACGGTTTGCCCAAGGAGATTGTGTCGGATCGGGGGAGTCAGTTTGTGTCCAGGTTCTGGCGCGCCTTTTGCTCCCAGTTGGGGATTCATCTCTCTTTCTCCTCGGCCTACCACCCTCAGTCCAATGGGGCCGCAGAACTGATCCAATCAGGCCTTGGAGCAATTCCTTCGTTGCTATGTCTCCGATCACCAAGACAATTGGGTTGACCTCCTGCCTTGGGCTGAGTTTGCCAGGAACACGGCGGTGAACTCTTCCTCTGGGACGTCTCCCTTCATGGCCAATTATGGGTTCCAACCTGCCGTGTTACCGGAGGTATTCTCTCCCCAGGATACTCCGGCTGTGGAGGATCACCTTTCCGTCCTACGTACTTCTTGGGTACAGATCCAGAGGTCCCTTGAGGTCTCTGCGCAACGCCAGAGACTCCAGGCTAATCGCAGACGAGCGCCCGCTCCTTCCTACCAGGTCGGAGACCGTGTATGGTTGTCCACCCGCAACCTCAACCTTCGAGTGCCCACTCCCAAGCTGGCGCCTCGCTTTGTTGGTCCCTTCCGAGTGCTTCACAGGGTAAACCCGGTAGCCTATGCCCTTGCGCTTCCTCCTGGCATGCGGATCTCCAACGTGTTTCATGTCTCCCTGTTGAAGCCATTGGTATGTAATCGTTTCACTTCCTCGGTTCCTCGGCCCCGTCCGGTCCAAGTGGGCAATCGTGAGGAATATGAGGTGAGCAATATCCTGGACTCACGCCTGGTCCGCGGTCGGTTGCAGTTTTTGGTCCATTGGCGTGGTTATGGTCCAGAGGAGCGTTCCTGGGTTCCCTCCACAGATGTCCATGCTCCTGCGTTGCTCCGAGCCTTCCACGCACGCTTCCCTCTGAAACCGTTCCTTACTCCGCGGAGGAGGGGCCCTTGAGGGGGAGGTACTGTCATGGTCTTACCTTCTCACTGTTCTCCTTCGTTTGACATGTGCTGGCGGCCATCTTGGTTTCTGGGTTTCTTGTAGCCTCCCACCCTGCGGCTCCTCCTTCCCACTGGGAGGAGCTGGATGCCTAGCTCATATATATAGAAGGTCTGTGGCTTCAGTTCCTTGCTTGGTCCTCCTGTGTGCACATGCTTCAAAGACTGCTGCTGCTTCTGGTTCCTGATCCTGGCCTCGTCTGACTACCCCGTTGGTTCCCGATCCTGGCTTCGTCTGACTACCCCGTTGGTTCCTGATCCTGGCTACGTCTGACTACCCTCCTGGTTCCTGACCTCCGTCTACGCAAGACCCTGCTTCAGTGTAGCCATCCGTTTGGACTTTAGCTACGGCTTGATTTTCAATAAAGCCTTCTTATTCCACCTATCTCTGTTGTACGTCTGGTTCATGGTTCCATGACACATGTGCAGCAGCTCAGGCGGTAAGGCGCTTACGCCTACATGAACACACCGCCAGAAGTCAGCGTCAAGGTACTTCTGGGAGCACATAGTGCATAGAATCTGATCTAGGATGTTCACTTATTGTAGTCCGAAGACGAGATCTAGAATATAGACTGGCCACCTGATATCTGCACTTCAGCTGGAAATGAACAGTGTATAATGTGATGGAAAATGAATCAAGCCAGCAAAGGCGGCAATATGGACAATCACAATACATTAGTAAGTGCCTTGAAGTGACTGTCTGTGTGATCAATGCCTTTTAAAGGCTTTTAGACACATTTTTCACTCTTGAGAAGGGGATGTGTCTTAATGGAAAGTGGGTATGGCTTACCATGAAAAGGGAGTGGTTTATGATGTGACAGTATGCTCCAGAATTATTACTGTAAAATTCTGTTGCAAAATAATCCAACAAATAGGTGGTATAAAGTTAAAGGGAATCAGTCACCCTAATTTGGGACTATTATCTAAAATATGACATGCTTAGTACTGCAGATATGGAGTCCAGATCACTATTTTCATTTTTCTACTGCCCCCAATTCCACCGTCAATACTCAAAGCAGCACTGAAATACACAGTCAGGACTACATTGCTGTTCTAACATAATAGAGAGGACTTGTGTGTGTGCTCAGCAGTCCTGACAATGTATTTTACGCAGCTCTAAGTGCTGACAGCAGGTGAACGGGGTAATAAAAAACTGATCTGTACTACATTTCTGCAGTACTACTCATGTATTACTGTAGATAATGGCCTAAAATCGGGGTGACAGATTCCCTTTAAGCTAGACAGTATAAAGGTGCACCAGATTTATCATCCAGCATGGGCAACTGTAATAAATCTGGAGCATTATAGACTGTCTAGTAAAAAAAAATGTTTTGTTGATTCATACTTTTGTAATAGTAGGGACCCATAGAAGTCTTTAGCTATCATATTTTTACCATGTACAACTCAAAGGCTCTATAGAGATGATTTAGTCTTCTGTACATCACCCGTTATTCGCTCTGTACCTGAGAGCTAAAAAAAAAATAGGATAATAATAATAGGACGTTCATTATTCATCCCCATTTTACTGTCTTTACCTTAGCTGCTATTCAGCCAAGTGTAATGTAGTTGAATTACTTTTTATTTTTAACACTACTTCACACAACTTAACATAAATCAATAGTACAGGTGAATATAAGAAAGTTTGTAATGTATCATTATAGAAGAATGCCTCTTTCTCCTCATATCACCTCTTTTGCTGCCCCTCAACCACTTCCTAAACTAACGTTCTCTCTGAATGTTCTGCTAATTCCATCTTGTGCGATAAAGACGGGCTCTCAGCTCACTGAAGGATCAAATTAGTCTAGTTTCACGTTAGCATTGCCAGAAGCTACATGAGTGTTATATTAAAGGGAACCTGTCACCAGGATTTTGGGTATAGAGCTGAGGACATGGGTTGCTAGATGGCCACTAGCACATCCGCAATACCCAGTCCCCATAGCTCTGTGTGCTTTTATTGTGTAACAAAACTCATTTGATACATATGCAAATTAACCTGAGATGAGTCAGAGCTTGAAAATATGACTCTTCTCTGGTCACACAAGTAAGATATGACTCTTTTAAGTTAATTTGCATATGTATCAAATCGGGTTTTTTACACAATAAAGGCACAGAGAGCTATGGGGACTGGGTATTGCGGATGTGCTAGTGGCCATCTAGCAACCCATGTCCTCAGCTCTATACCCCAAATCCTGGTGACAGGTTCCCTTTAACTATAATGGGGACCGGCAGCGATACGGCTGCAACCCGGCAAATACCACGGCTGTATTTTTCCAGCTAATTCTCTGCAAATTTGCCAGGTTGTGGCTAGATCTCTGCCTCTGGTCTCCATGTGTACTCTATGGGGAGATATAATAGCAGCTAGCCTCCAACCTCCATCTTCGTGAGAGATACAAATTAGAGATATAGCATGTGGAGAAGAAAACTACTAAATACAAGTTAGATACATATAATCATAGTTATCTGGAAGTGTAGGTATGCTTTAAAGGGGTTGTCTCACTTCAGCAAATAGCATTTATCATGTCGATAAGGTTAATACAAGGCACTTACTAATGTAACAATCACTTACTTGTGATTGTCCATATTGCTTCCTTTGCTGGCTTGATTCATTTGGCCGTGCTTGCACACTGTGGGAAAAACTTCTGGCCTATGTGCACTACCACAGCCCCGGCCACCATAGAGGCTGGCACTTTTTCCTATAGTGTGCAAGCACGACCACCACTGCTGGATTGTAGGGTGGTCATAACCATGGTAATGAGAAATGTATAATGAGATGGAAAAGTGAATCAAGCCAGCAAAGAAAGCAATATGAAGAATCACAATACAATAGTAAGTGCCTTGTGTTAACTTTCTCTACATAATAAAAGCTATTTGCTGAAGTGAGACAACCCCTTTAAAGGGGTTTTCTGGGATTTTTATATTGATGACCTATCCAAAGGTCCTATCCCGACAATCTACAAACCAGATTCCAAAAAAGTTGGGACACTAAACAAATTGTGAATAAAAACTGAATGCAATGATGTGGAGAAGGCAAATGTCAATATTTTATTTGTAATAGAACGTAGATGACAGATCAAACGTTTAATCCGAGTAAATGTATCATTTTAAAGGAAAAATACGTTGATTCAAATTTTCACGGTGTCAACAAATCCCAAAAAAGTTGGGACAAGTAGCAATAAGAGGCTGGAAAAAGTAAATTTGAGTATAACGAAGAGCTGGAAGACCAATTAACACTAATTAGGTCAATTGGCAACATGATTGGGTATAAAAAGAGCTTCTCAGAGTGGCAGTGTCTCTCAGAAGCCAAGATGGGTAGAGGATCAACTCTGGACAGGGCATCTGCATTTTCCTGCAGCGTCCCTGCCCTGTGTTCCACTGTAAACTTAAAATTTTGCATGGAGAGGAACCATCTGGTGACCCGAGCATTCCTCTCCTTCGCCCGACACATCCACGTGAGAGGCGAATGATCGGTCACCAGGCGACATGTCCTCCCCAGCAGATAATAGCGGAGAGACTCGAGTGCCCACTTGTTGGCGAGGCACTCCCTCTCCACTTTACTATACCTAGTTTCAGCTGGCGCTAGCTTGCAGCCCGGGAAACTAATGGGATGCTCCTCCCCGTTAACCTGAGACAGCACTGCACCTAGACCTACTTCAGAGGCATCTGTCTGTACAATAAACTCTTTATTGAAGTCGGGTGTAACCAGGACAGATGTCCCACACAACACCGACTTCAATGTCCTGAAGGCCTCCTCTGCCTGAACACCCCAGCGAACCATTACGGACTTCCGCCCTTTCAGGAGGCCTGTTAATGGAGCTGAGAACGTGGCAAAATTGCGAATAAACCTCCAGTAATATCCCACTAACCCTAGGAAGGCTTTCACCTGCCTCGTCGTAAGGGGCCGGGGCCAGTTCTGTATGGCTTCTATTTCATTTACCTGGGGTTTGATGACTCCCCATCCAATTACATACCCCAAGTACCAAGCTTCTTCCAACCCTATAGTACATTTCTTTGGGTTGGCGGTCAATTCCGCTTTTCGGAGAGAATCTACCACCGTCTGCACCTTCGGTAAGTGACTCTCCCAGTCCGTGCTAAATATCACTATATCATCGAGGTTGGCTAAAGCATACTGACGATGGGGCCGGAGGATGATATCCATTAACCGCTGGAATGTGGTTGGAGCGCCATGTAAGCCAAAGGGCAACACCTTATATTGAAACCGCCCTTTTGGGGTAGACAAAGGCAGATTTCTCCTTTGCAGCCTCCGTTAATGGCACCTGCCAGTACCCTTTTGTGAGGTCCAAGACCGAAAAGTATCGAGCTTGCCCTAATCTCTCTATCAACTCATCGACCTGAGGCATGGAGTAGGCGTCAAACTTTGATATCTCATTGAGCTTCCGAAAGTCGTTACAGAACCGTAACGTTTCATCTGGTTTTGGTATAAGGACTATTGGACTAGCCCACTCACTCCGGGACTCTTCAATGACCCCTTGTCACAGCATCGACTTCACGTCCTCAAAGATGGCTTGTCGCAGAGCCTCAGGCACCCGATATAGCTTTAAGCAAACTTTGACCTGGGGCTCAGTGACAATGTCATGCCGGACTATGGAGGTACATCCAGGAAGTTCGGATAATACATCCCTATTCCAACTCACAAACTCCCTGGCCTCCTGAACCTGTTTAGTAGACAGGCTATCCGCTATCTTTCCAGGGCTTTATTAAATTAACATAGTATACCTGCTCCGGCTTTCGCCGACCTGGATGGTATACCTTGTAGTTTACTGTCCCCACTTTCTCTATCACCTCGAAGGATCCTTGCCATCTTCCAAGGAACTTACTGTCGACTGTGGGCACAAGTACCAGTACCTGGTCGCCTGGGTTAAACGTCCGTACCTGGGCTGCCCATTTGTATACCCGACTCTGGGCCAGTTGTGCTGCCTCCATATGTTCCCGGACAATCCCCATCCTTTCTTGCATTTTTTCTATAAGTTCAATGAAACTCTTATGTGGGGTGGGCTGTTGCTCCCATGCTTCTTTAGCAACGTCGAGCAACCCCCGAGGATGTCTGCCATAGTAGTTCAAAGGGCGAGAACCCAGTGGACGCCGGGGCACTTCTCGTACAGCGAAAAATACATACGGCAGCATAAGATCCCAGTCCTTCCCATCTTTGGACACGGCTCTCTTGAGCATGTTCTTTAAAGTTTTGTTAAACCTTTCTACCAGTCCGTCTGTCTGGGGATGGTAAACAGACATGCGTAAGTTTTTAACATTTAACGACCGGCAGTGTTCCTTCATGACCTTAGACATGAAGGGAGTCCCCTGGTCTGTCAAGATCTCCTTAGGTATCCCTACCCGAGATAACATGCCCATTAATTCTTTGGCTATAAGCTTAGCCAATGTATGGAACCACCTCAGGATACCTAGTAGCATAATCTAAGACAACCAAGATATGCTGGTGACCTCTGGGCGACTTATTGAAGATGATCCGACTTATAAGATGACCCCCCAGTACATGCGTGTGGGCCAAGTCTAATACCATCCGGCGGTAGGGATGTGGTACCACCAACTGCTCTATTACCTCCTGTTGAACCTTGTCCACCCTGTACAATAGGTCTGGTTAACGGCCAGGTGGGGAAACACAGATTCTGCACCTGGGTGCTGAGCTACCCCATTGATTACAGTAACCCTTTCTCTCACCCGCACCAATGTAGGATCCTGGAGCTGGGCTGTCCCGAACGTGTCTCGGGACACCTCCAGGTCTGGGATGGATGGGGTCTATACATGCTCGCCAGCCAACACCTCTAGGGGAAACCTATCGGGGTTACACGCTAGACCTGTGGTAGTGAGCCCTACAGCTGGTACCCTTCTATAAGGTCCAGAAAATAGGTAAGTTTCTTCCCAAAATGGCGTCATAAGGGAGATGTCACACTACCACCACAACATGTTGTACTTCCCTGCCTGACGCAGACAGGGTAACCCTAGTTTTTGGATACTCCCAGAGGTCCCCATGGATACAGACTATGGCTAATTATTGTTTTCCTGGGATTTCAGTGACTCATGCACGAGGGTCAGCAGGCTCCCAGAATCCATCAGTGCCTTGACATGGTACCTGTTAACAGAGACTTGACCCTAGGGAGGTGTATCAGCGGCCAGCAGGGGGTCAGCGATACATACCGGTTGGGCATAGAACGAGGACCAGCAAGCGAATCCGCAGTCCATGGGTTCAGGAGTCCAGAAGTCAAGGGGCTGTTAGCAGCCACATGTCCCGGGCCTTGGCAGCACCAGCACCGAATCACAGTGGCCTCGCAGGTCCCTGGGAATAGCCTAACAGGAGCATGGTTTGCATTACCCCCCATAGGAGGCTGGTACCCTTTTCCAGGCGCCCTAGGCTGGGAGGGGGGCTGGCGTGTCTCCCTCATCTAAGTAGAGCCCCACATCAAGTCCTGGGTCGCCATATACCGCTTGACGAGGTTAACCAATTGGTCAAGGTTGCCGGGGTCTCCTTGACCCACCCAGCACTGTATGGCCACCGGCAGTGTGTGCACAAAATGGTTAACTACCACCCTCTCAATCATTTGGGCGGGGCTCAAGGTCTCAGGCTGGATCCACTTCTTCACCAGGTTCAACAAGTCATATGCCTGAGACATGGTGTGCCGGGACTCTGAAAAGGCCCACTGGTACACCCTTTGCGCCCGCACATACTGTACATGTTAACCCCCACCTTTAAGTTTCTCATAGTCCTTGTGTTTGCCTCACTGGTCGCTTGCACGCATCCTCCACCAAATGTAAGGAACCCTACTCACTTGACCAGTGTACAGAGGCAGGAACACCACAAAGTTAATCAAAGTCTTCTTTATTTAGGCTTGTCCAAATATGTACAGCCGATAAATCCGGATTACAGCCGGGTCCAACAAACACAGCACACACTGACAGTGTTACCTCACACTATCTACCTTCTTCCCCAGACTGAGACACACCTAAGTCCAGCAGCAGGATGCCCCAAGTCCCAGACTGGAGCATGGGGAACAGGCACCCACCCAGCACATTGCCTGTTTCCAGTAAAAGCCCGACCCGGACTAGCTGGAACCAACTATGCTATCTATAATGGTTTCCACCATCTTACCTTAGTGGACATCTAATCTAGGGGCCTTTACTCCACCAAGGCCGGGCCCCTTGGTGACACGTTCCCGGTACAAACAAAACCTCTTTTAGAATGCAAAGCAGCATTCTGGGTGACACATATCTCCCATCATAAATGACTCCTGTCACTGCCTCACATATGCCAGTCTTGATTCCCCCCATTTGCTGCTGGTCGATGTGCCAAATTTATGCAGAGGCGCACGCTGTGTTGTGCTGTGTTACACACTTAAATCTAAAGCCTCCTAGCTGTCATAGATTGAAGTCTTTTTTATTCCATAGAACTGGAGTCAATAAAAATAAATGTGGCGGACCTGCTGCGCCACCTGCTCCCTGCAAACGGCACTTCTGAAAAGTAATGTAAAGGGGGAAATGTTGGAAATTTTGCCGCATAAATTGCATGTGAAAAAATTTGCAACCTCTGTATGGCACAAAAGTGGTGTAAATAGATTGGTAAATGCCCCCCATAGTACTTACTCTGTGGATTCTGCAACAAAATCTGCACAATTTGCAGATCTCCAGTAGATACAATGCAGATTTTTAATTGCAGAAAATTTGTAGCGGACTCATCCCCTGTGAATGTGCCCTAGAACATTCCTTTCATCCAGCTGACAGAGGTAATTCTAGGTAACATAAATCTGGCTGCTTCTACTGTGTCTTTTGGATTTGTTACAGGAAGCTGGTATCCCGCAGCACCTTCTCCTTCTGCATATGCACTGAATGGATGCAGACACATACTCTCACAATATGCCAACACTAAAGAAGGTAACCTAAGCTGCCAACGGGGCATTTGATTTTTAATTAGAGTGCCTAATGTAAGGCATTTATATGAGAAATATAAAAAAGTATCTCAGAGATTTCTAGGGTTTAGGAGGTAACATTTCTACAACCTCAGCAACCATTAGTTTTTCTGCTGCCAAATGCGCTCCGTGGGAAATAAATGGCCTGGGAGCTACCATTCAACAGTGTTTTTCTTCTGCCAGTCCCGTGCCCTGGCTCTGGGATCAGCACCATCAGCTTTCTCAGTTGCATCTGCCTCAGGACACAAAAAGAATACAGAATACAGTCTACAGCTAAAGACATTTATATGAAATATAAGTGCAGATAATGTCTGAAACATTACATATTTCAGTATCCCTGTGTATATACAGTATTTCATCTACACTTTCACGATTGGAGCTTCTCTGTATGGAGAGTAGACACATGGGTGAAGTATAAAATCAAGTGAACAAGTTATCCATGGTTTGGTTTAAGTGTGATACCACGTTAAAATGGGAACATTGAGCAATCTGAGTGACTTCAAACGAGTCATGGTCACTGGTGCTAGACCTGGTCATCTTTTGCAATGGTGTTGAGAGTATACCAAGAATGGTATACTTGTCAACAAAAGGGGTCAGAGATGGATGCCAGTCACGCAAATCACAGCCGTGGTCAACACTGGTGCTCCAAGTAACATGTCCAAACACACAACTCATAGTTCCTTTGTCATTTTGACTTGTAGTACTGGAGTAATGGTGTGAGGAAAGCTTTCTTGGCACTTTATGGCCAAGAAAAGTTCATCCATTCATAGCCCCTCCTTACCCTATACTTTTCCAGCAAAATTTGACCCTTTAAAACATAACTTTTACTTAATTATATTAATAGAATGACACTGCATTCGTGATTCACCCAGTGAAAAAATGTGAAACAAATGATATTAAATGATAATCAGAGAGATGTTTAAACAGGGTAACCAACCGTTGATACAATTTGTGAAGGCTGGTGTACACAGGGCAGTAACGGGGAGCGTTGCAGTGTCTATACTATCCCTACACTCACCCTAAATACACCCTTAGCCCAGGGACGTCCCCTAGGGGTGGAGACTCCCTGTCCTCGTACCTGGACTGACTGCCCTATGTACACCCTCCTCTCAGTGAACAGTAACACAGTACCCCGTGAAAACGACAAGTATTTTCTGTGTCACAGGTGGAAAATATACCTGTATAGACAACAGCCCATGTAGATGCTAGATCAAAAAAATATATAATGAGTGGCGTGGAGGGGTAGGTATCCCCTGTAGCACCACGTGAACAGGCCCAATGGGAGCGTCGTATTATAAATACGTTCCTGGGCTAGTTCACACCAAAACCCTGACGCGTTTCCCCTATTTCTAGGTTCATCAGGGGGTCAACAAACAATCATGGGTAAACTGTTATCAAGATGGGAATAATAGTTGATATACTTAAGATACAGATGGAGGACGCAGGACCAGAGACGCTGATAGTAATATGTGTGTAGGACCGAGGGGCTCATTTGATATATCCCACTTAGTGTCCTAGACGGTTAGATAAGCCTGGAGCCCATTGAGATGGGGGCCAACATAGTATCCACATGATTACTAGCGTCCTGGTGTCATCCTGTGCCTCCATATAGCAGAAGGACACTTTCAGCCGGACAATGTGACATGCCACAAGAGTCATATATTCATGGACTGCCTCTAGAAACTTGACAGTGAGTTTTCCTTGTGCCCCAAGCCTTCACATTCCCCAGATCTTAATCCTATAGAACATCTCAAGGACGAAGCAGAACATGCTTTTTAAATCATGCTAGTACCACTATCTAATTTGTAGTAATTGCAAAAAGCTAGCCTGCCCACATAGGCCAATACTCCTGCAGAACGATTTCAACATCTAGTGCAGTCTATGCTATGGTCCTAAAGGCCAAAGAGGGTCCAACACACTACTAGATGGGGTTCCATAATAAAGTAGCCTTTCAGTGTATTTGTGTGTGCATGTCTTAACATGTGCTATAGTGGTATCTAGGATGGATGCTACAGATGTTACCCAAAGCAGATGCCCTTACCCAGTGCTTTTAGCAGTTTAACATGGTCAGAACTGCTGCCAGACTCCCATTAAGTATACACAATTATAGTACTGGCCCTGCTAGTGGACTTCACTTGCAGTGATGTCATGTTCATTAAGATGTCACTTGACTATAACAGCCAATCATGAAACAGCCCATGCTACGGGGCGTGGAGGAGCATTATTCCATTTTATGAGAAATGGTGCAGGTGGCTTTCTGCCATCTAGCTGTACTTTGAGTGTTCTTCTTTTCGCAGAAGATCGAATATATGAATCTACTATCCATGTGCAAATATAACTAATGCAGTTTGCATTATTATAGCTCATTTACTGTCACAAGGTTAGGGGGATGTTCTCGGAAATTTGAGACTTTTGGCAACTATGGAATTCTAGTTACACCCCTGGTCTTGGGCATAGTATGCGTTTGTAAACTTCTATACAAATTATCTTACAAATAGTGGTCCCAAAAGCATACTTTGGTGGCAGATACTTACACCATATGTTTATTCATACACACTTGTCCTGGCATAGATACTGCCTGGCAAGTTACAGGCATGGGCTTTAGTGTACAAACTCTGCGCAGACTGTCCATCTTCCTGGACAAATGTTACTGTAAGCTGCAAGTAGCAGTCCCTAAATTCTGCACTTGGATCTGCCATATACCGTACATGATCTCACATTTGATAAATTTTGGAATTAAGTTTTGTAGTTCAAAATGGCTGGTCAACATTCTTCTTTACTCTTTAGACCAATTTCACAAGCTGGTAATGCAGGTGTACAGTATTTGTGCACCCACAGTACAGCTGCAAATCCAGGCCTGACTAGGGAATATAGTGACCCAAGTGAAAATGATCCCAGGGACCTATGATGCTGTTTGTTCCGGCATGCTCCCATATTATGCTCATTAAATATTAGCCTTACAGTGTTCCTTACCTAACGGGGACCATAGGGATAGAGTCTCTGTTTAGTTAAAGGCTCCAAAGTGGTCAACAAAATATCCTGCAACCATGCAGCTACTATGGGGGTCATTTATTAAGACTGGAGTTTTAGATGCTGGTCTTAATAAAGCCCCAGCACTGGATCGCTGAGGTTATGAAGAGGCACTGGCCTCTACATAACTTCGCCACATCCAGTGCCAGTTCTAAATGTAAGACGGCTTCCGAGCTGTCTTACATGTGTACCATTTTCTACGCCTAGAAAATGATGAATGAGACAGGCCTGCCGCCCTTCCCCATCCATGCCATGGCCACTTTTCTTAGACCTGGCGTGAGCAGTAAGAAGTTGCAGATTGCGCCGCAATCTGTGCCTGAAATACCCCAACTATAGGCGTATTTCAGGTTAAAAAAATGACCCCCTATGTGTTTATGTGTACAAGTATAGAGACCCGAGTTTGAACAGGTACTTTTGGCTTAGGTGCCTTGAACCATCAATCATAATTTCTTCAAGAGTGATCTACAGGGGTGTAACTATAAGGATTGCAATGTTTAGCGTTACACTTGGGCCCCAGGACCTGAGGGGACCCAACATAAAGGAATACCAGTGGTCATTACCTTACAATACATTATCCTTACAGCATCATTGTGTTACTTAGCCTATAGCTGTGACATCACTACAGGCTCGGACTGGCCCACAGGGGAATCCCCCGGTGGGCCCCTGAGCAAGGTGGGCCCCTAGTCTCCCACCCCCTGCACAAGTGGCACATAACACATTAGATTTACTGCACTGCATACATATATTTAATGTACAGCACCTCAACCAGCCTATGTTCATTAAAAAAAAATTGTTAAATTATTTATTATATTTGAATGTATCCATACCGTGGGCCCCCAAAATAAATTTTACTGGTGGGCCCTGGTTATCCCAGTCCGACACTGCATCACTACATATTTATACCAGTTAAATCGGTTTTCCAACTTTTTTACACTGATGACCTATTTCATTGGTAGGGGTCCTATGAGCACTGCGGCTTTCTCGCAGCTTACCCTAGGCCAGTGACTTCACGTTCATTGACCACATGGCCTAGCCGCGATGCCAAGCACAGGTGCTATACAATGTATGGCACTGTGCCTGGCAAACTGTGAGGAGGCAGTGGAGCTCGCTGAAGCCCCACATTCTCCTGAAACATCTGATCATTTGGGCTTCTAGGTGTTAGAGCCCCACGATTAGATGTCATACTGATGACCTATCCTGAAGATAGGTCATCAGTATAAAAAAGTAGGAAAGCCCCTTTAAGTGAGATCACCCAGTTTGTGTCATGTGGCACTGTGTTTATTATTCATGCAATGGGACATCACCTTGTACATCACACCGGCAAAGTGACATCACTGTGACAATAATCCCTGTACACTCTGGT
This sequence comes from Bufo gargarizans, assembly GCF_014858855.1. Taxonomy (NCBI): domain Eukaryota; kingdom Metazoa; phylum Chordata; class Amphibia; order Anura; family Bufonidae; genus Bufo; species Bufo gargarizans. Next base: position 331,091,565 of record NC_058084.1, read on the forward strand.
CATTAACACTGTGCAGATATGTCAGTTTATTATTGCTGCATTATAGGGCCACCATTAAAAATTATTCTTTTATGTATAAATTGACATTGGAGCCCAAGAGCTTACAGTTACGCCATCTACAGTATTATACCAAGGGCAGAAAATAGCATTTGATAATGTTACTATAAAATGAAATACCCACACAATTATACTCTCCATGAAATGGATAGATTATAATGTGGAGCAGGTAAAAGGCGGCCTGTTCCAGAGAGTTTTCATTTTATTAACATCGATTTTTGCTGCTATTATAAGGTCATTTTCCATCAAAATGTATTTCAATTGTGCAATAAGAAACCTAAGCGAGTGAACCGCGATTGACCTGTGCATGATTTTTAAAGTGATTTTTTTTAGCATATGTGGAACACTATCTATGAAAGCTGTATATATATCATGAAAATCTCTACTTCTCTGTTTCTGTGTCGTATATGTGCATAGTAGACCTCATTTGTCCAAATGTTCTCTCCAGCACTTAGATCCTCTAATGTTATTATTCTCTGGGGCCCATAATGTGCTCTCAGAAATGTCAGCTAAATCTTCAGCCTGTCACCGTTCCTTTTTGAAAATCTAACAATTTTGATCATTTTTTACGCTTGTACTGTGGAAGACAAACTTCAATTTTGAGGCACATGCGTTAACCCCTTTTGCTATGCTTTCTGCTATCCAGCTTGGTGCAGTTTTCTTATGTTTTTTTATGTGGCGGTAATAGCTATTGTGCAGCATAACTATAGTTAGCGTGATACAGTTTAATACCTCGGTGATGTCACTGTAATCCGTGATGTCACTGCAATATCTACAGTGTGATTTGTCTCTGATTTGTATCTTTCAATAGTTTAGAAGTAATATAGTCTGTTTCCAGCAGTGGGGAAATGACCTCTGTCAGGACAAGCATTGACTATGGCCTCATGCATTTTTCACTGTCCGCAAAATGGGGTTCCGTTGGTCCGTGATCCGTGACAGTTTTTTCATCCGTGGGTCTTCCTTGACTTTTGGAGGATCCCAAACGGATCCGTCCTGAATTACAATGCAAGTCAATGGGGACGGATCCGTTTGACGTTGACACAATATGGTGCAATTGCAAACGGATCCGTCCCTCATTGACTTTCAATGTAAAGTCTGGAGTCCCTTTATACCATCTGATCGGAGTTTTCTCCAATCCGATGGTATATTTTAACTTGAAGCGTCCCCATCACCATGGGAACGCCTCTATGTTAGAATATACTGTCGGATATGAGTTACATCGTGAAAACTCATATCCGACAGTATATTCTAACACAGAGGCGTTCCCATGGTGATGGGGACGCTTCTAGTTAGAATATACTACAAACTGTGTACATGACTGCCCCCTGCTGCCTGGCAGCACCCGATCTCTTACAGGGGGCCGTGATCAGCACAATTAACCCCTCAGGTGCCGCTCCTGAAGGGGTTAATTGTGCGTATCATAGCCCCCTGTAAGAGATTAGGGCTGCCAGGCAGCAGGGGGCAGACCCCCCCCCTCCCCAGTTTGAATATCATTGGTGGCCAGTGCGGCCCCCCCCGCCCCCCCTCCCTCCCTCTATTGTAATAATAACATTGGTGGCCAGTGTGCGCCCCCCCGCCCCCCCTCCCTCTATTGTAATAATAGCATTGGTGGCAGTGTGCGCCCCCCCTTCCTCCCTCTATTGTTTTAATACATTGGTGGCAGTGTGCGCCCCCCCCTTTCTCCCTCTATTGTTTTAATACATTGGTGGCAGTGTGCGCCCCCCCCCCCCCGGCCACCCCCCTTCCTCCCTCTATTGTTTTAATACATTGGTGGCAGTGTGCGGCCCCCCACCCCACCCCCCGATCATTGGTGGCAGCGGAGTAGAAGCATCATACTTACCTGCTGGCTGCTGCGATGTCTGTGTCCGGCCGGGAGCTCCTCCTACTGGTAAGTGACAGGTCTGTGCAGCGCATTGCTGTCACTTACCAGTAGGAGGAGCTCCCGGCCGGACACAGACATCGCAGCAGCCAGCAGGTAAGTATGATGCTTCTACTATTGCTAAGTAACCATGGCAACCAGGACTGCAGTAGCGTCCTCGTTGCCATGGTTACCGATCGGAGCCCCAGCGATTAAACTGGGACTCAGATCGGAACTCCGCTGCCACCAATGATCGGGGGGGGGGGGGAGAGGGGAGGCAGCACACTGCCACCAATGTATTAAAAGAATAGAGGGAGGAAGGGGGAGGCGGGGGGGCGCACACTGCCACCAATGTTAATGCAATAGAGGGAGGGGGGGGGCCGCACACTGTGCCACCAATGCTATTATTACAATAGAGGGGGGGGGGGCTGCACACTGGCCACCAATGAAATTTAAACTGGGGAGGGAGGGGGGTCTGCCCCCTGCTGCCTGGCAGCCCTGGATCTCTTACAGGGGGCTATGATACGCACAATTAACCCCTTCAGGTGCAGCACCTGAGGGGTTAATTGTACGGCTCACTGCCCCCTGTAAGAGAGGGGGCAGTCATGTACACAGTTCGTTGTATATTCTAACTAGAAGCGTCCCCATCACCATGGGAACGCCTCTGTGTTAGAATATACTGTCGGATCTGAGTTTTCACGAAGTGAAAACTCAGCTCTGAAAAAGCTTTTATGCAGAGGGATCTTCGGATCCGTCTGTATGAAAGTAACCTACGGCCAAGGATCACGGACACGGATGCCAATCTTGTGTGCATCCGTGTTCTTTCACGGACCCATTGACTTGAATGGGTCCGTGAACTGTGATCGTCAAAAAAATAGGACAGGTCTTATTTTTTTGACGGACAGGATACACGGATCACGGTCTCGGCTGCAAAACGGTGCATTTTCCGATTTTTCCACGGACCCATTGAAAGTCAATGGGTCCGCGAGAAAAAACGGAAAACGGCACAACGGCCACGGATGCACACAACGGTCGTGTGCATGAGGCCTATATGAGTGGGCTTTAATTTAAACTAGAACCAACAAAATGCTTCTCAATGGTTCTGGATGTATTATATAGTGCGCACCATATTAGGACATATATCTGTACATAGTCCCATTTATTTGACAAGCACTTATTGTATACTGTTGCAATAGTTTTCAGTCTAAATTACAAAATTAGCCCAAGTAAAAAGGCAGATTTGTGATTTTTGTTAATCTAGCCTTTTTCTCTAAAAATATACAGTTTATACAGTATGGTAAGTTTATGTAGGTGGCTGCCTGCCAATGTCTTCTTTAGTGAGTGAGTCAGGCTTGACCGCAAGTAAGGATTTGTCCAAAAAAAATTTTAAACGAAAATCGGTCTTTTTATCCTTTCGTTTAAAAATGGATAATGTACTGTATTCTCTTCTCAACTCTCTTTCATTCATGTTTCTTTATTTTAAAAGAGGAAGCGAGAATAACAGCATGAATTAATAACAGCAGTGGGCATATAGCCTTAGGCCCCTCGTTCAACGGTTCAGTTTATTGCCTTACTCATGTATCTAAATTAGGGATCGACCATTATTGATTTTTTTAGAGCCAATACCGATAATCTGTGAACTTTCAGGCTGATAGCTGATAATTTATACAGATATACAAATATATATGGAAATTTGCATTTGGCACTAGTATATTATAAATGTAAATTATAAATTAATAAAGCCCTTAGTTGGTAGTCAATTTATAATTTACATTTATAAAATACCGTATTTTTCGCCCTATGAGACACACCTAGGTTTTTGAGGAGGAAAATAAGAAAAAAAATATTTTGAACCAAAAGGTGTGCTTTTGGTGGGTTTTGAACTAATAGTGGTCTGTGGATGACACTATTATGGGGGATCTGTGGATGACGCACTGTTATGGGGGTCTGTGGATGGAGCACTGTTATAGGGGATCTGTGGGTGACACTTATGGGGGATCTGTGGGTGACATTGTTACGGGGGATCTGTGGGTGACACTGTTATGGGGGATCTGTGGGTGACACTGTTATGGGGATCTGTGGGTGACACTGTTGTGGGGGATCTCTGGATGGCACTGTTATGGGGATCTGTGGATGACACTTTTATGATGGGGGGATCTGTGGATGACACATATATAGCATCTTATGCTATGTGTCGTCCACAGATTCCCTCCATAACAGTGTCCCTGTAGTGTGAATGACCCCCAATACAGGGGGTGGGGGTCGCATCTGCTTTTATAATGACAGCAGGGCCCGTGCAGTGACTGTATTCTACTACACGGGCCCCGCTCACTGTATATAATCGTATCTGTAATTGTTAATTGTTATGTATATAATCGGGTAATCAGCGCCTGTATACTTACAAGCGTTCGGTAGCAGAGAGGAGGGATTAGGCAGGCCGGGAGGACGGGCGCTGGCAGCGTGAGTCATACGTCATGCGCCCACGCCGGCTGCTTCATTCATAAAGTGGGCGGCGCAGGCGCATGACGTAGTGACTCACGCTGCCAGCGCCCGTCCTCCCGGCCTGCCTCCTCCCTCCTCTCTGCTACCCGGCGCTTGTAAGTATACAGGCGCTGATTACCCGATTATATACATAACAATTAACAATTACAGATACGATTATATACAGTGAGCGGGGCCCTCACTGACTTTATTAACCCCTATCAGACCTCAGATCAGCCCTTTATTAACCCCTATGAGACCTCAGATCACACCTTTATTAACCCCTATCAGACCTCAGATGAATAAAATAAAAAACTCCTTACCTCTCCTGTGCCGCGGCTCCTCTTCATCTCTGGGTCCGGCATCTTGCTCCCCTGTGTTCTCCGGCCCGCACTGCACGTACGGGGTCAGGACAGTGCAGCGCGGGCCCCATCAAAGAAGACCAGGGAGGGTGAGTATTGGAAGCGCTTGCTGCGCTTCTTCCCTGCTCCCGGCACCCGATGCATACTAGTGCGCGCTTTCATAATGAAAGCGCTCACTAGTATTCGCTTTATATGCATTATCGGTATATATCGTCAAGGTTAGATGCCGATACCGATAATGTACAAAATCCTGAATATCAGTCGATACTTCCGATAATCGGTCGATCCCTAATCTAAATATCCGAGTTAAGACACAGTGGCTTGCTGGTGCGTCCCTCGAATCCACACTTTAGGCATATGCCCTGGTAGCCCCAATCATCCCCCCCATCAACTATGCCTCTGCTGGACAGAACCCTTTAAAGAGGACCTTTCACCAGTCCTGACATTATCATATAACTCGCTGGCAGTATAAGGCATACTGATGGCATATTACAGCGCTTAATATGTTTCCTATGCCCTGTGTGTTCGCCCTCTGTTCTAGTTTTCCACCTGGTTTGTAAATTCATACCATTGGTACAGGGACGTGGAGATGGCTGTGAGCAGCCCATTCGCATCGGAGAGCATCACAGACAGGATGAAAGAGACGCCCATTGAGAAACAGGGCCGTCTCCTCCTCCCTGTACTGATGGTATGGAATTACATACTAGGCGGGAAACCAGAATGGGGGGTACAGCGGGGGAACGGAGCAGCCCACAGGAAAAAATAAGCGAAAATACATTTCTTGAGTATGCCCTACACTGCCAGGTATTTATATGATAATGTCAGGACCGGTAAAAGGTCCTCTTTAAACTTTGTTTTCATTTAAAAGATAATTTTGGTTTCCTGGTCAATTCTTTTGCCCAACCCAAGTTGCTACAGAATTTTTTCTTTTATTTTAATTTTACTAAGGCTACTTTCACACTTGCGCTTTCCAGTTCCGCTATTGAGATCCATCATAAGAGCTCAATAGCGGGGGAAAATGCTTCCGTTTTGTCCCCATTTATTGTCAATGGGAACAAAACTGAAGTGAACTGAACTAAATGGAGTTTACCAGAATGCATTCCGTTCCATTTGGTTGCGCTCCCATCGCGGACAGAATAACACTGCAAGCAATGCAGTGTAAGTCAATGGGGATGAATCCGTTTTCTCTGACACATTAGAAAACGGATCTGTCCCCCATTGACTTTCTATGGAGTTCATGACAGATCCGTCTTGGCTATGTTAAAGATAATACAACCGGATCTGTTCATAACGGATGCAGACGGTTGTATTATCAGATCGTAAGATTTTTGCTGATCCATGATGGATCAAGCAAAAATGCTAGTGTGAAAGTAGGCTAACTTACATAGCACTGACATATTCTGCAGATTAGTCATCCAGCAATAAGGTGTACTGGCTGATAGCTGATTGTCCTGAATGAGGGATTCCTATTTATTAAACCAGAATTCCCCAATAGGGTATTTGATTATTTTATTTTTTTACAACCCTTTTAAAAATGGATATGCTGTGGGAATTAGATCTGCAGCAGTTCGCAAAATGGGATCAAATGTAGCCAGAGACCGACACAGAAGTCTATTTCAAAAAGGGCCTTTGCCTGTTCTTCATTTCTGTTGCACAAAACAAACATAAAGGTGGATTTTATCATGAGGGGAATATTTGAAGTCAGTTTTGCATGAGTCTGGGTTGGCATACTTTATTTATCAAATGTCACATGTTTGATAAATTTGTCTTTCATGTTCTCCACCCTGCAGGCTTTTGGTTTCTCCGGACCTTTCCTCTTAGCACTCCGATCACTATATAGCCGTCCTACGGCGACAATTAAATTACCATTTGCTAACTCAGCCCCTTTCTTGAAAAAAATGGCACCAGACAGGGATGTCCACTTTCCCTTCTTTTGTTCGTGCTTTGCATTGAACCTTTAGCTGCAGCCATTAGGTCTCACCCAGACATCCATGGCATCATGGTTAATCAAGTTGAATATAAAATATCATTATTCGCGGATGATGTTCTTCTTACTTTATCTGACCTACATATTACTTTACCTAATTTATTTGGTTTGTTAGCAGTATATAGTCAGCTCTCCGGATATAAGGTTAACTCCACGAAAACAGAAGCCCTCCCCTTGAATCTACCTACAGAAGTCTTAACCCCGCTTCGAGCCAACTACCGTTTTAGATGGCAAGATACTGCCTTGCACTATTTGGGAGTAAACCTGACGGCATCGTATTCATCTATATATTCCCATAATTTTCCTGCCTTATTTCAGGATCTTAAACGGCAGATGACTAAATGGATGTCTCTTCCCATATCTATGTTTGGCCGAATAGCAGCAGTTAAAATGTCCATTTTGCCGAAATTGCTCTATTTATTTGAGACTCTCCCAATACATGTGCCAAGAACGGAGTTATGGGCACTGCAGGCTGGCATATTTAAATTTATATGAAATGGGAAGAGACATAGGATAGCTAGTAGTACCCTTGTGGCCCTGAAGACGCAGGGGGGGTTGGCGGTTCCAGATATTGCCAAATATTACAGGGCCAACCACCTTAGACGGCTACCGGCGTGGTCTAGACTCTATGCCTACTCCAGGTGGATGGAAATTGAAAAATTATGGATCGCCCAATACATCCTAACTCTCTGCTGTGGTCCCCAATGCCCAAACCCCAACTACCAGAATTATTAGGGCCAATTCTACACACATATAAAATATGGCAGTACTGTAAACACTGTTTCTCTCTAACTTCACAGAGGTCCTCCATGACGTCCTTTTGGTTTACCCCGCTCTTTAGTACTGGGTCGCAAGTTTCTTTTTTTAAACCGTGGTTTTCCAGGAAAATGTTTAGATTTGCAGATCTGATTGATTACAGAACGCTACAATTGCTTCCATTTGACAAACTTAGGAGCTCGAGGTCGCTTCCGGAGACAACCAGGTACCATTACCTGCAAATTCAGCATTTGTTTACCACTCTGTTTCACTCGAAACAAGTATCTATCCCCACGTCCTTTGAGAAGACGTGCAAGCTCTCGGAATCGACCAGAGGTCTTATATCTGAAATATATATGCTCCTCTCGTCTCCAACTTCTCCTACATCTATCCGACACTTATATATGTCTAAATGGGAATCGTTCCTGCACCGCTCTATTCCAATGGAAGAGTGGAAAACGATCTGGCAGAGAGCTGCGACGACATCAACCTGTGTTATTCACAGGGAGAACACTTACAAAATAATGATGTTCTGGTACCATACTCCACGATTGTTACATAAGTTTAATCCTAATATTTCGGATCGATGTTGGAGATGTGGCACAGAGGAGGGTTCACATATCCATATTTTCTGGGAATGCCGGATTATAACTCCTTTTTGGGCCATGGTACAGGAAGTTCTCTATAGTCTGTTTGAAGTTAGGTTCCCCCTGGACCCTTGCACATATCTGCTGAATATCCCACACATACCTTTGAAGAAACACTTATTGAAATGAATGTTATATGTTCTGACTGCGGCCAGACGTTTACTGGCTAGGTTTTGGAAGCGGACAGATTGCCTGTCACGGGCTGAACTCATTGCAAGTATACTGGAAGTCAGACGCCTTGAGCATTTGTCGGCCACATTACTTACCTCGGTGGATAAATTCGACCGAGTTTGGAAACAATGGGACCTGGTGTTTGATGCTCCAAATTGACTGGGCCTCCACCCTACTCCCCCCATCCTAATCCTACTGTGTCATGTCTTGTCACTCTCCTTTGTGTGTCCAAGTCTCTCTTTCTTACAGTAATTTTTTGTATGACTCCATACAGATTATATGATAATAGACGCTTTGTCATTATGGTAATCTGTTGATTCCTACTACAGTATTACTTTATTTGCATGAAGATGTATTGCATATTATCTTTTGCTCAACACTCCTCGTTATATCTCTGTAAAATGAATAGTGTACACCAGAGAAATAGTTTTCTAGTACATGTTTATTCTTGGAAAATATTTTCAATAAATATACAATTGAAAAAAAAAATAATAATTTGTCTTTTGCTTAAACCTAACACTTTGCCTAGGAAAGCTACTCCAGTTTTCCTACTCCACCCTCCTACTGGAGCAAGATTGTGACTTTTTTTGCAACTTAATCTGGAGTGAAACTCATTAACATAGCTAACTACATCCACTTTCCCACTCTTATTTTAAAACTTGACTGAGTGGTAGACTTGAACGAAGTTACTTCCGAGCACTGAGCTAAAGAGCTGCCTCATCCTCCTCTCTGCTCGGCTTGTCAGGGATTATGATCCTGAATACAGCTGATAAGATCTTTAGCTGAATCTCTGTAGGAATGGAGCTTATGTGGAGACATGAAGTACAGAGAAGACAGGAAAGACCGTGGTAATATGGGACTGTGATAATGGAGACTGTATATAAGAGCTGCGGCTTATCAGCCACATCCCCATCCTCCTCTCTGTACTTCATGTCTCCTCATGAACTCCGGCCAGTTTATTTTCTCTGATGATTGCACCCCAGACAATACGAGCCATTATAACTAATGAAAGGGATTTGGGAATATATTTATAATAAAGTATTTATAGTAAAGTATAATATTAAAGTATTTTCAGTAATTTTGTTTTCCTAATTCCCAGAGAACCCCTTTATTAGCCCAGTAATGAGCTGGACTTGTAATGGCCATGAAAGAAATGATAGGCGCCACTACCAACCTGTCCATCATTTTGTAAAAACCCAGGCCCACAAGCAGGACTTCCCAAAGCCCTTAGCAAACTACTCTTGCTATGGATACTAAGCTTTCCTGAATCCCTTATGTCTCATTCAGCTTTCCCTAAAATATATATCATCCCTTGAGCCCAGTACACATATGAGAGGAATCTTGGGGAATTTTTTTCTCGATCATTTTTCTTATCACCGTCTCACAATGCATAAGTAGCTGACCTGAACTTGCATATTAACATGGGGCATGTCTGGCCAAAAATTAGTTTTAGTTGACTGCAAGGCATTCAGACAGATTGGATCATCTATTTTTTTTTCCTAAATATTTTATGTCTAGTTTAGGAACATACAAAATTCAGCTCTGTTGGGCAGGTCTAATGAAAATTGAATACTGGAATATGAAAAATATTTGCTCTCACCTGCCTTATATAGAACCTTTTACCACAGCCTTTAAAACTTTGAAAGTTGAAGGACAAGTATTAAGTTAAAATTTAAAAGTGAGGGCGAGCACTCAACACCTGGGATCAGTTAGTGATGCATAAAATAATTTATTAAATCACCATATAATAGTATGACATACAAATGGACCCTTTAAACTAAAATCTGATGGATACAATAAAAACAATAATAAAAAAATAATAAAAATACCACTTGAAAATTAGTTGAATAATAACAGTCTTTTCTGTTCAGTGCCGCTAATATATTAAATAGGTTTTGCCGCTATGCTTTAGTATCCCATGCGTATTTTGCAATAGTCAGTGGAATTTGCTGGCTCTTAAATGCAGCTCCGATAGCAGCCCCACAGTAATACAAAAGGATTCAGTATGTCCACCACCGCATATAATCAGGGCTAGATCTCCTTGGATGCCAAATGATCTTAAAAACATGCACCTTCCAGAGGTACGCCTCACCATGTGAGGTTTAAGCTGATAGTGTTCCTACCTTCCTCTGTTTGCGAGGACGTCCCGTCGGACGTATACGGTGGATAGGCTGCAGGCGGCTGTTCCGGCGTCTTCCTCGTGGTGTCTGTGATCCGTGATCAGCTGTTCCCAAGTCTCGCGGGATTTCGGACGTAGTGAGACCCTGGACTGTACAGCGGTAGTTCAACGTTCTGTACTTAGCGTCTCAAGGGTCTTGCTTCTTCCGCTAGTTGAATTGTTTGCATGCTAGTGTTGCTTGCTAGTATTAAGTTGTTTGTTTTTTTTTTGCGGTGTCCAGAACACTTACATTGTACTTACTGTAAATGCTCATAGTATACATCTCATTTTGAGGATAATTAGAAGTAATTATCTGTCTTCTCTGTTACGATTATGGTATAAAAGACCCGAACTTGACCCAAACTCAAACCTGAACCCGGACCCTATTAAAGTCAATGGGGACCCGAACTTCACTTTATTATTTTCCGTTATAACATGGTTATAACGGAAAATAATAGCATTCTTAAGACAGAATGCTAAATAAAATGGACATTGAGGGATTTAAAATATTTTAAAAAACTCACCTCCTCCACTTGATTGCGCAGCCTTCTTTCTTCAGGACCTGCAAAAGGATCTGCGGTGACGTCACCACGCTCACCACGCTCACCACGTGGTGACGTCACCGCAGGTCCTGCTGAATGAAGATAGAATAAAGATTCTATATTCATTCAGCAGGACCTGCGGTGATGTCACTGCGATCACCACATGGTGAGCGCGGTGACGTCACCACAGGTCCTTTTGCAGGTCCTGAAGAAAGAAGATGTGCGCGATAAAGGCTGTGCGATAAAGTGGATGAGGTGAGGTTTTTTATTATTTTTAACCCCTCAATATCCATATCTTAAGAATGCTATTATTTTCCGTTATAGCCATGTTATAACAGAAAATAATAAAATCACCTGAACACCGAACCCGAACTTCAGTAAAAAAAAGTCCGGGTTCGGGTTCGGGTCCGGGCACCCGAACTCGCAAAGTTCGGTACGAACCCGAACTTTGCAGTTCGGGTTCGTTCAACCCTAGAGAGAAGCACCAGCTTGAACCATTCATGTTCCTCTGCTTACAGTACTCCAGTATCACGTTTTACAGTAATACGAGGCAATTGTTCATTATAATCGAACTATTGAATTCAGCTGTGATGTGAGAAATTAGTGGGTTATAAGATATCCCATGTTAGATGTGTGGCCCTTTTGCATTTTTACCGGACAATCACCTCTGTTATCCATGTGGTCGAAGGGAATAACTGCAATATCCAACATATAACACAGACATGATTGGCGTAGTATGTGGTAAAACTACTTATCATTCTCATTATCACTGAGGTTGCAGCGATTGGCCCTTCATTGATTATAAATTAGTGGTATTGGAGATCTGGAGGAAAGAAGGTATGTTTCTCCATCGTCATAGATGAGGATTCTTTACTGTATGAGCAGTGAGATGTTCTGATGGTTCATTCATTAACAAGTTTAAGAAGGTCCTGGATGCCTTTATTGAATGTAAAAATATTACAGGATACAGGTATTTGATTTCAAGAGAAGGGATATTGATCCAGAGATTCATTCTGATTAATATGGAGCATATGGTATTTGTCTCAAGGTTTTTATTTTCTTCAAAGACCTGTATTTTATCCAAACTCATCCACCAAGTAACTATTGAACTTTGCTATTATACGCATGGCCTTCCAGTCGCAAAAAGAGCAACATATTTAGGCTACATTCACATGACAATGAAGAATAAATGGCCGTTAAAACTGTTAAACGGTCAATTTTTTATGGCCATTTTGCATCCATGTGTCTATATGACTGTTTTTCACTGCCATTGTAATCCGTTCACCATCCTTTTTCAATGGCCGTTACAAAAATGTATGACTTTCATTGGCCTTTTTGTCAGGATCTCCTAGCAACCTTCCTGTTTTTAACGCCCATCAGAACCAGGAGACAACCATACACATTAGTTGGTCAGTTGGGCCCACCGAAATTGACAGCTTTGGACAACTTTGTCCCCAAATGTTCCACTGATGGCAGGTGGATTTCAGCCACCTGATCTTTTTGTTCTCGGAGAGATATGCCACTTCTGGATGTGTCTAGAAGTGGCTATCATGCCTATTCCTGTTTAGGACACATGTATGCATGCCCGAGCCAATTGAGTATGTTTGTAGGGGAAGGGGCTTAGGAGAGATATTTTTGGGCTGACTAAGTGTCTACCCATCAGCTGATGAGTATGGCCAGCCGTTAAAAGTGAGTTTAAAGGTGAACAAATTCTTTAAATATAAGATATTCTCACGCTTGCAAAAGATTACTGCCTAAATAGAGAAAATAATGTATAATCTACCCATGTGTGATTTGCAAAAGTATACATAACAAGAGGAAAATATAATATATAATGCTCAAATAACTTTAGTAAAACCAATGGAACCTGTCTGAAACCACATGATATAATTTAATTCGTTTTCCTTCTTTACTGATTTTGTTCCCGTCACAATGGTGTAATTAGTTACCTTGCATAATCCTTTGGAGGACCAAAATCATATCATTCATTGCTTAGAAATAAAATCAGCGCCAGAACAAAACAATAGTATATTGGTTCATCGAGAGGTGAAAGTATTTAGAAGACCTCAAATGCATTTACCATATTACAGTAAAACCACAGACACAACCAAAAGGGTTCAATCTCAAGATTAGTTCCACAAGGTTATTACTTGTCTCTGGGTATATGGAGTGGTGTGCATTTTAGGGGAAGCAATGTTCTCTTACGTATGGAAAAAGTTAGTTCAGTCTATGGAGATTTGTGTGTCTCCCTATTGACTGCTATGGGTGGAAAACCTCAAATTAGAGTCAAGTGCATCAGGTCACATACAACTTATGAGGACACTGTCTGACACTGTTTTCACATTCATTACTTCTATCTCCTAAACCTCAGAAAAGAGTGGCAGAAGAGTGTTCCTAGTACCAAAATGTGCTAGGCACTACCTTTCAAAGAATGCCATCATGGCCACATTTTGTCCTTGGGGAGGTGGGGGGTTAATAAATATATAAAAACTAATCAATAATTATATATTTGTCCACTTCAATCTGAATGTTTGATGTGAGTTATGATAAGAGTAAATGAAACCCTAAAGAATAGTTATTTAAAGGGGTTGTCCATCCTCATATAAAAGGTTCCAATGCTGTAAAATACCAGAAGAAGGAATACCTTACCAGTCCCCTGTTGCTCCAGTGAGGACTGAACCCTGGTCCCCCACAGATCACCTAGATCCAGCAATGATGTTTCGAAATGATGTGACCAAGGAGGGCAACCACTGGCCACATTGTTCACAGGTTGTTAACATGTTATCGCTGGAGTCCTGTGAACAAAGCCTGGCAAGGTACCCAGGAAGAGTTGGCTCAGGAGTGTCAGGGAATTGGTAAGGTGAGCATTACACCCTGTTGTAAGCTCTTTGAAAAAACAATTTATTGAGCTGGCCGACCCCTTTAAAGAAGTATTTTAGTGAATTTAAGTTATCCCCTATGCACATAATAAGAGCAAGGGCCAGTATCTTGCAAATCCCTTTGAAATGGATGGAACAGAGGGTCGAGCATACACACTGCTGCTCCATTCATCTCTATGTACTTCTATCTCCGGCAGTCCCATAAAGAGGAATGGGGTGGCACTACAAGGTATGACCCCAACCAATCTAATAGTTATCCCTCATGGGGATACATTTAAATAACCAGAATATTCCTTTAAGAGCTCATGCACACGACCGTATGTATTTTGCTGTCTGCAAAAAAATATGGATGACATCCGTGTGCATTCCGTTTTTTGCGGAACGGAACAGCTGGACCTTAATAGAACAGTACTATCTGTGTCCGTAATGCGGACGATAATAGGATATGTTCTACTTTATTATGGAACGGAAATACGGACATATACGGAAATGGAATGCACTTTTTTTTGCAGACCCATTGAAGTGAATGGTTTAGCATACGGTCCGCAAAAAAACACAGAACGGACACGGAAAGAAAATACGTTTGTGTGCATGAACCCTAAGAGAGTATAATGAAACAAAATGTCAAAGTTAGAAGCTAGGGAAAAAAACGGCATCGATATCATCAATGAAATAGGTTTGGCACAAGTACATATGACAAGCCAAAAGATATGCCGGCAATGAAATATGAAGTGCCTCTCTTTGCAGTGGCGACTCTAGGATCAATATATAGGGGGGGCACAGAAGATACACAGTTAAACATGGGGGGGGCACTAATAATTTTCACCAGCTAATCATACTACTGAAAAATACTAAATAAGTATATATAAATAAGATAACAAAATACGAGAGTATTGCGTTATGCAGGGATAGCTTTTTATTGTGTTAAACCAAATACTTAAAAGACAAGCTTTCAAGAGTTTCCTTTCTTCCTCAGTACGCTTGAGTATTCAGAAACAATCTATTCCTAAGAGCGGATTCACATTTGCGTTATGCCATTTTGTTTCAAACAGAATATAACGGAATGGCCAGATGGAATGCAAAACGGAAGCCTTTAAGAGGCATTCCTTTTTGCTCTGTCCTAATAGAAGTCTATGAGAAAGCCTAACGGATCCGTCTGGGTGCCGTTATGCAAGACGGAAAATAAAGTACTGTCGACAGGACTTTGTTTTCCGTCTTGCATAACAGGAACCAGATGGATCTGTTTTGATTCCCACAGAATTCTATTATGACGGAAACCAAACTGAATGCCTTTTAAAGGCTTCCGTTTTGCATTCTGTCATAATACAAGTCTATGGGCAGCAGAACGGATCCGTCCTCCATTTAATGGATTCCGTTATAACCATGTTATAACGGAAAGGCATTACGGAAGCCCTAACGCTAGTGTGAATCCACACTAAAAGGTGAATAGCAGGAGAATTTAAAAATCTAGATCAATATATACAGTTGGTTAAGTGAGCAGAATGTGAGAAATTTTCTATTTCAGCTATTTTTACCTAGATTTTTCAATTCTGCTAATAATTTAACTGCAATTCAGCTAGGAGAACTGGTAGGAGAATTGAATAATCTAGGTCAAAATTCCATTCAACTCACTTTCCAAATCGTATTGGTCTAGATTTTGAAATTCTTCAGCAATTGACCTTTTACTGAATAGACCTGAATGTTTTTGAGACATCTTTTATGAATGAGAACGGCAGCAACAAAACATTTCACTATTTTAAACTGATAAAACTAAAGTCGGCAAAGTTTCCGTTTCTGTGACTTGCACAGCCATGCCCATTGTACACACTTTATGGTAAATAGAACCTAGATTTTTGGGGTTTCTTTATTACAGTCTGTTTAATCTATAATGTCTTATCTTCTGCTCTGTTATACAAGCAGGAGCCCCCTGAATTGAGAAGAGCATATAACTTAATATAGGTTTAAAGAAAAGAAAAAATGCAGCACTTCCAAATGGTGAAAAAAATTTGAAATCCTGTATTCACCTGTGCAATGTTTCAGTGCACTTGCTGGGACCATTCTCAAGAAGCACATACAAATATGCAGTGTCCACCAGGCAGACCAATTGTCTCCAGCAGGAGTTCCTTTTTGAGTAATGCTTCTATATTTTTGGACAAATTACTATGTCAGTATGCCACAAAGACAAAATCTTATTTACAGTATACAACAGATTTTTGAGGAAATTGAGTACATTATACAAGGGTAATATAACTGAGGAGGGCTATCATGGGACATTATACAGGGGTAATGTAAGTTATTTTACCACCGTATAATGCCTGATAGGCCTCCCGAGTTATATTACCCCTGTATAATAATGTACCCTGATACCCCTTTGTTATCTGACCCCGCCGGGATCATATAACTAAGGGGTATCCGGGTACATAATTATACAAGGGTAATATAACTCAGGAGGCCTATCAGGCATTATACGGTGGCAATATAAGTTATATTACCCCCTGTATAATGTACCCTGATACCCCTTGGTTATATTACCCCCTGTATAATGTACCCTGATTACCTTCAGTTATATAACTGAGGGGTATTGTCACGGACGGTGTACAGGAAACAAGACAAAGCAACATGCATATATGACTCACTGGATCCAAAGCTAAGGAACCATAAGGGAGACCCCTGCACAAGACCTGAGACTTTCCCTGGCTGCTCAGCCTATGCAACGATCCCAGAGGTGGATGGTTGCATATCCACGTACCTCGACTATATAACCCCTGAACACCCTACAATAGTGAGGGGACACGACCACCGGCTCCCTACACCAGACACGGAGGGAGTCAGGGTCACCTGGGATCCAGCAAACAGAAAATAACAGATAAATGTACAGCACTTAATTTTGTAGCAGACTGGAAAACAAGATCAGCATGCACACACACTCCAGGAAGTAGTATAAGCCGCCCAGTAATGCATTATGGGGCGGAATTTAAAGGGATGCAATCAGTCCAACCACATGACAGCTGAGAGAGGCTAACGAGATGAGGAACTGAACATCACAACAAAGAAACTCAAGGAGGAGGTTCTGAAAGGCTTCTGTCAGAGCTTCTCAGCTGTCTGGTTGTGACAGTACCACTCCCTCTACGAGTGGACTCCGGACACTCAGAGCCCACCTTCTCAGGATGGGACCTATGGAAAGCCCTGATGAGACGAGAGGCCTTAATGTCCGTCACTGGGACCCACATCCTCTCCTCAGGACCATAACCCTCCCAATGAACAAGGTACTGGAGAGAACCGCGGACAAGCCGAGAATCCACAATCTTAGAGACCTGAAATTCAAGATTCCCATCAACCATAATCGGAGGAGGAGGCAAAGGCGAGGGTACAATGGGTTGAACATAAGGTTTCAATAAGGACTTATGAAAAACATTATGGATCTTCCAAGTCTGAGGAAGATCAAGACGGTAGGCAACAGGATTGATGACAGACAGGATTTTGTAAGGGCCAATAAACCTAGGACCCAACTTCCGGGAGGGAACCTTCAATTTGATATTCTTGGTAGACAACCACACCAGATCACCAACATTGAGGTCCGGACTAAGCACACGTCTCTTATCTGCCACACGCTTATATCTCTCACTCATGCTCTTTAGATTATCCTGAATCTTTTGCCAAATAGATGACAAAGACAAGGAGAATCTGTCCTCATCAGGTAAACCAGAAGACCCCTCTCCCGAGAAAGTCCCAAACTGCGGATTAAACCCATATGCACCAAAAAATGGTGACTTATCAGAGGACTCCTGACGACGGTTATTTAAAGTAAACTCAGCAAGGGACAAAAAAGAACACCAATCCTCTTGAGTCTCCGCCACAAAACAGCGCAGATATGTCTCCAGATTCTGATTGACGCGCTCTGTCTGGCCATTCGACTGCGGGTGGAAAGCAGAAGAGAATGACAACCGAACCCCCAAGCGAGAACAGAAAGCCTTCCAGAATCTGGAAACAAACTGCGTGCCCCTATCAGAGACTATGTCTGAAGGAATACCGTGCAATTTGACAATGTGATCAATAAATGCCTGCGCCAGCGTCTTAGCATTGGGCAAACCAGGAAAAGGCATGAAATGCACCATTTTGCTAAAACGGTCCACCACCACCAGAATCACAGTCTTCCCTGAGGAACGAGGCAGGTCCGTTATGAAGTCCATGGACAGATGTGTCCAAGGATGGGAAGGAATGGGTAAGTGAAGGAGAGGACCTGATGGCCGTGAATGAGGGACTTTGGCACGAGCGCAAGTCTCGCAGGCTGCCACAAAACCCTCAACCGACTTACGAAGCGCAGGCCACCAGAATCTCCGAGCGATGAGATCCAGTGTGGCTCTTGCCCCCGGGTGCCCAGCAAGGACCGTATCGTGGTGTTCCTTAAAAATCTTGTGTCTTAAAGCGATAGGCACAAACAACCTCCCAGGAGGACAAAGATCAGGAGCCTCTAACTGGGCTGCCTGCACCTCTGCCTCCAATTCAGAAAAAAGAGCAGAGACCACCACACCTTCAGCCAAAATGGGACCCGGGTCTTCAAAATTCCCGCCTCCCGGAAAACAACGTGACAGGCCATCTGCCTTCACATTCTTAACTCCAGGGCGGAACGTGACAACAAAATTAAACCTAGAAAAGAACAAAGACCATCTGGCCTGTCTCGGGTTCAGACGCTTGGCTGACTCCAAGTAGGCCAGATTTTTATGGTCAGTAAATACGGTCATAGGGTGTCTGGCTCCCTCTAGCCAATGGCGCCATTCCTCAAAAGCCAACTTGATGGCCAACAATTCCCTATCTCCCACATCGTAATTTCTCTCTGCGGAGGAGAGTTTTTTCGAGAAAAAGGCACACGGTCGCCATTTGGCAGGAGAGGAACCCTGAGACAAGACCGCCCCCACACCCACCTCAGAAGCATCAACCTCAACTATGAAGGGTAAAGAAATATCAGGTTGCACCAAGATGGGAGCAGAAGCAAAACTCTCCTTGATATTAGAAAAAGCCTTACGCGCCTCTACTGACCAAGAAGAAAAATCTACCCCCTTTCTGGTCATATCAGTGAGTGGTTTAACAATAGAGGAATAATTCAAAATAAACTTCCTGTAATAATTGGCAAAGCCCAAAAAACGCATCAGCGCCTTCTGATTCTCAGGAAGCTCCCACTCAAGCACAGCGCGGACCTTCTCGGGGTCCATGCGAAAACCAGAAGCGGAGAGAAGAAACCCCAGAAATTGAATTTCTGGAACCGCAAACACACATTTTTCCAGTTTCGAATATAATTTATTCTCCCGCAGGATGAGCAAGACCTGACGTAAATGTTCCTTATGAGTTTTGAAATCAGGAGAAAAAATCAAAATGTCATCCAAATACACTAATACAAATTTTCCCATCAAATGATAAGAAATGCTGTTCACGAAATGCTGAAAAACGGCTGGGGCATTCATCAAACCAAAAGGCATAACCAAATTCTCAAAATGGCCCTCAGGGGTATTGAAGGCCGTCTTCCATTCGTCTCCTTCTCTGACCCTGACCAGGTTGTATGCCCCTCTTAGATCTAATTTGGAAAAGACTTTAGCCCCAACAACCTGGTTAAACAGGTCCGGGATCAGAGGAAGCGGATAAGGGTCACGAATAGTGATACTGTTCAGCTCCATGAAATCCAGACAAGGTCTTAAAGAACCATCTTTTTTCTTAACAAAGAAAAAACCAGCGGCAACAGGTGACTTCGAGGGTCGTATGTGTCCTTTTCTCAGACTCTCAGAGATATAAGCACGCATAGCGATCCTCTCAGGTTGGGAAAGATTGTATAACCGAGATTTAGGCAGTTTGGCGCCTGGGATGAGATTAATAGGGCAATCGTACTCCCTGTGTGGGGGCAAATCCTGAACTCCACTCTCAGAGAAGACATCCGAAAATTCAGAGAGAAAAGATGGTACAGTCTCTCTGCAAAAGTCACTCCAACCATTTATTTGCCTCGCTTGCCAATCAATGGTGGGGTTATGTTTAGTGAGCCAGGGTAGCCCCAACACTAGAGGAGTAGGCAAACCGCTAAAGACGAAACATGACACATCCTCAACATGAGCATCACTCACAATTAAACGGATATTGTGAACTATGCCCTTTAATGATTTCTGAGAAAGTGGAGCGGAATCAATAGCAAAAACAGGAATATCCTTTCCCAACGTGCGCACCTGGAAACCATGAGTTATTGCAAATTGATTATCAATGAGATTGACAGCTGCTCCACTATCCACAAAAATCTCACAAAAATGTTCTTGCTCTCTAGCGCCACCCTAGCCGGCAGGACAAAACGGGAACTACAAGCAAACGGAAAACCTTCAATCTCCGCCTCAACCCTGCCAATAGTAACAGACGGAACATTTTTAAAAGATTTTTTCCTGTTTGTTTCTTTATTACTCCCAGAAAACTGCCTGAATCTCCTAGAAGGACAAACATTTTCCAAATGATTTATACCTCCACAACAAAAACAAACCCTCCCATGCGAGCTGAATCTTCTATTGTCAGAAGCAATCAACCCCAGCTGCATGGGCTCCTGCTCAGCAGGGGCTGACAGCGACCGAGACCCCTGCGCACAGAATGAGACCGCTGCACTGTCCTGGGACTGAGTATGACAGGAAGGGGACATCTCTCCTCTCTCTCTAAGACGCCTGTCAATACGAACGGCCTGAGACATAGCAGAGTCCAAAGAAATAGGCCTCTCATGAAAGGCAAATGCATCTTTCAATCCCTCTGAAAGACCATGGCAAAATTTACTTCGGAGTGCAGCATCATTCCAACCAGTATCAGCTGCCCATCTCCGAAATTCTGAGCAGTATATTTCTGTGCATTGTTTACCCTGGCATAATAGACGTAGTCTAGACTCAGCCAGAGCAATACGATCCGGATCATCATATATCTGACCCAGGGCTAAAAAGAATTCATCCACTGAACGGAGAGGCCGTGCCCCCTCCGGCAGCGAAAAGGCCCAAGACTAAGCGTTACCCCTGAGCAGCGATATAATGATCCCCACCCTCCGTTCCTCATCACCAGAGGAATGGGGAAGAAGGCGAAAATGGAGTTTGCAAGCCTCTCTAAAACGCACAAAATTCTCACTACCCCCGGAGAACGTATCCGGGAGCGAGATCTTAGGCTCAGAACAAACTCCATGAACGCAAGCTGAACCGGTCACTTGAAGCTGAGAAAAAGTCTTACAGAGATCAGCTACCTCCAATGAAAGACCCTGGAAGCGTTCAGCCAAAAGTGAAACCGGATCTATGCTTGAGTCGGTTTTGGCGGCTTATGATGTCACGGACGGTGTACAGGAAACAAGACAAAGCAACATGCATATATGACTCACTGGATCCAAAGCTAAGGAACCATAAGGGAGACCCCTGCACAAGACCTGAGACTTTCCCTGGCTGCTCAGCCTATGCAACGATCCCAGAGGTGGATGGTTGCATATCCACGTACCTCGACTATATAACCCCTGAACACCCTACAATAGTGAGGGGACACGACCACCGGCTCCCTACACCAGACACGGAGGGAGTCAGGGTCACCTGGGATCCAGCAAACAGAAAATAACAGATAAATGTACAGCACTTAATTTTGTAGCAGACTGGAAAACAAGATCAGCATGCACACACACTCCAGGAAGTAGTATAAGCCGCCCAGTAATGCATTATGGGGCGGAATTTAAAGGGATGCAATCAGTCCAACCACATGACAGCTGAGAGAGGCTAACGAGATGAGGAACTGAACATCACAACAAAGAAACTCAAGGAGGAGGTTCTGAAAGGCTTCTGTCAGAGCTTCTCAGCTGTCTGGTTGTGACAGGTATCAGGGGACATTATGGGTAATATTATAACTAAGGGGTATCAGGGTACATTATACAAGGGTAATATAACTGAGGAGGACTCAGTGCTATCAGGGGACATTATACAGGGGTTCTCAGTTATATTACCCCTGTATAATGAGGAGGGGCTGGGCGCAAGCAGACAGGCCATGAGGCGAGGTAGTGGGGGTACATACTTTTTTAAAACTTTTTATTCTTACTTTTCTTAGCTTGCCTAGGGGCCGGTCAGGGCAGGGCCAGACAGAGTTCTTGGGAGAGTGCCTCGCCCTCTGGTGCAGGCGCAGCAGTGCCAGTGCAGTGCTGCCACACACAGTCCTCCTCTCCTGTCCGAAGCTGGGGCCTGAGCACAGACAGGCTCACTAGCAGTAGCAGAGCTGCAGAAGCAAGCGTTCGCGCGGGCGGGCAGGCACGCAGCTTTACGTGGTGACGTCAACGCTGCGGCTGCCGCACTCCCAGCTTGCGCCTGCCCTGCACGCTCTGCCTTCGCTGGGTCCGAACGCCACCCCCATCTGTCATGTGTATGTTGTCTGTTGTTGTGAATCAGTAGTGCAGGCGCAGCAGCGAATCAGCGGGGTGGGCCCCCAGGGGGGGGCAAGGAATGACCTGGGGGGGCAATTGCCCCCCGCCTTGCCCCCCTGTAGCGACGCCACTGTCTCTTTGAGATACTATAATGCCATGTTTTATGTGTGGTAAGTCTAAGGTATGATAACACTACTGAAGGGACAGAGTACAATAACAAAGCTCAGAAAAGTATTGTTATAACGCCCAATAAGCCTCCTGGGGTTTGTAGAGCAATTTCATATTCCTGTGCCCCATGTCTGGAATATTTTGGCTTTTTGTCATCCCTTGGTTGGCACCATGTTTGAGGATGAGTAGTGTCAGAACTAGGTAGACAATAGTAAAAGCCCTTCGGCAAGTTGATTGTTTAAATCTTAAGGAATGTAGAAATTGATCCAGCGATGAAAAAAAAAACTATTGTGTGCAGTGATTAACAGTGGAGTAACATGGATTTAGTTTCTGTGCTTATGTAAACTGTGACAGATTTGGTCTTGGCATTGTGCTATACACATGGGGATTAAATGGAAAAAAGAAAACATTAGAGAATGAGCAAGAAGCACAGCAACGTCTGCCAGATATCTTTTAGCAGATTGAAGTTACATTGGGCACATGAGATGAGATCAATAGATGGCCAGAAGAAAAGACCTCTCAGCACCTCCTGCGGTCACTATGGTTCTGTATCTAGTTTAAAGGAAATACAGGGTTTAAAATATTTCTGCCATGAATTTGTAAGGTGTCCTATCGAAAGATAAAGGGGCATCAAATAGTCTTGAATAGAAATATTGTGCCGTACTGTTTGTACAGCTCTTATGTGTAGCAGGTTGATGCAACTTTAGGGACTAACAAACCTTCTGTATAGTGTGACCTGCAGTCATGTGTATCCTCTTCTGACCCCTGCTTCTTGCTAACCTACTGTGTATCCCTGTGTCTGGGCTACATTTCCTTACAAAATCATAGATGGTATGTGTCAGTGTGATGGAGAAAGAGGTAGATAGAAAAAGGCACACAGCCTAGAGAAAAGAAGGACCAGAAAGCTAGAATGCTTTAGGTTAGGTTCATACAGAGTTTTTGAAGCAGATTTTCCTGCAAGTTTTTCAGCCAAAGCTAGAAGTGGAAGTGCAGTACCCCAGGCCTGGGTGTATATGAAATTCTTTAATGTTTTATATGCAACGTTATATAATGTATTTCCATGGTTATACCATTTATTCCAGTAGGGAAGGTAATGGTTGGCAATGGGTGGCAGGAACAAAGCTAACCACCCTGTTCCTCCCTTCTTAGTAGGAGTGTGCTGGTCCTGCTTCCTGCCAGGAGGGGGAGTTGCAGTCAAGTGAGACAGAGGGAGGAGAGGGAGTCCCTGTTCTGATAGTGGGGGAGTGAGGAAGCACATGCCAGAGCTCCTACTCCCAGGAACTGTATCTTATCCCCCTGTGAGGCCAACACTTCAGAGGGAAACCCAGGAAACAGATCTAGTTATCCTATGATACCAACACTCCAGAGAGATCATCAAAAGTCAAGAGCACAGCTTCAAGAAAGCATCAGTGTGGCAAGACAGCAGAGTGTTCAGCGAAATACAGCTTTGCAGACACTGCTGCAGGGTGAGGGGCAACAGCTCAGACACCACCACCTGCCTAAGCCATCACTAGGCCAGACTAACATCAAGCCTGTATTACAGTGGACACCTTTATCCACAAATTCTTGCTAGTGCCAACCTATTGCCATCCAACCTGCCACCATACCTCATCTGGTGCATAAACTGCACTCTGTGCTTAATGCTGCTGGGTGTGCCAAAAGTTATATAAGTAAAGAGAAACTGTTATACGTTTACTTCTGGTCTGAGTCTTCAAACTAACTTTTCACTGCACCAAACCCCAGTGAGTGACAGCCTGAGGGAGTACAAAGTGACACAACATGTCATCAAGGCCACTACCACTCCCATCCTCTGCAATGGCTTCTCAGGGGCCTGCTGCATAAGTCTTTCTTTGATATTTTCCAATTCATTTTGAATCCACTTCTGGTTGTGGCTGAAAAACCGGCTGAAAAAGTTACAGGGAACACCCACAAAGCTACCTGCTTGCAGCTTCAGAGGCAGGTATGGCAGAGAAAGCAGGTCTTGAAAATAAAAGAAGGAATCTAGAAATCAGCCTACAACAGTGTGCAACTTTCCATGTGTACATTCTAATACATGTCTATACCATTTTTTATCCACCCCAAAATGGCTCATACCAACCAGTGACGTACTTACCATGGTGGCATACCACGTAAATGTGATGAGCACATGGCCTTATAATATAATGTGTGAAGGGAAGCAGAGGATTTTTAGCTGTATAGGGAATTTTATCAATGTACTTATGTCGGTTTCTGGTGCAAATACATTGAGAAAGATGAGGGGTGAATTTATCATAAGGGGATTTTTAGATTCAGTTTTGCAGGAGTTTTACATTGCTGTAATTTGCAACAGATTTAACAAATGTCGCACATTGCATCTTAAAAGTCACAGTGAATAAATATGGCTTAAAGAGCATCTGTCACCATGATCAACCCTTTTGAAAAAGGCAAAGGTTGCTGGTGGCAGTACTATCGGCGCATGTGCAGTGAAGATCTCAGCACAGAGACGAATGTATGAGATTTATCCTGCGCCGACACATGCACAAAATTTGAGGGCCAGCCATCGACGCAGTAAGGATGTCTGGCCCTATCAATCTCACTGGGACTGGCAACAGGGGGGGGCAGAGGTGAAACAATGCTTGAAGGGGCTACACCAGCCCCTCGGTGCTCCAAGCACCTCATTTACATGTAACAGAATATAAGAAATTCTTTCCATCACTAATAGCTATTGCAGATAAAAAGGGCACATTTTAGTCACCATGACCCAACTTTCCAGGCAGTATGTCTGGTAACTGCAGTGAGTGGTGTAAATGTTGCAAATTTTTTTATGCAGATGAGCCCAAAAAGTCAAATACCTATATTTTTTTGTGACTTTTTGGAGCCAGAATTCAGAATGAGGACCATATTTATACAGCGTCTTTTTAACTTTTTGCAAAATACTCACTGGGGAGAGCCACACTAAGCTTTGCCATGGGATCCTATTTACCAGTTTCCTCCATAGTCATGCATAAAGTTATTCTCCCTTGCAATTCTAGGCTGAAATAACGCCATCAAGTAGCCTACATTTGAAGAATAAATGTGTTTTTACATAACTGTAAGCGATTACAATTACAAATTCATGTAAAAATATTCATGTAAGATATTTGCAGAGTGAAGCTAACAGAACTCAAGGCCGAAACCAAAAGAACATTACAATTATATATGGATCAATATGTGTCGTTCTTTAATATGTTTGAGGACCAGGAGACATCATTATGGTTTATTGATTTCTCACATAATTTCCACTTGCGTTCACAAAAAGGTCAACAGTTATTTCAGGATCGTTCTGGTTGTTGTGAAGAATACCCTGATGATTGATATCCCAAGCCACAAAAGAATATACTGTGATCACACTTGTTATCAGTGTCACTATCACTATGGGGCAGCGTAGCTGATCAGGAATGATATTTCATTTCCTTGATTCAACGTCCAGCTAACCTGAGCATAAATCAGAAGCTTCCTGAAACAGCTTTGAGACAATTTTCAGCTTGTTTTAATTTTAAAAGCTGCTCCTACGTATCTCCCACTCTGGTGGACTCGGCATGTCTGTGCATTACATAATCATCCATTGTCAGATCCAGTTTCATTGGGCCCACCAGAGAAAATGATTCTTAGGGTGGCAGGCCCCACCTACCTTCATGCATACAGAACATGTGCACATCCGCTTTGTGTTGCATATGTTGTCCTCGAGCCCATAGTACATACAACTACTAGTTAGGGATATTTGGCTTGTGGGTGAAATTTCAGGATGCACCTAAAATGCACTCTAACCTTTACAGGTGAACTCAATGTGACCTTCTCTAACGTTTTGAATGCACATGTCCAACTGTTCAGTGTTTCAGTAGTTTTTGCACAACTTGCAGTTCTCTAACAAGGAGCTTAACGGCAAAATTCACAACTGCATCAGGAAACCTGAACGTGTGGCCTTACCCTTATTGGCAAGCTTCAAAGTTGGTTCCAAGTTTGGTTGTCTCACGCTGGACTTTTAGGAACCATTAGGATGCTTTCACACATGGTGGAAAAATCCACCAGAAAATTGTGGATTTCTATGCAGATTACATCCCCCATTGAAAAAAAAGGGAGTCATTCTGCTTTAGAAAAGCAGCAACATATCATTATGTTGACACTTTTCAACCCCATAGGATAGTCTTCATGTGGCACATTTTCTGGTGGATTTTCTCGTCACCAAAGGATGTTATGGTACTCTGGTGGGCCAACCTGACCCTGTAGTCAGCCCTTCATTAGGATGACCAACATGTAATGTAACATTTCTCTGGACAATAACAGTGTATCAGTTATTTATCCCCCATGTTGTGTCTGTCCAACCAGGGGCTCGGGAGCCACATATGGCTTGCAAACCCCTGCTGTGTGGCTCGCCATGGGAGTCCAGAGTTATGACCATAGGTACTGGCAATTAAAATTGTTGCAGAACTATCCTAGATTTGCCACCAAACAGTGCCAATTTGGATGGTATAATCACTAGTGTTACATTTCACACTAAAATATTTATCATAAAATGTTTGCAATTTTAAGTTTTTTTTTCTTCATATTTAAAATTTCTCTCCTCTATTTTTGAATTGGCTGTTGCTCCCGACCATCACTGAAAGTTGAATGTGGCTTGCAACATACAAAAGGTTGGGGACCTGCACATTACAGGGATGATTGCATTATTTATCCATATGGAAGAACACAACAGTACCAGCCAAATCTCCTCTGGATACCATTATAGTCAATGGGGTCTGGCGGTGCATTGCCCTATTCGGTTAGGCTGAACCGCCATAGATGTGAAAGTAGCCTTACCAATTCTGTATACAAACAAAATATAGGCAGGCTTATCAGCAGATATTAAAAAGAAGCAAACTCATTCCCAGTTTAAGGATTGTTCATATAAAAAAATCTCCACTTAGCATCACAGAGGCTTAAGGTGCATTAGCATGCATATGTCTGTAGTGCTTTTACTTGATACACTGTGTATGGTGTGCCTTTACATGGTGGCTGCCAGTCTGCATACTCTATCACAGCTATTGATTAAGATCTTCAAGTATGGTTGCCATAGCCACAGAAGAAAATGCTGAATAGACAGGGACAAGCTCCAGGACTGATCTTCTGAAGGTAAAGTATAGCAGTCTGCTTATCCAACAGAATGGCAGACTGTATATTATTTTCTGCTACAATAATCTATATCAGTGCTTCCCAATCCTGGGTAATTTACGTAAAAGTGTATTTTCTTTGCGTAAAGACACATTAAACCATTATTATTAAGATTTTTGAAAATCTCTCAAAGTATCCTGTTCCTAGTTTTCGAGGAGAACAATATTGATGACCTATCCTCAGGATAGGTCATCAATATCTGATCAGTGGGGCTCCGATTCCCAGCACTGCCTCCGATGTGTGAGCACTGGTGAGCACTGCAGCCTCTTCACAGCATACCAAGCACAGCAGCCCAGGGCCATTCTGTTTGAGACTGAACTGCTGCTAGGTCATGTGTCTCATGAATGTGACATCACTCACCTAGAAAGAGACCACAACACTCACCGGAGCACCACAGCCAACAGCTAATCGGCAGGCCATTCATTTTACACTCTTAGAAAAGCCTCTTTAAAAGGGGTTATCCAGTGAATAATGTGAAAAATGAAAATCAGACATCATATAGAAGATGACAATCTCTTTCTAACAAAGCTAGAACCAGCCCTGTATCTCACATAGATCCAGAGATCTCCACATTCCTTGGTCTACTAGATTTATATCAAGCTGGCAGCTCACGGGGAGTGTCTTTTCTGCTGCAGCTCAGGGGGCGTGTCCATGCTCTCCCTATCACAGATCAGCAGGCAGTTGAAAGATGAATCTGAGCATGTGCGGCCATCTCAGTGAGCCGGTCAAAGAAGTAAGAAAAAAACTAGCAGGTAGCGCCATACAGATACATTTTATTGAATAACTCAGTGGCTATACCACATTTTTAATTACATGCAATTACAAAAGTATTCAGATCCATATGCTGGTTTAAAAACTGTCGAATATTTTTTGTGGTACAAATTGATTAAATAAAAATATCATAAGGGGCCTGATGTTGGGAAATGAACATCGATCTAACATTATAGCTGGAATGGGATCTAACAAACACCGTGGACTAACTAGAATGCAATGGGAAGCTGTTAGGATTCTGAAGATAGCAAGCCGTGGATACAAAGAATACAGAGAGCTTCACTTCTAGTATAATGTTAGATTATCTTGGTAGTGGTTCATGTTGCAATAGCTGCTAAAGAAATGCGCTGAAGCAGCACAATGACGCTGGCTTAGCTGCTTTTGAGTTGCATCTGAATGAGTTCATTTAAAGCTGGACTTAATGATTTTGCCCTTAATAACCTGAAGCCATCTGGTCTTAGACGTTCCAGCAATTATACACTGTGACAATAATGCACATATGTTTAGCAAGTCTAAAACTCATCATCAGAGCCAGAGTCCCACAGAGCGCGATCATTGATGACCTTACATCATTTTAATAGCACATACCAATAAATCAAATTCTCCTACTTGCACACAAGGTCTCCTTATGTTTTGCAAATTAGATTATTTGCCTTTAACCGTTAGCGTCTGGTAATCTTTAGTAAATTAGATGACTGGCATTTGTATTCATATAGGCAAATGCTTACATGGAGTAATCTAATTGAAGATACAACAGTATACTATATGTACGCTTATCATTGGTGTTTTATTATGTACTCAATACCACAAAACAGCCCTAACCGCTAAATGGAAACTGTCACCACAAAAACGCACCACAAACTACTATAATGACTTCATAGTTAGAGTTAAGCCTCATGCAGACGTCCGTGGAACATGGTCCGTGAGATACCAGACTGGCATTGCAGGAGCGCACGGCATCATAGCAACCAATGACGCGGTGCGCGCCTGCAATGCCAGTCCAGTATCTCACAGACCGTGTTCCACGGATGTCTGCATGAGGCTTTAACCCCATCCAGTCACACCCATCTTTCTGACACAGCCTAATTTACCAAATGTGACGTGTCATTTTATTTAGTAATAACTTTGTGATGCTTTTACTTTTCCAAGTAATTTTGTTGTTTTTATTTTTTATTTTTTTATTGCTTCCAAGTTGTTTTTTATTTTGTGACAGATTATATTTCCAAATGTCTACTATATGTTGGCATCATTTGATTTTATTTTTAAGACATTAGAAGACCCCCATTTTAGAAACAACATTCCTCAAATTTTACAAAACCAATTTTAGAAACTTTGATAGGTGTTCCACAGGAATTAAAGAAAAATGGAGGTGAAATTTAAAAATTTCATTTAGCTCTTTTTTTTTAACAGATTTTCAATTTTAATCCTTTGAATTTTTCCTATAACACAACAAGGGTTAAAAGCAAAGCAAACTACAATATTTATTACCCTGATTCTTCAGTTTACAGAAACACTGCATATGTGGTCATAAACTGCTGCATGGGCACACCACAGGGCTCAGGAGGGAAGGAGCACTGAAGAGACCATGAGGTACCCCTACAGTGCAAACCTCCAAGAAGTGATCCTATTTTAGAAACTATACCCCTCATGGAATTTATGAGGGGGTATAGTAAATTATTTGACACCACAGGCGTTTCATAGAATTTAGAAATATTTGGCTGTGAAAATGAGATAACAAGAGATAACAAGAGAAAAAGCAACCCACAATCTCTTACCCATTTCCTCCTGAATATGGAAACACCTCAGATGTGGTTGTAAACTGTTGTATGGGTACACCTCAGGGCTCAGAAGGGAAGGAGCACCAATTGGATTTTGGAGACAGATTTCGCTGGAATGGTTCTCGAGTGCGCTGTCACATTTGCAGAGACCCTGAGGTACCAGTACAGGGTAAAACCTTAAACTGTTAGCTCATTTTGGAAACTAAAGCCTTCAAGGAATTCACCTAAGGTGTAGTGATTGGCTTGACCCAAGATGTGTTTCATATAATTGTTTAAAATTGGGACATGAAATAAAAAATTTGATAGTAATTACCTGTAGTTTTGGCCTCAAATGTTTTATTTTCACAAGTGGTAATATGAGATAAAGCCCCCCAAATTTTGCGTCATCATTTTTGCCAAGACTAACAATACCACTTATTTGGTTATAAACTTCTGTTTGGACACTGCAGGGGTCAGAAGAGAAAGAGCACCATGTGGATTAGAGGCCTAGTTTGTCGATTTATGCAGCACTGGCTGACAACTGCAGAGGTTCTGAGAGGTGAAATAAAAAAGGAAACCTCCAAAAAGTGACTCCATTTTAGAAACCACACCCCTCACAGAATTTACCAAGTTGTATTGTGAGCATTTTGACCCCACAGGTGTTTTGCAAAAATTAATTCCCAGCAGATGATGCAAAGTGAAAATTGCAATTTTTCCACAAATATGGCATTTCGGTGTCCAATATGTTCTGCCAAGAGTGTGCAGAGTGAAAATTAAGCCCCCTTATTTATTATGCTATGTTTCTTAGAAACACCCTATTTGTGGCTCTAATCTTTTGCCTGAACTTATGAGTGGGCTCAGGAGTATATGAGCACCATGTGTATTTTGAGGCCCAATGTGGTGATTTACAGCATTTGTGCTGACAACTATAGAGGCTCTGGGGTGAAATAATAAACAGAACTCCAAAAAAGTGACCCCATTTTAGAAGCTCTGCCACTGAAGGTATTTAGGGGTGAGTGAGCATTTTGTCAGCACAGGTATTTTGCAGAAAGTAATGTGCAGCTGACCCTGCAAAACGAAAATTGCTATTTTTCCACAGATATGGCTTTTTAGTGCCCAACATGCTGTGCACAGCTGGTGCCATCTGAGACTCACACCACACTTCTTGAATTGGCAGGTTCTACTGGGTACGGAAATGTCATAAATGTGGATGTAAGCATCTGTAGTGCCACACAGCAGGGCTCAGAAGGGAAGGAGCACCATTTGGCTTTTAAAGTGCGGATTTCGCTGGGATGGTTTTTGGGTACTTATTACATTTGAAGAGCCCCTGAGGTACTCATACAGTGGAAATTCCCAATAATTCACAAGATTTTTGAAACCATCCCTCAAGTTTATGTATCAAGGGGTGGAGTGTGGATTTTGATAGAACAGGTATTTTACAGA
This sequence comes from Bufo gargarizans, assembly GCF_014858855.1. Classification (NCBI taxonomy): domain Eukaryota; kingdom Metazoa; phylum Chordata; class Amphibia; order Anura; family Bufonidae; genus Bufo; species Bufo gargarizans. The sequence goes on from NC_058084.1 coordinate 331,123,157, forward strand.
AATTAATGAGCAGGGGACAGTGCAAAATGAAAATTGCAAGCTTTCCACAGATATGGCATTTTAGTGCCTAGTATGCTGTTCCCAACGTGTACCATATGAGACTCACACCACACCTCTTAAATTGATAGGTGGGTTCTGCTGGGTACGGAAATGCCATAAATATGGGCATGAACTGCTGTTTGGGTACACTGCAGGGTTCAGAAGGGAAAGACCACCATTTGACTTTTGCAGCACAGATTTTGATGGATTGGTTTACGGGAGCAATGTTGCTTTCAGCTTCTGGGGTAGTAGTACAGCTATTTTCTGGGAACCATACATTTCTTATATTTTTCTCAACAGAGCTGTGTGAGAGCTTCATTTCTTTGTGGGATTGGGTGCCATTATTATTGGTACTTTTTTGGAATACATACTGGTTTTTGATTGCCTTTTATTTCACTTTTTGGGAAGCAGGATAAAGAGAAGGCATCAATTCTGCAATTGCTTTTTCGGTTTTGTTATTGCAGAGTACAGTGTGCAGGAAAGTATGATTACTGAGATACCAATTTTATATAGTGTTTAAAGTTTTGCTACACAAAGCATTTTTGAAAATAAATCATGTTTTTTTTTTTGGCCCATTTTCTGAGAGCCATAATTTTTTTATTTTCTGTTACTGGTCTTGTGTGAGGGCTTTTTTTGTGGGATAAAATTACTTTTTCATTGGTACTTTTTTAGGGTGTGATATTTTAGATTATGTGATATGTTGTTTTGAAAAGGTTGGTACAGACGCAGTCATACCATATGTGTCTATTTTTTTTTTCTTCAGTTTTACCCAATAAAAGCATTTTTTAAAACTAAAATCATGTTTTTGTGTCGTCATTTTCAGAGATCCATATTTATACATTTTATTGGCGATAGTCTTGTGAGGGCTAATTTTTACGGCATGAGCTAACTTTTTATTGGTATCATTTTAGGGTGCCAATGATTTTTTGATTGCTTTATATTATTCCTGAGAAGTGAAGTGACCAAAAAATGGCTGTTCTCGCATTGTTTGTATTTTTCTTTATGACGTTCATCTGATGGGGTAGATCATCTTGACTTTTAACACCTGATCCTTTTGTTCACCCAGGAGAGGTGTCTGGCAGCAGCTTACTCCTCTCTCCCTATTGAAAAACATATATGATCAACTGAATCAGGCATATAAGTGTATAGAGGAGTCAGGAGAGATACTGTAGCTGTTGGCTGAGCGAACATTTGGCCGACAGCTATTGAAGGTGTAAAGCATACCTACACTTTCAGATAACTTTGTTTAATAAGCTGCCATAAGTGATAACACCATACATGACCACTATGTGACTTGATCTGGCATTTTTTTTTAGCAGTTTTCCTTTATCCTGTTCTATTTCCTTTTCTCAGTTGTCTCTGAGCTATTGGGTAGAGACTAGTGGCTATGCTGTTTTCCATAGACTACACATGGAGAACAGGAGAATCAGGTTTTCCCTCTCTCACTCAGAAGCACCATACAGGACATTACAGAGATGCTCTGAACAGTATTGATGTAAATAAAGCATTTGGGGTGATATAGAAAACTTACTATTAGCTCCATCAGTGCCTGTCTGTATATGTTTGTCTCTCTGCTTCACTCTTACTGTAGCTCACTCCTCTGCATAGACTTCTATGAGAGTGAGATGACAGTGTGTCTTGGTGTCACGAAATGGGATCAGTCAAACATTCAGAGTGGGTGCTAGTTTAGGAAGCAGGATGGAATGGAGCAGGAAAGGAACTGAGACGATGAGAAAGTAGCATTTTTCTCTGATACCATATATTACAAAGTTTCTTATGTTCACCTGTACTAATAATTTATGCAGAGATGTGTGAAATGTTAATGACCATTTATGCCTGTGACTGGTCTGTGTGCTGTATGCTATTGAAGCAGCTAAAAAGCCACTAGTTTTACAGCACATAGAGTGTTTGCAAGCTTACTGCAGAGGAATGCAAATGAATACAAATATAAATATTACAGATTCAGGATAAGCATCTTTTTAGCTATCCAGTTTTGGGGGAAGGGTATGTATTGATAGATTCTGTTTAAAAGGGTTATCCCACAAAAAAAATGTATCACCTATCCACGATGAGTGAAGTGGATGGACACGTGTAAAAAACAGCAAACATTTGTAGGGACTCAAAGCGCAGTCCAGGAGAAAATGATCAGTTCAGTTTGTTATAATGTCCTGTGGAGAGAGCAAATTAATTATTTGCCCTCAAATGCCAAACTGAAGAAGTGCTTTTTAAGTCTTATTTTTTTATCAATATTTCTCTGGATAATGATTTCTCTTATTGATCCACGTAGTTTGTTCCAGAGAGTGGGGGCTGCATGACAGAAGGCTCTGGCTACAAAAGTTTTATGGTGGATCCCTGGGTATGGACACTTTGTTCATGCCAACTGATCTGGGGGGACAGCAAGAAGTAGGGCTTCTGTAGTTCTTTTCTTTTCAGATAGTTGGGGCCTAAGTTGTTTATGACTTAAAAAGTCTGGAAACAAATTTTTAATGTTATTCTCCATTTTATAGGCAGCCAATGCCGAGAGCAGAGGATAGGTGTTATGGGAACATGCTGGGGTTGAACTAGATGCAGCCTTTTGAACTAGCTAAAGGCGGTGTATTGATTTGTGTGGGAGACCTAATTTAAGGACATTACAGTAGTAGTCTGGCCATGAGGTTATGAGCGCGTGTGCCAGTGTTAATAAATGTTCTGGTGGAAAGAGGTGTTTGATTCTTGCAATGTTCCTTAGGTGAAAATATTAAGATTTCCTAATGGCTGATATCTGTTTCCTGAAAGACAGTTCCCCATCAATAAATACTGCTCCATTCAAACTCCATGGAATTGGAGCTTGGGAACCCACTCTAGTGATTAGGGGTCAGAAATGTATGGGTGTGACCTATGACTATTACAGGAAAAAACACTTGAGGATGGCACAGTGACTCAAACAAACTTTAAGGTTTAATACGTATATACGTATTAAATACCTATATGGTTAGAGATGGCACAAACTTGATAGTTAAAGGGCTTCTGTCACCCCACTAAACTCATTTTATTTTTTTGGGGTACCTCTAATCCCTATCCTGCGATATAGCTATACATTATGTTATTAATCATTTTCGTTCTGTAGATATGTCAAAAAACATACTTTTATTATATGCTAATTACCTGTCTACCAGCAAGTAGGGCGTCTACTTGCTGGTAGAAACCGCAAAAAACTGCCCCCTCCTCCTGTTGAATGACAGGGCCAGGCGCGATCTCCTCCTCCGGCTGGCCCTGTCAGCATTTCAAAAATCGCGCGCCTCTGTTGATTCGGCGCAGGCGCTCTGAGATAAGTAGGCTCGCCTCCTCAGCACTCCCTGCGCCGATGACGTCTTCTCTTTCGATGACGTCATCGGCGCAGGCGCACTGAGGGAGTGCTGAGGAGGCGAGCCCCCTTATCTCAGAGCGCCTGCGCCGAATCAACACAGGCACGCGATTTTTGAAATGCTGACAGGGCCAGCCGGAGGAGAAGATCGCGGCTGGCCCTGTCAATCAACAGGAGGTCATATGCACCCCAAAATAGTGCCAATCAAACCGTCATCTCATCCCGCAAAAAATTAGACCCTACCTAAGATAATCGCCCGAACACTGAAAAATCTATGGCTCTCAGACTATGGAGGCACTAAAACTATATATTTTTTGTTTAAAAAATTATATTATTGCGTAAAACTTACATAAATAAATAAAAAAGTATACATATTTGGTATCACCGCGTCCGTAACAACCTGCTTTATAAAAATATCACAAAAAGTGTAATAGCAAGTGATCAAAAAGTCAAATGCACCCTAAAATAGTGCCAATCAAACCGTCATCTCATCCTGCAAAAATCTTACCCTACCCAAGATAATCGCCCAAAAACTGAAAAAACTATGGCTCTCAGACTATGCAGACACTAAAACATGATTTTTTTTGTTTCAAAAATGAAATTATTGTGTAAAACTTACATAAATAAAAAAAAATATATATATATATATTAAGTATCGCTGTGTCCGTATCGACCGGCTCTATAAAAATATGACATGACCTAACCCCTCAGATGAACAGCGTAAAAAAAAAAAATAATAATGGTGTAAAAAAAGCCATTTTTTATTATCTTACATCACAAAAAGTGTAATAGCAAGCGATTAAAAAGTCATATGCACCCCAAAATGTGAGACCCTATCTAAGATAATCGCCCCAAAACTAAAAAAACTATGGCTCTCAGACTATGGAGACACTAAAACATGATTTTTTTTGTTTCAAAAATGAAATCATTGTGTAAAACTTACATAAATAAAAAAAATTGTATACATATTAGGTATCGTCCGTGACAACCTGCTCTATAAAAATACCACATGATCTAAGGCTACTTTCACACTAGCGTTCGGGCGGATCCGTTCTGAACGGATCCGCTCATATTAATGCAGACGGAGGCTCCGTTCAGTACGGATCCGTCTGCATTAATAACTTTAAAAAAATTCGCAAGTGCGCAAGTGCGAAAGTAGCCTGCGCGGATCCGTTCAGACTTTCAATGTAAAGTCAATGGGGGACGGATCCGCTTGAAGATTGAGCCACATTGTGGCATCTTCAAACGGATCCGTCCCCATTGACTTACATTGAAAGTCTGGACGGATCCGCACGGATCCGCACGCCTCCGAACGGCCAGGCGGACACCCGAACGCTGCAAGCAGCGTTCAGCTGTCCGCCTGTCCGTGCGGAGGCGAGCGGAGCGGAGGCTGAACGCCGCCAGACTGATGCAGTCTGAGCGGATCCGCCTCCATTCAGACTGCATCAGGGCTGGACGGCTGCGTTCGGGTCCGCTCGTGAGCTCCTTCAAACGGAGCTCACGAACGGAAACCCGAACGCTAGTGTGAAAGTAGCCTAACCTGTCGGATGAATGTTGTAAATAACAAAAAAAAACTGTGCCAAAAAAGCTATTTCTTGTTACCTTGCCTCACAAAAAGTGTAATATAGAGCAACCAAAAATCATATGTACCCTAAACTAGTACCAACAAAACTTCCACCCTATCCCGTAGTTTCTAAAATGGGGTCACTTTTTTAGAGTTTCTACTCTAGGGGTGCATCAGGGGGGCTTCAAATGGGACATGGTGTCAAAAAACCAGTCCAGCAAAATCTGCCTTCCAAAAACCGTATGGCATTCCTTTCCTTCTGCGCCCTGCCGTGTGCCTGTACAGCAGTTTACAAACACATGTGGGGTGTTTCTGTAAACTATAGAATCAGGGCCATAAATATAGAGTTTTGTTTGGCTGTTAACCCTTGCTTTGTAACTGGAAAAAAAAAATTAAAATGGAAAATCCTAAATTTTGAAATTGTATCTCTATTTTCCATTAGTTATTGTGGAACACCTAAAGGGTTAACAACGTTTGTAAAATCTGTTTTTAATACGTTGAGGAGTGTAGTTTCTTAAATAGGGTCACTTTTATGGAGTTTCTACTCTAGGGGTGCATCAGGGGGGCTTCAAATGGGACATGGTGTAAAAAAAAACAGTCCAGCAAAATCTGCCTTCCAAAAACTGTATGGCATTCCTTTCCTTCTGCGCCCTGCCGTGTGCCCATACAGCAGTTTACGACAATATATGGGGTGTTTCTGTAAACTACCAAATCAGGGCCATAAATATTGATATTTGTTTGGCTGTTTACCCTTGCTTTGTAACTGGAAAAAAATATTAAAATGGAAAATCTGCCAAAAAAGTTAAATTTTGAAATTGTATCTCTATTTTCCATTAATTCTTGTGGAACACCTAAAGAGTTAACAAAGTTTGTAAAATCAGTTTTGAATACCTTGAGGGGTGTAGTTTATAGAATGGGGTCATTTTGGGGTGGTTTCTATTATGTAAGTCTCACAAAGTGACTTCAGACCTGAACTGGTCCCTAAAAATTGGGTTTTTGAAAATGTCTGAAAAATTTCAAGATTTGCTTCTAAACTTCTAAGCATTGTAACATCCCCAAAAAATAAAATATCATTCCCAAAATGATCCAAACATGAAGTAGACATATGGGCAATGTAAAGTAATAACTATTTTTGGAGGTATTACCAGGGGCGGACTGAGAACCCTCAGGGCCCCTGGGCAAAATAAATCAAGGGCCCCCTTACAAATCAAGGGCCCCACCCATGTTCTGCTGCAAGCCCCACCCTTGTCCCGCCTCCATGCCCTGCCTCCAGCCACACCCTACACAATCTTGAGAGGGTTTCTACCACTTGCTTTGCACCCATTTCGTTTTCAGACACTAGCGATCCGCTAGTGTCTGATGTACAATACAAGCTAAGTATTATCTTATTCTGTCCGGCCGTTTTGTTTAAAAAAGCACTTTTATATTTATGCAAATGAGCCTCTAGGTGCTATGTGGGCGTCTTTCCAGCACCTAGAGGCTCCGTCTACCTTCCTAAACTGCCGCCCAGCTCGTCGCTCCAGACCGCCCTTCTCCTAGCAAATTCGATCCTCCCCCTGCTCCTGGCGCCTGGCGTCTGAAATCTCACGCCTGCGCCGTCCGTCTCTGCATTCGGCGGCATTCGGTGCAGGCGCAGTGGAAATGTTTGAGCAGGGAGCGCTCAGACATTTACACTGTGCCTGTGCCGAATGCCGCCGAATGCAGAGACGGACGGCGCAGGCGCGAGATTTCAGACGCCAGGAGCAGGGGGAGGATCGAATTCGCTAGGAGAAGGGCGGTCTGGAGCAACGAGCTGGGCGGCAGTTTAGGAAGGTAGACGGAGCCTCTAGGTGCTGGAAAGACGCCCACATAGCACCTAGAGGCTCATTTGCATAAATATAAAAGTGCTTTTTTAAACAAAACGGCCGGACAGAATAAGATAATAGTTAGCTCGTATTGTACATCAGACACTAGCGGATCGCTAGTGTCTGAAAACGAAATGGGTGCAAAGCAAGTGGTAGAAACCCTTTAATAAGCAAATTTTTGTATGGGGCCCCCTCCCCTCCAAGAAAACTACTGATCGTTACACAAAAACAAGCTCTCACATAGACCAAAATATAGAAAAGTTATTTTTTTAAGTAATTAAACCAAATAAAAACTACCGTATTTTTCGCCCTATAAGACGAGGTTTTTGAGGAGGAAAATAAAATAAAAAATATTTTGAACCAATAGGTGTGCTTTTGGTGGGTTTTGAACTAATTGTGGTCTGTGGATGGCACTGTTATGGGGGATCTGTGGGTGGCGCACTGTTATGGGGGATCTGTGGATGGCGAACTGTTATGGGGGATCTGTGGGTGACGCACTGTTATGAGGGATCTGTGGGTGACGCACTGTTATGGGGGATCTGTGGGTGACACTTATGGGGGATCTGTGGGTGACACTTATGAGGGATCTGTGGGTGACACTTATGGGGGATCTGTGGGTGGCTTTTATTGGGGTCTCTGGATGGCACTGTTATGGGGATCTGTGTATGACACTGTTATGGGGGGATCTGTGGATGACACATATATAGCATCTTATGCTATGTGTCATCCACAGATCCCCTCCATAACAGTGTCCCTGTAGTGAATGACCCTTAATACAAGGGCTGGGGGCCGGCATCTGCATTTATGACAGCGGGGCCCGTGCAGTGACTGTATTCTACTACACGGGCCCCGCTCACTGTATAATCGTATCTGTATTCTGTAATAGTTAATCATGTATATACCAGTAATCGCATAATCAGCGCTACTTATAACTACAAACGCTCGGTAGGTAGCAGAGAGGAGGGAGGAGGCAGGCCGGGAGGACGGGCGCTGGCAGCGTGAGTCACTTCGTCATGCGCCCACGCCGCCTGCTTCATTCATAAAGTGGGCGGCGCAGGCACGTGACGTAGTGAGTGACGAGCCGCCCGCCCGTCCTCCCGGCCTGCCTCCTCCCTCCTCTCTGCTACCTACCGAGCGTTTGTAGTTGTAAGTAGCGCTGATTATGCGATTACCGATATATACACAATTAACTATTACAGAATACAGATACGATTATACAGTAAGCGGGGCCCGTGTAGTAGAATACAGTCACTGCACGGGCCCCGCTGTCATTATAAATGCAGATGCCGGCCCCCAGCCCCTCCTCCCTCACAGCTGATACACCCGCCGCGCGGCATCGCGGCGGGTGTATCATTGAAAATACGGCAAAATCAGCAGCATTCGCCCCATAGGACGCACTGCTATTTTCCCCCACTTTTGGGGGGGAAAAAGTGCGTTTTATAGGGCGAAAAATACGGTATACAAGTTTTGTATCATATTGAGCCGCAGAATAAAGACGTCATTTTTAGTGAACGCCGTGATGTCAAAACCTCAAAAACACATTGTGTGTGTTTTTTATTTTATGTTTTTTTTACCCACAAAGAATTTATTTTTGTTCCTGCTTTCTGATACAATACATGGTAAATTAAGTGGCGACATTTAAAAAATGCATCTTGTCCCACACAAAAAAAGCCCTCATATGACTATGTGAATGGAAAAATAAAAAGATTATGGCTAATGTAAAAATGAAAATGGGCCCTGTCTTTAAGGGGTAAAAGGTATCAAACTACAATGTTTTATATTGCTTGCTCTTTTTGAGAGCATCACGGTTTTTGCACATTTTACATACACAGCTCTGCGTGGCACATTATATATCACTGTTGCACATTTTGCATACACAGCTCTGCTACACACACAGCTCCGAGTGGCACATTATATATTACTGTGTTACACATTTTACATACACAGCTGTGCTGTGCACATTATACATGCCTCTGTCACATACAGCTCTGCTACATACACCACACACACTACTGTGCTGGATTCACACTATACACCTATCCAGGGCCGGTAGCGAATCTACATTTTGGCACCCCCCCCCCCCCCAAATTTCACATTTCTGACCCTCATGATTCATGTCCATTTCTTGCCCCCCCATGTGCCAATATCATAGTGCCATCCTCTCCCCCTGCCCCCTAATGTGCCAGTATCAAGTGCCTCTCTCCTCCCCCTCCATGTGCCAGTATCATAGTGCCATCCTCTCCCCCTGCCCCCTAATATGCCAGTATCAAGTGCCTCTCTCCTCCCCCCCTCCATGTGCCAGTATCATAGTGCCACTGTGCCATCCTCTCCCCCTGCCCCCTAATGTGCCAGTATCAAGTGCCTCTCTCCTCCCCCCTCCATGTGCCAGTATCATAGTGCCATCCTCTCCCCTTGCCCCCTAATATGCCAGAATCAAGTGCCTCTCTCCTCCCCCCCTCCATGTGCTAGTATCATAGTGCCACTGTGCCATCCTCTCCCCCTGCCCCCTAATGTGCCAGTATCAAGTGCCTCTCTCCTCCCCCCTCCATGTGCCAGTATCATAGTGCCATCCTCTCCCCCTGCCCCCTAATGTGCCAGTATCAAGTGCCTCTCTCCTCCCCCCTCCATGTGCCAGTATCATAGTGCCATCCTCTCCCCCTGCCCCCTAATGTACCAGTATCAAGTGCTTCTCTCCTCTCCCCCCCATGTGCCAATATCATAGTGCCATCCTCTCCCCCTGCTCCCTAATGTGCCAGTATCAAGTGCCTCTCTCCTCCCCCCTCCATGTGCCAGTATCATGGCACCAATAGCCTCCCCCTCCCCCGTGGCTGTAAAGTAACAGTCCGGTATTAAAAAAAAAAATTCTACTTACCTCCATGTCAGCGATGCGATGCAGCCTCTAGTGTTGAAGATTTGGTGCTTGTGTTCCTGTTTAGCCTGTCTTTCAGAAAAGTTTAGGATGGGATTCAAACCCATGACCTTCTGTATCAGAGGCAAAGCACCTAACCACACAGTCATAAGAGCTGTACAGCTAGTTACTTAAAAAATATATATATAAGACTTCTACTGTAGATAGCTTTGATAGTGTACAACCATACACATGACAGTTGCCCCAACACACCCAGCTCTGCTACATCCATACACAGTGTGCTGGGGCAGCTGTCATGTGTATGTACACTAGGTATCAAAGTTACCTACAGTTGAAGTCTTATATTATATTTTTTTTTTTAAGTAACTGGTAATACAGCTGTCATAACTGTGTGGGTAAATGCCTTGCCTCTGATGTGAAAAGTCGTGAGTTCGACTCACAGGAGAAACTTTTCTGAAAGACATGTATGAAATTTAAATACACCAGGGTCTCGTAGCTCAGAGTGTGTGCCTGTCAGCTCTGCAGGGATAGACCCGAAGCAGTCGCTTCCCCGGTAGTTACGCCACTGCACATAATGTTATTCTGTGGTGGGCCCTCGGACCATGTCCAAAGTGCCCGACTGGTCAGTCCGCCCCTGGATATTACTATGTATTAGAGAACTAGAAAATTTGCAATTTTTTACAAATTTTTGGTAAATTTGGTATTTTTTTATAAATAAAAATGAATTATTTTTGACTTACCGGTGTCATGAAGTACAATATGTGACGAAAAAAAAACTGTCTCAGAATGGCCTGGATAAGTCAAAGCGTTTTAAAGTTACCACCACTTAAAGTGACACTGGTCAGATTTGCAAAAAATGGCCTGGTCCTTAAGGTGAAATATGGCTTTGTCCTTAAGGAGTTAAAATTGAAAATCTGCCCAAAAAGTGAAATTTTGAAATTGTATCTCTATTTTCCATTAATTCTTGTGGAACACCTTAAAGGGCTTCTGTCACCCCACTAAAGTGATTATTTTTTTTGGGCTAGTGAAATTAGTTATATTGCGATATATGACAATATAATTGTGTTACTTACTTTGATCCAGCAGTTTCTGCAAAAAACGAAGTTTTAATATATGTAAATTCGGTCTCTACCAGCAAGTAGGGCGGCTACTTGCTGGTAGCTGCTGCAGAAATCCGCCCCCTCGTCGTGTTGATTGACAGGGCCAGCCGGGATCTCCTCCTCCGGCCAGCCCTGTCGGCATTTCAAAAATCGCGCGCCTGTGTTGATTCGGCGCAGGCGCTCTGAGATGAGGAGGCTCGTCTCCTCAAAACTCCCTCAGTGCGCCTGCGCCGATGACATCACCGAAATAGAAGACGTCATCGGCGCAGGCGCACTGAGGGAGTGCTGAGGAGACGAGCCTCCTCATCTCAGAGCGCCTGCGCCGAATCAACACAGGCGCGCGATTTTTGAAATGCCGACAGGGCTGGCCGGAGGAGGAGATCCCGGCTGGCCCTGTCAATCAACACGACGAGGGGGCGGATTTCTGCAGCAGCTACCAGCAAGTAGCCGCCCTACTTGCTGGTAGAGACCGAATTTACATATTATAAAACTTCGTTTTTTGCAGAAACTGCTGGATCAAAGTAAGTAACACAATTATATTGTCATACATCGCAATATAACTAATTTCAGTAGCCCAAAAAAAACAAAAAAAAACTTTAGTGGGGTGACAGAAGCCCTTTAAGGGTGAATGATGTTTGTAAAATCTGTTTTGAATACCTTGAGGGGGTCATTTTTGGGTGGTTTCTATTATGTAAGCCTCACAAAGTGACTTCAGACCTGAACTGGTTCTTAAAAAGTTGGTTTTTTAAAATTTCTGAGAAATTTCAAGATTTACTTCTAAACTTCTAAGCCTTGTAACGTCCCCCAAAAATAAAATGTCATTCCCAAAATGATCCTAACATGAAGTAGACATATGGGGAATGTAAAGTAATAACTATTTTTGTAGGTATTACTATGTTTCATAGAAGTAGAGAAATTGAAACTTGGAAATTTTCTAATTTTTTTTTATTTTTATTAAAAAAATGATTATTTTATTTTTTTTGCTCTATTTTACCAGTGTCATGAAGTACAATATGTGACGAAAAATGGCCTGGATAAGTCAAAGCATTTTAAAGTTATCACCACTTAAAGTGACACTGGTCAGATTTGCAAAAAATGGCCTCGTCCTTAAGGTGAAATATGGCTGTGTCCTTAAGGAGTTAAGGATCAAAGAGGGACAAAGGGACTTGGTCAAAAAGAGGGACTTTCCCAACAAAAGAGGGACACTTGGGAGGCATAGAAACTCTTGCAATACTCTGGGCAGTCTCTGCTCCTGGGGGGATCATCATTCACTCCAACAGCGGCATTATTCCTGAGCAGGTCCAAAATGTAGGCAGTGGTCTGTAACCGCCCATTCTATTTCCAGTCACTAGTCTTCTCAGCAGGCTGAAGTTCAACCATTGATCCTCCTCACTGCTAACTAATTCACAGCAGATGTGCCTTGGCTCCGCAGCATTCTGCCATATACTCTCTAGTTAACTGACGAGGAGGTGCTCTAAGCTCCTCCTATGACCTGGTACTACTATGAGGCAACCCGTGCTGCGCAATGCTACTGCATCCATGAGTGACACCTGACCTTAGCTAAATGGCATGCTCACAGCTAGCAGTACAAGATATCTTAAATGTACATTGCTAGTAATAAAGTGAATGTCATATAGTAAATATCCTAAAAATCCATATGCACAACATAAAATGGTTTAACATGGTATAGTATAACACTGGTCACCAATTATTTCACTTGCAAGACCTAGACCAGCAGCTCTTAAAGTTTGCCATAGTCAGGTCTCAAATGTCTCTATGCTGAGCATTGGGAAGTCTGAGACATGCCCCACTTCAGTGCCCTCCAATGGATATAGCTCAGATGACATTGGCACTGTGTCTTATGGAGGACAGTGGTGGTGGGCAGTGCCTTAAACTTATTAAGAACGCTCTGGGGAAGCCTGAGACTGTTGTGGGCATTTTGTGAAGATACAAATGAGGGACGCAAATGCATGAACAGTCAGGATTTTTCATGAGGAGGGCACTAGGTATGTTGACTATGCATTAGCTATAGTCAAACTTTCAATTTTTACAACTAGAGGGTCACTTTAAAGTGCAACTGTCATGTTTTCATTAAAAAAAATTATCATATGTTATTGCTGCAGCAGCATTATGCATAAAGCAATCTTTAGTTTCTTCACATACCACTGTTTTACTTGAGCTTTTCCCTTAGTTACAGCTGTTTAGAACGCTACAATATGAGGATCTTCTCAAGATGGCTCCTCTGCCAGTTCTCTGAGGCCAAAACTGCCTTCCCTCCCTTCACATACACACTTGCTTTAGCCAGCAGCTTCCTGCCAGCCAATCAGATTTGATTACTGAGAGACACGCCTCCTCACTCTGAAGCCTAATGCAGGCATGCAGTGTGGAGGACCGCCCCTCTGTCTTCTGTTTACACTAAAGGAAGACAGACAAGCCCTAGCAACGGTCTTTTAAGGGCCCAGTGGAAAAGGACAGAGGACATTAATGAAAGCTGTTATTATAAGGTACTTACAGATCTTATGCAATCATTTACAGACTAACTCAGATATACATGCCTGCTCTAATAAACTAGCAAATAATAAAGAAAATATAAGTTACACTTTAAGGAAATAATGCAATATACCAAGACAGTTTTTCACAGTTATCTACTTCACTATACTTAAACATTCTAAATGGTTGGCTAACATTCCTTAGAAACAATGTAGTAGTCATAAAGCAATCACACTCCATTGTACAAGGCGTAGTTTACTCAGTGTAATTGCTAATTATACTAGAAATTAGCTAATAGAGTGCTTTATGTGAGGCTGGATACCTCACTAGAAATGAACATCCTAATTATGTTTCTCTGCTGGACAAAGCCTAAATTACTATATAACTTTCCAAATGTAGTCCCAGATGTTCATATATCACACAATGAAGTTTGCATCCATCATTTTTTCTAGTAGCTTCAGATACTTAAAGGGGTTTTCTGGTAATAAGTATATTTTATGTTATGTCCGCAGCTTGTCTCCTGAAAAAGAACATTCATACTTACCTGCTAAACACTGCTCAAGGCCTCTGCTGTCACCATGTTCTGGTCTCTGCACTGTTTACATCCAGTTGGCCATGGTCACATACACCTCTCCAGTCAATGACTAGCTTCAGCAGTGATGTGCCGTGCTCCATCGGCCAAAAACATTGTGAAGACCAGAAGATGGAGACAGCGGAAGCAGTGTAGAGGACCAGAGCGGTGTGGACAGGGGCAGATTGGCCATTACAGACCTTACAGGGAAATTTCCCGGTGGGATGATGCCCAGGGGGCCGCCTGAGCCCTCTCCACGGCCGGCCAGTGGAAGTTTTGGAGGATGTACTTTGTGCTGCTGGTGGCAGTATTTTGTGTTGGACTGTGGTATTTGGCTTTGTTGGGGTGGTATAATGTGCCACAATGTGGTATTGATGGCCCTGCCTTCCATCAATTTGGACCTGACTACAGAACGGGGCCACTTTAAGTTCCCAGTCCGCCCCTGGGTGTGGAGCAGATAAGTTAGAATCTTCTTTTTCAGAAGGCAGGCTGGGGCATTACATAAACTATAATTAATACCAGAAAACCACTTTAAGGCATTTATGATCACTTTGAATCTCTTGAAGCGTTTTAATTACTATTTCACACAAACACTTATTGGGTGGCATTCCTCTTAAGCACTTGCCATTCTACATGCCTGTTAGATGTAGGTTTACAATCCCCCTGTGTCCGTAATTACCCAAACATTGCTGTTTTGGATGTCTGCTGATAAGTATAATAATCATATAATCAATTTAATATACAGAAAATTTAAGTAGAGAAAAATGTGCTGCAGAAATAAAGATGTTTGAAATCCATACACTATTCATGGGGCCCTGAGCTTGTGTATATTTCCAAACCCGTTTGCCATCCCTAGTAGAAGAGAAGAACTACAAGACCTCGAAGCTGACTCTTCATTTGCAAGCACTGCAGTGGCCATGTTGAAAATAAACTTTTTTTTAATTCTTGCCACCTGTAGGCAATGGGTATAGGGCCAACATTGTCTGTGAGTGTTCTTCTCTATACATCTCCATAGGCATCGTAGCTGCATAATCTCAGTTCCAGAGTGGCTATGATGTATTCAATACACAGATCCTGCTCCCCTGTCTCTCTCTTACCGTATATATATGCTCAGCAGAATAGAGTACATTATACATATAGCAGTAAGCAGTGTTGCTGTGAAGCCAGCACTAGGGTTAGGCAGAAAACTACTAGAAGTAGCAGAAGCATCTATTTATTTCTGTGTATCTCTCTGGAGCTCGATCTCTATGGAGAGGATCTTAACCTGAAAATCCGTCGCATCCCTGCCTCTCTGAATAGAGATTTTACCAATGAACTTATAATGACTAATCCAGCAGGAAGCAGGGGCATGAGAAAGAAGAGTCAGATAAGTGGAGAAGGAAACATGTATCTACAGAAGCTTCTTATCACCTTTTGCACTTTTGATATTAGAAAATATTGAAACGATGGTTACACTCTAATGTGAAGGTTCACATTATGCAGTTTCTGACCTCATAAAATGTAATCAACAGTGAATATGGACGGCTCCTATATTTGGTAGGGTACTCACTCACAGGATTGAATGAAAGGGAAGACTCCTGGGGCAAGGAGAAGCAGGGCCTCTACCACAACTCTTAGCAATGGGGATAGGGCCAACCTTTTCTGTGTATAAAAGGTAGTCCAGTATATAAAGATCTTTACCACCCTTTTAATGGCAGTCAGGGCATATGGCTGCACCAGTGTCATCTTCAGTTTGAGACTGGCCAGTTACTTAGTGCTCACTTTCTATCATTGCTGAATAGCACTGTTGAATGCCAAGCCCACTGTGATGTAGTCATACCCTTAACCTCATCAGGACCTCCGCCGTACATGTACGCCATAGCCGCCGGGTTTCTGCTATTTAAAATAACAGAGACCCCCAAAACATAAGGCTGATCGCATACATTTTCCCCTTCAGATGACGTTGTCATATGTGACCACGGCATCAGAGCAGTCTGGAAGCTGAAGCCGCGTGCTTCCGCTCCGGTAACAGCGTTCCCCGGCAGGGATCGGGGAACCTGTTACAGTACTCTAATAGACCAAATCCTCAAGCAAGCTTCAGAGTCTATTAGGAATATACCAATACGGGCCACTAGGTGGCAGCAGTGTATTGTTATATTGAAAATGAAGTGTTCAATGATGGCTATATAGCCATCAATGAACACAATGGGCAATCTAATGATTGCCAGTTATTGTCACACAGGGTGACTTAAAAAAAGTTTTAAAAAAGTAAAAATGTTTACAAATATAAAAAATATATATATACTGTATAAAAGTTCAAATCACCCCCCTTTCCTTAAAATAAAAAAACTTAACCAATAATAAATAAAAATCATAGACATTGCTGAAAATGCCCATACAATTAAAATATAGCAATATTAATGACATACAGCAAATTGCGTAACGGGAAAAAAAAACAACTGCCAATTAACCATTTTTTAAATAAAAAGTGATCAAAAAGTGGCACACAATTCAAATTGTCCCCGCCTTCCCATATACATAACTACAAAAAAGTTATAGGAGTCAGAATATGGTGATACATTTTTTTCTCAAGGGTTTTAATTTATTTTCCAGTAAAAACGCAAGAAAAATTATACAAGTGTGGTATCGTTGTAACCGTACTGACCTGGAGAATGAAGATAACAGGTCAATTTTACCGCATAGTGAACTATGTAAAAAAAAATATATATATATATATTTTTTTTTTCCAATTCTACCCCATTTGGAATTCTTTTCCGCTTCGCACTACATTGTATGCAGCCGTAAATGGCACCATTATAAACTACAACTTATTCGCAAAAAATAAGCCCTCATAAGGCTATGTGAATTGAAAAATAAAAAAGTTATGTCTATGGTAAGGCGGGGAGTGAAAAACGAAAATGCAAAAATAGAAAATCGCAGGGTTAAAGGGAATCTATCAGCCCAAAAAGACCCAACAAACTAGAGTAAGCAATGTATAGTGTAGGTGGTGCTGAGTCCGATTATGTAGATTTTATCTTCATACTCGCTTGTATTCCGACACTGTGCTCCCACAAACCAGCAGTGAAATGCATTAACAGGACTTGTCTTTGAGTCCTCTCCATTATGTGCGTGAGCTCAGGAGTCCTCTTAATGCCTTTCACTGCTGGGTTGTCAGAGCACAGCATCAGAATACAAGTGAGTATGAACATAACATAGAATGTGTCGGCAGATAAGAACCATTTGGCCCATCTAGTCTGCCCAATATACTAAATACTATGGATAGCCCCTGGCCCTATCTTATATGAAGGATGGCCTTATGCCTATCCCATGCATGCTTACACTCCTTCACTGTATTTGCAGCTACCACTTCTGCAGGAAGGCTATTCCATGCATCCAGTACTCTCTCAGTAAAGTAATACTTCTTGATATTACTATTAAACCTTTGCCCCTCTAATTTAAAACTATGTCCTCTTGTAGCAGTTTTTCTTCTTTTAAATATTCTCTCCTCTTTTACCTTGTTGATTCCCTTTATGTATTTAAAAGTTTCTATCATATCCCCTCTGTCTCGTCTTTCTTCCAAGCTATACATGTTAAGGTCCTTTGACCTTTCCTGGTAAGTTTTATCCTGCAATCCATGTACTAGTTTAGTAGCTCTTCTCTGAACTCTCTCCAAAGTATCAATATCCTTCTGGAGATATGGTCTCCAGTACTGAGCACAATACTCCAAATGAGGTCTCACTAGTTCTCTGTAGAGCGGCATGAGCACCTCCCTCTTTCTACGGGTAATTCCTCTTCCTATACACCCAAAGCATTCTGCTAGCATTTCCTGCTCTCTATGACATTGTCTGCCTACCTTTAAGTCTTCTGAAATAATGACCCCTAAATCCCTTTCCTCAGATACTGAGGTTAGGACTGTATCACTGATTTTATATTCTGCTCTTGGGTTTTTACGTCCCAGGTGCATTATCTTGCACTTATCAACATTAAATTTTAGTTGCCAGATTTTTGACCATTCCTCTAGTTTTCCTAAGTCCTTTTCCATTTGGTGTATCCCTCCAGGAACATCAACCCTGTTACAAATCTTTGTGTCATCAGCAAAAAGACACACCTTACCATCGAGGCCTTCTGCAATTTCGCTGATAAAGATATTAAACAATATAGGTCCCAGAACAGATCCCTGAGGTACCCCACTGGTAACAAGACCTTGGTCTGAATTTACTCCATTGACTACAACCCTCTGTTGCTTGTCCCTCAGCCACTGCCTAATCCATTCAACAATATGGGAGTCCAAGCCCAAAGACTGCACTTTATTGATAAGCCTTCTATGTGGGACAGTATCAAAAGCCTTACTAAAGTCTAGATAAGCAATGTCTACTGCACCTCCTCCATCTATTGTTTTAGTCACCCAATCAAAAAAATCAATAAGATTAGTTTGACATGATCTCCCTGAAGTAAACCCATGCTGTTTTTCATCTTTCAATCCATGGGATTTTAGATGTTCCACAATCCTCTCCTTAAGTATGGTTTCCATTAATTTCCCCACTATTGATGTCAGGCTTACTGGCCTATAGTTGCCCGATTCCTCCCTACTACCTTTTTTGTGAATGGGCACAACATATGCTAATTTCCAATCTTCTGGGACGACTCCTGTTGCCAGTGATTTAGAACCTCTTCCTCTGTAAAGACACATGCATCAAAAGATTCATTAGTCTTCTTTCCTAACTGAGGTCCTTTCCCTTCATTTTCCTTTGTAAAAAACTGAACAGAAGTATTCATTGAGGCAGTCAGCTAGTTCTTTATCTTCTTCCATATACCTTCCTTCTTTTGTTTTTAATTTGGTAATTCCTTGTTTTAGTTTCCTTTTTTCATTTATGTATCTGAAGAATGCCTTATCGCATTTTTTCCCTGACTGAGCTAATTTCTCTTCTGCCTGTGCTTTAGAAGGCATAACCGGACTCAGCACCACTTACGCTACACACTGCTTACTCTAGTTTTCGGGGTGTTTTCTAGCTGACAGATTCCCTTTAAATTATCTATGGTTATCTTATGAATTGCAGTCTTTATCAACAATTTAGTGCAATTTTCTAGAGTCAGACGTTTTACATTTATATTAGTAGAAAGAAAGTTTGCAGCAAAACTGGTTGTAGGCTCTTTTAATGAACAGATGGGAACAAATAATTAAGGTTGGTATAATCCCACTGCTGTTCCTAATACTCTAGGAGAGAAATCTGTCCAAGATTGCTGAGCTGAAAATGTGGTTTGGGTGATATATCTCGCTCTATAAAGCCGCCTCCAAATGAGCAGCATTAAAATATGTAGGTGACAGTGGGTGATACACAGTGAGACAGACATGACTATATGCAGAGTCGAATGCTAATTATCAGCGTCATGTAACATCAACAACCATATTATATCACAGCGATAACATAAACATTGTCGCACAGAGATAACAACAATCCAGCATTATCCAAGGGGAATCATTTGCATATAAAATACGTGTTTTTCAAAAACACGTGATAAAAAGAAAGAAGGATCCATTTGTGTTACATAGCAATACATCTGATCATCTACTACCAAATTCCTTGTGACACGGAGCCACGTTCAGGAGGCTATTATATGAGTAGCACATGAAGTCACTGCAGTACTGTATCACGGAGCCATCGGCACTCCCTTCGCAACCACATAGCGCTCTATACTTCACCGTATTTCTGAGATAATCTCGGATGGCTACATGCTTTTCATATTCTATAAAGGAGAGAAACAGTGCAACATTCCTGACTAAGGGTCTATTCACACGTCCGCAAAATGCGGAACGGAATTGCGGACCCTTTCATTTCTATGGGGCAGCACGATGTGCTGCCCGGATCCAGAATTGCGGACCCGCACTTCCGCGTCTGCAATTCCGTTCCCGAAAAAAATAGAACATGTCCTATTCTTGTCCGCAATTGCGGACAAGATGAGGCATTTTCTATTAAGTGCCAGCAATGTGCGGTCTGCAAAATGTGGAACGCACATCGCCGATGTCCGTGTTTTGCGGATTCGTGGATCCGCAAAACACACACGGACGCGTGAATGGACCCTTGCAGTACATGACTAGACAGGTGAATAAAAAACAAACAAACTGGAAAGCAGAAGAATTTGATAACGAGTCTATAGGGAATCTGTAGGGAATCAGTATATAACATTAATCTATATTTTTAAAAGGTATGTAAAATCATAAGGTTTTTTACACTGGCCACTAGGCCTAATGATAATGTTGAGATTTCCTGTTTCGTTCAGTAACTTTTCAGTAACCATCACATTATCACCACCAGCAGAATTACAATGCCAGATATCATCTCTGTATAGATAACACAGGACCCACCATTCACAATAAGGTGATATCATCTTCTCCCTTCTGACCACTGCTTTGGTCACAGAGCATGCCTATCAAACTCTTCCATAGTAGTCAATGGGGTCAGCTCCTGTCTATTTTGTCTATAACCTATGTGGCTGCTCTCAAAGAACGGGAGGTTTTGATACGTTTGAGGCCTAGTGACGAATAAGAAAACTGCACGGTTTTAAGATTAATTTTTATCTATAGACAGATACATGGCAAATTTAAAAAAAATTAACTTAAAATTAAAAATATATGTTTAAGGCTACATGCACACGAACATTAGGGCTCCGTGCCCGTGCTGTGGACCACAAATTGCGGTCCGCAGTGCACGGGCACAGACCGTGGGCCAGCCGCATGCGGATAGCGGACCCATTCACTTGAATGGGGTCCGCGGTCTGCAAAAAATTTGGACATTCGCTACTTTTTTGCTGTGCGGAGGCATGGCCAGAAACTCCGTAGTGCTTCCGTGGGGTTCCGATCCGTGCCTATGTTCCGCATCTCCATGATTGCGGACCCATTCAAATGAATGGGTCTGCGATCCGTGATGCGGAATGCACACGGCCCGTGCTCGTGTATTGCGGACCCGCTGTATGCAGGCCGCAATACAGCCACAGGGGGCACACGATCGTGTGCATGTAGCCTAGCAAAAATGTGATGTAAACAATATGTAATTTTCTGATCACACAGTCCTTTTAACAACCAATCTGTTTATTCTCCTGGTTGATAAGAGTTGTCTGGCGCCTGTTTTTCCTGTCTGCCACCTGGGAGTTGGAGAGATAGCTGTCTGTGGTATGAGCTTTCACTAATAGCTATTGAAGGTGTATGGGCACTTCAAGGACAAAAATAAACTCAACATGACATTCATGACATGTTCAAAGGATATGCCATAACATTCTGTTGTAGGGATACCTGTTTAAATGGGTTGTGGTGTAATGAGGGAGCGTGGCCTCACTACATATTGGTTAGTGTTCCTGTCAGGCTGTTCAGCCAGGATGACACATCATAGGCAGAATCACAACATTACCATCTATTGTACAGCAATGCAGTTTGTAGTGAGGTCCCATCCCATCAACCTTAGGCAGCTCTGAAAGTGGGGGCAACCAGTCCTGCTCACATTCTAGGACAGGTTGCTGGTGGCCATTTTAAATCATTCCCGGAGAACGACTTTTAGTAGGGTACCCTATGCCTACACAGAGACTGGTGCACTTTCTGAGCTGTAGGGCTTCTTGCTGTGAGCGATGGCACAGGCAAGCAGCTCTGAGATAATGTAACTCTGCCTCTTGCCTCTGTGTGCACGCTCCCAAGGCAGCTAGTGGATCAGAATCACTAGCAGCTATGGCTGAGTGGTCACTCTACAGATTGTGAAAACCAATAGTAAGTGGCTGCCGCGATTGGTTTGATAGTTTTCTATGTTTCCAGAAGCCATAGATGTATAGAACAGTTCCAAGGCTGTGGAGCATGTCCTGGAGCTGTTCTATACAATCAACCATAGGAGAAACAAGGTGGCCGGGAGCGGGAGCTCATGCAAGAGGAGATAAGAGTGATGGCCGGGGACTGGAGCTAATGCGCATGCACATTGTCTTGTGCGCAAGCACGACCACTACTGCTGTATTGCAGTGTATAAAAAGAAAGAAATTAGAAGATAGTGCAGACCAGAGCCACCATTGAAAATGAAAGTACAATAGTAACTTATCATCATTATTTTTCCATTTTTCTGATCCATCAAAGAAATTCAGCAGCCTCTATTCTTTTGAAGTCTTTGATAGGTCATTTTATTTGGGGATGTGTTCCTCACTGAGGACTCACCATTGTTCATATATGGACATAGCTATGGAGGTTCCATAATCTCGGCCCTCAGCTTGACCCCCATAAGGAGCTGAGCCTAATTTGACATGTACATAAATGAGGACTATTCCTAGGGCACTATGCAGCTGTGCTGCTATGACAGGCGATGAAAAGCTTGGGATGAAATCTGCTTCCCATTGTCAATCATCATCGTTTGTCTCTGAACTAAAGCGCGTCGGCACATTAGTATGCTGCCTTCTACACGTAGACTTCCAGTTTGTAAGTGCTCCATAAAGTCCACTCATTCCTCATATCATTTGCAAGTCAGATTTCCTTAGAAAAGCATATCCTCTGATATCCTCTTTATGTTAGGTCAACTAGTTACAATAAATCATTAGAACCCCTCAAAAATACATCACCAACAAAATAATCCTACGTACTGGAATTTCGTAATTAAATCACAAGATGGAAACCATTGCCGGTCCCCAGGGCAGCATCAGCTATGTCTGTCCATTAGAAAATCCTAGCAGGTAGCGCATCTTATTTAGCGAAAATGGCTGCCGGCAAAATCATTCTTCACGGCCTGTATATTTAACCCCTGAAATGCCGCGACTGAGCTCAGTTGGTTCACATGGAAGCTTTCCTTGTCCCTGTTTTATAACACAGAGGGCTGCTTATATTAGCTCAGTTTATAAAGTCTCATCCATATTTAGGTCCGCAAAAAAAAAAACGGATCTGCAACGTACGGATGTGTATTCCATATTTTTCTCATTCCATCAATAGAAAGGACTACTCCGGCCCTTGAATACGGACAAGATTAGGACCTGTGCTGATACACAAAAAACCCTGATGTCTGCACAGCTCCATAAAAATTAATCCATGAAAAAAAAACTGATAGCACACTGAAAAAAACACAGTTGTGCGCATGAGCCCTAAAACATGTTCATCCTCTAGGCTGACTTCACCTCTACATTGAGGTTTTAATTCTTTTGATCTGTCAGAAAAAGGGAGAAAACAAAAATTAGTTATGATCTGTTTGCATCACTTTGTGTCCGTTCCTTTGGACATCAGTTACGGTATTTTTGACAGGAGAAAAAGTCCTGCCTGCTGTACTTTTTAGGGCATGTTCACATCTGTGCCATTTATTTTGGTTTTCTGCTCTGTTAGGCTACTTTCACACTAGCGTTTTCAATTCCGCTATTGAGATCCGTCATAGGATCTCAATAGCGGAAGAAACGCTTCAGTTTTGTCCCCATTTATTATCAATGGGGACAAAACTGAACTGAACGAAACGGAGTGCACCAGAATGCATTCCGTTCCGTTTGGTTGTGCCCCTATCGCGGACAGAATAACGGTGCAAGCAGAGTTTTTCTGTCCGTGATGTGGTGCGGAGCAAGACGGATCCATCCTCACACACAATATAAGTCAATTGGGACAGATCAGTTTTCTCTGACACAATAGAAAACGGATCCATTGACTTTCAATGGTGTTCATGACGGATCCGTCTTGGCTATAGAAGACATAATACAACCGGATCGGTTCATGGCTGTATTATGGTAATGGAAGCGTTTTTGCAGATCCATGACTGATCCGCAAAAATTGCTAATGTGAAAGTAGCCTCAGAGGAGCAGAACAAGGAAAATAACGGATTCGGCACATAACTGAAACCAACGAAGCTGAACAGACCCTCTTGACTATAAGGCCTGTTTCACACGAGCGTGACGGATTGGCTCCAGATGCGTTCAGTGAAACTCGCACCATTTTGCAAGCAAGTTCAGTCAGTTTTGTGTGCGATTGCGTTGTTTTTTCCGCGCGAGTGCAATACGTTTTTCAACAACATCTCCTAGCAACCATCAGTGAAAAACGCGTTTTTCACTGAAGCCCCGTTGACTTCTATGGGGCCAGGGCTGCGTGAAAAACGCAGAATATAGAACATGCTGCGATTTTCATACAACACAGAACTGATGCGTGAAAAAAAACGCTCATGTACACAGACCCATTGAAATGAATAGGTCAGGATTCAGTGCAGGTGCTATGCGCTCACGTCATGCATTGCACCCGTGCGGAAAACTGCAACCCCTATGACTGCCCCGCTACACTGCAATACTTGAACGGGAAACAAGAGCTTGACATGTGTTGCGCCCAAAAACTGTGTAGCCATTCCCCAGTATGGCCTTCTGTTGCCCAGAAAATTTACTATAATTGTACTAAAATCTGTACCAGAAACTCATAGCTGTTCTCATTTGGAAGCCTTTTTGCGGCTCAGGGAGTGCCAGCCGATCTTCACTATTTGTGTAAGGTTTCTTCTTCCGTGGGAATGCAGCCATGCAGACTGTGTCTCGATTCCCTATAGCGGTCATACTCTGCCCCTCCATACCTTCCATGTTCTCGTGTCTGAGGAGGAAGCAGCGTAGTCTTACTGATCTTCACTTGCACCTTCCTCAGCACAATACAATTGCATAACGGTCCCACATTAGCCTGATGTGCCATATGTGTCATGTAATGGGAGTACCATAGTACTGGAGGATAATAGAAGTACAAGTGGTCTGCCTGTAATCTGTGCTACCAGTATTCTATGGCAGGTTCTAGATTTCAAGGTAGGGTAGGCTGAGACCTGTAGTATAACAAGAACTAGACCTTGGGTGTATGTCTTGTTACTGATATGTACTGTATTAGGATGATATGTACTTTACTAGACTATGCTACTCGAGGGTGGGCATAGACCGGAGAGGGACCCTGTGCCATAACAATATACAGTCATGTGAAAAAATTAGGACACCCTTTGAAAGCATGTGGTTTTTTGTAACATTTTTAATAAAAGGTTATTTCATCTCCGTTTCAACAATACAGAGAGATTAAAGTAATCCGACTAAACAAAGAAAACTGAAGAAAAGTCTTTTCAAGATCTTCTGTAAATGTCATTCTACAAAAATGCCTATTCTAACTGAGGAAAAAGATAGGACACCCTTGCCCCTAATAGCGAGTGTTACCTCCTTTGGCTGAAATAACTGCAGTGAGACGGTTCTTGTAGCCATCTACCAGTCTTCGACATCGGTCTGAGGAAATTTTACCCCACTCCTCAATGCAGAACTTTTTCAGCTGTGAGATGTTTGAGGGGTTTCTTGCACGTACAGCCCTTTTCAAGTCACCCCACAGCATCTCAATGGGATTCAAATCTGGACTTTGACTTGGCCATTCCAGGACTCTCCATTTCTTCTTTTTCAGCCAATCTTTGGTTGATTTACTAGTATGTTTTGGGTCATTGTCATGTTGCATGGTCCAGTTCCGCTTCAGCTTTAATTTTCTAACTGATGGTCTCACATGTTCTTCAAGCACCTTCTGATACACAGTAGAATTCATCGTGGATTCTATGATGGTGAGCTGACCAGGTCCTGCTGCAGCAAAGCAGCCCCAAACCATGACACTTCCACCTCCATGCTTCACAGTTGGTATGAGGTTCTTTTCTTGGAATGCTGTGTTTGGTTTACGCCAAACATGTCCTCTGCTGTTGTGTCCAAATAATTCAATTTTGGACTCATCTGTCCAAAGAACATTATTCCAGAAGTCCTGGTCTTTGTCAACTTTATCTCTGGCAAATGTCAGTCTGGCCTCGATGTTTCTCTTGGAAAGCAAAGGTTTCCTCCTTGCACACCTCCCATGCAAGTTAAACTTGTACAGTCTCTTTCTGATTGTAGAGGCATGTACTTCTACATCAACAGTAGCCAGAGCCTGCTGTAGTTCTCGAGATGACACTTTAGGGTTTTTGGAGACCTCTTTTAGCATCTTGCGGTCTGCTCTTGGGGTGAACTTGCTGGGGCGACCAGTCCTGGGCATGTTGGCAGTTGTTTTGAAAGCCCTCCACTTGTAGACTATCTTCCGGACAGTGGAATGGCTGATTTCAAAATCTTTTGAGATCTTTTTAAATCCCTTCCCAGACTCATAGGCTGCTACAATCTTTTTTCTGAAGTCCTCTGACAGCTCTTTTGCTCTCACCATGGTGCTCACTCTCACTTCAACAGTCAGGAGCACACCAAACTAAATGTCTGAGGTTTAAATAGGGCAAGCCTCATTCAACATGCAGAGTAACGATCTACTAATTATGTGCACCTGGTGTGATATACCTGTGTGAGATCTGAGCCAATTTAAGAGGGAATACATGTGAGGGTGTCCTATCTTTTTCCTCAGTTAGAATAGGCATTTTTGTAGAATGACATTTACAGAAGATCTTGAAAAGACTTTTCTTCAGTTTTCTTTGTTTAGTCGGATTACTTTAATCTCTCTGTATTGTTGAAACGGAGATGAAATAACCTTTTATTAAAAATGTTACAAAAAACCACATGCTTTCAAAGGGTGTCCTAATTTTTTCACATGACTGTACGTGCTCTGCTTTTAACTGATATGTCCCGGCACCCCCATCGATCAGCTGTTTCGGGAAGCTGTAGCGCTCTGGTGGGCGTGGTGGCCTCCTGGGTACTTACTAAGCAAAGCATCGTATAGCGGCTGTGCTTGGTATTGCAGCTAAGTTCTTTTGGCTTGAATGCGGCTGAGCTGCAGCTAGACCATGTGACCTATGTATGGTGACGTCAAATGGCCTAGGAAGAGGCCGTGTCGCTCACGGAGTGCCTGACCTCTTCTATCAGCTGATTGGCAGTGGTCCCAGGTTTTGGACTCTAGCCAATCGGATATTCATGACCTATCCTGAGGATAGGTCATCAATATTAAAGGATAACTATCATATTTTCATCAACAAAAATCAATTTTAGCATATGTTACTGCAGCAGCAGCATTATGCATAAAGCAATCTTTAGTTTCTTCACATACCACTGTTTTCCTTGAGTTTTCCCCTTAGTTATGGCTGTTTTGAATCCTACATTATGAGGATCTTCTTAAGATGGCTCCTCTGCCAGTTCTCTGAGGCCAAAACTGCACTCCCTCAGGTCAGCAGCTCCCTGCCAGCCAATCAGATTGGATTACTGAGAGACACGCCTCCTCACTCTGAAGACTAATGCAGGCATGCAGTGTGAAGGACCGCCCCTCTGTCTTCCTAGCCGGAGATAGATAAGCCATAGCAATGGTCTTTAAAGGGAGCAGTGGAAAGGGACAGAGGACATTAATGAAAGCTGTTATTATAAGGTAATTACAGATCTTTTGACAGTCACTGACAGACTAACTCAGGTATACATGCCTAGCTGTAATAAACTAGCAAATAAAAAAACATATGACAGTTATCCTTTAATTCTCGAATAACCTCATTTAATGAGTAAGACCTTCCCTCTTTGCGCTCCATAAAATCCCTTACTGTTGTGCCAATCCACTATTGTGTACCATGGGATATATTAGTCCCCTGCATGTAGTTCAGCATGCAATAAGAATACTGTATATTAAAGGGGTAGTCTCACTTCGGTGAATGGCATTTATCACATAGACCTATCCTCTGCGTAGGTCATCAATCTCAGATACTCAGCATCCCCACTGATTACCCTTTTTCGGGCATCTGTGGCACTGGGGAAAATACAGTGTACGGAGCTCCGCACCCTGTGTACTTGCCATGTCAGGGTACAGCTTCAGTATACCAGTGTCGGAGACTACACCGTGTATGGAGGCTTCTGCTTCTACTCTGCACTGCCGATCAGTGGGGCTGTTGAGTGTTGGATCACCTCCGATTTGATATCGGTGGCTTATCTTGAGCCCGGAGAAATTTCAGTTCTTTCGCTGTATTTATCCTGATGCAGGGGTGGATTGGAAACCTAAAGTGGCCCTGGAAAAAAATACTTAAAAGTGCCCCCATTTTGTAGAAGGGTCTAAATTGACAGGAGGCGAGGCAACAAAAGTGGAGGGTCAGCAATATCCTAGCGCAAAATACCATATACCACAGTGCTGCACAAAATATTGCCCCAAAGCTGTCGCTCTGTGTTGGCCATTTTCTGTCCTCCTCCTCTAGGGTGACGATGTTGAGGAGGTGAGATGCGGGAAATAGTTAAATTCAGGAGAGCATGTCGCTGGCCAGGTACATGAGTACCTGATTCTCACAGCGCTAATTACCACTTAGAGCTTGTTATGTACCCAGCCAGCAGCGGAGATGGGGATCGGGCATCGGCCCAACCGGGAAATTTCCCTGTAAGGTCTATGGCCAATCCACCCCTGTCCTGATGTGACTTTAGGTGCATTTGTATATTATTCAGTGCAATGTCCGCCTAATGCATAACATAGCGGACAAATAACAATGGGACGTCGTTTGGTCAGATGATGTATGCAATGTACCTATTAATGTTTTAATTAAAACTTCCTAAGTAAACTAGCAGGTGTCGCAGGCAGCTGTCTCACACAGCAAGAATCCAATTAAATTAGCTGTGGAGCTTAGTGCATTATGACCCATTCCTAAATCTGACCGAAGCAACACCTATTGTTATGCCGCTGTGTATTACATTCATTTCAGTGGTTAGGTCAAATCATATTGGAGACATGTAGTGTCTGTGTTCTCATGCAGTGGTCATTTAGGTTGGAGACATGCAGTATTCTGGATATCTGGTGATCATACTGTACTGGTAGATTTACTATCATGCATCTCAATGCAAGGGATCAGATCATGCTGGATGGAAATATACAATGTGCTACTTTCTAAATTCGTCATTTTGGCAATAGACGTCTACAGTGGCCATTGGGTAGTTCTATTGTCCTTATATATTTGCATGTAATGCAGTGGGTTTAGGCTAGGTCTACACGACGACATTTGTCACACGACATTTTGTTGCACTAATGTCGCGCGACAATTTTTATAATGGCAGTCTATGGTGTTGCACTGCAACATGCTGCGACGCAAGAGTCGCAGAAAATCCATTCGAGATGGATTTTTCTGCGACTGTTGCGTCACAGTCGCAGCATGTTGCAGTGCGACACCATAGACTGCCATTATAAAAATTGTTGCGCGACATTAGTGCAACAAAATGTTGCGCTACAAATGTTGCAGTGCAGTTGTGCCCTATCCGCGCGACAAATGTCGTCGTGTAGACCTAGCCTTAAGCTGCGGCTACAAGCAGATATTTTTACCGTGCTAAAAAAAAAAACGGAAATTGCTGTTTCCAGGGAATGCATTGAGTTGAGTAGCTTCCATCTCGCTGCAGACAAGTGAGTATTGCCGGAGATCGCTATGAAACGCGGTGAAATCACTGCAGACCAGCAATAGCTAGTGATTTTGTTTCTAATCCCTGCACGCTGAGATTTCAGAGCGATTCCCAAGCTACGTTTTCCCCCATATGGTATTGTGAAAATCGCTTGCCATTAAAATCAGTACCTAAAGGGATTTTCTGAGATTTTAATATTGATTGGTGAGGGTCCGATATCCGGGAACCACCTCCAATCAGCTTTTTGAGAAGGTACCGGTGCTCCTGTGAGCGCCGCTGCCTTCTCTCTGCTTTTCCTAGGCCAGTGACGACACGTTCATCGGTCACGTGGCCTAGGAGCAGCTCAACCCCAGAAATGAATATGGCTGAGCGTGATACCGAGCACATCCGCTATACAATGTACGGCGCTGTGTTGGTGAGCTGCGAGAAGGCAGCGGCAGTCACAGGAGCGCCGCTGCCTTCTCACACAGTATAAGTCATCAGGGAATCTGTTCCCACAATCTTGGACTATTATCTGCAGTATTATATGAGTAGTACTGCAGGTAAGGAGTCCAGATTGCCATTTTTTTTTCTACTGCCCTAGTTCTGCTGTCAGAGTTCAAAACTACGGCAAAATACACAGTCCTACACTGCTGAGCCCAAATAATGGGCTTCTCTGCGCATGCACACCAGTCCCAGCAATGTGCTTTATCACAACTTTAGACCCTGATAGCAGGGGGACAGGTGACAGTCGGAAAATAAAAGAGCAATCTGGACTCATTGTCTGCAGGTCTACTCATGAATTACTGCAGATAATAGTCAAAGGGGTTTTCTAGATTAGTGATATTGATGAGTTGACCTATCCTTAGAATCAGGCTTATTGCACGCGACCATGTGCGCTCCGTGGCCGTATTACGGACCGCATTTGTGGATCCGCCATACAGGGGCACCGTTCCGTGTGAATTCCGCATCACGGATGCGGACCCGTTCACTTCAATGGGTCCGCAAATCCGGAGGTGCGGAACTGAAGCACAGAATGGAACCCTACGGAAGCACTACGGAGTGCTTCCGTGGGGTTTCGTCCCGTACTATTCCGTTCCGCAAAAAAGATAGAACATGTCCTATCTTTTTGCGGATCGGCCTGATCGCGGACCCATTAAAGTGAATGGGTCCGCGATCCGTTGCCCCACCCTGGGTGTTCATGCATTGCGGCCCTCCAGCTGCTGTAAAACTACAACTCCCACCTGTAGGCTGTCCAGGCATGCTGGGAGTTGTAGTTTTGCAACAGCTGGAGGGCCACAAGTTGGGCATCCCTGTCCTAGATCATCAAACAGACCTACAGTGTGTGAAGCCATTGAGAGGTTGTGTGGGCAGCTCGTAGTCATGTCTCTTTCACCATGCCTTGCCTCTTTTATGGTGTACCCTGTTCTCATTACTGATGCCATCTGTCAGTAATGTCCCATTCTCCTGTAGGCCCTGCTATTTTTAAGCCGTTGCCCTGCCCCTCAGTGTGTGTATGGGCGCTGGGACTGCATCTGATGACTCAAGTCTCGGCGCCACACACATTTAGGGTAGCTATCCTCCGGGAGGTGGCAGGAGGCAATCCCAGCCAACTCTTCAGGGAGTCCAGGAGCCTCCCGATCATTCTAGGAGAGTTGGTAAGTATTACAACGATTAGAACAGAATAGGACAAATATTGGCTCCGATTTATTAGGCATTAGCCATCTAGACAGGTAGTCTTTAAATGCCCCAGAATTATCACAGTAGCTCAGACCGTATGATAAATCTGGAGCATCTATAGACTGAGGGGGAATTTAACAACTCTTTCATGCCACAAATGTTTCGGTAAAAAGTTGCAGATTATGGCACATCCCATATTTGCGCCAGAGTTTGCAACTTTTAGCTCTTCTCGCCAATTTAGAAAAGTGGGCAGGGCTTAGTGGGAGGGGGCTCTGATGCCTGCCAGATTTAAGGCTCTTTCACACGAGCAGATGCCGTGCGGGTAATCCTCTGCGTGAAAGAGAGCCAAGCCCCGTTCCGGACAGCAGAGACACGGAGAATTAACATGATTAAGAAAAAACATGTTCTATTCTTGTCCGTTTTGTGGACAAGAAAAGGCATTTCTATTATAGGGCAGATCACACATGGCCGGTATGGGTGTTTTGCAGATCTAGAATATGCGGTCCGCAAAAAAGGATACGGTTGTGTGAATGAGCCCTTACTACAATTTATGCCAGAAATTGGTGTGAATTATATATCTGCCTATAATAAATTAGGAGCATCTCACTCCAGCGCACATGGGCATCAAGTGTGACACATCCGAGTGTCTAAAAGTACTTGTGCAACTCCTGGGCAGACCTGCGAAAGTCGGCACACTTACCTACGTCCCGGTACTGGCTCCCCACTTCTGGCCTGCGCTACTGGGATGTAAAGTTCTGTTTTGACACCACTGCAGCCAATCACTGGCCGAAGCAGTGACCTGCTCCCCTTTGAGTCATGTCAAGTGGTTACGCATCATAGATAAGGGGGAGATGATAACAAGGCTATGCGTCATGCTAGGTTTTTTTTTTACTTAATTTTCATTGAAAACATTTTTTTTATCAGGCGTTGAAACAAATCCATTTGAAAACCTGTTATTATATTTGAGCCAGAGGCATTCGATGGGAAGTTATTGGCTGCTGACAATGAAGAAAACATAAAGCAGTTGAGATGTCCCGATATTTAACTGTGTAGAATGGATGTACTGTGAATTGTAATAATCTGGAGATATTAAAGGGGTGTTCCAGGATTTTGTAACTGATGACCTATCCTCTATCCCCAGGACTCCTGCCGATCAGCTGTTTTGAGAAAGAGGAGCGTCGCAGTCTTTTCCCTGGTCACCAAGCACAGCGCTGTACGTTGTATAGCGGCTTTTCTTGGTATCACGCTCAAACCTATTCACTTGAATGGGGCTGAGCTGCTCCTAGGCTACGTGACACATGAACGTGTCATCACGGCCACGGCGCTTGAAGCCTTGATGCCTTCTCAAACAGCTGATTGGTGTTGGACCCCCAACCGATCAGATACTGATGACCTATCCTGAGGATAGGTCATCACTGATGCCTCATCGGTATACAAATCTTGGAATACCCCTTTAAATCCCATTTCTACTGTAGGAATAAAAAAGTGTTTTGAATATATAAAAAAAACAATGTCTAGAGGCTTCATCCACCTCCCTGTAATCCTCCACCGTCCGTCTGAACAAGACATTTTGTACCCGCCTTCACAGTGAGGGAAGTGTTGTGATGTCATGTGCCAAGCATTTGCTTGCTACAATCACATTCTGTTTACTTCGACATTCCTGGAGCTAATCTGTGACATAGCCGAGATGCCAGGAACAATAACTGGACGGCTGCATAGGTTTTTCTTTTCTTGGAGGTTCCTGGTATGGATAAAAGCAGGTTCAGTGTGAGGCCAGGAACTTGAGACGAGTCCTTCAAGCTACACGTTATTTTTTCTTATAGCTTTTCCTTATGTGTTCACGAACAACATCTATCACAAACCAAGGATAGGTAATAAATGTATGGTAGCTGAGGATCCGACCGTGGGACCAACACGAATCATAAGAAGAAGGTCCCATGTTACGGCATATAGATGTCTTGGGGACTCTCTGCTCGGCACCCCCTCCATACGGAGTGGAGAACAAGTGGTGGATCACATTTTAGTGGTCCTAATCCGCCATTCACAGAAGTCAGACTCGTAATGATCAACCGATCTCCAAAGCTAATGGATGGGGTTATCTGTGATGAGACATAACCTCTAGGATGGATTTTCCCACACAATGTTTTGCCGCATTTTTTGCGACATTTTCTCGGGTGATTTTGCTGTTTTTTTCTTTTTTGGTCAAAAAAGCAGCAGACTGATGTAAATTCCAAGTCTATAGACTGAAGAGTCTACACATACACAGCAATGTCATGGAGGGAAGGGTAGTCTATTTTCTGAGAAGGCACCAGCACTTGCAGTAGCGCCGCAGCCTTCTCTCTGCTCACCAAGCGCAGCGCCGTACTTTGAATAGCGGCTGTGCTTGGTATCGCAGCTCAGGCTCATTCACTTCAATCGGGCTGCGCTTAGGCCATGTGACCAATGAACGTGATATCACATGGCCTAGGCCAGTGATGGCGAACCTATGGCACGGGTGCCAGAGGTGGCACTCAGAGCCCTCTCTGTTCGCACCCGCACCCTGGAGAAAGTCTATGGTATACCAATATGCCTTAGAATTTGCCTGCCATTCAATAGTGCAGAACATGCTATGAACAGCACAGGCAGCACATTGAATGTAGGCAGGTTATTATAGCTAAATGATAAAGTACATGGAAGATATAGGATATTGGTGTTCAGGTTAAATTGCCGTGTTGGCACTTTGTGATAAATAAGTGGGTTTTGGGTTGCAGTTTGGGCACTCGGTCTCTAAGAGGTTCACCATCACTGTCTAGGCAAAGCTGTAGAAGGCCGTGGCGCTAATGTGAGCACTGGTGCCTTCTCAAACAGCTGACCGCTGGGTGTCCCAGGTTTTGGACCCCACCAGTCATAAAAAAAAACTCTCAGAAAACCCCTTTAAGGAGCCCTTAAAGGGGTTGCCTGTGATTTTTTTGAATCGCTCTCCCCAGCCAGCAGGACCTGTGAAGAGATAGTTGCCTGCTCCCCACAGCTCGGTTCTGACTCCCTGTCTCTCTGCACTCCAGTCGATTGTCAGCATAGTTGCTATACCTGATGCTTGCATGATACTGTATATGGCTCTCTGCTAAGTAATAAGCACTGTTGTCTTTTAGGGGTTCTGGATTTGAGCCCAAGCTGGGGCAGTATCTGCATGGAGCAAGGGCAGATAGAAGCTGCAGGGGACCCTTGCGTAGCCATTGCTAACAGGCTCCTAACTTCCCAATGACCTGACCACCAAGCTTCTCATAGAACACCTCCATCATGTTACTTTAGATGCATTCAGCCAGTCAGGTTGGAAACAAAGTAGGAGGCAATAGTATTCTCCTTTTTAAGGTGGCAGCTTTAGCCTACGGGGCCTCTCTGAAGCTCCAAAGGTTGCCCATAAAGTACGACCATCCTTGTCATGGAGTAAGTACAGTATGTTCTCACCATATTTGAGTGGGTTTACTCTAGGTATTCTAGATGTTTCCCACATACCAACAGACTGGCTATGCTCCTGTGACCATATCTGAGTCCGGCTGAGTACTGGGACTGGTACTTGTGATTGCAGTGTATGGACAGGGATGCAGAATATCCTGGTAACATATAAAATGACCTTAATAAACCACTTTTCACTTTACCTTTGACCCTACAACTTCTCAACTCAACCCTGAAACAAAACACAGGAACATAATGGAATATAGGACGTGTTCCCATAATCTACATACAGTATGTGTTCCTTCAGAAAGCTGCAGTTTTCCATGTGACCTGAAATATTAAAATGTGTCATGTATGCACAATGGAATTCACAAGAATGATGTGATTTATTTTAAGAATTTAGTGAGAACATTGGAATCTGCCTTATCTTACATTTCTGATGTTATTCCCCTTCCAAAATAAGAAGACTCAAACTTAAAGTCCTTTTACACAGACCAATGTTTGTGGCAATTATCGGGAAGAAACCAAATGTTCCCAATAATTGCCTGATTGTCAGCGGAACAGTGCATCTTTCACCTAAATAATCAGTAGAACTGAATGGGGGAGGAACGATCGCAGTAGCAATCATTCTTCCTCCATATACTTAACATCAGCCAGTGTAACACAGTGCTGCAAACAAGCGCTAAACAATACGGTTATCGCCAATCGCCCAGCAAAAACTTTGAGCAGTCTATGGCGCGTGCGGGGTTAAAGGGGTATTCCTATCTCAGACAATGGGGGCATATCACTAGTATATTCCCCCTATTGTCTGATAGGTGCGAGTCTCACCTCTGGGACCCACACCAATCTCATAAACTGAGCCAGCAAAGCGAAGGAAGGCACACTGCGCATGCACCGCCTCCTTCCATTCATTTATATGGGGCTGCTAAAAATAGCGGAGCGCCGGCTCACTATTTCCATCGGAAGTGAATGGAAGCGGTGGCCGCACAAGCTTGGGGCACTCCCATTCATTTCTATGGGGCTGACAGAAATAGCCTGCTTGGCCATTTTCGGCAGGCCTATAGAAATGACTGGAGGGTGGCCGCGCATGTGCGCTCCTTTACTTTGCTGGCTCGGTTTACAAGATAGACGCGGGTAACAGAGGTGGGACCTACCCCTATAAAACAATGGGGACATATCCTAGCGATATGCCTCCAATGTCTGAGATGGGAATACCCTTTAAGGTTCTGATCAGACTGGATCATGGGCTCAAATGTTTGGGGTAGGTGAAGATGCCAGAGCCATTTACAACATGAGGGAGATCTACAAAGTAGTTGTAGTTTTTGCATCAGATGTGCATTGGATAAGGGAATCTAACGAAAGACAACTGGGGGTATTTTTATACTGGACTGAATGAGCCGCTAACCCTTTTCTGATTGGCGCTTCAATGCAAGTCCTTATAGAGGAGGAACTCGGTAAAGATTTGAAGTGTCACAGATCTTTTCAGAACTATAGCATAGCATATTAGACAGCGCATGTGGGTGCACCATTAAAAGGTTTGGTGACTTTCCATAAGGGATCATGTGGTTAAAGGGGTTGGTCTATTTGGGACACTGATGGCATATTCATAACGGCCTCTGGGCCTGCCGGCTACAGAAGTCTGAGACCCAGCCCTCAGTGTAAGGGTCCAATCACACGTCCGTATGTGTTTTGCGGATCCGCAAAACACGGACACCAGCAATGTGCGTTCCGCCTTTTGCGGACCACACATCGCCGGCACTCTCATAGAAAATGCCTTTTCTTGTCCGCAATTGCAGACAACATTAGGACATGTTCGATTTTTTGGCGGAACGGAAGTGCGGATCCGCAAATGCGGATGCGAACAGCATATTCTGGCCCCATTGAAAAATATATGTACTCACCTCATCCATTTGCTCAATTGAAGAAAAGGTGCCAAATCTTGCGGAAGCTGACGTCACCACATCATCTCGCTAGGTGGACACCGCGATGTCATTACTGATGACGTCACCGCGCCTGGCCAGCGTTCACAAGGCGGGTCGTGCGAGATGAGGCGTGTATTCTTCAATCAAGATGGCCACAGCGGCCTCTCCGCGAGCCAATGGATGAGGAGAGTATATATATTTTGGGGATTTTTTAATGCCATATCAGGAAAAATTTATTCATTGCCATGAATCACAAGGAAACTCTGCTTCATGATGAATCAAATTTTTCCTAAAATTCTGATCAAAGTCCACTTCGTTAACTTCTATTCGCTCAACACTAGTTGTAACTATGGAAACGAGAAGTGTATAATGTGATGGAAAAAATGAATCTAGCTAGCAAAGGAATAAATATGGACAATCACAATACAGTAGTAAGTGCCTTGTATTAACTTTCTCTACATGATAAATGCCATTTGCTAAAGTGAGACAACTCCTTTAAGTTCCAAACTGGGGTAACTCTTTGGGGTTCTACACTGTACTGATACCTCAGGGGCTCTGTAGATGGGACATGGCACCTAAGGGTACTTTCACACTAGCGTTTTTCTTTTCCGGCGCTGAGTTCCGTCCTAAGGGCTCAAATCCGGAAAATAACTGATCAGTTTTATCCCCATGCATTCTGAATAGAGAGTAATCCGTAATTCAGGATGCATCGGGATGTCTTCAGTACAGTCTTTTTGACTGATCAGGCTTTTCAGAAAACCGTAGCATGTTGTATTTTTACCTCCGGCCAAAAATCCTGAACACTTTGACTGAACGCCGGATCCGGACTTTTTCCTATTGACTTGCATTAACGCCGGCCCCGTGTGTTCAGTTAAACCGGATCCAGCTTTTGCATGTTAAACCCGAAAAATATGAAAAAATAGGTAAAGTCCATAAATGGCGGATCCGTTTTTTCCAATGCATTTTTTCATTGCGATCAAAATCCTGATCAGGATTCAAAGGTAATCCGTTTTCACACGTTTTTACGAATCTGGCAGGCAGTTCCGGTGTCGGAATTGAACGCCGGATTTAAACAACGCTAGTGTGAAAGTAGCCTTAGAACCATTCCATCGAAATCTGCTCTCCAAAATTGAAATGATTTTTCTTCATTTCTAAACCTACATTAAATCTACATTCTGTGAGATGTCTGTGGGGTCAAAGTACTCTTTACATCCTTCGATAAATTCCTTGAGGGGTGTAGTTTCCAAAATGGGGTCACTTTTTGGGGGTTTCCACTGTAGGGGCACCGCAGGGTCTTCAAATGTGACATGGTGCCCAAAAACGATTCCAGCAAAATGTGCCCTGCAAAAACCATATGGCGCTCCTTCCCTTCTGAGCCCTGCACTGTACCTATACAGCCGTTTACAACCACATATGGGATGTTTCTGTAAACTGCAGAATCAGGGTAATAAATATTTTTAGTTATAAGTTTTGTTTTTTGCTGTTATACCTTGCTCTGTTACAAGAAAAATATATTAAACTCAAAAAATCTAAAAAAAATGGATTCAGATGGAAATGGCTAAATTGATGCAAAATGTGTATAACAGATGCTCAGGATCTGTTTTTCTACATAACCTGTTTTATTACAGGATTCGTTTTTCTTCAGATGGATCAGAAAAATTGTAAATTCTAAATGGTGATGCGAACCAAGCATGAAATGTCAGAAAAACAATAAGTAAAAGCATTTCAAAGTTATCACCACAGAAAGTGACATGTCAGATTGCACAATTAGGCACAGTCAGGAAGGTGAAAACTGTCTCTGTCTGAAAGGGGTTAAGGTAAATGATGTCCCACAGTGCCTGTCTGGAAGGGGTTAAGAGAAATGATGCCCCCCCCCCCCCCGTGACTGCCTGGAAGGGGTTAAGAGAACTTGTCTTGAGGGGGTTAGGAGAAATGATGCCCCCCCCCCCCCCGTGACTGCCTGGAAGGGGTTAAGAGAACTTGTCTTGAGGGGGTTAGGAGAAATGATGCCCCCCCCCGTGACTGCCTGGAAGGGGTAAAGAGAACTTGTCTTGAGGGGGTTAGGAGAAATGATGCCCCCCCCCCCCCCCAGTGCCTGTCTGGAAGGGATTAAGAGAAATGATGCCCCCTGATGCCTGTCTGGAAGGGGTTAAGAGAAAATATGTCCCCAGTGCCTGTCTGGAAGGGGTTAAGAGAAAATATGTCCCCAGTGCCTGTCTGGAAGGGGTTAAGAGAAAATATGTCCCCAGTGCCTGTCTGGAAGGGGTTAGAAGAAATGATGCCCCCCCCCCCCCCGTGACTGTCTGGAAGGGGTTAAAAGAAATTATGCCCCCCAGTGCCTGTCTGGAAGGGGTTAAGAGAAATTATGCCCCCCCCCCGTGCCTGTCTGGAAGGGGTTAAGAGAAAATATGTCCCCAGTGCCTGTCTGGAAGGGGTTAAGAGAAAATATGCCCCCCCACCCGTGCCTGTCTAGAAGGGGTTAAGAGAAATGATGCCCCCCAGTGCCTGTCTGGAAGGGGTTAAGAGAAATTATGCCCCCCCCACCCGTGCCTGTCTGAAAGGGGTTAAGAGAAATGATGCCCCCCTAGTGCCTGTCTGGAAGGGGTTAAGAGAAATGATGCCCCCCACCCCCTGTCTGGAAGGGGTTAAGAGAAATGATGCCCCCCACCCCAGTGACTGTCTGGAAGGGGTTAAAAGAAATTATGCCTCCCCCCCCCCCGTGCCTGTCTGGAAGGGGTTAAGAAAAATGATGCCCCCCAGTGCCTGTCTGGAAGGGGTTAAGAGAAATGATGCCCCCCAGTGCCTGTCTGGAAGGGGTTAAGAGAAATGATGCACCCCCA
The DNA here is from genome assembly GCF_014858855.1 of Bufo gargarizans. NCBI lineage: Eukaryota > Metazoa > Chordata > Amphibia > Anura > Bufonidae > Bufo > Bufo gargarizans. The sequence goes on from NC_058084.1 coordinate 331,162,094, forward strand.
TGCCTGTCTGGAAGGGGTTAAGAGAAATGATGCCCCCCAGTGCCTGTCTGGAAGGGGTTAAGAGAAATGATGCTCCTATGTGCCTGTCTGGAAGGGGTTAAGAGAAATGATGCTCTCTCCATCCCCCCTGTCTGGAAGGGGTTAAGAGTAATGATGCTCTCTCCATCCCCCCCTGTCTGGAAGGAGTTAAGAGTAATGATGCTCTCTCCATCCCCCCTGTCTGGAAGGGGTTAAGAGTAATGATGCTCTCTCCACCCCCCCCCCCTGTCTGGAAGGGGTTAAGAGTAATGATGCTCTCTCCATCCCCCCCTGTCTGGAAGGGGTTAAGAGAAATGATGCTCTCTCCATCCCCCCTGTCTGGAAGGGGTTAAGAGTAATGATGCTCTCTCCACCCCCACCCCCCCTGTCTGGAAGGGGTTAAGAGTAATGATGCTCTCTCCATCCCCCCCTGTCTGGAAGGGGTTAAGAGAAATGATGCCCCCCACCCCAGTGACTGTCTGGAAGGGGTTAAAAGAAATTATGCCCCCCCCCCCCCCCGTGCCTGTCTGGAAGGGGTTAAGAAAAATGATGCCCCCCGATGCCTGTCTGGAAGGGGTTAAGAGAAATGATGCCCCCCAGTGCCTGTCTGGAAGGGGTTAAGAGGAATGATGCACCCCCCATGCCTGTCTGGAAGGGGTTAAGAGAAATGATGCCCCCCAGTGCCTGTCTGGAAGGGGTTAAGAGTAATGATGCTCCTATGTGCCTGTCTGGAAGGGGTTAAGAGAAATGATGCTCTCTCCATCCCCCCTGTCTGGAAGGGGTTAAGAGAAATGATGCTCTCTTTATCCCCCCTGTCTGGAAGGGGTTAAGAGTAATGATGCTCTCTCCATCCCCCCTGTCTGGAAGGGGTTAAGAGAAATGATGCTCTCTCCATCCCCCCCCCCCCCTGTCTGGAAGGGGTTAAGAGAAATGATGCTCTCTCCACCCCCCCTGTCTGGAAGGGGTTAAGAGAAATGATGCTCTCTTCATCCCCCCTGTCTGGAAGGGGTTAAGAGAAATGATGCTCTCTCCATCCCCTCTGTCTGAAAGGGGTTAAGAGTAATGATGCTCTCTCTCCATCCCCCCCTGTCTGGAAGGGGTTAAGAGAAATGGTGCTCTCTCCATCCCACCTGTCCGGAAGGGGTTAAGAGTAATGATGCTCTCTCCATCCCCCTGTCTGGAAGGGGTTAAGAGTAATGATGCTCTCTCCATCCCCCCTGTCTGGAAGGGGTAAGAGTAGTGATGCCCCAGTGAGCCTTGCTGCGGTGCCCCTGTGTAATGCAAGGACGGCTCTGCCGCTGAGATTTCTGTGGGCATGGGGGGCTGGCATGACCGGTAGAGCTTCTCGTGTGCCCGGTGGGTGGAAGCAGTTACCAGAGGTCACCGTAGACTGGGGCTGCTCTCCTCCCCCTGCCTCCCTGAGACTAGTGTGAGGTGACTGCTGAGGGGACGGATGGCGGCTCTCACACACTACACCAGCACGCAGCCCAGGATGTTCTCTTTGCCCTCGTTCGGCTGCAGGGAGGGCTCCGTGCCGCCTGGCACCGGCGGAGGCGACAAGCACCGGAAGAAAGCCTTCTATTTGGTGAGGATGAGGCCGCTGAAGGAGCCCACCAACAACAACAACGTGTCCTTTGTCATCCACTGTCACATCGGGAAGGAGATCAAGCACATATGCAGCAACTGCAGCCGCGGGGAGGAAGGTGAGTGCCCGGAGGGGCTGCGGAGACCCCCGTATTACACAGGGGGGATGGTGGGGGCAGCGGAGACCCCCGTATTACACAGGCGGGGGGGGGGCAGCGGAGACCCCCGTATTACACAGGGGGGATGGTGGGGGCAGCGGAGACCCCCGTATTACACAGGGGGGATGGTGACCGCGGAGGGGCGGCGGAGACCCCCGTATTACACAGGGGGATGGTAGGGGCAGCGGAGGACCCCGTATTACACAGGGGGGGGGGGGGGGGGGGGTTTAGCGGAGACCCCCGTATTACACAGGGGGGCAGCGGAGACCCCCGTATTACACAGGGGTAATGGTGACCGCGGGGATTAAGGTGAGTGCCCGGAGTGGCTGCGGAGACCCCCGTATTACACAGGGGGGATGGTGACCGCGGGGTACCCGCTACACGGAGGGGGCAAACTGTTACATGGCGTAACGCCCGGCTGCCGTGTACCAGACCCCAGTCCGGTCACTCGTATCCTTCTGAGGTGACATTTACCCCATCACAGCCCAATGCAGGGCCCCGAGTCACCTCTCCATCCCTGCCCCGGAGCCGCACGTGCGCCCCCAGTGGTCAGAGCGGGGACAACTCCGTCCTCTGTGGCGCTGCTGAGCCCGGGGAAGTTTACAGGATGAGGGAGAACAGATAAATAGATAGATATATTACATAGCTGGATGGATCGATATTAGATAGAGATCTGAGGTGGATAAATACATATAGAATGTGATATATGGGTAGTGGTATGATATAGACAGATATCTTGCAGTACTGTCTCTCAGGTCCACAATGACTAAGTCCTATGTTTTCCTCCCTCTTGGTTGGTCGCTTGGTGAGGGGTGAGATTTGAAGGTCACCGGTGGTGTGCTAGGTGTGAGGGGCCCACCTCTATCACCGTACCACACAGCTCTGGGGTCTGGAGGTGGCTTCCTGGCCTCTCGTGTGCCCCACAATGCTGGGAAGTGAAGACTACACCATAACCATTGATTTCTTACAAAGCAGCAACTTGAAGGCTGAATTCCCTCTGCAGAGTAGACGAGGCGTGCAGGATCTGCTTCTAGATTGTCACCACCAGTGGTCCACACTGTCATCCAGCTCCATGCCGTGGATCCACTAATCAGATAGGTGACAGTCCTGCAGATAATCGGTATTGGGGTCTTATTATTGGGTATGTGTATGACAGCCGGCTTGGAGGAAATCTAATAGACATTGCCACAGATGTGACCGTGAAGTACAGGCTTCGCGTATTCCTGCAGGCGACATACCTGCCGTCACCAGTAATATGCTCCGATGAAAGAGAGACCCTGATAAATACGCCGGGTCACTTACTATTTTTGTTGTTTTTCTGTCACCAGATTTAACCCTATTAAGCTAGCTGATATCAGCGATGCCTATTCCTACTTTTATCTATGCCCTCGTTATGCCAGAAATCTAACTTTTATAATATACTAATTAGCCTCTAGGAGAGGGGGGGGGGGGGGGGGGCGCGTTGTTCCTGCTCCTAGAGGCTCCGTTGTCCAACCGTTATCGCCTCCCTCCAAGTCCTGATTGACAGGGCCCGGCAGCGCTCGCATCGGTCTGCCAGCCCTGTGCTCTGGTGAAATCTCGCGCCGTTCAGCATTCGGTTCAGGCGCGGTGAGGGAAAGACGCTTGCAGGCTGCCAACTTCCTCAATGCGCCTGCACTGAATACTGAACGGCGCGAGATTTCACCAGAGCACAGGGCTGGCAGACAGATGCGAGCGCTGCCGGGCCCTGTCAATCAGGACTCTGAGGGAGGCGACAAAGGTGGAAGAACGGAGCCTCTAGGAGCAGGAACAACGCCCCCCTCCCCCCGCTCCTAGAGGCTAATTAGCATATTATAAAAGTAAAATTTCTGGCGTAACGTGGGGAACGGATAATCTGGCGTAACGTGGGGAACGGATAAAAGTAGGAATAGGCTAGTTAGGTTTAGCTGACATTAGCACATCGCTAATGTCAGCTAGCTTAATAGGGTTAAATCTGGTGGCAGAAACCCTTTAAGGACAATGTAAAGGAATCCCAGCGCACCAAAGTTTCTTCAATCAATAATCTTTGTATTTATTCCATAAGTGGGTACAATAAAGGACAATGCTTGCTGATGAAGGCTGGACGGGCCGAAACGCGTGCTTTATTGTACCCACTTATGGAATAAATACAAAGAATATTGATTGAAGAAACTTTGGTCCGCTGGGATTCCTTTACATTGTCCTGGAGTTCGCTCTTGTCCCGTGCGGCATATTAATCGAGTGCCGATCTTTTCTATCGAGAAACCCTTTAAGATCTTGATGGAGCAGCTCCAGGACAAGTAGAGTGCTAGAATCTGCTCAAGGCATGGGGCTTGGGGGGTCCCAATAGTACGGGAAGAAAGCTGTCAATCATCCGCGGGTTGAATATGAGGACTGCGGAGCACGCGCCTTGCATTGAGCGGATTCCAGCAGTAGGATCACCCTGGAGCTTCTCACCATCAAGGAAATGACTGGTCCAAAAAAAAGTGAGTTCCAGTCAGGATCTCAACCCAGATGTCGTCCGTATGTTGTGGATTATTGTCACTGGAATAAATGAGTCTTGTGGGAAAATCGGAGGGGGATGGTGCATGGGGTCCGAGTCCTGACACCCCTGCAATCAGCTGTTTCAGAGAGCCACGGCGTTGAACGGGACTCTGGTGAACGATGTAGGCTTCCAGCATCTTTCCAAGGACAGCGCTGTACATCGAATAGTGGCAGTGCTTGGTATTGCATCTCAGCTCCATTGACTTGAATTGGACTGAGACCGATGTACTGGCCTGGAAGAGGCTGCGGCGCTCACGGTCTCTTCTAACAGTTCATCAGCGAGGGTCTGGGGTGTCACACACCCGCGAATCTGATACTGATGACCTATCCTAAGGATAAGTCATAAATATATTTTCCTAGGTGGCACCTTTACACCAGCAGATTATTGCTAATCAGCATTCCTATGAACGCTTGTTAGTGATGATACCCGATGCTCAGCCTGTAAGTTCAGGTCTTTACACCCATACAACTCTGTGAATAGGGGTGTACACAAGGATTTTGTGAAATGGATGACATTGATGACCTATACTTAAATGGATATTCCCATCTTAAACATTGTATGCCCCCAATGTCTGATAGGTGTGGGTCCCTCAGGGTGGATCCCTATACTTACAACTGAGCCCGCAAAGTGCTACAGGGCCGCCCTCCATTGATTTCTATGGGAGTGCTGAAAATAGCCGAGAAGCGCACTTGGTTATTTTCGGAAGTCCCATTGAAATCAATGGGAAGCCAGTGCTGGGTTATTTTCAGCAGTCCCATAGAAATAAATGGAGGGTGGCTACACATGTGCAGTGCACCCTCCGCCACTTTGCGGGCTCTATTTTAAGTATATCAGACATTCGGGGGCTTATCCTAGCCATCATTGGGGGCATATCGTACCTCGTTAAGCAAGCCATATTATAAGATAGTTGTCAACCGAACACCACACATATGAAACTATCTGTACTAATCCTCCTGTACATATGCAGCTATCTCTCCTGATTCTCCTGTACATTTGCAGCTATCATTCCCGATCCTCCCGTACATATGCAGCTATCGCTCCTGATCCTCCCGTACATATGCAGCTAGGGCTGAAACGATTATTCGAATAACTCGATTAAATCGAGTCAAAAAATTCATCGATGCAGTTTCCCTGCATCGAGGAATCGTTTAGATCACGTGATCACGGAGCGGGAGTGAAATTAAGCGTCTCACTCACCGCTTCCGTGTCCTCCGGAGGCCAGAGAGGCAGGACTGAGCGGCCGGCACAGAGGAGGGAGGAGGGGGAGGAGGGAGGAGGAGGGAGGAGGGAGTCTCTCCCTCCCCACTGTGCGCGGCTGCCGCTGAAGACCAAGTAGGAGGAGGAGGGGAGGGGAGGGGAGGGACTGTGGCCACTGCACCACCAATGAATGTGCCGGCCATATCCCACAGGGTCCCCCTCCTCCCCCCCATCATTGGTGGCAGTGTCAGTTCCGATCGGAGCCCCAGCAGTGTAATGCTGGGGCTCCGATCGGTTACCATGGCAGCCAGGACGCTACTGAAGCCCTGGCTGCCATGGTATGTTAGTGAGCAGAGAGCAGCGCATTATACTCACGTGCGCTGTGGCCGGCGGTCGCTCCTTCTCATAGGTCTGTGCGGCGCATTGCTAATGCTGTAAGCATTAGCAATGCGCCGCACAGACCTATGAGAAGGAGCGACCGCCGGCCACAGCGCACGTGAGTATAATGCGCTGCTCTCTGCTCACTAACATACCATGGCAGCCAGGGCTTCAGTAGCGTGACTCCTGGCTGCCATGGTAACCGATCGGAGCCCCAGCATTACACTGCTGGGGCTCCGATCGGAACTGACACTGCCACCAATGATGGGGGGGAGGAGGGGGACCCTGTGGCCACTGCCACCAATGATTAATACTGGGGAGGGAGGGGGGGGGGCGGGGGGTTGCGTTACCAGAGGGGGCAGATCAGAGGCTGGGGGGGAGGCAGATCAGAGGCTGGGGGGAGGATGGGAGGCAGATCAGAGGCTGGGGGGAGGATGGGAGGCAGATCAGAGGCTGGGGGGCAGGCAGATCAGAGGCTGGGGGGGAGGCAGATCAGAGGCTGGGGGGGGGAGGCAGATCAGAGGCTGGGGGGGGAGGCAGATCAGAGGCTGGGGGGGGAGGCAGATCAGAGGCTGGGGGGGGAGGCAGATCAGAGGCTGGGGGGGGAGGCAGATCAGAGGCTGGGGGGGGGAGGCAGATCAGAGGCTGGGGGGGGGAGGCAGATCAGAGGCTGGGGGGGGGGAGGCAGATCAGAGGCTGGGGGGGAGGCAGATCAGAGGCTGGGGGGGAGGCAGATCAGAGGCTGGGGGGGAGGCAGATCAGAGGCTTGGGGGGGAGGCAGATCAGAGGCTGGGGGGGGAGGCAGATCAGAGGCTGGGGGGGAGGCAGATCAGAGGCTGGGGGGGGAGGCAGATCAGAGGCTGGGGGGGAGGCAGATCAGAGGCTGGGGGGGGGGAGGCAGATCAGAGGCTGGGGGGGAGGCAGATCAGAGGCTGGGGGGAGGCAGATCAGAGGCTGGGGGGGAGGCAGATCAGAGGCTGGGGGGGGAGGCAGATCAGAGGCTGGGGGGGGGAGGCAGATCAGAGGCTGGGGGGGGAGGCAGATCAGAGGCTGGGGGGGGAGGCAGATCAGAGGCTGGGGGGGGAGGCAGATCAGAGCCTGGGGGGAGGCAGATCAGAGGCTGGGGGGGAGGCAGATCAGAGGCTGGGGGGGGGCAAACAGATCAGAGGCTGGGGGGAGGCAGATGGAGAGAGAGTGGTTAATGGAGGCTGCAAGCACCACCTTGGCATGTATAAAGTTATTGGTTTAGAGAGGGGTTAATGAAGGCACCTCCAAGGTGCTTTCATTAACCTCTTCAGACCAATAACTTTATACATGCCTAATGCCAAGGTGCTTCCATTAACCCCTCCAAACCCAATGGGCATGTATAAAGTTATTGGTTTGGAGGGGTTAATGGAAGCACCTTGGCATTAGGCATGTATAAAGTTATTAACCCCTTCAAACCAATAACTTTATACATACCTAATTACGTACGTTATTTTAAGTAGCTTTTTCTTATTAGATTACTCGATGAATCGAGAAATATAATCGATAGAATACTCGATTACAAAAATATTCGTTTACTGCAGCCCTATATGCAGCTATCTCTCCCGATCCTCCTGTACATATGCAGCTATCTCTCCTGATTCTCCTGTACATTTGCAGCTATCATTCCCGATCCTCCCGTACATATGCAGCTATCTCTCCTGATCCTCTCGTACATATGCAGCAATCTCTCCCAATCCTCCCGTACATATGCAGCTATCTCTCCCGATCCTCCCGTACATATGCAGCTATCTCTCCCGATCCTCCTGTACATATGCAGCTATCTCTCCCAATCCTCCTGTACATATGCAGCTATCTCTCCCGATCCTCCTGTAAATATGCAGCTATCTCTCCCGATCCTCCCGTACATATGCAGCTATCTCTCCCGATCCTCCTGTACATATGCAGCTATCTCTCCCAATCCTCCTGTACATATGCAGCTATCTCTCCCGATCCTCCCGTACATATGCAGCTATCTCTCCCGATCCTCCTGTACATATGCAGCTATCTCTCCCGATCCTCCTGTACATATGCAGCTATCTCTCCCGATCCTCCCGTACATATGCAGCTATCTCTCCCGATCCTCCTGTACATATGCAGCTATCTCTCCCAATCCTCCTGTACATATGCAGCTATCTCTCCCAATCCTCCTGTACATATGCAGCTATCTCTCCCGATCCTCCCGTACATATGCAGCTATCTCTCCCAATCCTCCTGTACATTTGCAACTATCTCTCCCGATCCTCCTGTACATATGCAGCTATCTCTCCCAATCCTGCCGTACATATGCAGCTATCTCTCCCAATCCTCCTGTACATATGCAGCTATCTCTCCCAATCCTCCCGTACATATGCAGCTATCTCTCCTGATCCTCCCGTACATATGCAGCTATCTCTCCCAATCCGCCTGTACATATGCAGCTATCTCTCCCGATCCTCCCGTAGATATGCAGCTATCTCTCCCGTTCCACCTGTACATATACAGCTATCTCTCCCAATCCGCCTATACATATGCAGCTATCTCTCCCAATCCGCCTGTACATATGCAGCTATCTCTCCCAATCCTCCTGTACATATGCAGCTATCTCTCCCGATCCTCCTGTACATATGCAGCTATCTCTCCCGATCCTCCTGTACATATGCAGCTATCTCTCCCGATCCTCCCGTACATATGCAGCTATCTCTCCCGATCCTCCTGTACATATGCAGCTATCTCTCCCAATCCTCCTGTACATATGCAGCTATCTCTCCCGATCCTCCCGTACATATGCAGCTATCTCTCCCGATCCTCCTGTACATATGCAGCTATCTCTCCCGATCCTCCTGTACATATGCAGCTATCTTTCCTGATCCTCCCGTACATATGCAGCTATCTCTCCCAATCCTCTCGTACATATGCAGCTATCTCTCCCAATCCTCCCGTACATATGCAGCTATCTCTCCCGATCCTCCCGTACATATGCAGCTATCTCTCCCGATCCTCCAGTAGATATGCAGCTATCTCTCCCAATCCTCCCGTACATATGCAGCTATCTCTCCCGATCCTCCTGTACATATGCAGCTATCTCTCCCAATCCTCCCGTACATATGCAGCTATCTCTCCCAATCCTCCTGTACATATGCAGCTATCTCTCCCGATCCTCCCGTACATATGCAGCTATCTCTCCCAATCCTGCCGTACATATGCAGCTATCTCTCCCGATCCTCCTGTACATATGCAGCTATCTCTCCCAATCCTCCTGTACATATGCAGCTATCTCTCCCGATCCTCCTGTACATATGCAGCTATCTCTCCCAATCCTCCTGTACATATGCAGCTATCTCTCCCGATCCTCCCGTACATATGCAGCTATCTCTCCCAATCCTCCTGTACATTTGCATCTATCTCTCCCGATCCTCCCGTACATATGCAGCTATCTCTCCCAATCCTGCCGTACATATGCAGCTATCTCTCCCAATCCTCCTGTACATATGCAGCTATCTCTCCCAATCCTCCCGTACATATGCAGCTATCTCTCCTGATCCTCCCGTACATATGCAGCTATCTCTCCCAATCCGCCTGTACATATGCAGCTATCTCTCCCGATCCTCCCGTAGATATGCAGCTATCTCTCCCGTTCCACCTGTACATATACAGCTATCTCTCCCAATCCGCCTATACATATGCAGCTATCTCTCCCAATCCGCCTGTACATATGCAGCTATCTCTCCCAATCCTCCTGTACATATGCAGCTATCTCTCCCGATCCTCCTGTACATATGCAGCTATCTCTCCCGATCCTCCTGTACATATGCAGCTATCTCTCCCGATCCTCCCGTACATATGCAGCTATCTCTCCCGATCCTCCTGTACATATGCAGCTATCTCTCCCAATCCTCCTGTACATATGCAGCTATCTCTCCCGATCCTCCCGTACATATGCAGCTATCTCTCCCGATCCTCCTGTACATATGCAGCTATCTCTCCCGATCCTCCTGTACATATGCAGCTATCTTTCCTGATCCTCCCGTACATATGCAGCTATCTCTCCCAATCCTCTCGTACATATGCAGCTATCTCTCCCAATCCTCCCGTACATATGCAGCTATCTCTCCCGATCCTCCCGTACATATGCAGCTATCTCTCCCGATCCTCCCGTAGATATGCAGCTATCTCTCCCTATCCTCCCGTACATATGCAGCTATCTCTCCCGATCCTCCTGTACATATGCAGCTATCTCTCCCAAACCTCCCGTACATATGCAGCTATCTCTCCCAATCCTCCTGTACATATGCAGCTATCTCTCCCGATCCTCCCGTACATATGCAGCTATCTCTCCCAATCCTGCCGTACATATGCAGCTATCTCTCCCGATCCTCCTGTACATATGCAGCTATCTCTCCCAATCCTCCTGTACATATGCAGCTATCTCTCCCGATCCTCCTGTACATATGCAGCTATCTCTCCCGATCCTCCCGTACATATGCAGCTATCTCTCCCGATCCTCCTGTACATATGCAGCTATCTCTCCCGATCCTCCTGTACATATGCAGCTATCTCTCCCAATCCTCCTGTACATATGCAGCTATCTCTCCCGATCCTCCCGTACATATGCAGCTATCTCTCCCGATCCTCCTGTACATATGCAGCTATCTCTCCCGATCCTCCTGTACATATGCAGCTATCTCTCCCAATCCTCCTGTACATATGCAGCTATCTCTCCCAATCCTCCTGTACATATGCAGCTATCTCTCCCGATCCTCCTGTACATATGCAGCTATCTCTCCCAATCCTCCTGTACATATGCAGCTATCTCTCCCATTCCGCCTGTACATATGCAGCTATCTCTCCCGATCCTCCTGTACATATGCAGCTATCTCTCCCAATCCTCCTGTACATATGCAGCTATCTCTCCCAATCCTCCTGTACATATGCAGCTATCTCTCCCGATCCTCCTGTACATATGCAGCTATCTCTCCCAATCCTCCTGTACATATGCAGCTATCTCTCCCAATCCTGCCGTACATATGCAGCTATCTCTCCTGATTCTCCTGTACATATGCAGCTATCTCTCCCAATCCTGCCGTACATATGCAGCTATCTCTCCTGATTCTCCTGTACATATGCAGCTATCTCTCCCAATCCTCCCGTACATATGCAGCTATCTCTCCAGATCCTCCTGTACATATGCAGCTATCTCTCCCAATCCTGCCGTACATATGCAGCTATCTCTCCCATTCCGCCTGTACATATGCAGCTATCTCTCCACATTCTCCCATTGGGGAAATACCAATGCTGGAGCACCCTTTCCTAGTGCTCTGCATGGATAACTTCACAACTAGGCATTCTTATATTCCATGTCTACAGGTGTGTTCCGACATAAACTGACACTCGCAATATTGATTAGACATTGTCAGTATATAGGGACAAGCGCCATAAATGGTAATACCCAGATGTCAATGTTTTCATACATTTCTAAGTGGAATTACAGAGGGACGGCACATTGAAGATTTTTAAGAAAATGTGATGAATGCAAGTGTGTTCTGAAACTGACATTTCAGGAGGTGATTAAATATCTGACATCCGATAGAGTTTGGAGCATCAGCCTCCTAATAATTATCCATTATCTCCTCCACAAATCTCATAAATTAATAGAAAATGTTTTTTTGTGTGCCATAAAGTGAGAATCTGCCCCCATTGTTTTCCATGGCATACTGTACGTTTAATTACAGACCCTCAGATCCCATGAGGCAGCTCGCCTTGTGTAACTTTCCATGCGTCTCACTTTACAGTAGGAATGAATGTGAAATATTGCACTTTTGTTCTCCGTTTACATGTTTTTGGGTGATGTGTGAATGGTATGAGTTCCCCCAAAGCCGCACTAGATTGCAATGTCTGTGTTGTTCTGCACCATAGACGTGTTTAGGTTGCCCAGGATGTTGATACTGATGGCTTATCTTCTGATCGGTGGGGATGTGACTCCCATCACCCGCGCCAATCAGCTTTTTAAAGAGCACTGCGGCCTCCTAACACCGTACCAAGCACAGCATCATACATTTTACATCGGCTGTGCTTGGTATTGCAGCTCATGCCATGACGTGAAAAAAATAAAAATCAGACATCATATAGTACACGACAGTCTCTTTCAAATGGAACCAGAGATCTTCCCATTCATTGCTCCAATTGTTCTGCTAGATTTATTTCAGACTGGCAGCTCAGGGGGAATATCCTTTCTCATGGGGTGTGTCCTTTCTCAGGGGGCGTGCCCTTTCTCAGGGGGCGTGCCCTTTCTCAGGGGGCGTGTCCTTTCTCAGGGGGCATGTCCTATCTCAGGGGGCATACCTTTTCTGCAGTAGCTGTTTTCATGTAACCGTCACAGCTTGTTGAAGATTTAAACTGTGAGGTGGACAAGAAATGAGGATAAGAACAAACAGCAGGTGGCGCCGCCGCTGTACAGATACATTTTATTGAATACCTGAGAGGCTATGATAAATTTTTAATTGCAAGCAATTACAAAAGTATTCAGATCCCGGTGCTGGTTTGACAAATGTAGAATATTTTTTGTGGCACAATCCTTTAAAGTCTCACTGGTTATCGGGGCATGCAGGGAGTTGTAGAGTCACCAGTTGGGGGTTGCAGACCACTGTGTTAGGCTAGCGTTTTTGCTGGATCCGTCAGGGTTCAGCAAAAACCCTTCCGTTACTGATAATACAACCATCTGCATCCGTTCTGAACGGATCAAGTTGTATTACCTTTAACATTGCCAAGACGGATCCGTCATGAACTCCATTGAAAGTCAATGGAGGACGGATCTGTTTTCTATTGTGTCTGATTGTGTCAGAGAAAACGGATCCGTCCCCATTGACTTGCATTGTGGGTCATAACGGATCCGTCTTGCTCCCCATCCCATGACGGAAAGCAAACCGCAGCTCTGGTATGAGAATGGAGCGGAATGCATTTTGGAGCATTCCGTTCTGTTCAGTTACGTTTTGTCCCCATTGACAATGAATGGGGACAAAACGGAAGCGTTTTTTTCCGGTATTGAGATCCGTTATAGGGGCTAGTATTAACGCTAGTGTGAAAGTACCATTAGAGGGTGATGAGTCATGTTTGTCCCTCTCACCTCTCCTGAAGGACCGAGAAGAATCACAGAGGACTTGATTATTCGGGAGGCTGTGACTGGGTACATCTGTGCCCTTGAGCTCAGAGATGGTTGGGCTTCTGTAACATGCACTTGTCCCTAGATTATGAGCTTCCTCCAGTGACATCTTTCCTTTATGAAAGAAAACTTGACAGGGCCAGGCAGTGGCAAAGCAGCCAGGGAGGGGCTGGCCACAGAAAGGAGCGGAGCTTGGGTGTAACAAGAGCAATGGAGATGCCCTCATTGCACTAAAGGACCAATTTGCATATTAAGGAAAAGTATCAAAACTCGGGAACGGAGCCTCGGATCAACAAAAGAAAAGCAGGATTTTAATCAGGTGAACCACAACTATGTTTCCCTTAAAGCAACCTAAAGGAGTAATCCAGGCTCCCAGTATCTCTCAGGAGAATCACTTTAAAACGCATACAGCTCCACAGTGCCCCCATAACAGCGGTCTATGATATAATGACTAACATTTGCCCGTACTACGTAACCTCGGGCCCCAAATGTATCTGACAACGACCACTGACAAAAATGACAAAGCAATAACACTCGGCAGGGTCCTTTAAGAGTTAACAGATTTACTAGAGCGATAATTGTGTCTCTTTTCTGGTCCTGATAAGAGAAGCCTGATGATTCACCACATTAATTTAATTTCAAGTAGGAATTCAATCACTTAGCAGACATGAGTAAGCGGCGGTACTGAAGAGGAACAACTTCATCCGCAGATGTCCAGCTTTATAGTCATTTTGTATAGCTCTAATATGTCTAAAATAAAAACAATGAAAGTATATCGCCTTGATTGACATCTCCTATTATACTGTGTATGCAGCACTTTCTCTGACCTATGTATCTCTATGGTTCCAGACTACAAGGCACGTGTAATCTGCTGCTGCAGCCATGCTCTTTTCCATCTGTGTTTACCGATCCAGCAGGCTGTTCCAGTCTGGTCCCATTAACTATAATGGAGTACGGCGGTGATCTGGCCTCAATCCAGCAAATATCTTGAGAAATGGACGGACAAATACCACTGCGTGCATGTCCAGCCGATTTTCGGAAGGCTATGCTGGCAGTGTGAGACAATGCCCCTTTTACATGGGCAGATTATTGGAACAGTTATCGTATCTTTTGGGCTGTTTCCATTGTACAGCAGGGGGTACCTTAATTATCGGAAATGAATGCTCGTACACTAGGTCCTGATAGTTGTACTCTCTAGATATGCCGCAGATTGTTTTCCTGGCACATAAAGTCACCGTATGTCGATATCACCACGTAAACAGGAACAAACAATGAATCTGTCTGGGGATGAATGATCGCAGTAACGAAGGGATGATTACTGCATGTAAATGCAGCTTCAACAAGCAGGCAATGATCAGGAAGAAATGGCTCATTCCCCTAAGTATCAGCCGTTCTTCTGCATTGTAGCCAAACATTAGTTATAAAAGTGAACGTTCATTGTGAGGGCATGTTCACATGGGGCAGATACACGCCAGATTTTGGTGCTGAATTTGCAGGCGGTAAAATTTTAAAAGAAATCTTCTGCAGAAGAATCATTTGAACATTGACCTTTGTGCCTGTTAATGTTGCAGATTCCACCCATTGCAAGGAAATCCATGACAAATCCATTTGTTTCCACCACTGTTTACCAATATTTTTCCATTTATTCACTCAGAGATTGTAACCTTAGGTGCACTAGTAAAAACTGTCATTTTTTCTATTAACAAATTCATGTCTCATATTACTCAGTGTTTTCTACTGCCTGTAAATTTTCTGTCCTTTGGAGAGATATGAGAGCAGCCTGGTCCTAAATGTGGTGACCCTCCGGTAGTGCAGGGAATATTAAAGAGGTTATCCAGGTAAAGATAATGATGAGCTATCCACAGGATAGGTCATCATTATCAAATTGGCCAGGGTCCGAGTCCCGACACTCCTGCCAATCTGCTGTTTCGGGGAGCCACAGCCCAAACCGGAGCTCTGGTGAGCACCAAGGGTTCCCGGCAGCTTACGAAGCACAGCGCCGTACATTGCATAGCGGCTGTGATGCAACTAGGCCATGTGACCGATGTACCATGATGTTACATGGCTAGGAAAAGACTGCGGCACTCACAGAGCACCAGTCTCTTCTATCAGCTGATCTGTGACGGCCAATAGCAGGCCGTGACGGGGACGAGCCTCCCTAGCTGAATCCAGACCTAATCATTCAGCTGAACCTAGGCCTAAACATTCAGCTGAACCTAGGCCTTAACATTCAGCTGAACCTAGGCCTTAACATTCAGCTGAATCCAGACCTAAACATTCAGCTTAATCCAGGCCTAAACAGTCAGCTAAATCCAGGCCTAAACATTCAGCTGAATCCAGGCCTAAACATTCAGCTGAATCCAGACCTAAACATTCAGCTGATTCCAGGCCTAAACATTCAGCTGATTCCAGGCCTAAACATTCAGCTGAATCCAGACCCTCCATCACATTAATCAATGCTGTTGATTTGTCATTGCTGAAACCGTCTTTTGTAAGCTGGAACACAAGAAGTATTTCCTAAAAGCTTGCAGATGTACCTTGTTTAATTGACGTAGTTGCATATAGCGTTATTGCACTTGGCGACACTAAATGAAACGAAAAGCCAAATGGCTAATAGTAATAACTCTTCCAGGATCCTAAGTCACTTTGTTTGTAGGGATAGCACGGAATCCTCACTCTCCACATGGCCATAAAGTGGCTTCATGTGTACCTCTGACCGACCTCTTTATATGTAATAGCACTCATGAACATCATCCCTCTGCAAAGCAGTCATTGTTACGGTGGTGAATGGGGGGAAACGCCCCACCGAACACCAACGTTTAACAGGAATAGTAACTAGGCCAGGACACCCGGAAAAGGGAGCAAGTAACCTCCTAAAGCATTCCTAATCCTCGCCCTGACTCCTATCCGTATGAGCGGACCCAGATGGTAGGAGGAACCTCGGGCCCTACTAACCCTAAAGATCCCTGGAAAAGTGACAGGACTGAGACAACCTTTTCTTCCAAGACACGGATGATTACGTGTCTCCCACCAGCCTAGATGCAATGAAAGGGGAAGACAAAACAAACTGTCATATTCCAGAGCGGGTTCACCTAACCCCTAGAACATTCCACAACGAAAGGAATCCCCAACAGGCACATATAAAGAGAAGACAGAACCAAAACTGGATCGGCAGGTAAGAACTCAGTGGCAAATAATACCCACTGGGTCAAGGGCTCCGGCATCCAAGGCTCTTACCTGCCGCAACTACAGGAAGGAAATCCAGCACAACAGTAACTGCCCAGACCCCCATGCGGACAGGATGCGTGGCAGCCACAGGCAGAGCGGCACAATGACTTGTTGTTCCCCCTCTGGGGAACCCAGGAGCCCTCTCACCGAAGGCACAGACAGGGGAAATGTCTAGCATCCATGCAGGGCTATACACACCAGAAACAGACCAGACATGGAACAACAACTAGACATAACAACACAAACTCTGAACATAACCCACACCACACATAGAATAGGGAATGTAGGGTAGAAGACATAGAGGAGACATTGATGTCTCACTAAGTGGCCCTCAATAACTGCGCAGATGGAATACCCAGGACAGGAGCATAGCTCCAGCACCAACATAGGCTGGAGGACAACAAAACTCCAGGCTACCAGCCACAGGCAATATAAGCACCTAGTGACCAAACCCAGCCAGGTAGTTAACCCCACAAGTGCCAGACAGGGAAGGGAAACAAACCTAAAAGGAGAAGTGTACACACATGCTGCATAAACTACATGTTGCCCCAGGCAACCAGCATGCACGGCAAACGTGTCACGGCAAACAATACAGAGACCAAGACACAGCCGTGACGGTCACTGAGCGGGTCTTTACTAAGATGTGTACCCATGAAAACCATATTTAATTGAGGGTGGGTTCACATCTGTGTTCTGGATTCCGTTATGGCTTTCCGTTATAAAATGGTTATAACGAAAAAAGAAAACGTAATCAGTAAGACGGAAGGACGTATCCGTTATGCTGCCCCTAGACTTGTATTATGACGGAATGCAAAACGGAAGGCATTCCATTTTGCTTTTCGTCTTAATAGAAGTCTATGGGGAAGCATAACGGATCCGCCTGGTTTCCGTTATGCAGAACGGAGAAAAAAGTCCTGTCGAAATCCGTTATGCTTCCCTATAGACTTCTATTAAGACAGATCAAAACAGAATGCCTCTAAAGGCTTCCGTTTTGACTTCCGTCTTATGGATTCCGTTACTTTCCGTGTTATAACGGAAAGCCATAACGGAATCCAGAACGCAGATGTGTACCCACCCTAACATTGGTTTAAAATTCAGTGCAAATTTTTGGATAAAACTTTATAGTGGCTGAAGCAGATCCCTGTCTTGCTACTAGTGGTAGGTCAGAGGCTTGCTGCATACGCAGAGCTCTGCGTCAGGAAAACGGAGCTCTGACTGCTATGTAGTGGCTATGTCTATGGCTCTGTATAGCAGCTCTTGACACAAAACGGCAGGATATTTTTAATACAGATTACTTGCAAAGTTGATATATTTTTCATTTGAGATGCATTGGAGCAATAAATAAATTGGCTGCTCATGTAGCATGGTTAACACAAGTGGACCCTGTGGTCATGAATGGGATGCTTTCAAGGATGCTCATTTTAGGGAGGCTGCTATCTGGCATACCTCTACTGTAGATAAACTGCCCTGCAAACCATTTCTGTGGATTGGACAGGGGAGGGTTGTGCAGTGTGTGCTCAATGGCTAGACCCTATGGCTGTCTATATCTGTCCCATGATGTATTTCAAACTACATAGAACTGTAATAAATTTCTTGTAATAAAAATATATGAATACGTTCCGCAGTAGCAGTTCAGCATATGTTTTAGGGGCAGTGGAGTGTAATTACCGCTTCTTCTCCCATTCAAGTAAGGAGAGTTCATAAATATCATGTAACCGGACAACCCCTTTAATTGATACGATCTCTTTAAAATTGGGTCTGGAAATGGGCGTAGAAGGACGTTAAGTCCAAGTGTTTAAAAAAAATAAAAAAAGGGTGAACAGCAAATAACAGATTTAGTACTCGTCACCTTTTCAATCCCCTGCCGATCCTCCACACCATTCTTTCTTTTCAGATTGCCAATGATGGCATACCAGCACATAACCACTGCAGCCAGTGGCCTCAGCGGGCTTGTGCCATACTACTGGCATCACCAAGTGAGGCCAGCGACTTGACGGGGTTGTCCCGTTTCGCAATATTGATGAGCTATCCTCAAGACAAGTCATCAATATCAGATTAGTGGGGGTCTGGCTCCTAGCACCCCTGCTGATCGGCTGTTTTTAGTGGCGGTGGAGTGGAATTAAAGCTTCTCCCATTCAAGTAAGGAGAGGTCATCAATGTCATGTATTTTTTATCTTTATAGTTCTTTTGCCAATATTAGATTTTGTTTGTTTCATATTTGCTGATTTATTTACAGCGATTATTAATATGACAGGTAAATTACGTGTTCTGTGCTTAGATTTAGATACTTGACTAAACATTTATGTTGATTGTCTAGTGATCTAGAAATTAGAATGATGATGGAGAATTGAAAGACTCTTCTGGATGAGAAGCGCTGATTAGCGTTTTACAAGTGATTTGCGATAGATAAGTGAGGATGACTTGGTTTAGGAAAATAACTTTTAATGAAGATGTAATAAAGGAAGCTCCAAAAATACCAGGTGTCCTTGAAGGACTATTTAGTGATCTTCTTGATTTCACTTTGCTTAGTTGTTTACTGTTTCTATAGTTTTATATTCGGACCATAATTTTATATTGAGTATAATTTTCTATTATAACTTAAAGGCTACCTTTAATTCGGAATGCATGGGGATATGCCTGATCAGTTCTTTTCCGGTATAGAGCCCCTGTGACGGAACTCTATGCCGGAAAAGAAAAACGCTAGTGTGAAAGTAACCTTAAAGGATAACTGTCGTATATATATATATTTTTTTGGGGTATTGGATTGTGGTGATTAATATCTCCTTGGTGGCCCTATTTCAACTTTTCACTGTGTATTCAATTACCCCTTAATTCCACATTTTTGTTCCCTGTACTGCATGGATGTCAAACTCATGGCCCTCCAGATGTTGCAAAACTACAACTCCCATCATTCCCTGATAGCTGTAGTATGCCCAGGCATGATGGGAGTTGTAGTTTTGCAACAGCTGGAGGGCCACGAGTTTGACATCCCTGCTGTACTGCCTACTTTTACCTGTGCTTAAAATAGGGTTGCTAGGCATGGTCCGTCTATGTGTTGAAGGACGGAGGACGCAGAAGCAGGCTGCGTGCAAGGTCACATTCCTGACAGCCAGGGACTGTAAGTAAATGATTAAAGCCAGGTCCTCCCCAGCAGCTGATAACAGTGCCTGGGCTGTGTGCACTTCTCCCTGTTCCTGCGCTTGGCAGACGCTCCCTCACTCAGCACACTGGGACAATGCAGAGTTGAACCAGCGCACAACAGTGAAGGGAGATCTGCCATCTGCTCAGTGTATAAATGAAAGCAACATGTGGTAAGAGGACCCCTTTGTGCTGCAGGAGATTAACCCTTTAGGGGGAGGGCTCTGGTTGCTGACACTTTTGGGGGGCTATTGTTACTGGCTAGTGAGGGCAGGCGGGATTAGCCTCAGGGTGAGGGCAGTGGCGGCCATCTTAACTGAATAGTGAAATTGCAGTTTTATGCAGACTGGTTGCTAAGGGCTGAATCTTATTAAATATGGGGTAAGTCAGTCTAATAGGAACTGATTCTGGAATATCATGTTATTAGTAACTACATATATGAAAATTGAAATTAGGGTCTAAATGTGACAGTTATCCTTTAAATAAGTGTCTACGACCTTGTAGTTTAGAGATAAGGGTTATTAGATAACCCTTTGTGACAGAACAGCTCAATATTTTTTAATAAAAAAAAAATTGAAAAAAATTTTTTTAGCCCCAAATGAGTAAAATGCAATCATAAAATTTTTTTCCCCCAAAGATGTACAAAGCCTTTAAACCTTTGCACACTGGGTGAACGGACCATTTGGACAATGTCTATGGCCCGTGACTAGAAGGGGCCCATATTCCTTCAGTCAGATGGAATACTCGTTGCCTTTTAAAGTAGTTTTCAAAATAAAAGGCCCCATACACAATAGTGTACTGACAGCCGAAGATGCTGTTTTTGGCAGGAACGGCCGACAATCTAATATATAGGCAGGGTTCAGCCGACACCTTTAGAAGTTGTATGTATAATTCTTCTAGCAGGATGGCCTGTTCCCAGTGCAGAGGTGACCATGTATGTGCTGCTCATCCAGGATGTAGTGGTCAGAACTGTGCTGATCAGTACGATGTGACTTGTGTAATCAGTGCGTCATATATTTCTTTAAAGGGGTTTTATATTTAAAGGTACAGTTACAGGTACTACACTGTCAACTTGAAGGGGTTCTCTGAGACCAGGAGCCCTTTTTGATATGTGCAGTCTAGGTGCAAGTGTTAAAGATTCACCTGTCACCGTGTAACGGTTCCTGCACCAAGCTCTCTTTTCCTCAACTTCTTATTCCTGCTCGACTGGTAGAATGGCATGCCGTCTACATAGACATCACCTCTGCCGGCCAACAATGGCCTCAGCATTGTCCTACCTGATTGTCTGGCAGCGGTGGCATGCATGAACACAGCATATCAGACTTCCAGGCCACCAGAGACTGGTAGTGAAGGAGAAGGTAGCTTGGGGGCTGGAACCGGAGATTAGGGATAGGTAAGTCTTTTTTTTGTTAACCCTTGCACTCAGCCTGCACAGATAAAAGGCGGTTCCCAGTCTTGGAGATTTACACATTTCGCCATACGGTTTTGCAGGCTTTAGCAGCTAGAGAACTGTGATCAGCTGTTCATCATTTCAAAGGGAATTTCTCCTCGCTAGACAATAAGAGGACACATACTTCTTTGCATGGTTTAAATGAATTCTGGAGAAGAAAAAATCCTTTTGCTACAATTCTGTCACAAATTGTCGCAAAAATAGATCACATAGACGCAGATTTACTAATGTATCTGCACCAAAAATCTGTCTAAAAAGTGGCGCAAACTGGCACGCTTTGGCACATCTCAGGTTTTTAAACAGAGTTTTGGCTCAGACAGATTAGTAAATCAGGGCCATAGTGTGCCCTGATCAGAATACCTGCCTATGCATTAGATTATCATTGGCCGACTGTCCAGTGTATATGGGGGCCTCCTGGAAGAAGGACTGGGCAAGTTAAATGTTAAAGGATAACTTTATTTTCATAAAAAAAATAGATTTTAGCATATGTTACTACTGCAGCAGCATTATGCATAAAGCAATCTTTAGTCTCTTCACTTACCACTGTTTTCCTTGAGTTTTCCCATTAGTTACTGCTGTTTTTAATCCTATATTATGAGGATCTTCTCAAGATGGCTTCTCTGCCAGTTCTCTGAGGCCAAAACTGCATTCCCTCAGGTCACATACAAACTTGCTGTAGCCAGCAGCTTTCTGCCAGCCAATCAGATTGGATTACTGAGAGACACGCCTCCTCACTCTGAAGCCTAATGCAGGCATGCAGTGTGAAGGACCGCCCCTCTGTCTTCTGTTTACACTAAAGGGAAGACAGACAAGCCCTAGCAATGGTCTTTTTAGGGCTCTTTCACACTTGCGTTCTTTTCTTCCGGCATGGAGTTCCGTCATCGGGGCTCTATGCCGGAAGAATCCTGATCAGTTTTATCCTAATGCATTCTGAATGGAGAGAAATCCGTTCAGGATGCATCAGGATGTCTTCAGTTCAGGACCGGAACGTTTTTTGGCCGGAGAAAATACCGCAGCATGCTGCGCTTTTTGCTCCGGCCAAAAATCCTGAACACTTGCCGCAAGGCCGGATCCGGAATTAATGCCCATTGAAAGGCATTAATCCGGATCCGGCCTTAAAGGGGTTGTCCGGGTTCAGAGCTGAACCCGGACATACCCTTATTTTCACCCCGGCAGCCCTCCTGAGCCTGGCATCGGAGCATCTCATGCTCCGATGCGCTCCCGTGCCCTGCGCTAGATCGCGCAGGGCACGGGCTCTTTTGTTTTCAATAACACACTGCCGGGCGGTAACTTCCGCCCAGCAGTGTGTTCGGTGACGTCACCGGCTCTGAGGGGCGGGCTTTAGCTCTGCCCTAGCCGTTTTACTGGCTAGGGCAGAGCCAAATCCCGCCCATCAGTGCCGGTGACGTCACCGGGGTTCCTGTTAGCCCCATAGAGAGCCCGGTACGTCACCGGAACTCAGGCAAATGCCTTTGCCCTGCGCGATTTAGCGCAGGGCAAAGGAGAGCATCGGAGCATGAACTGCTCCGATGCTCATGTCAGGGGGGCTGCCGGGGTGAAAATGGAGGGATGTCCAGGTTCAGCTCTGAACCTGGACAACCCCTTTAAGCTAAACTTCGTTTCGGCGCATTGCCGGATCCGACGTTTAGCTTTTTCTGAATGGTTACCATGGCTGCCGGGATGCTAAAGTCCTGGCAGCCATGGTAAAGTGTAGTGTGGAGCAGGGGAGCAGTATACTTACCGTCCGTGCGGCTCCCGGGGCGCTCCAGAGTGACGTCAGGGCGCCCCACGCGCATGGATGACGTGATCGCATGGCACGTCATCCATGCGCATGGGGCGCTCTGACGTCATTCTGGAGCGCCCCGGGAGCCGCACGGACTGTAAGTATACTGCTCCCCCGCTCCCCACTACTACTATGGCAACCAGGACTTTAATAGCGCCCTGGCTGCTATAGTAACATTGAAAGCATTTTGAAGACGGATCTGTCTTCAAATGCTTTCAGTTCACTTGCGTTTTTCCAGATCCGGCGTGTAATTCCGGCAAGTGGAGTACACGCCGGATCCGGACAACGCAAGTGTGAAAGAGGCCTAAGGGAGCAGTGGAAAGGGACAGAGGACATTAATGAAAGCAGTTATTATAAGGTAATTACAGATCTTTTGACAGTCACTGACAGACTAACTCAGGTATACATGCCTAGCTGTAATAAACTTGCAAATAAAAAAAATATATAACAGTTATCCTTTAATGCCCGATGATTTTGTTCATGCAGGAGATAAGCTGCCATCCTAGGTGTTCGGCAGCAGTTTTCTCCCCATTGGAGACATACATGTGCTCAGCTAAACCAAGCACCTATGTGTATGGAGGAGTTGGGAGGAATAGCTGTCGGCCACACAAGCGTCGCTATTGAAGGTGTATTTCGAAGCCAAAATCAGAAGCAGATCATAAAAGCAGAGAAAGTATTGACGAGAGAGAGTCCTTTTTGAATTCCTCTAGGTTTCAGCTTCCAAAACTGCAGCAAGACACCAGAACGTGCCCATTGCTCCCCGTACCCCAACTGACTGTATCATAGTGATTTATGACACAGTCAGTTCATATCTGATGGCGGACCTATTGTAATGTACACATATGATACTACAACTCCCATCATGCAAACATGTCCGGCTGTTAGTCTAACTCCCATAGAAGTGAATGAAGCACTCTGGGAGTTGTAGTTTCTGAACAGCTGGAGTGCCGGGGGTTGGTGACCGTCGACCAGATCTGCACTTACCGTATCACAAATGACCATGATACAGTCAGTGCGGCTCGGGAGATGCGGCAGACACGCAGATCATGTCGTGTGAATCAGCCCTGAGTGGGATAAATACGCCATTATAGGAGACATCTGGGAGGTTGAGTATGGATAAGATATTATGCCTCTTTGTCTGCATGCTGCCCATAAAATCTTACATTTTTCTGAACACATGGTGAGATGAAGAAGGATTTGGCTGCTTTCTTACTTTTTTGCTAACACGTCATAATTTGAAGTTGCATGAATACATTTCCATGGTTGTATCTAGGCTCTCCTTTGTCTCATGTACTTCATCTCTCCACACGTCATCTTTCCTTCCTTGTGGTGGTGTAGATGAAGGCTAATGGGAGATGTAGATCCCTTGAGGAAATTTGTTTTTGGTCATCTACTAACATTTGACAGTATCTGGTCGGCATATATCTGCCTCCATTGTATTTCTATTATTCCGGATAAGCTTCTATTATTCTATTTTCTATGATTATGGCATTTAACAGACATAGATGCTTGTTCAGTCGTACTAATACGTCTTAGACTTTTCCCCCACATTTATCAGTGCAGTGAGTGCTGTGAATGGCGCGGGCAGCGGAGCGATGCTGTCTGTGCCTGAAATAACAGCAGGGGAGAAGTTGGACAGACTCCACCGACTATGATGGGATCCGTTCGGGATCCTGTCTCTTTAGGCTACTTTCACACTAGCGTTATTCTTTTCCGGCATTGAGTTCCGTCCTAGGGGCTCGTTACCGTAAAAGAACTGATCAGTTTTATCCCCATGCATTCTGAATGGAGAGTAATCCGTTCAGGGTGCATCAGAATGTCTTCAGTTCAGTCTTGTTGACTTTTCAGGACGGAGACAATACCGCAGCATGCTGCGGTTTTATCTCCGTCCAAAATTCCGGAACACATGCAAAAACGGTTCCGGCATTGCGGTCTGCACATGTTCTGACTGCAAAATATGTGAAAAAAAAAATTCCGGATCCGTTTTTCTAGATGACACCGGAAAGACAGATCTGGCATTTAAATGCATTTGTCATACGGATCAGGAACCTGATGTGCATACGTTTTGACGGATCCAGCACGCAGTTCCGGCGACGGAATCCGGAATCCTCTGCCACAAGTGTGAAAGTACGTATCGAACACAAAAGTGCTGCATATTAGGCTTTTTTGTCTGGTCTTTCGACAGAATCTGCAACAGAGGCTCCAGACGCAGCCTCCAACGCAGATGCGAGCGAGTGCAGGCCTACGTATTATGTATTTGAATTACCCCAACTTTCGTACTCCTCTTCAAAAATGGTCAGAGGAGTATTTTTGCTCTTCTGCAAAAAACGTAGTGCGACCTCTGGTCAACAGTATGAAGCAGGGACTGCTAGAGTTAGAGGCTGCAGATCACAGAGTGCAGGGCACGTGTGGAGCAACACCGGCCTGTGGACGGACCTAGAGGAGACCCGAGCCTGCATTACTTTGGATGTCATGGACTGATTACTTGTCCCGGCTGCGATCCGGCCTTACTGAACTGTTAGGCTACTTTCACACTAGCGTTCGGGCGGATCCGTTCTGAACGGATCCGCTCATATTAATGCAGACGGAGGCTCCGTTCAGTACGGATCCGTCTGCATTAATAACTTTAAAAAAATTCGCAAGTGCGCAAGTGCGAAAGTAGCCTGCGCGGATCCGTTCAGACTTTCAATGTAAAGTCAATGGGGGACGGATCCGCTTGAAGATTGAGCCACATTGTGGCATCTTCAAACGGATCCGTCCCCATTGACTTACATTGAAAGTCTGGACGGATCCGCACGGATCCGCACGCCTCCGAACGGCCAGGCGGACACCCGAACGCTGCAAGCAGCGTTCAGCTGTCCGCCTGTCCGTGCGGAGGCGAGCGGAGCGGAGGCTGAACGCCGCCAGACTGATGCAGTCTGAGCGGATCCGCCTCCATTCAGACTGCATCAGGGCTGGACGGCTGCGTTCGGGTCCGCTCGTGAGCTCCTTCAAACGGAGCTCACGAACGGAAACCCGAACGCTAGTGTGAAAGTAGCCATAGTTTGCTGGAACAAGCAATAAACCGTATTGAAGTGACTTTGTTGTGTCCCTGGTCGTAGGAGCCCACGGCATTACAATATATATATATATGTTATTCATTTCTTATTGTTATGTATTACTGGTAGTGAATGTTTCAGAGAATTGACCTGCTTCTCATATCTTGCATATTTCAGCTGAAGAAGTGGAAAGACTGGCTGCAATGCGCTCCGAGTCCCTAGTGCCTGGCACCCACACTCCACCCATCAGGCGAAGAAGTAAATTCGCCACTTTAGGAAGACTTTTCAAGCCTTGGAAATGGAGAAAGAAAAAAAGTGAAAAGTTCAAGCAGACGTCTGCAGGTAAATGCTTTTATTTAATCATTGTGTTCAAGTGTCAGCTCTCCGGACTTGTGATCTTTCTTAGAATTCTTCTTTATGCTGTGCCGCTGTTATTCCCCCTGGAAATATATGAATCAATGGTGTTACCATTACCCTTGTCACTGGTGTGTTTCCCCTCACATTATGACACTGTCCAGTCAGTGCTTCCACTGAAAAGGGAAATTATTACGTTGAATTGTTAGTTGAATCTTATATTTGCAAGAGGAATAACAATGGAACAGTGCCCCCTGAACTGATGTGAATCCACTTACCAGTTGAATTGGTCGGCTGCTCAGTGCAGTATACAGGAGATCCTAAATGTCAGCAAGTCAGTATTGTGGAATGCATTAGCAGCCCACCCCAAACCATGCGTCCAGGGGCTTCATAGGGTGATCCTTTATAGACACCCTGTAAATCGTATTCATCATGTTACTGTCAGATTAACCTAAAGCCACATCTCAGCTCAATGGATTTAATTGGTTTCGATGAAGCGCAGTAGGAGATAAGGCCTTAGGGCTCACGCACACAAACTTTTTTTGCGTTCCATATACGGGCCGTATTTTGATTCCATATACGGAACCATTAATTTCAATGGGTCCGCAAAAGATGCGGACAGCACTCTGTGTGCTGTCCGCATCCGTTGCTCCGTTCCGTGGCCCCGCAAAAATGATGAGGCATGTCCTATTCTTGTCCGTTTTGCGGACAAGAATAGGCATTTCTATAATGGGCCTTCTGTTCCGTTCCGCAAATTGCGGAAGGCACATGGGCGGCATCCGTTGCGGACCGCAAAAAACAGCACGTTCGTGTGCATGAGCCCTCAGTGAATCAAGGACGTGTGCTGGTTATGTTGTCCACGGACCGCTCACGTATCCATTGGCTCTGATGTATTCACACATCAGTGGTTTGCTGTGGACCGTGGGTCTGTGGTAACACCACGAAAGCATGCCCTTTTTTCTCTGTGATTATGAACCCCTTATGCACATATAGTCTATGCATCCTTGAAAACCACAGACACCACATTTGCGTTTAGAGGAACAGCCAGAGTTCACCAGCATAGCCAATTAATGGCGTGAACCACCGGATCCCCATTGAGTATATTAGGATCCGATCTGGCTGCTTTCTGGCAGAAATGCCAGCTTTCAGTCAGACAAAAAGTCGTGCATGGAAGCAGGCATTTCTACCAAAAAGGAGCCAGATCCCAATGTAGTCCATGGGGATCCGGTGGTTCCCAGCATTATCTGGTGAACTCTGGCAGGCAGTTCCTCTGCTGGAGCAGCCTGCCATATCTGTGGACGAAGATGTGAACCTAGAATAAGTAGCTCTTTCTTTACTCCTTTTTAGTTAGTTCTCCAGTTTTTACATGAATTTGTTGGCGTTTCCACTTTTTATTGGGCATTTTTGCCTGTCTACTGATTACTTGATTTTTCTTCTTATTTCACCATCATAGTTGCTAACATTGTCTTAGCACGTCCCGCCAGTGACATCTGCCTCCTCGATAATAAGAGGGTTGCATTCATTTATGAGGTTCATATTTCATTTTGAGGAAAAACAGATATGTAAAATATGATTTCGTTCCATGTACATTCTGGATTTCTCTCACTCCCAGCAATAAAGGGAGGTATCCTCATCCACAAATACGGACAAGATCTCGCTGACGAAGCCTCAAAATACTGATGTGTGCATGGCCCCACTTGAATGAGTCAGTGTGCTATCCGTGAAAACAGCAGATGTCACACTGAAAAGAAATATGGTTGTGTGCGTGAGCTCTTAAAGTGCTCTTAGCGCTCAATTGTGGATCCGCAAAACGCAGATGCTGCCCCCGTGCATTCTGCAATTTGCCCATAATTAAAATGCCTATTCTTGTCTGCAAAACGGACAAGAATAGGACATGTTCTAGTTTTTTGCGGGGCCACGGAAGGTAGCAACGGATGCGGACAGCACACGGAGTGCTGTCCCCATCTTTTGCAGCCCCATTGAAGTGAATGGGTCCGCAATGCGAACCCAAACAACGTTCTTGTGCATGAGCCCTTAGGTTGTTGTTTGTCTTGTGTTACTGCCTCCCAGTATGGTGTAACTGATTTTATGCTCGTTGGCAACATTATATTTCAGCTTGTTTTGTGTCAGCATTGAATTCATTGCACTTTTGTCTCTTTTGAGTCAGTATCGACTGCGTTGAGTTGCTTCTCCGTTTCGAGTTTATCCCATTGTTATTATTTTTAGATGTTTCTTTTTGCAAGCGTTCATTTGCATACTTGTAGAAGAAAAAATCTTGCCTTTTCCTTCGTTCTACTGGCAACAACATCAAAACATCTGCTAAAAAAAAAAGTAATGTCTTAAAATCTCGCTATTTGAACCGCAGATGTCAAGGATTGCAAGTAAAAGCTGTTATTATGTATAATAATGGAATAGTCCTCATTCTAGTCATGGAAAGAATATAATATTTGTATTGTTAGCAGGTTATGAATGCAGTATAGAACATGTGGGCAGCACGGTGGCTCAGTGGTTAGCCTAGCAGCGCTGGGGTCCTAGGTTCGAATCCGACTAAGGGCAACATCTGCATGGAGTTTGTATGTTCTCCCCGTGTTTGTGTGGGGTTCCTCCCACACTCCAAAGACGTACTCATAGGGACCTTAGATTTTGGGCCCCATTGGGGACAGTTGGTTGCTAATGTCTGTAAAGCGCTGCAGAATATAGTAGCGCTATATAAGTGCAGAAATTAATAAAATATGGGGGACTGTACTAACAGTGAAGCTTTTGATATCCCTAATATGGGATAATTGATGGTCATCTCATTTATTTATTTATTTATTTATTTTTTTGCCTTGCTCTGGATCAACATAGTGGGATTATAGTTTGGACTTGTTGAACCGGTAACTTTTTTTTATCAGAAACGTTCCTGTTTGAGGAGTATTTATGGTATTGTTGCAGGTTTATGAGGAATTTGTAATCTATTTCCAATACTTCAAGGGGATGTCCACTTTCTGGCTACTTGTGACCAAAGATGAGTGAGCATATAATATAGCTTACTAATATAGCCTGTGTATATATTATGTCCCGTTTGCTATACTTCATAAGCCATACCCCCATCCATAAGATGGCCGCTGATGGAGGGTCACGTGACCAGACATCACTCCATCTCCTCCATTCTAACACACTACACTAAACTCCCAACAGTAAAGTGCCGATGGCAGATGTAGTGTATTTAAATGAAGAAGACATCACATGGAGGTGATTTGATTGGTCACATGACCCTTCATCGGGAGCCATTTTATGGACAAGACCTCTGTGTGGACAGCACAAATGACTTGGCAAACAAGGGGGCATGAAATACAGAATATGCCACAGAATTTCAACAAAGGCTATGTTAGTAAGTGCTGTATAATCAACTTTCACACACATTGGTCAGCAGTAAGAAAGTGGCCAAGGGGTCACATAGCTGTGGTTGACCCAAGTTTTATATTTTTCTTAATATGCAAATTAGGCATTTGGTGCAATTAGGGCGTCACCGTTGTTTTTGTTGCACCAAAGCTCCAGTCATTTCTGTGGCCAGTCACTCCCTAACCACATTGATTGACAGGGCCAGGCAGTGGCAGAGCAGCCAGGGAAGGGCTGACCACACAAAGGAGTTTAGCTTGGGTGCAACAGTGATGCCCTCATTGCACAGTAGCCTGATTTGCATATTACGAAAAAAGTATTGTGGTAACTCGGGAACGGAGGCTCAGATCAACAAAAGAAAAACAGCGTTTTATACAGGTGATCCAGAGCGATGTGTCTATGCAAACAGTTTGATAGGGATGTCACTGGTGACTGATTCCCATAAAAAATTATTTGCAGTATATTATGAATATGAATATGTTTTTAATTGGCAGAGATATTGTTATAATAAAAAAAAGTTATACTTGCCACTCTGAGGGATGTTGCTTCTCAGCTTTTTAGTTCTGACTGCAACAGTGAAGTACTGGTATCGGTGACTGCTGCAGCCAATCACTAGTATAGCAGTCTCATGCCATGTACCGCTGCGGTCAGTGATTGGCTACCACAGTCTCTTGTCTGCCACTGAAAACATTACTCCACAGCTGCAGTGGCAGGCAGGAGACGAGTGGTGGTGCTGGAGCGGAAGGACACCAGGAGGTAGGTATATATTTATTTTATTATTATAACATTCTCCTGGCCGACTTAGAAAAAAGACATCTAGGACAAAAATCCTATTAACCTATCACAGCTGCAGACTTCTTGTGTGTTTTCTGCGTATTTGCATGGATCTTCTCCAAACATTCAGAGGCATGTTAGCTATATACCAGCACAATTATAATACAGCAGACAGGTTTCTCCTGTCCTTCATAATGGACAGATGATTTGTGGTACGGGAGGCTTCGCAAGTCTGAATAAGTGGGGTTAGTGATATTTTCAGGAAAGAGGAAGCTATGTATATGGGCCACTTATTGTATATCATATTTCATTTTTCAGCTTGACTTGTTTATATTTCTGTAAGTCCTGTTCTTATTTATTACCCAACCTACAACACGGCTATACTGGTCTCAGACATAGGGGAGCCATGATGCATTTATTATTACCATACATACTAGATTTATGAATGCATTTTCTCCCATCTTTGTCGGCTACCTAAAATGTAGTTATTCAGGTTGTAAATTTCAGCGCTGTTAAATGTCAAATAAACCGTTGCACTCAGAGACATAATGATACCAGAATATTGGATTTATGGACTATTAGATACATAAAAAAAGTATAAAATAGTAAAATGAAGACATTTTACAGGAATGGATGCTGTTTTATTAGTGTGCAGTGCAAATAAATGAATTTTGTGCAGTCCTGCCGGTTTCACCGCAGCAAATCAGTGTCCTCAGCGGAAATTTCCTGGTGGGCCAATGCCCCAGGGGGCCACCCAAGTCAATTGGTGATGTGGTCTTAATAGTTTTGTGATACTCTCGCTCCCCAGGGTTAGCCTCCGCAGCATTCAAAGGAGCTATGGTTGGAGGAATAAGTCCAGACTTGGTAAAGTTTAACAGTTTTAGGCCTCATGCACACGACCGTTGTGTGCACCCGTGGCCGTTGTTCCGTTTTCCGTGATTTTCTGCTGACCTATTGACTTTCAATGGGTCCGTTGAAAACTCGGAAAATGCACCGTTTGTCATCCGCCTCCGTGATCCGTGTATCCTGTCCGTCAAAAAAATATGACCTGTCCTATTTTTTTGACGGACAACGGTTCACGGACCCATTCAAGTCAATGGGTCCGTGAAAGAACACGGATTCACACAAGATTGGCATCCGTGCCCGTGATCCTTGGCCGTAGGTTACTTTCATAGAGACGGATCCGAAGATCCGTCTGCATAAAAACTTTTTCAGAGCTGAGTTTTCACTTCGTGAAAACTCAGAACCGACAGTATATTCTAACACAGAGGCGTTCCTATAGTGATGGGGACGCTTCTAGTTAGAATATACAAAGAACTGTGTACATGACTGCCCGCTGCCTGGCAGCACCCGATCTCTTACAGGGGGCTGTGATCCGTACAATTAACCCGCACACTGGCCACCAATGTTCTTATTACAATAGAGGGAGGGAGGGGGGGCCGGGGGAGGCCGCACACTGGCCACCAATGTTATTAATGCAATAGAGGGAGGGAGGGGGGGTTCCGGGGGGGCCGCACACTGGCCACCAATGTTATTAATACAATAGAGGGAGGGAGGGGGGCCGGGGGAGGCCGCACACTGGCCACCAATGTTATTATTACAATAGAGGGGGGGCCGGGGGAGGCCGCACACTGTGCCACCAATGTTATTAATACAATAGAGGGAGGGAGGGGGGGGCCGCACTGGCCACCAATGATATTGAAACTGGGGAGGGAGGGGGGTCTGCCCCCTGCTGCCTGGCAGCCCTGATCTCTTACAGGGGGCTATGATACGCACAATTAACCCCTTCAGGTGCGGCACCTGAGGGGTTAATTGTGCTAATCACGGCCCCCTGTAAGAGATCAGGGGCTGCCAGGCAGCAGGGGGCAGTCATGTACACAGTTTGTAGTATATTCTAACTAGAAGCGTCCCCATCACCATGGGAACGCCTCTGTGTTAGAATATACTGTCGAATATGAGTTTTCACGATGTAACTCAAATCCGATGGTATTTTCTAACATAGAGGCGTTCCCATGGTGATGGGGACGCTTCAAGTTAAAATATACCATCGGATTGGAGAAAACTCTGATCAGATGGTATAAAGGGACTCCAGACTTTACATTGAAAGTCAATGGGGGACGGATCCGTTTGCAATTGCACCATATTGTGTCAACGTCAAACGGATCTGTCCCCATTGACTTGCATTAGGAAGACCCACGGACGAAAAAACGGTCACGGATCACGGACCAACGGAACCCCGTTTTGCAGACAGTGAAAAAATACTGTCGTGTGCATGAGGCCTTACTTGAATAAACTTGTATCCAGACAACATTTGATCTTTCTCTGGCTCCAGCAGGTTTTGAGGTGCACTAGTAGGTCAGCTCAAACACTTTACTTTGCCTTTCTGTTCTGTACTAAACTTTCTAGCAGTTCTGGTACCGCTGAGTGGGGTGCCTTTGGCCGTTGACCCCCTCGTAATACCCAGTCTATAAACTGAAAGGAGTCGTGGTGCTCTATGAGCTGCTTCCCCTGGAAGGCTCCTACTACAGGAGAGGGTAGCTCCCCTTCCCTTTGGAAGATCTGGGAGAGCCCATTCCTCCAAGAAGGAGGAGACAATGGAATGGTTAGTTCTATTCTACCTATAGCTCAAAGCCAGACACACTGCCACCTGCTGGTAAACCAAGCACAGTGCATGAAATACAATTAATAACACATATCACTTTCTGAAAAGAACTGTAAACAAAAAGTGTATCGGTGTCACACATTGGTTAGGCATTAGAGACAGTAGCAGGTGGTAGGAATGGTACTGCCTGCTCTGGGGTACTACACCGCTGACTGAGTACATAATGAGCTCTCAACAGTAATTAATGCTTTGAGAATCATGTACCCAACACATGCCCTCCTGAATTCAACTGCTGTGGCCCGCACCTCACCTCCTAAGCCCCCTGCTCAATAGACAACTGGAGGAGGAGGACAGAAGATAGTAGCTATTGATAGACATCACAGAGGGCCAGCTTTTGGGGCAGTATATTTTGCTAGACTGTGTTATTTGGTTCTGCTGGGTTGGTATTTTGCGCTATAGTATTGTTGACCCCGCCTACTTGTGTTGCCCGCCTTCTATTCATTTGTATCTGCCTACAAAATGGGTCCACTTTTCCAGGGCCACTTTAAGTTCCCAGTCCACCCCTGGTTGGCTGCATCAGTCACATGCTGTACACCACAGTGATGTGCAGGTGTACGAAACGTCAACGCTGCAACCAATCACGGTTCTCAGTGTTAGACCACTGAAGAGAGTGATTGGCTGCAGCAGTCATGAGCCGTGTATCGGCACATCACCACTGCAGTTGAAAGGATGGAACTGAGCTTGTGAAACCACCTCAGTGTGGTGGCCAGAGAACGAAGGAAATGAACAAACAGCAGATGGCGCTATACAGATGCATTTTGTTTAATAACTCAGAGGCTATACTACATTTTTGATTACATACAATTTCACGTGTGTGCAGATCGAGGTGTTGGTTTGAAAAAATGTAGAATATTCTTTTGTAGGACAACCCCTTTAAGCACTATCAAAACTGCTGATACATTTGCACAGGTAAAATGGCTGGAAAGAGGGAGTGGTGAAGTAACAATCCCCCACCCAAAAAAAAATAAGATGTGGCAAGTCAGAAAAATCAGAGGAAAAAAACAAAACCTAGTTTTTAGTCTCTCCTCACAATTTCTCTTTACTACATAATGTTATAACCAGGCTACTTTTGTCTTTGACTCTTTAACCACTTCAGATTTGCCCGTTGACTTCAAACGTTGGGGTAGTGGTTGTTTATCTCTGAATGGACTTTTTGAAACGTCCATTTCGAGATCGCAGGTGCACGCTAATCGTGCAGCTGTTGTGTCAGGGGCCCGCTTTTAGTGACAGCGAGAAGGCAGGGACAGTTCCCAGGTGTTTCTGCCTTCTAGATCGCTGCTATGCGCTTCTTGTCCCGGCCCGGTGATCATGTGACCGCAGGGGCCGGGAGAGTGCAGGAGCTGTCGGGTCTTTCACAGATCTCGATCAGCCCTGCACTGAGGCTGTACAGTGCAGTATACTGCTGTACAGCCTCTCTAGGGGCTGTATTTCCCCTGTAACTGGGGCTTCTATGTCAGCCCAAGTTACAGGAGTAATCAATGGTGAAAGTGAAAAAAAAATGTGTCATTAAATGTCCCCCCAGAGGTCTTGTATGACCTTATGGGGAACGCAAAGTGTAAAATTAAAAAAATTTTTTTTTTAAATTTAAATAAAGTGTGTCGAAAAAAATTAAAAAATAAACATATTTGGTATTGCCACGTCCGTGACGGCCGGCTCTATAGATATATCACATGATCCACCCTGTCTGATAAACACCATAAATTTTTTTTAAATAAAAACTGTGCAACACCAAGTGACCAAAAAGGCATATGTCCCACAAAATGGTACCAATAAAACCATCACCCCATCCCGCCAAAAATTTGCCCCTACATAAGAAAAGCGCAAAAAAAACAAAAAAAAAACTATAGCTCTGAACATGGATATATTAAAACATAATTATTTTTTTTCAAAAATGCTATTATTGTGTTAAAGTGAAATAAATAAAAAAAAGTACACATATTAGGTATCGCCGTGTCCGTAACAACCAGCTCCATGAAAATATCACATGAACACCATAAAATAAAAACAGGTGAACACCATAAAATAAAAACAGTGCCAAAAAAAAGCAATTTTTTGTCACCTTACACCACAAAAATTGCAACACCAAGCGATAAAAAAGGCGTATTCCCCCCAAATTTGTACCAATCAAACCGTCACCTCATCCTGCAAAAAATGAGACCCTACCTAAGACAATCGGTCAAAAAATAAAAAAACTATGACTCGGAGACACTAAAATATGATTTTTTTTTTGCTTCAAAACTGCTATTATTGTGTTAAAGTGAAATAAATAAAAAATTTGACATATTAGATATGGCAGCGTCCATAACAACCTGCTCTATAAAAATATCACTTGACCTAACCCCTCAGGTGAACACCGTAAAAAATAAAAAAAAAACGGTGCCATTTCTTGTCACTTAACATCACATAAAGTGCAACACCAAGCGATCAAAAAGGCGTATGCCACCTAAAATAGTACCAATCAAACTGTCACCTCATCCCACACAAAAAATGAGACTCTAACTAAGAGAATAAGTTCTATAAATAAAAAAGCTACATGAAAAAAATATCACATGACCTAACCCCTCAGGTGAACAATGTAAAAATAAATAAATAAAAACTGTGCTAAAACTACAAATTTTTTGGTCACCTTGCCCCATAAAGTGTTATAATGAATGATCAAAAAATCATATGAACCCAAAAATGGTACCAATAAAAATGTCAACTCTTCCTGCAAAACATAAGCCCCTGCACAAGACGATATGCAGAAAAAATAAATAAATATGGCGTTCAGAAAATGGAGTCACAAAAACTATTTTTTTTCAAAAATGCTTTATGTAAAACTAAAACAAACAAAGTAGACATATTTAATATCATTGCGTCTGTAACAACCTGCTCTATAAAAATAGCACTTGATCTTGACCATTTTTTAGTTACCTTGCCTCTCAAAAAACATAATATAGAGCAATTAAAAATCATATGTACCAAAATAGTACCAATAAAACTGGCATCTAAAAACCAGCTCCTTTTCTTCTGCGCCCTGCCATGTGCCCTTACATCAGTTTACGATCACATGTGGGGTGTTTATGTAAACCGCAGGACCAGGGTAATAAATATTACGTTTTGTTTGGCTGCGAACCCTCGATTTGTTAAAGAAAAAATTAATTAAAATGGCAAATCTGCCCAAAAAGTGAAATTTTGAAATGTTATCTCCATTTTCCTTTAATTCGTGTGGAACACCTAAAGGGTTAACAAAGTTTATAAAATCAGTTTTGAGTAACTTGAGGGGTGTACTTTCTACAATGGGGTAATTTATGTGGGTTTCCACTATGTAGGCCCCACAAAGTGACTTCAGACTTGAACTAGTCCTTTAAAAAGTGGGTTTTGGAAATTTTCTTAAAAAATGTAAGAATTGCTTCTAAAATTCTAAGCCTTGCAACGTCAACAATAAAAAAAAAAAAGTTTACAAAAAGATGCCAACATAAAGTAGACATATGGGGAATGTTAAGTAACAAATATTTTATGAGGTATCACTTTCTGTTTTAAAAGCAGTGAAATAGAAATTTTGAAAATTGCTAATTTTTCAAAATTTTGGGTAATTGTGTGATTTTTTTCATAAATAAAGGTGAATTATATTGACTTAAATTTATGACTATGACTTGGATAAGTGAAAGCGTTTCACAGTTATTACCACATAAAGTGACACATGTCAGATTTACAAAAAATGGCTCGGTCAGGAAGGGGGTAAATGGCCCAAATGGGAAGTGGTTAAGGAAGATTTAACAAAACTGGTGTAAAGGAGAACTGGCTTTCCCATAGCAACCAATCGGATTCCACCTTTCTTTTTTGACAGCTCCTCTGGAAAATGAAAGGTTGAATCTGATTGCATGATCACCGACCGTGGGGCAGCCGCAGCGGATCGCGAACCCGTTCACTTTAATGGGTCCGCTATCCGGCCGTTCCGCAAAAAGATAGGACACGTTCTATCTTTTTTTGCGGAACGGAAAAGTACGGGACGAAACCCCACGGAAGCACTCCGTAGTGCTTCCGTAGGGTTCCATTCTGTGCTTCAGTTCCGCACCTCCGGATTTGCGGACCCATTGAAGTGAATGGGTCCGCATCCGTGATGCGGAATGCACACGGAACGGTGCCCGTGTATTGGGGATCCGCAAATGCGGTCCGCAATACGGCAACGGGACACCTACGGTCGTGTGCAGGAGGCCTAACCCTAAGTTCACACCTGAGCGTTTTACAGCGCGTTCAAACGCGCTGTAAAACGCTCAACACGTGAAAACCAATGCTTCCCTATGGCCCTGGTTCACACTTGAGTGTTTTACAGCGCATTTGAACGCGCTGTAAAACGCTCGAGGCATAAACAAGTTCTTGAGCTTTTTTTGGGGCGTTTGTCGCGCGTTTTGGCCCATAGACTCATTGGACAACACTGCAGTCAATCACACAAACGCACGTCAAACGCGCGTTTACTATTGCATAAAAACGCGCAACAAATACGCGCGTCTCAGAAACGCTCAGGTGTGAACCCAGGGTAAGTGTGTTATATGAATGAAGAAAGTAATTCCACTGCACCACAGTATGGTTTTTCGGTAAGGGTACGACCACACGGCACAGTCGTGATGTGGTCATTAGGGATGAACGAATCGACTGCGGATGAAAAATCCGAATTCAGAAGTCATGTACAGAGGAGAATACCTATGCATTGATGCATGCGATGGAGCGCATCACAATGCTTTTTTCTCAAATTATTAATGAGAACTAAAGACTGTGCACCTCCCTGTACAACCGTAGGCATCCAGACGTACGGTATGTGCACTGTGCAGTGCATGAGTGCCGTATTACAATATAATACCGTACAATACAGATGTGGAATACTGTCATGCGCAAGAGCCTTTATAAAAGTCAGTCTATTTCCAAATGGACGCCAACAAAGACGTAGAGCTGGAGTTGTATGTGGCACTCTGATCCTTCCAGGAGCAATACCGCAATATGGAGCGATAGCAACACAGAAAGGTTCCTGCGGGAACGGAATCATTGCATCTGATTGCACCATACCCGGGCGTGCCACTGCTGCTTTGTGCTATATTTCTCCAGCAGTAATCTGGCGGGTGCAGTGCCTCCAGGGATCTCAGTGCTGGGCCTCTTTTATGTAAGGTATCAACTACATAACAAATAGGCCCATGTGCATGTCTGATCAGAGTCACCGAGGCGTCCATGTGATGCTTTAATTTTTCTATCTTTTTCAATTTGCGGTGCTTTTTTCACATGAATGGTAGAACACACTTGACATTTTATCTTTGCAAAAAGAGGTGACTTAAGAAGCGAAGAGACAGCCCGATGCTTCTGTGCTAACCACAGTCTTTTGTGAAGGTCTCATAGAATTGAGGACGTAGCTTCAGGGTATTTTCAAGCTCTAATTGTGAATGTCCTTTAATAATTCAGTGCAACCACTAATGGGGAGGGCTATGATTTGTCATCATTACAGTTACTAAATGGAAGCAGGTTTAGGATAGATAGTAATGTTTCTGTAATTATGGCAAGATATGAACAAACATTATTGTACAAATACCCCCCACAATGCCCAGGCCCCTCCTATAGACAATACTTACCCGGTCCTTAGCACCCACGTCCCTCCAGATCCCTGCACGGCCACTGGGTGGGAAGCAGCCAATAGCGGGGGGTGGAGTGGTGGCAGTGCATTGATCCGGAGGGACGTGGGTGCTGAGGACCGGGTAAGTATTGTCTATAGGAGGGGCCCAGGCATTGTGGCGGGTATTTTTACTATTGGATAACCTCTTTAACATGTTTATATGTTTTATAGATGAGTATTATGAATTATTGCATACTGTATGTGTTGATGAATTTTTTACATGAATTTCCTTATTTCTTTATATGTATTTGGTGTGTCCTCCTCCTTCTGCCTTAAAGGGGTTTTCCGGTTTGAATCAACATCCTTTCAAATAACCCTTTATGAAGGTAGCTGTAATTTTGTAATGTATTTCTTTATTGCTCCTGTTGTCCGTTCAGGGCTTTGATCACATGACCTTGTCCATACTGCTTTCTTATTTTCTGTGATCTAATGTCCATGGTGTGTCAAAGCAGTAACAGGGCAGCGATAGAGGAGTTTATATCTAATTAGCTGGGGGTAGGAGCTATAAACTAGTTGGGCGTTGTTATGGGCAGTGCTGGAGCTGTGGCAGAGAAAGAAGGGCTTCATGGGTTTGGTTGGATGCAGCCACAGAAAGTGCTACATTCAGGATGGAAACAAATGGGTGAAAATGGTTCAGGAGAGTCCAAATTGAAAAAAAAAAAAAGCATGGGGAACATGTACATGACATACATGAGCAGATCTGTTAAAATCCAAAGTAATCCTGGAAAACAACTTTAACCCCTTCACTACCGAGCAACTTTTCACCTTAAATCCCAGGCCGTTTTTTGCAAATCTGACATGTGTCCCTTTATGTGGTAATAACTTTGGAACGCTTTTACTTATTCAAGCCATTCTGAGATTGTTTTCTCATGACACATTGTACTTCATGATAGTGGTAAGTTTTAGTCAATTTTTTTCATTTTTTATTTTTTTTTAAATAGCAAATTTACAAAATAATTGGAAAAATTAGCAACTTTCCAAATTTCTATTTCTCTGCTTTTAAAACAGATAGTGATACCTCATATAATAGTTATTACTTTACATTTCCCATATGTCTACTTTATGTTTGGATCATTTTGTGAATGCAATTTTATTTTTTGGGGACGTTTGAAGGCTTAGATGTTTAGGAGCAAATCTTGAAATTTTTCAGAAAATGTCCAAAACATTTCAGGTCTGAAGTCACTTTGTGAGGCTTACGTAATAGAAACCACCGAAAAATGACACCATTTTAGAAACTACACCTCTTAAGGTATTCAAAACTGATTTTACAAACTTTGGTAAGCCTTTAGGTGTTCCACAAGAATAAAAGGAAAATGTAGATGAAATTTCAGAATTTCACTTTTTGGGCAGATTTTCCATTTTAATCCATTTTTTTCCAGTAACAAAGCAAGGGTTAACAGCCAAACAAAATGTAATAGGTATTAGCCTGATTCTGTAGTTTACAGAAACACCCCATTTGTGATTGTAAACTGTTGTACGGGCACACGGCAGGGTGCAGAAGGAAAGGAGCACCATATGGTTTTTGGAGATTTCACTGGGATAATTTTAAGTTGTAATGTCACATTTGAAGATCCCGTGATGCACCCCTAGAGTAGAAACTCCAAATAAATGACCCCATTTTGGAAACTACAGGATAAGGTGGCAGTTTTGTTGGTACTATTTTAGGGTACATATTATTTTTGGTTGGTCTATATTACACTTTCCGTGAGGCAAGGTAACAAAAAATAGCTGTTTTGGCACAGTTTTTTTTTTTTTTTGTTATTTACAATGTTCATCTGACAGGTTAGATCATGTGTTATTTTTATAGAGCAGGTTGTTACGGACGTGACAATGCCAAATATACTACGGATGCATCCGTTCTGTTAGAATGTGGTTGTGTGAAATCAAAACGGCTCCTAAAAAAAACGTATATGTAACCATTGACTTACATTGTTTTCAGTGCTGGATCCGTTTTGTTCCGTTTTTATGACCGGACACAAAACCGCAGCTTGCAGCGTTAACGGAATGCTGCTGGAACAGAAGACATTCTGATGCATCCTGAACAGATCTCTTTCTATTTAGAATGCATAGGGACTAAATAGAATTGTCTTTTTCCGGTATTGAGATCCTCTGCCAGACCTCAATACCGGAAAACAACAACGCAAGTGTGAAAGTAGCCTTAGGGCCCTTTCACACTTGCGTTGTCCGGATCCGGCATAGAGTTCAGTCGTCGGGGCTCTATGCCGGAAGAATCCTGATCAGGATTATCCTAATGCATTCTGAATGGAGAGAAATCCGTTCAGGATGCATCAGGATGTCTTCAGTTCCGGAACGGAAAGTTTTTTGGCCGGAGAAAATACCGCAGCATGCTGCGCTTTTTGCTCCGGCCAAAAATCCTGAACACTTGCCGCAAGGCCGGATCCGGAATTAATGCCTATTGAAAGGCATTGATCCGGATCCGTCCTTAAGCTAAACGTTGTTTCGGCGCATTGCCGGACCCGACGTTTAACTTTTTCTGAATGGTTACCATGGCTGCAAGGACGCTAAAGTCCTGGCAGCCATGGTAAAGTGTAGCGGGGAGCAGGGGAGCAGCATACTTACCATCCGTGCGGCTCCCGGGGCGCTCCAGAGTGACGTCAGGGCGCCCCAAGCGCATGGATCACGTGATCACATGGAACACGTCATCCATGCGCACGGGGCACTCTGACGTCATTCTGGAGCGCCCGGGAGCCACACGGACTGTAAGTATACTGCTCCCCCGCTCCCCGCTCCTACTATGGCAACCAGGACTTTAATAGCGTCCTGGCTGCCATAGTAACACTGAACGCATTTTGAAGACGGCTCCGTCTTCAAATGCTTTCAGTACACTTGCGTTTTTCCGGATCCGGCGTGTAATTCCGGCAAGTGGAGTACACGCCGGATCCGGACAACGCAAGTGTGAAAGGGCCCTTAGTCATTTAATAATGTCCTGTCTGTATCTGAAAGTACTTTATTGTATATTATTTTTATACTTTTCACAAGGTAAGAAAATTCTTTTAATAACAGTGC
The DNA here is from genome assembly GCF_014858855.1 of Bufo gargarizans. Classification (NCBI taxonomy): domain Eukaryota; kingdom Metazoa; phylum Chordata; class Amphibia; order Anura; family Bufonidae; genus Bufo; species Bufo gargarizans. Next base: position 331,203,606 of record NC_058084.1, read on the forward strand.
ACACGTGATGATCCACGTTATTCTATAGTGATTTGAGAATGTTCCAAAGAATATTTTGTGATGTTAGTTACAGGGGTTGTCTCCTGTATTTCATTTCCTGTGAACAGGGCTATAAAATAATTTCCAATTGTCAGTTACGTAATATAAGGATGAGCGGTATATGGGCTCCCATTGGTATATATTTTTATCTTTCTGGTATGCTGTAATGTTGTATGGAGGATTCAATATCAACGGTTTTGACCATGCTAAACCGCAGGTGGGGTTGGGGAGAGCATACCTTTTGTAGAGCTTTTATTGTCAGATGTAATGTGTAGTTTTATTCTGCTGGATTCTCTTTTTGGAAGTGTCCACAGCTCTTCCATTCTATGGTAAGTGACAGCAGTAGTGGTGTCCTGGTTGGATTCTACCTCTGTCATGCGGAACAAAGGAGAGGAGCTATGAAATACCTCAGTGAGGAGACCAGAGCACTTGACAGTGAAGCCCCCACACTTGCAATAGGAGAATCTGGCAGAATAAAAGTTCATCTTCACCTTACTCCTGATGAGAAAAGCTCCACAAAAGGTATTTACTGTCCCCCCCAGCAACAGCCTTGTAATGTCAACAGTTTAGCACAGTCATAACTGCAGACAGTCTTCCTTTAAGCAAGAATGTCAAGACGTGTACAAAAGTTATCTAAAGGTATAACGTTAAGTGGATAATTCCAAGAAAACAGTACACTTAGCAACCAAAAGCAAGATCCTGTGTATTTATCCTCTAGGCATCTATGTGCAGGGGGCATAGTTATAAAGCTGTACAAAATGTGCAGCCCTGCCAGGTTTCCATCCATATGTTGAAGGTTTATGTTACAGAGAATGAACTCAGATATAGCCTTAATAAAAAAAATACTGAATCAATTGGAACATATAAATAAACATAATTTTTGTTAATTTCCAAGTAGTTTTTATTTAACCTAATGCATACCCTAAAGTGAATAAAATGCCTATTATACACATATATGTGCATAACCTTGCATAAAAGCAGTGAAAGATGTTTCTGCAGATACATGTGTAAGGCCTGTTTCACACTGCTGGCATAGTTCCAGCAGGCTGTTCCAGCAGAGAACAGCCTGCTGGAGCAGTGGTATTTGTCGCCGAATCCCAGCATATTTGCCGAATAGTGGCCAGATCTGTAGTCAATGGGGCATTCCGGTAAAGTCTAGCAATGCCAGATCCAGAGAGCTCCAATAGGATGTGACCAGCCTGCCGGAACTCCTGTTGGCAGTGTAAAAGAAGCCTATAGACCCCATACCCTGACATATTGAGTAGTGTTATTTTAGGCTAAGGAGTTATGGCCTTCCAGCAGTGGGCGTTCATATGCATATTTGGGTGTATTCCCTGGAGGAGAAGGGGCAAGGCTCAAAATGTCCTAGGATTTGGCATTCAAATATTAGGATTTATGGATATGGATAAAATGTATTATAGGGGTTGTCTAGTTAAAAAAAATTCCATAAATGTTATAAAAGAAGTAAAATAAATTACAAATATATTTAAATTCTCAATAAAGCCCAATCTTCAGATATCCCCTCCGATTCCGCCAGGTCCACTTCCTACTTGTGCTTGACATAGGACAGTATTTTCTTTGTTGGCTTGGAACCTATGCTGTGTGTTAAGGGCCTGGCTTTCTGGCTCATTTTACTAGCTAAGCCAGCCTCATCCTCTGTCTGTGCATCAACCATGACAGAGAAGGGGTATGACTTAGCTATTAAAATGAGCCAGTCAGCCATTCCATTTTACATGCAGCGTCCTATGTTGAACACAAGCAGGAAGAGGAGGGGATGGGACTTGAGACTGGAGGGAATATCTGAAGAACATGGCACTGCACATGGTAGTAAGTTCTGTAACTTGTGTTTTTGGTGGGGGGACATTTAAACAGACTTTCTACTTACTGGGACAACCAGTTCAGGACTTTCTATGACATTTTTGAAAAGGGAACCTGTAAGGAGCTTCATGCTTCCTGAAGCACAGACAACATTGAAATCTCAAGATGTCTATGGTAATTTCCTGGTCTCTGCAACATTGAACACCTTTTTAAATTGAGCCAGGAATGGAAAGAAAATCATGGGGGCAGCTCTCTGGCAACTTCTCCCGCCCGGCTCAGCTTGATTTGTATATTGGGAGACATCTATCAATCTATCCCATTTGGGGGAGAACCTAGCAGGAGCCACCACCATGACTCTTTTTTCAAGTTCTGGCTAATTTTTACTATGTTTAGAAAACTATGTTGAGTAAAACATGGTTGTTTGTTACCTAGGAGGGATTTCTGCCAGGTTCCTTTTAAAGGGTTTTTATAATTTTGTGTAATGAAAAAATGGCAGTCATTTGAGTTGTTAGGGATTCATTGCTTAACTACGTGTTTCCACCCTGGGATTGTCAGGTCTGGTGCAGTGCGCCTAACAACCATTCTGAGAAGGCTTGAGGCTGAGAGCCTCTTTAAATATAAAAAAAATCCTCCTTGCTTAAAATACGATCATTCACCCCAATTTTTTTTAAAGAAACAGGATGGGTACATCTATTGCGTCCGATTGCATACAGTATGTTTATTAGATTATATCTTATTCTAAATTGTGACCTGTGTACATGGACTTGTTACTGAAGATATCACGCTAGTGCTAACACCCCTTGAATCTCTTGCATTAAAATGGCTTATATAGCAGCATGTAATTACTGTAATAAACAGTTATGTCCTTGATTATACAGCACGTGCTCCCAGCTACACAATATGTGTGGTGTGAACCTGTAATCATGATGGTATTGGTGGTTGTATACTACTGTAAACCAAAAATGCCTCAGCTAAACTTTAATACTACAGTATATTAAAGGGATTTCTGAGACTTAGATTTTGATGGCCTATCCTCAGGATAGGTCATCAGTATCAGATTGGTGAGGATTCCATTTGATTGAGAGCTGAGCTGCAGTACCATAGTATGGACACTACGCAGTGTAAGGAGTTTTCTTCTTCCAGCTCTGTCCGTTGTATAGTTTCTGATGCCCAACACAACTGATCACTGGTGGTGCCGGGTGTCGGATATTGGTGACCTTTACTGAGGATAAGCCAGGGGCGTAGCTATAGGGGGTGCAGTGGTATCAGTATCACTGCCACAGAGGCCCCCTAAAAATGGAAGATGGGTTACTGCAGGTTCTGGTAGACTGAGAGTTGTGGATAGAAGACATGTCCCACAGTCTGTGGCTCTCCATAATTCATTTGCAGCACTTTCAGAGTGCAAGAGCAACATGGAGGATGGCTCAAGCACAGTGGGTGAGGAACAATCATCTCTGATGCCTAAAGTATGCAAGACTGCAGCCAAAGACAAAAAGGAGAAGGTGAGGACTGATAGTTAGCAGCTGTTGGTGGGCGATTCCATCATAAGAGGTGTGAAGTTTGAGGAAAATGGTGTTGTGAGATGTCTCCCTGGTGCTACCACTAGCAGGGATAGACGACGGATCCTTAATATTGTTAGGCAAGCAAAGCAGGAAAGGGAGGTGGATGTTATTGTCCATCTTGGGACAAATGATCTGGCTTGCAATGAGGTTTCAAAGGTGAAATAAGCTTTTCACAGACTTGGAAAGGATATACAGGAGGTTGCATCAACCGTTTCATTCTCTGCAGTTTTGCCTGTGCATAAACTTCATAATGACAGAAAGATGCGCATTAAGGAATTCAATGTATGGCTTGGTGAATGGTGTTTGAACCAAGGGTTTGGCTTTGTGTCTCATGTTAGCTCTTGTTGGAATGGAAAAGAACTGTACAAGAAAGATGGTTTGCATCTTTCTCTCAAGGGAACAAATGTCCTCGGTGAACAGTTCCAAGTATTTGCTAAGGAGCATTTAAATTAGGAAAGGGGGGCAAAAGAGTGATAATCCAGCAGTCCAACTGCCCCCAGGAACAATGCCAGAAGATTCCAGTAGCACAAAGGTTAAGAAACAACAAGCTCAGATTCTTGTCTACAAATGTTTGCAGTTTAGGGAAAAAGATCAATGAACTTGGGGCTATAATGGCATCTGAGAATATAGATTTAGTGGCTGTTACTGAGACGTGGTTCAATGGGAGTAATGACTGGGATATAACAATACCAGGGTTCTCTCTATACAGGAAAGACAGAGAAGGCAAGAAGGGGAAGGGGTGGCCCTGTATGTGAAAGATAGCATAAAATCTAATTTGATACAAGTTAGCGAGAACAATTTAGAGTCAGTTTGGGTTACCTTGCAGCTTTATAATCATAAGGTAACTCGTGTAGGTGTGATATATAGACCACCTAGCCAAGTCAAAGAATTAGATGATCTACTAGTTGAGGAAATAGCTAAAATGACATTGAAGGGGGAAGTTATCATTATGGGAGATTTCAATCTCCCTGATGTAAACTGGGAAACAAAATAGCTAGTTCTGCCAGGAGTACAGATATTCTAAATTCCCTACTGGGATTATCTTTACAGCAAGTAGTTGAGGAGCCAACCCAGAAGGAGGCCATTTTAGATTTAGTACTCAGCAGACGTGGCCAAAATCATTAAAAACAAAAAGATAGCATTTAGGAATTATAATTTTTTTTTTTTAAACGAGGCAAGAGATTAGGCAAAGAGAGGCCAAACAAGTTATAAGAGCTTCTAAAGCACAGGCAGAAGAGAAATTAGCTCAGTCAGGGAAAAAATGCGATAAGGCATTCTTCAGATACATAAATGAAAAAAGGAAACTAAAAGAAGGAATTAAAAACAAAAGAAGGAAGGTATATGGAAGAAGATTAAGAACTAGCTGACTGCCTCAATGAATACTTCTGTTCAGTTTTTACAAAGGAAAATGAAGGAAAAGGACCTCAGTTAGGAAGGAAGACTAATGACTCTTTTGATGCATGTATCTTTACAGAGGAAGAGGTTCTAAGTCAGCTGTCTAAAATTAATACAAATAAGTCACAGGGGCCTGATGGGATACACAAAGCTATTAAAAGAGCTCAGCGGTGAACTAGCAAAACCATTAACAGAATTATTTAACCAATCACTGGCAACAGGAGTCGTCCCAGAAGATTGGAAATTAGCAAATGTTGTGCCCATTCACAAGAAAGGTAGTAGGGAGGAATTGGGCAACTATAGGCCAGTAAGCCTGACATCAATAGTGGGGAAATTAATGGAAACTATACTTAAGGAAAGGATTGTGGAACATCTAAAATCCCATGGATTGAAAGATGAAAAACAGCATGGGTTTACTTCAGGGAGATCATGTCAAACTAATCTTATTGATTTTTTTGATTGGGTGACTAAAATAATAGATGGCGAAGGTGCAGTAGACATTGCTTATCTAGACTTTAGTAAGGCTTTTGATACTGTCCCACATAGAAGGCTTATCAATAAATTTCAGTCTTTGGGCTTGGACTCCCATATTGTTGAATGGATTAGGCAGTGGCTGAGGGACAGGCAACAGAGGATTGTAGTCAATGGAGTATATTCAGACCAAGGGTTTGTTACCAGTGGGGTACCTCAGGGATCTGTTCTGGGACCCATATTGTTTAATATCTTTATCAGCGAAATTGCAGAAGGCCTCAATTGTAAGGTGTGTCTTTTTGCTGATGACACAAAGATTTGTAACAGGGTTGATGTTCCTGGAGGGATACACCAAATGGAAAAGGACTTAGGAAAACTAGAGGAATGGTCAAAAATCTGGCAACTAAAATGTAATCTTGATAAGTGCAAGATAATGCACCTGGTGCGTAAAAACCCAAGAGCAGAATATAAAATCAGTGATACAGTCCTAACCTCAGTATTTTAGGAAAGGGATTTAGAGGTCATTATTTCAGAAGACTTAAAGGTAGGCAGACAATGTCATAGAGCAGCAGGAAATGCTAGCAGAATGCTTGGGTGTATAGGGAGAGGAATTACCCGTAGAAAGAGGGAGGTGTTCATGCCGCTCTGCTGAGCACTAGTGAGACCTCATTTGGAGTATTGTGCTCAGTACTGGAGACCATATCTCCAGAAGGATATTGATAGTTTGGAGAGAGTTCAGAGAAGAGCTACTAAACTGGTACATGGATTGCAGGATAACACTTACCAGGAAAGATTAAAGGACCTTAACATGTATAGCTTGGAAGAAAGACGAGACAGAGGGGATATGATAGAAACTTTTAAATACATAAAGGGAATCAACAAGGTAAAAGAGGAGAGAATATTTAAAAGAAGAAAAACTGCTACAAGAGGACATAGTTTTAAATTAGAGGGGCAAAGGTTTAATAGTAATATCAGGAAGTATTACTTTAATGAGAGAGTAGTGGATGCATGGAATAGCCTTCCTGCAGAAGTGGTAGGTGCAAATACAGTGAAGGAGTTTAAGCATGCATGGGATAGGCATAAGGCCATCCTTCATATAAGATAGGGCCAGGGGCTATCCATAGTATTCAGTATATTGGGCAGACTAGATGGGCCAAATGGTTCTTATCTGCCGACACATTCTATGTTTCTATGTTTCAGTCGCTACTGGTCTCAGGAACCTGAGGGGGCCCGAAGACCCTTGTTCCACATAAGAAAACACCGGGATTATAGAAAGTGCTGGAGGGAAGGGGTTAGGTCAAGAAGTTGGCATGGGGCAGTGCCGTTTCAGTTTTTGCCTCAGGCAGGACGAAGGCTATGTGCTTCCCTGCCCTGGACACAAACCACTGAGGGAAGAGGGCCCCAAGCCAAACTCTTGCTCTAGGGCCCATGAGCCTTTAGCTACACCCCTGGGATAAGCCATCAATATCTAAGTATGGGAAGACCCCTTTAAGTGGAGGTTAGCGTTTGAAGACATTGACATTTGAGTTGAGTTCCCAGACTTCTAAAAATCAGTTCATCATCAGAGGTTTCATCATATTCTTATATGTATTATCTTTTATTGTCTTTTATACTGTAGCCTGTAGACCATTTACAGATGTATCCAGCATTATTTTGACACCAGCTGCACCAGGATGGTCACTTTAACGTCATTGTTGCATTCCTGTAATGTGCTCTTAGTCCAGCTCTCTTTACACTTTTCATTTATGACTGTATAGCCACTTATTCATGAAACGCTATAGTGAAATTTGGTGATAGCACCACAGTGATATCAGGGAATGACAAGAGTTAGGCTACATTCACACGTCAGTATTTTCCTATATCCCGATTTTCGGTCTGTTTTTTGCAGATCCGTTGTTCCTGAAAATGTTTCCGTATGTCATTCGTTTTTATTGCGGATCCGCAAAAAACGGAAACATGTATAAATTTCAATAATCAAATAAAGTTGTTTGGATTTCTTTGAAAAAAAATAGAAAAAAAAATAAATAAATAAAAAATAAAAAATTTGTTATGTGTTTCCAGGAACGGATTCCGCATAAAACGGATGACATACGGAATTACATCCGAATGTCTTCCGTTTTTCGCGGATCCATTGACTTTGTATTGTACCAGGATCCGAATTTTGCGGAAAAGAATAGGACATGTTTTATATTTAAACGGACATGCGGAACGGAACAACGGAAACGGACAGCACACATTGTGCTGTCCGATTTTTTCCAGGACCCATTGAAAATGAATGGGTCCAGATCTGGTCCTGATCTGTTCCGCAAAAAACGGAACAGATCAGGAAAGAAAAAACGGACGTGTGAATGGACCCTTACTATGTGGAGGAAGTTCAGAATTGAGCAATTTGGTCCTCAATATAACAAAAACTTTAGGGGGATAACTCAGATGGCTCCTCTCTATATATAGGGAGAGGAAGTAGAAAGAGTGACTGATTTGAGGTTTATGGGGCTTCATATTACAAAAAACCTGACATGGAGCGTAAATACGTCCTATTTGGTAGGGAAGGCCCCATAAAGGTTGTTTTTTCTGAGGAAATTGAAGAAAGCTAGGTTTTCATCTCGGGTTTAAATTAATTTTGATAGAAGTGCGATAGAGAGTATTCTCTCCTATTGTATTACAGTTTAGTATGGTAATTCTACTAGGTAAAATAGGAGCGATATGGCTAGGATAGTTAAGACGGCAAAGAGAATTGTGGGTGTTCCCTCTCGAGCCTGCATATTGTGTATGATGACCATCTGTATAAGTCGCTATTTACACGTCCGTAGTGTGTTTTGCGGATCCGCAAAACACGGTCAACGGCAATGTGCATTATGCATTTGCGGACCACACATAGAATATGCCTATTCTTGTCCGCAATTGCAGACAAAAATAGGACATGTTCTATTTTTTTCGGGAACGGAAATGCAGGTCCGCAATATAATTCGGGATCCAACTCACCCAGGGCACGATCTGTTTTTGTTTTATTACCATCTGGAAAAAGATACAGGACCCTTAGGGTCCATTCACATGTCCGTAGTGTATTGTGGATCCACAAATTGCGGAGCCACAATACACCCGGCCGGCACCCCCATAGAACTAACTACTCTTGTCCGCAATTGCTCTATTGTTCTTTTCGGGAGCCGCGGACCGGGAGATCGGGGCCACGCTCCGGAAATGCGGATGCAGACAGCACACTGTGTGCTGTCCGCATCTCTTCTGGCCCTATAGAGAATGAATGGGTCCGGATTCGTTCCGCAACGTTGCGGAATGGATCCGGACCCATTCTACGGACGTGTAAATGGACCCTTAAAAGAGTTGTCCGCTTTTTACTATTGACCTATCCTCAGGAGTATATTTAGTATATTATTGGTATGCATGCACTTTATTGTGGCTATAAATGCACGGCTATGCCCTTGATCCCCCTACATTGCTGGTTGAAAAGTTACAAAATGAATTTCGTTGTAATTACGACCTGAATTGCGATGTTAATAAAGTCTTATCTTTTTGTTGCGGTAACACATTAAGCCATTCAGAATAACAGCTGTACCTTGAATCTTGATTGTAATATTCTTAGGCCCCTTTCACATGAGCGTGATGGATTGGGGCCGGATGCGTTCAGGGTGCGTTCAGTGAAACTCGCACTATTTTGCAAGCAAGTTCAGTCAGTTTTGTCTGCGATTGCGTTCAGTTGTTCTGTTTTTTTCCGCGCGGGTGCAATGCATTTTTCACGTGCGTGATAAAAAACTGAATGTTTACAAACAACATCTCTTAGCAACCATCAGTGAAAAACGCATCGCACCCGCACTTGCTTGCGGATGCAATGCGTTTTTCACGCAGCCCCATTCACTTCTATGGGGCCAGGGCTGCGTGAAAAACGCAGAATATAGAACATGCTGCGATTTTCACGCAACGCTCATGTACACAGACCCATTGAAATGAATGGGTCAGGATTCAGTGCGGGTGCAATGCGTTCACGTCATGCATTGCACCCGCGCGGAAATCACGCTCGTGTGAAAGGGACCTTATACTGGTAATGAAATAATGGATTCTAGATGTTGTGTCCAGTGAGATATTTGCAAAGACGACCACCTCCTAACCCCTCCATACACATTCACTTCATCTGAACTTCTATATGTATTCTGTTGGGAGAATGGAGAGAACTGCTGCTGAAAATGCACTTTTAATCTTCTTCCCGCTGTGTGGAAATAAGTCTGTTCAAGTCACGGAGGTTGGTGTCTTACTCCCAGCCCCCCCCCCCTAACGTTGTTTTAGGCAGGGGTCTCTGACGGGGATTTAAGGCAGGGGACATTATCACCAGGTCTTATTAGAAACCCTGCAGGCTCCGCCAGTCCCCTTTATTGGTTCAGCAGTGGTGGACACACAGAATCCAGTCTATAACCCTTGGCAGTCATATTTTATCCAGTTGTAATTGCACTTATTGTCCACCATCCTATCATATATTAGAATTGTGGGAAAACAAATCTTAGTTTTTCCAATGGTCCATGGCCTTTGCTGGCCATTTTTTTGCAAGTCATCCGCCACTATTCCTGAAAGTCCACTGTCCGATTTTGAGCTTTCCCCAGAAGGGTACTGTGAAGTGAATGTCTAACTTTGACTGCAGTTTTTATATTTTAGGCTATGCCTCTGAGAAGCTCCTGATGCGTACATCAAACATCTATAAGCGCTTATTAAAAGGATTATCCGACTGTTTGTAACTGATGACCTATCTTCCGGAGAGGTCATCCGCATCTGATCGAGGGGGGTCTGACACTCTGGACACCCGCCAATCAGCAGTTTAAGAAGGCCTGGATGCTACTGTGATCGCTTCTCACTGCTTACCCTAGGCTGGACGCCCATCGATTAGATGCTGATGACCTATCCAGAGGATAGGTCTTCAGTTACAAGCAGACGGATGGCCCCTTTATGGCCTTATTCACATGTCAGTTAGTGTTTTGCATCTGCGTTTGTTATTCAAAAACAGGAGTGGGACCAAAACACAGGCCCTGTGCAAATGTTTCCATGCCTTATCTTCGTGGAGGAGCCACTCATGGCTTTATATAACATTCACTGACCAAACACTGACTCTGTGAATAAAAGACCAACCTACTGTGCTTTTCCATAGAGAGGCATCTCGCAATTTTTTTTAAAATAAAATAATAATAATAAAATTGTATTCTTTTTTTTTTACATGGAAGCCTATAGGCCTATACAGTGGCATAGGTTGGAACCTTCTCCAGCCTAGTCACTGGCCTTAGCAGTATACAAGACACCACTACTAAGAACAGTGATTTACTGCAGTGGTGACGTTCCATGCACGCAGGTCACCATGCAGCCAGTCACTGGCCTCAGCAGTATACAGGACACCACTACTGAGAACAGTGATTTACTGCAGCGGTGACGTTCCATGCATGCAGGTCACCATGCAGCCAGTCACTGGCCTCAGCAGTATACAGGACACCACTACTGAGAACAGTGATTTACTGCAGCGGTGAAGTTCCATGCATGTAGGTCACCATGCAGCCAGTCACTGGCCTCAGCAGTATACAGGACACCACTACTGAGAACAGTGATTTACTGCAGCAGTGACGTTCCATGCATGCAGGTCACCATGCAGCCAGTCACTGGCCTCAGCAGTATACAGGACACCACTACTGAGAACAGTGATTTACTTCAGCGGTGACGTTCCATGCATGCAGGTCACCATGCAGCCAGTCACTGGCCTCAGCAGTATACAGGACACCACTACTGAGAACAGTGATTTACTGCAGCGGTGAAGTTCCATGCATGTAGGTCACCATGCAGCCAGTCACTGGCCTCAGCAGTAAATGGGAAGTCACTGCTGAGAACAGTGATTTACTGCAGCGGTGACATGTGTGCACACTACGTCACAACTGAAGCCAGGAGAACAACAAGGAGGAGTGGAGTGTGATGCTGGAAGTGGTTAAGAGAAAAGGGGTATCACTTTCTTTGTTACTTTAGAGCATTTGCAGCTGCTGCCTGAGCTTTTATCCTGGACAACTGCTAAATAATATAAAATGTTTGTTGTTATAGGTAACGTGCACACTTTTTCAGCATTGATTTTCATAAAACACCATTGGAACAAATCTGCCATTGTACGTAAGATTCATATCCATCATGATAAACCCATGCACCATGTATGAATCAGATCACCGTACCTTTTCAGACAATAAAACTCAATGACTAATTTTGATTGTATTGTAAGGAGTATTTTATTGTAGATTTCCTACAGTTCTTCAGCAAACCTGACAGGTGGTGTTCTACAGCATGACAGCTGTGTGCAGATGCTGCCTGTCTTGTTCGTATCATCAAAGCGTTCTGGTGACAAGTCTTTGGGATGCCGTGTTACTGTGAGCCTTTGGTGGAGCTGAGATAAGCAGAAGTAGCAATCTGTAAAAAAGGGAACTTATGGCGTGTCAGATGCCATGTCATAAAATGCCAATTTAGCCTGTGAAAATGTCCCCATGTGTCATTGTGCTCATGTATGGATGCGTCCGTCTGTCCAGATTTAACACTATTAACGTCCAACCCCACCGTATATTCACGGCAGGCAGTCCAGATCTCTGATGCCCACGCTAAAGTTTATTTATGGCAAGGGCTTTAGTTGGCTGCCCAGTCACTGTAAAAGACTGCGGGACCCGAGAGAGAAGACATGAGCAGTTTTCACCACTTCTTTCTATTCTGTATGAGCGCTTTGTATAGGATACAGGCAGCGGCATGTGTCTGGTCACCGGGATGCTTGTTTTAGGCTGCTGCCACTTCAGCAAATGGCATTTATCATGCAGATAAAGTTACTAATGTATTGTGATTGTCCATATTGCCTCCTTTGCTGGCTAGATTCAAGTGGTTACGACCACCCTGTAATTGTCACGGCTGAGGATGGGGAAAACCCTCAGCCGTGCGATGCCAGCTGTGTAAGTGGCTACTCGGCCATGAGCACAGGATAGGGAGCAGGTCACCTCCTTACGCATCCCTAACCTGACCCTAACTCCTAACCAGCATAAGCCAACCTTTAAGGTAGGAGGACCCATGCGCAGGAACCTCGGAGCCCTATCTTACCCTCCGCAGATCCCTGAGCTAGGAGCTGGGTAAGACAACCTACTCCTCCTTGGCACGGAGGAGCAGGAGCCTCAATGGCCAAGCTGTTGGGAAAAGGGGAACACAAACAGCAATACGGAAATGGCAGGCGAACAAGAAGTTCACCAACCTGCCACAGCCTTGCTGACTGGATCCCTAAACAGACAGGGATCCAGAACCGTATGCTGCACAGAAACATAAGAAGGTCCCAACAGAACAACATGCTACACCACACACATAAAGACATAGGCATAACAACTATACTTTTTATGACCACAGGGGTGGCTCTCACAGGCAGGTCAAATACACAGGAGGCTGCTCCAGCTAGCAGGGCTGAAGCAACCTACTGAACCATGCAAGACACTCAGGCTATATAGGCCAAGAAGCCACACCCACAGTCGGACACACCCAGTGACATCACTCACACACTGGGAAGAGGGTTAACCCTTCCAGCACCACAGGAAAGGAAAACACCAAACATACAGGGGAAGTGACCAAACTGATCACCCTGTGGCTGTTGCCGCTGGCAACGACATGGGTGGCAGCCGTCCTGGGAGACAGCCCGAAGGCCGAGACACTGCCACCACATGTACATAATACCAAACGTTGCCACGGGCAGCCACAGTGAAAGGACGATGTCCGTGCGCACCAAACAACAACAAGTGCACACCAGACATACAAACAAAGTGCATCCACACACGCACACAACTCCCTGGGAACTGCACACATAGCTGTTGTCCGCGGCAACCGCACTGAGGCCAACTACAATATGCCTCAGCTGCGGTTGACACAACAACCACAACCGCGGGCAACTGTATGCGGCTCCCAAGGAGTCACGACCATAACCGTGGCCGTGACAGTAATCCAGCAGTGGTGGATGTGCTTGCACCCTATGCGAAAAAGTGTCAGCCTATGCGCACTCCCGCTATCCTGGCTACCAGAAAGGCCGGCACTTTTCCCTTTAGTGTACAAGCACGGCCACCGCTGCTGGATTGCAGGGTGGTCATAACGCCAGGAAACGAGCAGTGTATAATGTGATGAATAAATGAACCAAGCCAGTAAAGGAGGAAATATGGACAATCACAATACATTAGTAAGTGGCTTGTATTAATGATAAGTGCTATTTTCTGAAGTGAGACAACTCCTGACCTGAGCGCTGTGTATGCGCGATTCTCCGGCGTCTCACATACGCGGCTCCGGCATTGTCGCGCGTTCCCGGAAGTCTATGTACGGGAACGCGCGACAAGACGCCCCAAAGAAGCTCCTGTACTTCTTGGGGCATCGGGCGTTTTTTGCGGATCCACAGTTTGCAGACCACAAAACAGATTTGGTCGTGTGCATGAGGCCTAATGCAGTACCAGCTAAGAAAACAAGATCTTCAAAATCTCATGTACACGGCATTGCAATTTTCCACCGCAAAATTGACCTGCGGTGCGGACTTTGAATTTCGATCAGGGTTTTCAGTGTCAAATTGTCAGTGATTTTCAAGTAACACATGGATTTAGTTGCAGATTTGGTGCAGAAACGCAGCAAAATCTGCACGAAAGTCGATCCGGAAAATCTGCATAGATTTCGCTGTTATGTGCATGTTCCCTAGAGCCACGTTGTGGAATATGCAGCGTATTACAGTACCAGCAAAGTGTATAAGATTACACTAATATGTCCACTTTGCAGATTTTTTCTGTGCGGAAATTGACCTACTGTGCGGATTTCAATATCTGCAGCATGTCAGTTATGTTTGCGGTTTTAGCTGCGGATTTCACCCTTTTCAATGGAAGGATGAGGTCTACAGCAAAACCGCATCAAATCAGCACCAAAAAACTCTGTTAGACAATGCATATTTTGGTGCACATATGCACGGAAATTCATGCGGATCTTATGTGTGTTCACCCCCAGCCGTGTGCAGGTGTGTAAGGGTGGTTTTACATAAAAAAAAAAAGCTCCAGTATTTGATGCAGTTTTTATTATTATAATTTTTTTTTAGGAAAGATAGGTTTAAATTCTATATATATATATATATATATAGTATATAAATTCCGGCAGCACTCGCTTTTGTAGTTAATCAGGTGCACGCGTCTCACCCTTGACATCAGGCATGTATATCCAACGCAGCACTCTTCTTGTGTAAAAACCGCAGTGTCTTAATTCACACATGTGACACAAAATAGGCAACGTTTCAATCCCCTTCCGGGATCCTTCTCAAGCCAAGTGCTATATATATACAGTATTCCCCATTCACTTTGAATCTACTTCTGGCTTTGTCTCAAAACTCTCCATCAAAAACTGTCCACCCCTTAAAAAAAACAACAGCAACACCCCACCGTGTTTTAGTATCTATAGCCTTTCATTTTTTCTTGTTTTGCATCATATAATTTACAGCAGTATTTTGTGCCGTCCAAGGGGAGGATGTACCGGGAAATATCCTCCCTACACATAGACAGGTAGATAGGGCAGTAACCGTGTCAGTAATGGCTCATTGCGACCCTAAGATTTTATTAGTCAAGTGATTTTCTTAACCCTTTAGCAGCCGTGTGCTGCACCTGTTGTGTGTTCCACTGAGCACGGGACATCTCCTGTGCAGTTACGTAGGGATAGCCATTTGCTGCCAGTGTTTGTAGATGTGCTAGGGGCATTTCTACACCAGGCTAATCATTCCTACATATAGTCAACAACTGTGCCCACAAACATTGGTGATGGCTTCGACCAAATGTATGGAAAAGGTCACCCTTTACATCAGAGGTCTGCTGTAGCCACTGGTACCAACGGAATTATCACTTTGACTTTTTTTATTAATCTTTTTTCTTTTTATAATCTTTTTTCTTTTGAGCGGTGTGAAAATATCCTAAGGCCTCCTGCACACAATGTATGTGTCCGCTTCCTTATGTCCGTTCCACAAGTTAGAGAACATGTCCTATTCTGGTCCTCAAAATACGGACCCATTAAAATCGGTGGGTCCACAAAAAAATGCGGATGGCACATCGGTAACTGTACTTTGCAGAGCCACGGTTCACAGTCCTCATAATACATATGGTTGTGTGCATCATGCCTAATTTAAAGGGAGTTTGTCACCAAGAAATTCACTGTTAAACCAAGAACAATGGGAGCCACTGACTAACTAGTTTGGCATAAAAAAGTCTTAAAGGGGTTTTACCATCACATACAATAGGTGCATATCGGTAGGATATGCCCCCATTGTCTGACAGGTGCGGGTCCCACCTCTGGGACCTGCACCTACAACAAGAATGGAGCAGGGAAATCAATGGAGGGCGCACTGCGCATGCACAGCCACCTTCTGCTCATTTCAATGGGGCCACCGAAATTGGCTCGGTCTGCCCCATAGAAATAAATGGGAGCAGGGGCCGCGTGTGTGCGGTGTGCTCTAATTCACTTGTATGGGAGCAAAGATTGGTGGTGGATAGACCCCGGGAAACACAGGGTCCTCCAGCCACAGCTCTCCCCTCTCCGTTCTACTTGTAGGTGCGGGTCCCAGAGGTGGAACACGCACCTATCAGACAATGGGGGCATATCCTAGTGATATGCCTCTATTGTATGTGATGGGAATACCACTTTAAGGCTACTTTTTGTGAAACATCGAGGGGTCAGGCATAACTGTAGTCAGGGACAAGCTGAGGTGAGGTCAGGGCAGGCAGAGTTCATGCCATCTAAAGTCAGTCTGAGGGTCAGGGCAACCAGCTCAGGGTCAGTATGTGGAACAGACAGAGGTCAGGCAATGAAGGATCAAATCCAGAGACAGGCAGAAGTCAGTACAAGGGAGAGTGAAGCAAAGCAATTAGTGCACCTACTTTTGCAGGAAAGTAGACAACTAGAATCTATTGCTCTTGCATCTTCCCACAGGAGAAGATGCCTTAAATTTTCTAAGTTTGCCATTGGCTGGGGAAGGCTGAGAATGGACACTGGCCCTTTAAGAGCCATAATAGGCGCGTGCATGTGCATTATTGGTGGAGAGACACAGAGCAGGCGAGCAGCAGGTCTCAGTTTATCTGTCTCGGTGGCCATACCCACCGGGAAGGAGCAGGTAGCCGCCAGAAGGTAAGGAAGTGGACATTACTAATATCCAACGTTTAAATAATTTTAAATGGGTATTCCCTTATTATAAAGTGATGGCATGTCGCTAAGATATGCCTTCACTTTATTACTGGTGGTGGTCTGACCTGAGACTTCAGTTGATCTTGAGGTTCTTCTTCACGGGTTTTTCCTGCACCGTGAGGCCGTTCACTCCGCGGGGAACTGCAGCATGGTCACATTGGATGGGGTCGTGCCATTGTTCCCTGCATATGCCACGTCGCTAGGAGCGTTGCTATGTAGAGAGAACTTAGAAGGGGATGGAGTGCTAAATCTTTGCTGCAGTTCCTTCATTCTCAGGATCAGTGGTTGCATCAAGTTTGGATCTCCACCGATCAAGTAGTGACAGATGGGTCATTTATTAAACTGGTGTAAAGTAGAACTGGCTTAGATGCTCATAGCAACCAATCAGATTCCTCCTTTTATTTTCCAAAAGAAGCTGTCGAACGAAAGGTGGAATCTGATTTGTTGCTATGGGCAACTAAGCCAGTTCTACTTTATACCAGTTTGATAAATTGTCCTGTAATGGTTACAGAGAGCCACTGGCCCTGATTTTCTAAGGCTATTTTCAAACATGCGGGTGCGACACAGTAATCCTGCAGGCGGTTTTGTCCGAGTTCTCTGGATCTGGCATAGCCGTATAGTGATGCTTGCACGCCGGACACGGCCGGATTGCTGTGCCGCATGTGTGAAACTAACATAGGCCTGTAGATGGTGTACACTTAGACAGACTGCCTAGACCTGCACCAGATTTACCACAGCGGCTCAGGTTGGATGATAAATGTGCAGGGATAGACAGTTTTCTAGCTCTATACCAACTATTGGTTGGCTTATTTTGAGACAAAATTTTACGCCAGTATTGTGGCGAAATTGTGGCAAAAACGGCACGTCTTAGGCCGAACCCCTGTTCTCGTGAAGGACCACACCTTCCAACTATGCCCCACCACTTGTCGAGCAGGTTGGAAAAAGAGTAATAGCTCTAGTTGCACAAAATATTAGGAGCCGACACGTTAGTAAATTTTGACTATTGTGTCTCCATACTATCTAACATTTTTCAGTAAATCTTGGTGGCTTCTATGGCAGGAAAGCAGGAGAACGACTACAGTGTGTTCATTTGATATCTCTATACAAATGTTTGATAAGAAAAGTGTATCATTCAGGAGATTCCGGGCTTCAGCGACGCACCAGCTGTTCCTTTGTTCTTAGGTCTAACATTGCTGCAGGGCCCAAAGGCCTTGCTCCGTTTCTCTTCTTATCTGCATTAAAGCCGTGCGCTCCAGTATGATTTCCCTAGGCGGTATTTTCTGTTTACGCAGTACAGTATGCACTTTTTTTCCGGAAATATTGACATATTGATGTATTGTTCTTTATCTGCAGTGTGCATAAAGGCATTCTGCTGTGGGCAAGAAGAGGGTTAGGATAATGTTCCTTACTGGAACTGCTAAATGGTAGGCAATTTATCACAGAATACACGAAAATGCCGGCAAGTGTAAATGCTATTTTACATAGAACATCGCTGTTATCTTGGATAGCTACAAAGAGGGCAAACATCATCAAATCTGTGGAGGGGTGGCATGAAGTTGTGGGTGTAGATTAATATAACCAATATTCTGGTAATAGGACATCATTTAACATAGCGAGCTTGTACTTTTTATGCACAACCCAAAGGTACGTAGAAAATAATAACAGCAATAACTATAGCTTGTCACTGCCAAATAGCGCGCACTAGTCACACACTAGATTTATATAGTGTAATATATATGCTCATCCAGCATCCTCCTGTCATCACTCAAAAACAAAGCTTCCAGACAAAAAAATATCATTTAGTCCTGTTACTTTAAACAAGAATTAAATATAACCTTGTGTTAGGTTATGATTAGGTTGTAATTCTGTCAGTCCATGGTACATGGCGACCAGAATACTCACCTCTATTGCAGCGCTGTCTAATTGGCGATCAGTGCTTGCTACTGTATGCTCTCTCTAGTCCTACTCTGTCCCTTGTCTGCTAGTTCTTGCTTTTTTATAGTGCGGGCGCTTGCTCACTCCAGCTGTTGAAGGCCCAGCGTGCACGACAATTGGGGGAGGGTGCCTGAGCAATAGGACTTAACTTGTCTCGTCCTGCAAATGTGTGCTATAATTCCATTCTGATTTCCCATGCTTGACCTCTGCCTGTTTACCGGATTTGACCCTGTTCTGCCTGACCTGACTACTGCCTTACTCCCGTCTTGACCCTCTGCTGTGTGCCCTGACTTATTACCTGAAAAACAGATTAAACAAACCCTTCCTGTCTTAACATGTCCATTGACTATGCTCTAGCCTGTCCCCTTGGTGTCACACAAGGCCTCATGGTTCCTCTGCACTGGAGTCCAGATCCCTGTACAGGGGTTAAAAGGTGGAGACCAGGAGGGGAACGTAGGTAACACGCTTAGAAGTATCTCCAAGCCAAATCTGTTCAGGGACACAGTGTTTCCACACCCGCTTTGTGACATAGGTGGAGCACTACAAAAAAAACTAAAAGTAAAGAGTTCAAATCATAAAGCTCTAGTAGAGCCATCCCCAGAGAAACAGTGATTGTAGTACTAGCAGACCATCAAGTGGTACAGAAGTATATACTTACTGGATAGTGTCTAATGTCTGTTGAGGAATACAACACACCAGTTGAACCCTTCTAGGTTGTGCCAAACTTAGTTCATTGAACAAAAAGGCCCTGTAAAACCATGGACTTGGATATACCATTTTTTTTTCTGACACCTACAAAAATGTTGAAAGGACTCTATTGACAGCTGTCAGGGGGGAAGGAGACTGATTCTGGTAGGAGCCCACTCTGGCAGCACAGATAGGGTATTTTTTTGTACAGAAACTCTACCTATTACTTACCGCAGCTATAAACAGCCTTTCAGGTCTTTCGATATGAAGATGATTCATGTGATCGCCCCTGTAAGGATCATGACAATTCATTAATTATTAACTGGTGGTCATAAGATAACATTATTTTTTGCACTGTCTTATAGGCCAGGCAATGCTCCCTGTGATAAAGAGAATCTGCAGTAAATAAGCTCTTATCCAGGTAGACAAAAGCTGGCTCTCTAGTGCCCCCTATTGGATGGCTACCCTTTAAGTTATTGTGTGAACCTTTAGGGTTTATAACATGACTTGGGATTTAAGCCAAAACCAGAATCTTTCTATAAGAAAAGGCCACCTCTCCACAGATAGATGTTTCGGGGGGTTTTACAGAGAACTAATCTATGTAGATACTAGAGCTACAGACTATTGTCAATGAAGCATTAAACATGGTCTCCATTCTCCTGCTTCAAATCTGACGTTAGTCAAGAATTCTTCAGGTTGATTATTAGGTGTTTTATTGTATGTGTTAATGTTAATATAAAATATTATCTAGATGAGGCTTTTAAAGGCTCTATAGAGCTGTATTTAAAATAATGTTTGCACCTCATCCATTTATATAATAGTTTTTCTAGGGAGACCATAAAAGCTAGGGAGTATGTGTGAATTGTCGGGCATAATGCAATATGCACACAGACTGAGGTCAAAGTAACTAAATCAATACATGGATTATATCTTCAATTGCGTGTACAAAATCATATGAACAGGTCAATCGGGCTGCATACATTTAGTTTTTTTTTTAAAGGGAACCTGTCACCAGAGGTTGTATTACATTTTTTCCAGAAGAGTAAAAATACTCCCCATAGAATTTTAAAGAGTATATTCAGCCATGGAGGAGTACGCAAGGAGTGGCTGTTTTTTTTCTGGCCATTACTTATTTTTCTGTTAACGTTGCCATATGAGGGCATTGTGGGATGTATTGTACTTTTAGTGACATCATTTTGGGGTACATATACGGTAGCTTATTAGCTTGTATTACCTTTTTTGATGATAATGGGGATAAAAGCCAATCTGCCATACAACGCTAACTGTACAGCATAACTAGCGTTACTTTTATTCTATGGGTAAGTACCATTTACTGCGATACCAAATATATTTAGTTTTATGTGTTTTTTTTTTACTGCTTTTGCTCAATATCAGCATTCCAAGAACCCTTTTCACAATGTCATAGCTGTATGAACGCTTATTTTTTGCAGGACGAGATGTTTTTTTTTTTCTTGGTACCATTTTTAGGTTAGGACCACACTGTCAGGTTTCCTGGTGCCGTTTCGGAAGCCAAAACCAGGAGTGAATACAAAAAAGAGAAGTTGTAACTGTTCTTTATACTTTCTCTCCTTTCATGATCCACTCTTGAATTTGGCTTCCAAAACTGCTTCAGTACCCTTAGGATTACCTGGGAATAATTAACTTTTTTTATTTTTTTTTGGGTGACGGTGAATAGGAAAAAAAAAATCAGTATTTTTTGTGGTTTCCTTTTTTTCACAGGTGGTATAAATAATGTTATCTTTGTTATACAGGGTGCGGCAAGCAGTCTGTGATTACATGTGTGTTTGTGTGTTTTTAACCACTTTTCGTGGAGAACATTTTAAAAAAATAATTTTTTATAAATGTAACTATTTATTAACTTTATTAATTTTTTGTCCCACTTGGAGATATTGCTTTTATAATGCACTGGTATACCGAGCCGTCTCCCTCTTACTGCCTAGATGCCGCTGCATATAGGGAGTTAAGTAGCTGGTATTAGAGTTATCCCCAGTGCCAGTATGGGCAGAGGTGCCGCGGTCATCTGGAGCCTTGTGTTCACGCAGCCTATAAGACCTGTTCCGTTTCTGCTGCCGACTTCAAGATTAAAAGTGTGAGCCACAGGGACTGGACAGACTAGACAGGCTCTCTGGATCAAAGAAAGTCTCATGCTTAGAAATACGCATGATACTTTTTCCAGAGAGTAAAAGTGCCTGTATGGGCATCTATGACACTTGTACAGGCGTTATTGAGACCTCTGGCTGTAACTGCTACTTCTGTCTCTAAGCCACCACCATAGCGTTATACTTGGAAAGGATTGGTTTCTAAAAATGCCCCTGTCTAGGAATGAGGGAACTTCAGTTTTTGAAGTTCGTGTTCGGATTTGGGTATATGGCGAATTGCGTTATGGATTCTGTTACCACGGACCATAACTCAATTCAAGGACGGAATGCATAACGGAATTCCATCATAATAGAACTGGCCAGCATAACGGATCCCTCCGGTTTCCGTTATGCATTCCGTCCTTGAATTGCGTTCTGGTCTGTGGTAATGGAATCCATAACGCAATTCACCATATACCCGAACTTCAAAACTGAAGTTCGCTCATCTCTCCCCCTCTCTAAGCTGGGCCGTGCAGAATAAAGTTTAAATTAAAGTTATAAGGTAGCATAGTGTATGTTAATTACCAGTTAAGAGTCATGTAGTACTGTCTGGGATTTGTCATTACAAAGCGAGGTGTTCTGGCGTCACAACACAGGTGTTTGATGCCAAAGGAGCCCGCATATAATGAGGTATTCCAGCCATAGGCATCTCAAAATAGCCATATTATTAAAATATAACTGTATATATCCCATACGGTGAACGCCGTAATGAAAAAAAAATGGCCAATTCACAGTTTCTTCACTACCCAAAGAAATTAATAAAAGTGATAAATAGTCATATATACCGTACTCCAAAATGGTATCAATACAAACTACAGATTATGCCACAAAAAATGAGCCTTCACACAGCTCTGTAGACTTAACTATAATAAAAGTTATGGGGTCAGAATATGGAGATGCAAAGAAAAAAATGTTTCCAAGTTTTTATTTTCTTTTGAAATATTAACACCTTAAGGACCCTGCCATATTTCACCTTAAGGACCGGGCTGTTTTTTGGAACCTTGACATGTGTCACTTTATGTGGTAATAACTTCAGAATGATTTTTCTTATCCAAGCAATTCTGAAGTTGTTTTCTCACGACACATTGTACTTCATGAAAAATGTTTACATTTTTAAGAAAATCCACTTTTTTAACCACTTCAGCCCCGCTAGCTGAAACCCCCTTAATGACCAGGCCACTTTTTACACTTCGGCACTACACTACTTTCACCGTTTATTGCTCGGTCATGCAACTTACCACCCAAATAATTTTACCTCCATTTCTTCTCACTAATAGAGCTTTCATTTGGTGGCATTTTATTGCTGCTGACATTTTAACTTTTTTTGTTATTAATCAAAATGTAACGATTTTTTTGCAAATAAATGAAATTTTTCACTTTCAGCTGTAAAATTTTGCAAAAAAAAGA
The DNA here is from genome assembly GCF_014858855.1 of Bufo gargarizans. NCBI lineage: Eukaryota > Metazoa > Chordata > Amphibia > Anura > Bufonidae > Bufo > Bufo gargarizans. The sequence goes on from NC_058084.1 coordinate 331,226,305, forward strand.
CATCCATATATAAATTTTTCGCCAAATTTATTGTTCTACATGTCTTTGATATAAAAAAAATGTTTGGGTAAAAAAAAAATGGTTTGGGTAAAAGTTATAGCGTTTACACACTATGGTACAAAAATGTGAATTTCCGCTTTTTGAAGCAGCTCTGACTTTCTGAGCACCTGTCATGATCTTTGAGGTTCTACAATGCCCAAACAGTAGAAAAACCCCACAAATGACCCCATTTCGGAAAGTAGACACCCTAAGGTATTCGCTGATGGGCATAGTGAGTTCATAGAACTTTTGATTTTTTGTCACAAGTTAGCGGAAAATGATGATTTTTTATTTTTTATTTTTTCCTTACAAAGTCTCATATTCCACTAACTTGCGACAAAAAATTTAAAATTCTAGGAACTCGCCATGCCCCTCACGGAATACCTTGGGGTGTCTTCTTTCCAAAATGGGGTCACTTGTGGGGTAGTTATACTGCCCTGGCAATTTAGGGGCCCATATGTGTGAGAAGTACTTTGCAATCAAAATCTGTAAAAAATGACCGGTGAAATCCGAAAGGTTCACTTTGGAATGTGGGTCCCTTTGCCCACCTAGGCTGCAAAAAAGTGTCACACATCTGGTATCGCCGTACTCAGGAGAAGTTGGGGAATGTGTTTTGGGGTGTCATTTTACATATAACCATGCTGGGTGAGAGAAATATCTTGGCAAAAGACAACTTTTCTCATTTTTTTTATACAAAGTTGGCATTTGACCAAGATATTTTTCTCACCCAGCATGGGTATATGTAAAATGACACCCCAAAACACATTCCCCAACTTCTCCTGAGTACGGCGATACCAGATGTGTGACACTTTTTTGCAGCCAAGGTGGGCAAAGGGGCACATATTCCAAAGTGCACCTTTCGGATTTTGCAGGCCATTTTTTACACATTTTGATTGCAAAGTACTTCTCACACATTTGGGCCCCTAAATTGCCAGGGCAGTATAACTACCTCACAAGTGACCCCATTTTGGAAAGAAGACACCCCAAGGTATTCCGTGAGGGGCATGGCGAGTTCCTAGAATTTTTAATTTTTTGTCACAAGTTTGCGGAAAATGATGATTTTTTTTTTCCTTACAATGTCTCATATTCCACTAACTTTTGACAAAAAATAAAAAATTCTAGGAACTCGCCATGCCCCTCACGGAATACCTTGGGGTGTCTTCTTTCCAAAATGGGGTCACTTGTGGCGTAGTTATACTGCCCTGGCAATTTAGGGGCCCATATGCGTGAGAAGTAGTTTGCAATCGAAATCTGTAAAAAATGACCGGTGAAATCCGAAAGGTGCACTTTGGAATGTGGGTCCCTTTGCCCACCTAGGCTGCAAAAAAGTGTCACACATCTGGTATCGCCGTACTCAGGAGAAGTTGGGCAATGTGTTTTGGGGTGTCATTTTACATATAACCATGCTGGGTGAGAGAAATATCTTGGCAAAAGACAACTTTTCCATTTTTTTTATACAAAGTTGGCATTTGACCAAGATATTTTTCTCACCCAGCATGGGTATATGTAAAATGACACCCCAAAACACATTCCCCAACTTCTCCTGAGTACGGCGATACCAGATGTGTGACACTTTTTTGCAGCCAAGGTGGGCAAAGGGGCACATATTCCAAAGTGCACCTTTCGGATTTCGCAGGCCATTTTTTACACATTTTGATTGCAAAGTACTTCTCACACATTTGGGCCCCTAAATAGCCCTGTGTGCCTGTCCTGGTGAGATGATCCCTATGCTAGGTGTACCTGTGTGTGGTACTTCCAGAAACACTCTCCAAAGCATAGGGCAGGGTGGTCAGGACAGTCAGGACAGAAATAGCGGGTGTCACGCCTTATTCCACTCCTGCTACAGACACGACATTTTTTTCGGGGTGGCGGTCGGTTTGAGGTACCAGGAACGACACTGGGGAAATGTCGCTCGTGTAGACGGCTAACTACACTGGTGGATGGGGCCACGGAACCTCCTGGGTACAGGAGGTTCGCGATGATCTCTTCCTGAAATTTGAGGAAGGATCCAGTTCTCCCAGCCTTACTGTAGAGAACAAAACTATTGTACAGAGCCAATTGAATTAAATATACAGACACCTTCTTATACCAGCGTCTGGTTCTGCGGGACACTAAATACGGAGCCAACATCTGGTCATTGAAGTCCACCCCTCCCATGAGCAAATTATAGTCGTGGACTGAGAGGGGCTTTTCAATGACACGGGTTGCTCACTCAATTTGGATTGTCGTGTCTGCGTGAATGGAGGAGAGCATGCAAACGTCACGCTTGTCTCTCCATTTCACCGCGAGCAGTTCTTCGTTACACAGTGCGGCCCTCTGCCCCCTTGCAAGACGGGTGGTAACGAGCCGTTGGGGGAAGCCCGCGCGACTAGTTCGCGCGGTACCACAGGCGCCAATCCGTTCTAGAAACAAATGCCTAAAGAGGGCCACACTTGTGTAAAAATTGTCCACATAAAGATGGTATCCCTTGCCGAATAAGGGTGACACCAAGTCCCAGACTATCTTCCCACTGCTCCCCAGGTAGTCAGGGCAACCGACCGGCTCCAGGGTCTGATCTTTTCCCTCATAGATCCGAAATTTGTGGGTATAGCCTGTGGCCCTTTCACAGAGCTTATACAATTTGACCCCATACCGGGCGCGCTTGCTTGGGATGTATTGTTTGAAGCCAAGGCGCCCGGTAAAATGTATCAGGGACTCGTCTACGCAGATGTTTTGCTCAGGGGTATACAAATCTGCAAATTTCAGGTTGAAATGGTCTATGAGGGGCCGAATTTTGTGGAGCCGGTCAAAAGCAGGGTGGCCTCTGGGACGGGAGGTGGTGTTGTCGCTAAAGTGCAGGAAACGCAGGGTGGTCTCAAATCGTGTCCTGGACATAGCAGCAGAGAACATGGGCATGTGATGAATTGGGTTCGTGGACCAATATGACCGCAATTCATGCTTTTTAGTTAGACCCATGTTGAGGAGGAGGCCCAGAAAAGTTTTAATTTCGGAAACTTGGACTGGTTTCCACCGGAAAGACTGGGCATAAGAGCTTCCCCGGTTGGCGGATATAAATTGTGTGGCATACCGATTTGTTTCGGCCACGACTAAGTCCAAGAGCTCCGCAGTCAAGAACAGCTCAAAAAATCCCAGGGCCGAACCGATCTGAGCTGTCTCAACCCGAACTCCAGACTGGGCAGTGAAAGGGAAAACTACAGGTGCGGCTGAAGTTGGGGACTGCCAATCAGGGTTTGCCAGCACCTCAGGGATTCTAGGGGCTCTACGGGCACGTCAATGCGGTGGCTGCGACGGGGTCACTACTGCTCGTGCCACCGTACCAGCTTCAACTGCCCTTCTGGTGCTCGCCACTTCACCAGGTTGTACGGCAGTGCTGGTACTAGGTCCAGGAAGGGCTGGGCTGCTGGTGTATGCCTCACCACGTAATCCGACAGCACCAGCCCCACTCTGCTGCTCTTGAAGCTGGTTCCCATTCCTCATCCGACTGGGTCAGAAGCCTGTAGGCCTCTTCAGAAGAATACCCCCTGTTAGACATTTGGGCAACTAAATTTAGGGGTATTCCCTGAGACTACCCAAGAAAAAAAAGCAAGCCTGTCTTACAAAGGGGAGGCTAGCGAAGTACCGGAGGCCGCTGCGGTTGATAAAAAATATCAAAACTGATTTTTTTATCGCCGCAGCGCGTGTAAAGTGAATGTGCAGTGATCAAAAAATAATAATTTTTTTGTCACTGCGGTGGGGCAGGCGTGGGTGAACACACGTGTGGGTGACCGATCAGGCCTGATCGGGCAAACACTGCGTTTTGGGTGGAGGGCGAACTAAAGTGACACTAATACTATTATAGATCTGACCGTGATCAGTTTTGATCACTTCCAGATACTATAAAAGTACAAATGCTGATTAGCGATACGCTAATCAGCGAATAAGGGACTGCGGTGCGGTGGGCTGGGCGCTAACTGATCGCTAAACTACCTAACCAAGGGGCCTAAACTATACCTAAAACCTAACGGTCAATACCAGTGAAAAAAAAAAAGTGACAGTTTGCACTGATCACTTTGTTCCTTTTCACTAGTGATTGACAGGGGCAAGAAGGGGTGATCAAAGGGTTAATTGGGTGCTGGGAGGTGATCTGGGGGCTAAGTGTGGTGTTGGTGGGTACTCACAGTGATGTGTGCTCCTCTGCTCCTCTGCTGGAACCAACCGACCAAAAGAAGGAGCAGAGGAGCACAGCAGCCATATAACCACATCATATTTACTAATATGATGGGTTATCTGGCTGCTGATTCGTTTTTTTGAAAATCAGCAACCTGCCAGCCGCGATCATTGGCTGGCAGGTTGCTGACGAAATTGTCTTTTGAATTTTGCCGGCCCGCGATGCGCATGCGCGGGCCGGCTTCCCCCGAAATCTCGCGTCTCGCGAGAGGACGCACCGGCGCGTCCACCCAGAAGAGCACGACCGCCGAGAAGACGCAATCCTGCGTACGGCGGTCGTGAGCAGGTTAAGGACCACTTCATGTGGGGCTTACATAGTGGAAAACACCCATAAATGACCCCATTGTAGAAACTACACCGCTCAAGTTATTCAAAATTGATTTTTATAAACTTTGTTAACCCTTTAGGTGTTCAACAAGAATTAAAGGAAAAAGGAGATGACATTTTAAAATTTCACTTTTTTTGGCTTTTTTAAAATAAATTTATCCTGTAACACATCAAGGGTTAACAGCCAAATAAAACTCAATAATTATTACCCCGATTCTGCAGTTTACAGAAACACCTCACATGTGGTCGTAAACTGCTGTACGGGCACACGGCAGGGCGCAGAAGGAAAGGAGCACCATGTGGATTTTGGGAGGCAATTTCACTGGGATAATTTTAAGTTGCCATATGACATTTGAAGACCCCTTAATGCACCCCTAGAGTGTGGTATATATGACCTTTGATTGCTCTATATTATGCTTTTTGTGAGGGAAGGTAACTGCTTTTCTGGCAGTTTTTATTTTTGGTTTTTACGGTGTTCACCTGACAGGTTAGATCATGTGCTATTTTTATAGAGAAGGTTGTTATGGACACGACAATACTAAATATGTCTACTTTTATTTTTATTTTGTTTCAGTTTTACATAATAAAGCATTTTTGAAATAAATCATGTTTTTGTGTCTCCTTTTTCTGAAAGCCATATTATTTTTATTATCTTATGTAGGGGCTCTGTTTTTGCGGCAAGAGGTGACGATTTAATTGGTACTATTTTGAGTACATACTAATTTTTGATCGTTTAGTATTACACTTTTTGTGACGTATGGTGACAAAAAAGTATTTTTTTTGGCCACGGTTTTTATAAAAAAAATATAATATTTTCACCTGACAGGGTAAATCATGGGATATTTTTATAGAGCAGGTTGTTATGGATGCGGCGATACCTAATTTGTCTATTTTTTTATAATTATTTTGGTTTTACACAATTAAAGCTTTTTTTTTAAAGAAAAACAATCATGTTTTTATGTCTCCATTTTCTGAAAGCCATATCTTTTTTACTTTTTGGGCGATTGTTTTAGGTAGGATCTCATTTTTTGCAGGATGAGATGTCGGTTTGATTGGTACTATTTTGGGGTGCAAACTACTTTTTCATCATTTGGTATTACACTTTTTGTGATGTAAGGTGACAAAAAATTGATTTTTTAGCACAGTTTTAATTTTTTTTACGGTGTTCACCAGACTGGTTAGCTTATGTGATATTTTTATAGAGTAGGTTGTTCCGGACGCAGCGATACCTAATATGTCTTTTTTTTTATATATATATTTTGGTTTTAAACAATAAAAGCATTAAAAAATTATGTTTTAGTGTCTCCATTTTCTGAGAGCCATATCTTTTTAATTTTTGGGGTGATTGTCTTAGTTAGGGTCTAATTTTTTTCTGATTTGATTGGTATTATTTTTAGGTGCATATGACTTTTTGATCATTTGGTATTACACTTTTTGTGATGAAAGTTGGCAAAAAATGGCTTTGTTTGGCACAGTTTTTATTAGTTTTTTTATGGTGTGACAGCTTAGGTCATGTGATTTTTTTTATAGAGCAGGTTGTTACAGACGCAGCAATACCTAATATGTCTGTTTTTTTTTAAATACCGGTATATTTTAGTTTTAAACAATAAAAGCATTTGTGAAACAAAAAAATGATGTTTTTAGGTCTCCATTTTCTGAAAGCCATATCTTTCCTTTTTTTGGTCAATTGTCTTAGTTAGGGTCTCATTTTTTATGAGATGAGATGACGGCGATACTTAATATGTCTGGTTTTTATTTTGTTTCTATTTTTTACAATTTTATGTCTCTTTTTATGGGAAAGGGGCTTTTTTTATTGAAACTTTATATTTTTTTATTGTTAAAAACATTTGTATTTCACTTTTATTATTTTTTATTTTTGTCCAACTATGGGACTTCAACATTACAGAGACTGATCCCTGTTTCAATGCAGCACAATACATCTGTATTGTACTGCATTGACTATCAGTGTATTACACAGTGTAATACACCGATAGTTTGCCTATGAAGCCCAGCCTGGGGGCTGGGCCTCATAGGCCTCCGTAGCTGGTGCCTTTGAATGGCTTGGGGCTGACGTGGCAACTGCAGCGTGGGGACCCGATGTATGAGGAGAGGGAGCGCAAAACTCCCATATGCCGTGGTCAGCGCTGACCGTGGCATATGAGGGGTTAATCCACCGGCAATGGCGTTATCACCGATGCTGGTGGATGCAACAGGGATCCGGCTGTCAGTAACAGCCTAATCCGTGCTGCTGATCGCGACATCGCACAAGGGGGAAGGGAGGACCGTAGGACAAGAATGCTCGTCCTGGGGTATAAAGTACCGGCGATTTAGGACAAGCATTCTCGTCCTGGGTCCTTAAGGGGTTAAAATACTAGAACGATATAAATGGGGTATCGCCATAATCACACTGACGATGACGGTAACTGGTCAGGTTTACCACATAGTGAACGCCGGTAAAACGAAACCCATTAAACTATGGCAGGTTTTTCTCCAAATTCCTATAAATGTGACTGCATGTGAGTTGGGCACTTCCACTTGCTGTACAGTCGGGACTGTGCAAGACTTACGGGGTGGTTGACATGGGAGTAATCTTCTTGCCATCTAATTCTGGAGGCTTAAAGCTGTTACAAGCCTGTGTGAGTTGCTAGGCTGCACAAAATATCTACAGCTGCACAACCCACATCAAAGTCTTAAAATAGTAAATGAATTCTTCAAATTCTCCATAGGCAGATCATGCAGAATGTGTGAAGGACTTTTGGAAGTGTCTCCTTAATATCAAACATTATTGTGAATTTTTACGGAAATGAATATTTTTTAAATTAGGAAATCAAATATTTTCTCAGGTACTTGCCCATGTGAGATATTGCTTGGAGTTACTCTTTGGTACACATGAAGAAAAGAATCAGTCTTGGTACATTGTTTTTGCAAAGTGTTGCATTACCCTATTACATGAAAGAAGAGGGGTTCTGGGTTCTAGATTGCTGGGGATGTTATGCGCGTCCCTTCGAGGCATTGACTAGAGATGTGTTATTCTAGGTAATCAGTACATTTCTTAGTTGGAAATTATGGTAGCTAAGAACTCCACACAAAAATAACCTGTTAGGGTATGGCCACACATGGCATAAATGTTACAGATTTTTCTCAACAGAATGCCACTGTCAAATCAGGGAATTTTTACCTTGGGCAGCTAAATTCTAAATGAACATCTTCAGAGGTGTGCACTGACGTATATGGCTGTAGGCTTCATGAAGAACTCAAGGTTTGTGGTTGTTCGATTGGCAACTGCTGTATAGGGAAGTTCTGTGTTAGGTCTTTTTGTTCTACTCACTTGAAGAACCCCCTTGTTGGTTCATCTCCAGCCTCCCAGACAGACAAAGTAACAAATTGGTCCTTTCAATAGTGATTGTGGATTGTTCTTCATAAAGGGTGGTTTACCCAGTGGCTCTCAGGGCCCCTGCATATAGCTTCTGCAGATACCGTTGTGCATTGATGAGACCAGGGAGATCATAGCAATTCTAATGTCAAATCACTAACACCTAAGTAAGGCTCTGTTCACATCACTTTCAGGGCCACTCCTTCATCCAACAGAGGCCAATAGTGTGTCTTTTTTAATTGCCAGTGTTACTCAACATATCATGTCATATATGCAAATGGCTCACGACCTCCAAATGATTAGGAACCTATGCTTAACATACCCTCTGTCGTATCTCTATTAAGAGTCAGAAGTGGGATACATTTTAGAGATTCCATAAACATTCACCAAATTAGCTCATTTCAGTGCAATACAATCATAATGCAATGAGCATTCCTGGTAGATGCAACCCCACTGAAGAAGCTAAAACAGCTCTCCAATATATGGACATCTACTGTTAAAAAAATGTGTTGACTTAGTCCCCATAAATTAGGGTGCTGCCACAGGTTCAGTTTTTCAGGTTTTTTATGCAGTTTTTGAAGCCAAAATCAGGTGTATATCATAAAAGAAGAGAAAGTATTAAGAGTTCTGTGGGAATTATATAAAATGGCCACCAGCAACCTCCCAGAATGCCGTCAGGACTGGTTGCCACCACTTGCAGAGCTGACTGGGGATGGGGGCAGGGCCTCACTGCACAGTTTCCCTGTCAGGCTGCTCAGCCATGAGGACATTTCATAGGCAGGGTCACATCATTACCATCTATTGAAGAGCAGGGTAGTGTGCAGTGAGGTCCAGACCTTTCACCCCCCCCCCCCTCCCCCCAGGCAGCTCTGCAAGTGGAGGCAACCAGTCCTGCTCACATTCTAGGACAGGCTGCTGGCAGCCATTTTAAATAATTCCCGGAGACCCCTAGATATTACCGTACTTCCAGTGCTCCAGACTAAAAAAAATACCTAGTAGCCATTGGCTCCTGAACTGAAAAATGTAGGAGCCAAATAAAATTTTTAGTCGCCAAATCGAAACCGAATTAAAATTTTTGTATCTTGACAACGCTACGCCGATCAGATCGGCGTAGGGTTGTTTTGATACCAAAATTTTGATTTGCTTTCAACACCAAAAAAAGCCGCGTGCATTTCGCATTTTATGAAACGTTCAGCCCATAATAGAACAGTTCTATCCTATTTTTGGGGTGACAAGGTGACTAAAAAATGGCAAATGCTCACCGCATAGGAGATAATTTGTAATAATTTAATAGTTTGGACAGCACTATTTAATATGTTTATTTATTTATTGTTTATATATTTTATATGTAAAATTGGGAAAGGGGGGATTTAAACTTAATATTTTAGGGTACTTTCACACTAGGTTTTTTCTTTTCCAGGATAGAGTTCCGTCCTAGGGGCTCTATACCGGAAAAGAACTGATCAGTTTTATCCCCATGCATTATGAATGGAGAGCAATCCGTTCAGGATGTATCAGGATGTTTTCAGTTCAGTCATTTTGACTGATCAGGCAAAAGATAAAATCGCAGCATGCTACAGTTTTATCTCCGGCGAAAAAGATTTGAATGCCGGATCCGGCATTTTTTCCCATAGGAATGTATTAGTGCCAGATCCGGCATTCAAAATACCGGAATGCACCTGCACTAAATCCGGACCCATTCACTTCTATGGGGCTGTGCACATGAGCGGTGATTTTCACGCATCACTTGTGCGTTACGTGAAAATCGCAGCATGCTCTATGTGCGGATGCGGTGCGATTTTCACGCATGGTTGCTAGGATGAAAGTCTATTCACTGTATTATTTTCCCTTATAACATGGTTATAAGGGAAAATAATAGCATTATTTAATACAGAATGCTTAGTAGAAGGTCAATATAATAAACATTATATACACCCCAGTATAATAAACATTGGTGGTGCAGTGCGCCCCCCCAACACCCCAGTATAATAAACATTGGTGGCGCAGTGCACCCCCCCAACACCCCAGTATAATAAACATTGGTGGCGCAGTGCGCCCCCCAATATAATAGACATTGGTGGCGCAGTGCCCCCCCCAACACCCCAGTATAATAAACATTGGTGGCGCAGTGCGCCTCCCCAACACCCCAGTATAATAAACAGTGGCGCAGTGCGCCCCCCCCCCTCAATATAATAAACATTGGTGGCGCAGTGGGCAGTGCCAATGAGGGTTAGAAATAAAATAAATAATTAACTCACCTCCTCCAATTGATCGTCTCCTGTTCTTTCTTCAGGACCTGTGGTAACATCACTGTGCTCATCACATGATCCATCACTATGGTAATGGCCCATGTGATGAGCTCAGTGACGTCACCACAGGTCCTGAAGAAAGAACAGGAGACCGGCAGCTACGCGATCAATTGGAGGAGGTGAGTTAATTTTTATTTTTTTTAACCCTCATTGGCACTTCCCACTGTGCCACCAATGTTTCTTATACTGGGGGGGGGGGGGGGGGGCGCATTGTGCCACCAACGTTTATTATACTGGGGGGGGCGCACTGTGCCACCAACGTTTCTTATACTGGGGGGGGGGGGGGGCGCACTGTGCCACCAACGTTTCTTATACTGGGGGGGCGCACTGTGCCACCAACGTTTCTTATACTGGGGGGGGGGGGCGCACTGTGCCACCAACGTTTCTTATACTGGGGGAGCGCACTGCGCCACCAATGTTTATTATACTGGGGGGGGGGGGCGCACTGCGCCACCAATGAAGATAACTGACCTGTTAATACAAATACAGGAGGCGGGTGCCGGAATCAAATAGCCGGCACCCGACCTCTGACAGGGAGCTGCGATCAGCTTTTGGCTTTGAAAACTGCACCAAAAAACCTGAACATGTGGCAACACCCTTAGGCTACATTCTCACAACATAGAAAGAACCCTTGAACTGTATAGGGGCTGTTGGTCCATGATAACAGACAAAATAGGACATGCCCTATTTTTTTACGCCCATTCTTCACGACCCAGTAACAAAACAGCCATGTGAATAGAACCATAGACTGCAGTAGTTATGAAAACGGCAACCTGATGGCTGTTAAAGGGGCGCCGTCGTGTGAATGTACCCTAAATATCACCTCCTCTAGTCTCATCATAAAATAAGTTTCTTATGGCTGGGTAGTATGGTTGTGCAGGTGACTCATGAAAGGCAGAGCCGAGCAGCAGATTGTAATGAATGTATTACGATTATTCACCGTCTGCTATAGTAAGCTCGATAGTAAGATCAGTAAATGAAATGAGTCTGCTTAATGAGGCAGCAGCAAGTTCCTGGATCCAGCTGTGAGTGGAGGAGGAGGTCTTAAATAGCTTCCATTTAATACAGCGGTGCAGAAATCTAACTAGAGATGAGCGAATTTCATATTTTGAAATTCGTTCACGCTTTGTTTGGTGGTAAAAGATGAATTGCATTATGGATTCCGTTACCACGGACCATAACGCAATTCTATGACGGAATGCCTTTAGAGGCATTCCGTTATTTATTCCGTCATAATAGAAGTCCATGGGCTGCAAAACGGATCCGTCCTGTTTCCATCATGCAGGGGAGGACTCTGTCATTCCGTCATAGAATTGCGTTATGGTTCGTGGTAACACAATCCGTAACGCAATTCTGCTTTTACCAGTAAACGAATCGCAAACGAATTTCATAAGTGGAAATTCACTCATCTCTAAATCTAACCATGTGTCATACCATGAATGGAGAAAGCAGAATGTGTGGAGAATGGAGGGCTGCCATGATATGAATAAAAGTACTGTAGTAAATACTATAAGATAAGTATTAATCATGAGCCTTTAAAAAATGAAGCCACGTGGCCAATATTAAAACTTGCAGTTTAGAAAGGATTAAAATAAACCTTTATTTTTGCAGTACATCGGCACGTTGTCCACGTTTTACAACTCTGAAGAATAGGCACATGTACAGTCTGCCACGATTCTCCGGTAGAGGTGTTGTGTGGGATGTACAGTATACAAGATGTCATTTAAAGATTGCTCCAGTTAAAGGGGATTTTCAGGCTCCCGATACTGATGACTTCTCATGGTGCCATATTCGACAATTCACCTTATAATATAATAAATAATACACGACTACCATTGTGGATAAAAAATAGCCGCGGTCTTTATTAACTGGGGAGGGAAAGGTGGGTAACCATAAATAATAAAATACCATAAATTATTAAGCCATTAAACTTTTCCAATATTAACTCGAGTCCATTAGTGCACTACTCATCCAGAGTCCACCCAGTAAGGCTGAGCGACTAACCCCCCCCCCCCCACCCTTTTACACTCCCCCCTTTTCAAAGACCGCGACAAAAAAACATTGGGAGGGCGGGACACGATCCTTCCTCTTCTTTTCCCCAGCCGCTGACAGAGCTCCCACAGGTGAGTGTCCTCAATAAATACACCTTCTTTTACCGCTGAAACTTGACTCGGCCAATCCATAACTTCAGCTAAAATTAGCCCTTTGCCCAGCAACCGATCAGCAACCATTCCTGGCCAATCACCTTTGGTTGCCGGCTGACCTTTGATTCACCTGTGGAGAATAATGGCGGGAAAGGAGGGAAAGCAGGGGAATAGGGAGAGAGAGACAAATCCAACAAGACAACCTACTATATATAAGTCTCAATTGCTACCATGAGGGGCAAATGCCTATATCGGCACAGCCCCTTTCAGGATAGGTCATTAATATCCAATCATTTAGGGTCTGACACCCCGCACCCCCAATGATCAGGTCTTCCTTGCAGCCTCCGACTAGCAACTTGAATGGAACAGGAGGGACAGCTCCGCTCATGGTGTAGTGGCCTATTTACTTCCATAGGAGCTGAGCTGCAGTATCCCAGCATGGCCACTACACTTTGAACAGACCTTTGCTTTCTGCTCCATTCATAGTGCTAGCTCCAGCTCTGGACGCTGAAGGGAACAGCTGATCGGTGGGGATGTGGGGTGTTGAACCCTCATTAATCGGATATTAAAGACCTATCCTGAGGACAGGTCATCAGTGTCAGGAGCCTGGAAAACATTAACTCTGCCACATGCATTGGAGCGAGAGACAGGTCACAACCAGTGGCGTATCTATCATAAGGCAAACAAGGCATTTGCCTAGGGCGGCACTTGCCAATAGGGGCGCCAAAATACATTGTTTGCCCCTTGTCCCATCCGTCTTATATGCCGGTATACTCAGAAGATCCGATGTTATATTCTAACCCCCATGCGTTCCCATGGTGACGGGGACGCTTGCCTGGGGGTTAGAATATACCATCGGATCTGAGTTTTCACAATCTCAGTGAGATCGTGAAAACTCAAATCCGATGGTATATTCTAACCCCCAGGCGTTCCCATGGTGACAGGGACGCTTGCCTGGTGGTTAGAATATACAGGGCCACGCCGCTCACAGGAGAACATTTATAAACTAATCAGTAACGTTAACTTTAATCACTCACTAGGCTGCGCAGGCGCGTGACGTCAGTGAGTGAGCGCTGCCCACCCGCACTGCCTGCTGTTACCGGAGCTAAGACAGAGTAAGGTATCCAGTAAAGAGATCACCAATGAATAAAGTTAAAGTTACTGATTAGTTTATAAATGTACTCCTGTGAGCGTTGGGGAGGGGGATCTGTGGATGGCACTGATTAGGGGAGGGGGATCTGTGGATGGCACTGTTTAGGGGAGGAGGATCTGTGGATGGCACTGTTTAGCGGAGGGGGATCTGTGGATGGCACTGTTTAGGAAGGATCTGTGGATGTCACTGTTTAGGGGAGGGGGATCTGTGGATGGCACATAGGAAGGGGTGGGATTTAGAGAGAAAGGGGTTTGGCCTTGACAGGAAGGGGGGGGGGGTCAAATTTATATTAGGGGGTGCCCGAGTTTAGTCTCGCCTAGGGCAGCACAAAACCAAGATACACCACTGGTCACAACGTCACTTCTGCATCACAGCTGCACAAATTTGGAACATTTAAGGAAACCTGTCAAAAGATTTCTGCCGGCTGAATCACAAGCAGCATGAAATGCCAAAAGGTTCTGGGTTTTACTCTGAAACTCCTCCATGGGAAGAAGAGTCAGGGGTCGGATCCCCTCCAGGTTCTCTCTGCGGGCTCTGCTTCATTGACAGATCCCGAGGTGTCAATCAAGCCAGGCGAGGAGAAGCCGGCCCTGTGGCTCTTCTCCCTCTTCCCGGCAATTCATTAGATTTTTACAGGAAACCATTGCAGTTTGTAACCAGCGGAGTGTCGATATATCATGATGGCCCATGGGTTCAGCGACATAAAGCTCCTAACTGGTTCCCTCTAAGAGCCATCAGGTAGGTAGTATAGTAGGTGGCCATACAAATACTGTAGGATTTCTCTGAAATGTCCTGTCTTTATACAATATGTACAGTACAGTATATAAATGTACCTGGGGAAGTCTGAACCACCTCAGTTGCTGGTTACCTTTTTTTCTTTTCCCTTGAATTATTTTTATCATGTTTTTTTTTTATTTTTTTTATTAACTGGCCTCTCGTAATGTGTCCAGTGTAGTATAGCTCTACTCTGAGATAAACATTTTATTTAATCAAAAATTCTGCTACTTTATTTCTCTTGTCCTTAAAGGGGTTGTGTCACTTCAGCAAGTGGCATTTATTATGTGGAGAAAGTCAATACAAGCCAATTACTAATGTATTGTTATCGTCCATATTGCCTCCTTTGCTGGCTGGATTTATTTTTCCATCACATTATACACTGCTCGTTTCCATGCCTACAACCACCCTGCAATCCATAAGCAGTGGCCGTACTTACACACTATAGGAAAAAGCATCAGCCTCTCTGGTGGCCGGGGCTGTGGGAGCTCACATAGGCTGGTACTTTTTCCTGTAGTGTGCAAGCATGGCCACTGCTTATGGATTGCAGGGTGGTCGTAACCATGGAAACAAGCAGTGTATAATGTGATAAAAAAAATGAATAACACCACCAAAGGAAGCAATATGGATAATAACAGCACATTAGTAAGTGCCTTGTATTAAAGGGAACCTGTCACCGGGATTTTGTGTATAGAGCTGAGGACATGGGCTGCTAGATGGCCGCTAGCACATCCGCAATACCCAGTCCCCATAGCTCTGTGTGCTTTTATTGTGTAAAAAAAACTATTTGATACATATGCAAATTAACCTGAGATGAGTCCTGTCCCTGACTCATCTCACGTACAGGACTCATCTCGGGTTAATTTGCATATGTATCAAATCGGTTTTTTTACACAATAAAAGCACACAGAGCTATGGGGACTGGGTATTGCGGATGTGCTAGCGGCCATCTAGCAACCCATGTTCTCAGCTCTATACCCAAAATCCCGGTGACAGGTTCCCTTTAACTTTCTCTACATGATAAATGCCATTTGCTGAAGTGAGACAACCCCTTAATTTTGTCACCTCTCTAAATCCCTGGCTGGCAACTTGTCGATCATGATCTCATTTCGAATCCACACCCTTTTGTGGTTTGTGCACGTATTTCTTGCTGAAATAATTAACATGACATTAGTGGCGTAACGATTCCACATCCGTGCTGTAAACCGTACCCATTTATAATTTAGGTGTCTGTATCAGCGATCACCAGAACGACAAACTAAACGATTATCGCTTGCCGATCCGTCATTCCATGCTTTTACACCACTCGGTAATTGATCACTTTTGCTCCGTTTACAGAACAATCTATACAACGACTATGGTGATATATTCTTGCTTTGTGACAGCGTCTATTGGACGCTAGAACCAGAGACTTCTGTGCATGGAGGAGGTGGGTTAGGAGGGTACTCTGTAAGGTTCCTTGGTGACTGCTGTGACAAATGTCTGTGTGCCAAAAGACTGACCTTTAATTTGCTTTAAGAGATAGTGGAGTTGTAAGCCGCTATCTAGAGCATATCTCTGGCGCTTCATCTGACAGTCTCAAACCTCTGATGTGTGCGCAGCTCATTGCTTATTTATGCAGGTGTCAGATGTCTTGGAAGAATCTTGAAATTGAGCCTGCTAGTTTACCACGGCACTGATTTTCACATAAAAGAGTGTTTCTGAAAATACTGACACTGATGCGAAGGACTCCTGCTAAAAAAAAGAGGGTGCTGGATAGGTCCTAAAAACAACGGGAGAAATTCTCCCTCCCCCACCCCTTTTTAAACACCATGGCGCCCAAATCTAGAAAATAAAATCTAGAAAAGGTTTCTTTAAAGGGGGTGGGTGGGCCATAGGCTTCGGAACATTTATCATCGCTTACATCAGTTTTTCCATAGCTATCGTAAATTTCAGTTTCGGCGCATGGACAGCTAATTTATGATGATGCATTCTGTGGCGTCACCGGGGATATCTGTCAGTTCTTGATAAATTCGCCCCATTGGGTAGTTTTATTACTACCCATATTACCCAGTACCAGGGAATTCAAGAATCTCTATGGTGTACATGTATCAATCCTATTGTAAGGCTACTTTCACACCTGCGCTTTTCCTTTCCGGTATCGAGATCCGTGATCCGATCTGAATACTAGAGGAAAAAGCTTCAGTTTTGTCCCCATTCATTGTCAAAGGGGACATAACTGAACAGAATGCATTCCATTCCGTTTGGTTGCATTCCCATGCTGGACAGAGAAACGCTTCAAACAGCGTTTTTCTGTCCGACATGGGATGCGAAGCAAGACGGATCCGGCATGACACACAATGTAAGTCGATGGTGCCAGATCTGTTTTCTTGGATACACAAGAAACGGACCCGGCGCCCATTGACTTACAAGGGTTTTAGTGCTGGATTTATCATGGCCATTTTAGAGATAATACAACCAGATCGTTAGTAACGGATGCGGACAGTTCTATTATCATAATGGAAGCGTTTTTGCTGAATCATGACGGATCCAGCAAAAATGCAGATGTCAAAGTAGCCTCAGATTGTAAGAACTAGTAGTGGCACTGTTGTAGGGACTGGCAGTGTGTTAAAGAGAGTTTAACTGCCTGGAGAGGGCAGGACAAACATACATTTTGTAGAGCTTTTATTATTTGAAATTGTGCGAATATAAACTTTTATTCTGCCATGTTCTGCTCCAGAAGTGTCCAGGAGTGAAGTGCTCTCTTCATTGAGCTGTTTGACAGCCCCTCTGCTCTAAGTAACAGCTCTAGTGGTCTCCTGGTTGGATGCTACAGCTGTCACTCAGGGAGAGAGAAGAGTGAAGCACCACCTTCTTGGCATTTGCAGGAGCAGAACCCAGCAGAATAAATATCCATATTCACATTACTCCTGATAATAATAGCTCTCTAAAATATATTTGTACTGTTCTACCAAGTTCTGTCAGGCAGTCACTAATTTGCTATATATCTGACTGTCTCTCCGCTTGAAAACAAGTCCAAAACCAAGTGGCCGTAACTCCATTGTTGTGTTACAAAGCTCCAAATCCCCTACAGTTCCACAGCCAAAGTTAGGCCTCTTTCACATGGGCGTCATGTTTTTGACCCGGAAAAGATGCGGTTGTGTCGCGGGAAAATGCGCAATTTTTCCACGCGAGTGCAAAACATTTTGCACGTGCGTGAGAAAAATCGGCATGTTTGGTACCCGAACTTCTTCACAGGTTAGGTGCTGGGTAGATTGTATTATTTTCCCTTATAACATGGTTATAAGGGAAAATAATAGCATTCTTAATACAGAATGCATAGTACAATAGGGCTGGAGGGGTTAAAAAAATATATATTGAACTCACCTTATCCACTTGTTCGCACAGGAATGGGACCTTTGATGACGCCACTGCGCTCATCACATGGTCCATCACATGATCTTTTACCATGGTGATGGGTAATGTGACGGACCATGTGATGAGCGTAGTGACAGGTCCTTTTCCTGTGCACAGCAAAGAAGAAGAAGCCGGGCTGCTCGAGCAAGTGGATTAAGGTGAGTTAAATTATTTATTTATTTTTTTAACCCCTCCAGCGCTATTGTACTATGCATTCTGTATTCAGAATGCTATTATTTTCCCTTATAACCATGTTATAAGGGAAAATAATAATGATCGGGGCTCCATCTCGATCGTCTCCTAGCAACCGTGGGTGAAAATCGCACCGCATCCGCACTTGCTTGCGGATGCTTGCGATTTTCATGCAGCCCCATTCACTTCTTTGGGGCCTGTGTTGCGTGGAAAACGCACAAAGAGGAGCATGCTGCGATTTTCACGCAACGCACAAGTGATGCATAGAAATGAATGGGTCCTGATTCAGTGAGGGTGCAATGCGTTCACCTCACGCATCGCACCTGCGCGGAAATCTCGCCCGTGTGAAAGGGGCCTTAATAGACTTGTCTTGACTGGACATCACCACCCTCTCTGAATGCAGAAACTTCCAGCGACCAGTTGATGGACACTGTGGGAAGCTGCACACATCTTTGGAACCCATTCATATTAATGGGAGACTGTGCGATACATGGCTGTGGTGAGTCCTCCAGAGTAAACGCTGCTCTATGTACCCGGTCTGTTCTTTAACTCTTGGGAGGAGGGAGAATCCTAAACATGGTCCCCGTTTTGGATCATCCATATACTGTAACAGGGCATATAAAATATAACTAGACTTCCTGCAGCCACCACTAGGGAATGTTCAGGAGCTAACTGAAGACAGATGATGAATACTATATGGGGTTTCTATAGGAACTGTTCAAAATCAAGACTTAGTGGGGTCTTTGATGAAAGTATACATTTTATTCCGATTTTTCTGGTAAATGTAATAAAACGCTGAATGCATGTAATTTGTAATTCTCTCATTGTGCTCTTTTTTCTTAGCACTAGAGCGGAAAATCTCAATGAGACAGAGCAGAGAAGAACTCATTAAGAGAGGCGTATTAAAGGAGATCTATGATAAAGGTAAACTTTACTACCAGTATGTCTGAACACCTTGTGGGATAGGTGGCTAGATTTGCCGCAAGTGTATATATTTCATAATTTTTTGATATTTTGTTGCTGATTTCGCATTTACTACTTCTTGTTGTCCTCATGTTGATGGACTTTATGATCCACACAAAACTGTCTAATGCCTAGAACAGGGCCTGAAAAGGTGCTACTTCAGAGGGCAGGTGGAAGTTGGATCCCCATCGATCTGATATTGATGACCGATCCTGAGGATACATCATCAGTATGGGAGACCTGGAAAAACCCTTTCATTAAAGAGGTTCTCCAGGAAATTAGAAAATAAAATTACTGAAAATATTTAAATATTCCGTTATCATAAATCTAATCCCAAATACCTGAGTGTGTCTCCAAATGTAAATCATACCCATTTAGAAGAAAGAAACACTCAAAACATGCAGCAAATTTGGTGACAGGCTCCGTCCACTTCCACTGTCTGTCTGGTCCTCCGGCAGCCCAGGCTTGCTGTCCTATAAAGGCTACAAGGAGATATTAAACTGTATGGGGGCTACAAGGAGACATTATACCGTATGGGGGCTACAAGGAGACATTATACCGTATGAGGCCACAAGGAGACATTATACTGTATGGGCGCTACAAGGAGACATTATACCGTATGAGGCCTACAAGGAGACATTATATCGTATGGGGGCCACAAGGAGACATTATACCGTATAGGGGGCTACAAGGAGACATTATACTGTATTGGGGCTACAAGGAGACATTATACTGTATGGAGGCCACAAGGAGACATTATACCGTATGGGGGCCACAAGGAGACATTATACCGTATGGGGGCCACAAGGAGACTTTATACTGTATTGGGGCTACAAGGAGACATTATACTGTATGGGGGCTACAAGGAGACATTATACTGTATGGGGGCTACAAGGAGACATTATACTGTATGGGGGCTACAAGGAGACATTATACTGTATTGGGGCTACAAGGAGACATTATACCGTATGGGAGCTACAAGGAGACATTATACTGTATGGGGGCTACAAGGAGACATTATGCTGTATGGGGGATACAAGGAGACATTATACTGTATGGGGGCTACAAGGAGATATTATACTGTATGGAGGCTACAAGGAGGCATTATACTGTATGGGAGCTACAAGGAGACATTATACAGTATGGGGGCTACAAGGAGACATTGTACTGTATGGGGGCTACAAGGAGACATTATACTGTATGGGATCTACAAGGAGACATTATACTGTATGGGGGCTACAAGGAGACATTATACTGTATGGGGGCTACAAGGAGACATTATACTGTATGGGGGCTACAAGGAGACATTATACTGTATGGGGGCTACAAGGAGACATTATACTGTATGGGAGCTACAAGGAGACATTATACTGTATGGGGGCTACAAGGAGACATTATACTGTATTGGGGCCACAAGGAGACATTATACTGTATGGGGGCTACAAGGAGACATTATACTGTATGGAGGCTACAAGGAGACATTATACTGTATGGAGGCTACAAGGAGACATTATACTGTATGGGGGCTACAAGGAGACATTATACTGTATGGGGGCTACAAGGAGACATTATACTGTATGGGGGCCACAAGGAGACATTATACTGTATGGGGGCTACAAGGAGACATTATGCTGTATGGGGGCTACAAGGAGACATTATACTGTATGGGGGCTACAAGGAGACATTATACTGTATGGGGGCCACAAGGAGACATTATACTGTATGGGGGATACAAGGAGACATTATACTGTATTGGGGCTACAAGGAGACATTATACTGTATGGGAGCTACAAGGAGACATTATACCGTATGGGGGCTACAAGGAGATATTATACTGTATGGAGGCTACAAGGAGACATTATGCTGTATGGGGGATACAAGGAGACATTATACTGTATGGGGGCCACAAGGAGACATTATACTGTATGGGGGCTACAAGGAGACATTATGCTGTATGGGGGCTACAAGGAGACATTATGCTGTATGGAGGCTACAAGGAGACATTATACTGTATGGGGGCTACAAGGAGACATTATGCTGTATGGGGGCTACAAGGAGACATTATACTGTATGGGGGCTACAAGGAGACATTATACTGTACGGGGGCTACAAGGAGACATTATACTGTATGGAGGCTACAAGGAGACATTATACTGTATGGGGGCTACAAGGAGACATTATACTGTATGGGGGCTACAAGGAGACATTATACTGTATGGGGGCTACAAGGAGACATTATACTGTACGGGGGCTACAAGGAGACATTATACTGTATGGGGGCTACAAGGAGACATTATGCTGTATGGGGGCTACAAGGAGACATTATACTGTATGGAGGCTACAAGGAGACATTATGCTGTATGGAGGCTACAAGGAGACATTATACTGTATGGGGGCCACAAGGAGACATTATACTGTATGGGGACTACAAGGAGATATTATATTGTATGGGGGCTACAAGGAGATATTATACTGTATGGGGGCTACAAGATTCTGTAAAAATTCTAACCATTATATTTTTACCTGGAAAAAATAGAAGCCTAACAAACAAATGGCTAATGCATAGTAGTTGTCATAGTGGTTGTTCTCATATATCCCAGGCCTCCGAATGGCAAATGTGTCCAGTTATGCAGTGATTCATGACTGTTCTCTTGATGCTAGATATTCAGACTACAACTAGGCAGATTAATACATATTATGTAGTACACATTGGCCCATGAAAAAGTAGCCCGTCTCCAGTATCTGCAAACTAAACTCCCTAATAGTAAATTTGCTTTAGTAGTCCATAGCAACCAATCAGAGCTCAGCTTTCATTTTTTAGAGCCCTGTAGGAACTGAAAGCTGTGCTCTGATTGGTTGCTGTGGGCAACTAAGACTGATTTATTATTACGTTTGAAGAAAGTGGCCTTTTGTGTCTGAAAGATGGTGTTCTCCCATGGAACAGAGAATAGTGATGGTGGTTGGCTATGTGTGAAGCAGATCGATTAAGGAAACACAAGAGACCTTTGCCGACAAGTACCCTGGAACAAAACCACCAGTCTGGTTCAGAAATGGCATCAAACATGAAGAAACCAAGGCCTCCATCAATCAGGACGGCTGAAGTTGAGCATGAAATTCAGCAGTGGATTGCAAGTAGCACCCAAATATCAAATCTAAGATCATCTCAGCAAGTTGGTGTATCATGAACGATGTGTCAGCGAGTGCTGAAATCTCCTGAACCTGAAACCGTACCAAATAACGTGTGCAGGAACTGAAGGAGTCTGACAAAGCTAAACGTGGAAATGACTGGACTTGGTTGCTGACTATGATTGCTGACAGACATTTGGACCCATTGTTGTACTTCACAGCGGACAAAGCTTGCTTTCATTTATCAGAGCACGTAAATTCCCGGAATTCGAGATACTGGTCTGCTGAAAATCCCCATTTGACTCACCAAACACCACTTCACGACCAGAATAGTGGGCCCAATTTTCTTCAAATCAACTATGAATACCACAATTTACCTGGACATCTTTAAACAGTTTTGCAACCAACTAACACCAGAAGAAAAAATGTCCTGCTTTTTTTCAACAAGATGGGGAACATGCCGCACCTCACGGGTTCATGAATTATGACCAAGGGGTTATGGCCACCACGTTCCCCAGATTTGTCAACATGCGATTTTTATTTGTGGGGAAATTTTAAACAGAAAGTGTCCACTAACAATCCACATCCCCTGGATGAACTCAAGGAGAACATCACAAACACTATCCGCAACATCACAAGTAGCATCAGACAACATAATCTGATGTGCCCAAAGATGCCTAGAGGTGAACGTGGACCACTTTCAGCATCTTTTGTGACTTGTGGGTAATCAAAGTCCACTTGCTCGTTCATCTTGTCATACTATCGCTGGAGGCAGGCTACTTTTTTGTGGGCCACCCTGTATAAGACCTCACCTCTCTGAAGTTTGTCAAATTTTTTCTTGAGATATTAATATTGCTAACCAATTTTATCTATGTTTTGTTGTGCTTCTGGAAAAAAAAGTATAATATCAGTGGGACATGGGCTATTATACATTTCAGCAATGCACTGGGATTTCTTTCATCTGAGCTTAGGAATCGGTGCGACGTCTTAGTCTCATGCCAGTACTCTTGCTTCTAGCCCTTTTTCTCTCTCTGTTCATCTCTTTATTTCCTGCAGCACTCTGCTACCTTCGTAAAAGAACTGCCTAACTGCAAAGTAATCCTTCATATTTTACATATATTAATATTCATCTAAGTATGTTAAGAGAAGTTTCAGCAAAGACGAGTTAGTGCCTTTAGTAGACTGTGCTTCTACTGTTGAAAAATGTCTCAAACGATTCTCATGTAAAGAAAAGAAGGGGAGTGAGCACTCACAACACCTGGACCATAGGGTGCAATATTAATATTTATTCAGATAGGACCTGCCAAGTCCAATAAAATATTGTAGTAATATAATAATAAAACAATCACAAATCACATACACTAAAATATAAAATGGTACCAGTAAACTGATGGTGAGGTGCAAACCTTATTAGTACATCCTATACAGGAATCACATGCAATGGCAACAGTTATGTTAATTGTGCCACAATCTGCAGTCCATATTATTATCTAATTCCTGGAAATAGAAGATCGCAAACAATGTAGGCACTAATGATATTCGTTGTGCCACAAACCGCAACTTATTTGAAAATGTCCTAGTGGTATATATCAAGAATTACTCCAAGTGCAGGTTCAGATAATGAACAGTTCCAGCGTCATAGCGTAATAAATCACTCCAAGTGTAATCCTCTTCTTACCATCGATATGACCGCCCTGAACGGTAAGTTCACTGCTGTTCAAATTTAACAGTTCAGGTTCCTACCTGAGTCCTGGCACTGCGTCCCGCTGTCAGATCTCACAGCCCTTCCACGAGGTGCGTACAGTGTTCGTCGCTTCGGCGTCCCGCCTTGCACGTCTCAGGCGGATGACGTCACGATATCGCGGGGCTGGATACGCAGGATCGGTGCTTATGCAGTAGAGTCCGTTCTTGTATATTAGAGCGGTATATTGAAGCGGTGATCGTAGCTGAAAATTCTCCTATCGCATGGCCATGCAATTTAATAGTAAATGTTCCGCAGGTTGGGTGGGCGCTTCTTCCTGACACCAGACGCGTTTCGGGGCGTCTACACCCCTTCCTCAGTGGTTGAAGCGCTCTACATCCCACTCCTCCTCTTATACTGCATTCAGTAATCTGGAATTTCCGAAATCTGGATCAATTCAATACAGTTTCTTCCATTGCGGTTTTGATGCGGTATGGTTGCGTTTTTTTCAGTTTAGATGCGTTTTTTTTCTAAAAATATAACTAGCATACTATAAAACTATGCCCTGCTAGATATTTAACCTAAAAAACTTTTTATTACATGTAAATATTAAAAAATGTTAAAAATGACATAGAGGTCACAATATAAAAATATAAATAAATAAATATACTGGAACATACAAATCCCTTCTGTAGGCCGAAGGTCTTTAGGAACATTATTTATATAACCACAAAGGGATAAAAATGCAAAGATATGGAGAGGGGTAAATGGGTAAATGGTAGAGTTCATAGTGGAATGTTCATCTCTTTATTTCCTGCAGCACTCTGCTACCTTCGTAAAAGAACTGCCTAACTGCAAAGTAATCCTTCATATTTTACATATATTAATATTCATCTAAGTATGTTAAGAGAAGTTTCAGCAAAGACGAGTTAGTGCCTTTAGTAGACTGTGCTTCTACTGTTGAAAAATGTCTCAAACGATTCTCATGTAGATGTTGACTACTCCTTATCAACGCCATATATTAAATATTATTTACACTCACCTAAAGAATTATTAGGAACACCTGTTCTATTTCTCATGAATGCGATTATCTAGTCAACCAATCACATGGCAGTTGCTTCAATGCATGTAGGGTTGTGGTCCTGGTCAAGACAATCTCCTGAACTCCAAACTGAATATCAGAATAGGAAAGAAAGATGGGCTACAACAGCAGAAGACCCCACCGGGTACCACTCATCTCCACTACAAATAGGAAAAAGAGGCTACAATTTGCACGAGCTCACCAAAATTGGACTGTTGAAGACTGGAAAAATGTTGCCTGGTCTGATGAGTCTCGATTTCTGTTGAGACATTCAAATGGTAGAGTCTGAATTTGGCGTAAAGAGAATGAGAACATGTATCCATCATGCCTTGTTACCACTGTGCAGGCTGGTGGTGGTGTAATAGGCCCCTTAGTGCCAATTGGCCATCGTTTAAATGCCACGGGCTACCTGAGCATTATTTCTGACCATGTCCATCCCTTCATGACCACCATGTACCCATCCTCTGATGGCTACTTCCAGCAGGATAATGCACCATGTCACAAAGCTCGAATCATTTCAAATTGGTTTCTTGAACATGACAATGAGTTCACTGTACTAAAATGGCCCCCACAGTCACCAGATGTCAACCCAATAGAGCATCTTTTGGGATGTGGTAAACGGGAGCTTCGTGCCCTGGGTGTGCATCCCTCAAATCTCCATCAACTGCAAGATGCTATCCTATCAATATGGGCCAACATTTCTAAAGAATGCTATCAGCACCTTGTTGAATCAATGCCACGTAGAATTAAGGCAGTTCTGAAGGCAAAAGGGGGTCCAACAACATATTAGTATGGTGTTCCTAATAATTATTTAGGTCAGTGTATATTAAATACATTGAAATAATGAATACATGTAATTCTGGTTATACATATTGCAGCATACTTCTATTAAAGTTTCTGCCTTATTCTACTGGGTTATGTGTTAGAACTTAGGGGGTTTCGTCAAGAAAAAGTGGTCTTGTCTGTGAAATTCATCTAAAAGGTATTGTCCCTGAAGGTTCACTGCTTTTGTAACACTTTTTTTATTTTCCATGTCACTATCTATATAAAAAAAAAGCTAACTAAAATTTTACTTTTTTCACAATGCCCACAAGGCCTACAATATGTTAGGACTTTCTGTCTTTTGAGAGTATATGGGCCATGGACGCAATGGACAGGAGAGGACCCTATTGACTTGGGAAGAGTTTTCTAGGCCTGCTCTGTGACCGATGCAGAGGTCAGGAGGGAGTTGATAAGTTGTGATATCACCTATTGTGAATGGTGGAGCCTGTAGATGGTACTTGTCATTGTAATTTTGCCTGCGGAGGTAATGATAATAGCTACTGAACAGGAAATCATAACATTTTTTCACTGGACCTAATGGCCAGTGAAAAAACTCTTTAAAAAAAAAACTACTGAAAAATGTGATTTAAACAATAGGTTCTTTTCTGATGACAGATTCCCATTAAATAGAACCTGTCTGGCAATGTGAGGCAAGCTAGATCTCAAAAAGCAGCACATGATTTCACACTCTAAAGAGACTCATATACAGGTGTGAAACAAAGGCATTGAAATCTACGAGTTTGGGAAGGATTACAAAGAGCTAAGGCTCTGGGACTCCAGCAAACCTTCATTATAGCCATTGGTCACAATTGAAGAAAATGTGGAATAGTGGTGAGGTTTTCCAATAGTGTCCAACCTACTAAAATTTCACTAAGAGCACATCAACAATTCATGCAAGAGGTCACAAAAGAAGTTAGATGGACATCTAAAGAACTTCAGGCCTCACTTGTTTTATTTTAGGTCAGTGTACACAATTTCACAATAAAAAAGGCACTGGGTAAATACAGCATCGATGTAAAGGTGGATTTAGGCAGGCTGTATTCGGCGAGACACAAGAGTGAAAGGATAAAATAAGTATATTGTACAGTGTTCCAATATTGATATTACAAGAATTATTATTGATGAGCATATATATGGAAGTAATTAAATAAACATCACATACGGAGAGACTTGTACACAAGATTCAAATATAAAGATACTCCCAAGACCATTTGGTAACTATACAACAAGGGTACTTTCACACTAGCGTTTTTCTTTTCCGGCACTGAGTTCCGTCAAAAGGGCTCAATGCCGGAAAATAACTGATCAGTTTTATCCCCATGCATTGTGAATGGAGAGCAATCCGTTCAGGAGGCATCAGGATGTCTTCAGTTCAGTCATTTTGACTGATCAGGCAAAAGATAAAACCGCATCATGCTATGGTTTTATCTCCGGCAAAAAAAAAACGGAAGACTTGCCTGAATGCCTGCATTTCTTTTCCATAGAAATGTATTAGTGCCGGATCCGGCATTCAAAATACCGGAATGCCAGACCCGTCCTTCCAGTCTGCACATGCGCAGACCGAAAAAAAGGTGAATTAAATAAATGCCAGATCCGTCTTGCCGGATGACACCGGAAAGACAGATCCGGCATTTCAATGCATTTTTCTGACTGATCGGGCATTTTTAAGGCTACTTTCACACTTGCGTTTGGGGTTCCGCTTGTGAGATCCATTTGAGGGCTTTCACAAGCGACCCCGAACGGATCTGTTCATCCCCAATGCATTCTGAATGGATAAGGATCCTTTCAGAATGCATCAGTTTGGCTCCGTTCCGCCTCCATTGCGCTCTGGAGGCGGACACCAAAACGCTGCTTGCCGTGCGGAGCCAAACGGATCCGTTCTGACTTACAATGCAAGTCAACGGGGACGGATCCGTTTGACGTTGACACAATATGGTGCAATTGCAAACGGATCCGTCCCCCATTGACTTTCAATGTAAAGTCAGGAGTCCCTATTAATATACCATCGGATCGGAGTTTTCTCCAATCTGATGGTATATTTTAACTTGAAGCGTCCCCATCACCATGGGAATGCCTCTATGTTAGAATATACCATCGGACTTGAGTTAGATCGTGAAAACTCAGATCCAACAGTATATTCTAACACAGAGGTGTTCCCATAGTGATGGGGACGCTTCAAGTTAGAATATACTAAGAACTGTGTACATAACTGCCCCCTGCTGCCTGGCACCACCCAATCTCTTACAGGGGGCTGTGATCCGCACAATTAACCCCCCAGGTGCCGCACCTGAGGGGTTAATTGTCCGGATCTCAGCCCCCTGATCGGGTGCTGCCAGGCAGCAGGGGCCAGACCCCCCTCCCTCCCCAGTATTAAAAGCATTGGTGGCTAGTGCGCATCGCACAGACCTGTCACTTACCAGTAGGAGGAGCGCCGGCCAGCCACAGACAGCGCAGGTAGGTATAAGCTAAGTAACCATGGCAGCCAGGACTGCAGTAGCGTCCTGGCTGCCATGGTAACCGATTGGAGCCCCAGCTATTAAACTGGGACTCCGATCGGAAATGCCGCTCCGCTGCCACCAATGATGGGGGGGAGGGGGTTGTTAGCCTGTGGCCACTGCCACCAATGCTTTTAATACTGGGGAGGGAGGGGGGGGGCCGCACTGGCCACCAATGCTTTTAATACTTGGGAGGGAGGGGGGGGGGGCCGCACTGGCCACCAATGCTTTTAATACTGGGGAAGGAGGGGGGGTCTGGCCCCTGCTGCCTGGCTGCACCCGATCAGGGGGCTGAGATCCGCACAATTAACCCCTCGGGCGGCACCTGAGGGGTTAATTGTGCGAATCACAGCCCCCTGTAAGAGATCGGGTGGTGCCAGGCAGCAGGGGGCAGTTATGTACACAGTTCTAGTATATTCTAACTTCTGTGTTAGAATATACTGTCGGATCTGAGTTTTCACGATCGTGAAAACTCAGATCTGAAAAAGCTGTTATGCAGACGGGTCCGCACTGAACGGATACCATTGTTTGCATTTATAGGTGCGGATCCGTCTGTGCAGATACCAGACGGATCCGCACCTAGCGCAAGTGTGAAAGTAGCCTAAGACTGATCAGGATCCTGATCAGTCTTACAAATGCCATCAGTTGGCATACGTTTTGCCGGATCGGGCAGGCAGTTTCGGCGACGGAACTGCTTGCCGGATCACTCTGCCGCTAATGTGAAAGTGGCCTAAGTTACTTAATCCTTATAGCATAGAGTTGTTACCATACATGATTAATTTTTGGGTCTTTCCACCCCCTGTCTTTTCTATGGCCCCTCCAGTTTTCTCTTGCACTTATCTTTTCGTCTGTGTTCTCTTCTGTTCTTCTCTCTCCCTCCTGTCTCTCTTCCTCCTTCCTTTGTTCTTTCCTTTCTTCTTCTGTTCCCCCTCCTCTCTCTTGGGTCTCAAATCCTGGCCTTTTATATAATTCACAGCCAGTTCTAGATTCTTCTAGAATATTGCCTGGACACATCTGATTGGTTGCTCCCTATGGTTTTCTAGCAAAATCTAGTTTACTCTAGAAGATTGATAGAACTAGCTGGAATGTCCCGCATCTTCCTTGTACCACCTACTGGACAGCCAGTTGTGAGCTGATTTCAGATGATCCTGTAGAGTTTTTGACGATATACTGGTATGTTTTATTTAAGGGTATTTTCACACTTGCAGCAGTAGATTCCGGCAGGCAGTTCCGTCGCCGGAACTGCCCGCCTGATCCAGGTAATACGGACGCAAACTGATGGCATTTGTCAGACGGATCAGGATCCTGATCCGTATGACAATTGCATTGAAATGCCGGATCCGTCTCTCCGGTGTCATCCGAAAAAACGGATCTTGCCAAAACACTCGGCAATAATGCATTTCAATGGGAAAAATTGCTGGCATTCCGACAAGTGTTCTGGAATATTGGACGGAGATAAAACGGTATTATCTCCATCCTAAACAGTCAAAAAGACTGAACTGAAGACATCCTGATGCATCCGGAACAAATTGCTCTCCATTCAGAATACATGGGGATAAAACTGATCAATTATTTTCCGGTATTGAGCCCCTAGGACGGTACTCAATGCCGGAAAAGAATAACGCTAGTGTGAAAGTGCCCTTTGCATCTCCTTCTTGTTGATGATGAGAAATAAGGAGTCTATCACTTTAATGAAAAATGCCCACCCTCTGCAGCGCAGAAGTTAATCTGTCAGATAGTGTTTGTATCCAGTGACGAGCCTCGTCTTTGTTGTTTATGTACAGCTCGCCGCTCGAAACCTCTTTGTATACAGACAGAAAAGGAGGCTATTCAATGAAGCATGGTCTGCAAGTAAACTTTCTTCTGGGTGCTTTATATTCTGGAAGTATAAATAGCAGCTCCACAAGACGGATTGATTGGCTTTGCCAGGATTTCACAAGAGGCAGCGTACTAGTTTTCTCTAATGATAAATCAGAAAGATGCAGTGGGGAGAAGGAGTCTCGGCGTATTGTTATTCATAACCTCCCAGCTTTTCTAACTTCTGCCACTTCTAGTTTATTCATGTGTGAGATTAGTTAAAATGTGAGATTTTTCACATTATTTATTAAACTTAATGTATGCAAGTTAATCTTCCAGACAGCAATCAATAAACGATCTGGAAATGAGGAGTCTGCTGGGTCCTAGTGAGTGTTTCATCTACTATGCTAAGACTATGGGGCACATTTATTATGACTGGCGTTTTAGCGTTAAGCCCTGTGCTGATGGTGGATCCACCAGAGTTATGAAGAGGTGCAGACCTCTCCATAACTTCGGCGCACCCAGCACCGCTTCTAAATGTAAGACAGCTTCCAACCTTTGAGGACTAATTTGCCTAATGTTAAAAAAAGAATATTTCTTCTGAATGCCATAAAGAATCTGGAGAGAAAAGTAAGCTTTTTATCAGCTGGCAATGTGCCTGGTTTAATATTATGATCCTGGTAACTGGTGCCCTTTACACATTAGCGAGGCTTGTACACCACAATTCTGGTGCCCTTCATAATTTCCCCCATTGTTTTAACACTGAAGTATGGTAATGTAATAATAAAGGACCAAAGAGGCCTATAATAATTTCACCCATCCCCCCCCCCCCAAAAAAAATACATTCATTTCAAACACGTTGCATCGTCTAATCCAAGAGCATTTCTTTTTAGCGTAAATTTATCTCATGGAATGATAGGAAGAATTATAATGTTCAAAAATGATGGCCCTGATTTATCACAGCCAGCGTGTTCTATGCTAGCCTTGTTAGGACCTACGGTGCCAGAGGAGGAAGGTAACTTATGACGAGGCACAGGAGGCGTAAAATGCAGATTGCGACTAAAAAAGATGCAAATGCATTGAATCCGGTGGATTTGTGACTTTTCTACGCCAAAAAGAGGCTTAAAGGGGTATTTGCATCTTAGACAATGGGGGCATATCGCTAGGATATATATATTGAGAATGGAGCGGGGAGCGTTGTGGATGGAGGACCCCAGATTTCCCGGAGTCCGTCCACCACCAATCGCTAATCCCCGCCTCTTCTATAGAAGTGAATGGGAGCGTGTCGCGCATACGCGGCCCATGCTCCCATTCATTTTTATGGGGCAGACAGCAATAGTCGAGCCAGCGCTCAGCTATTTTTGGCATCCTCATAGAAATGAATGGAGGGCGGCTGCGCATGCGCAGTGCGCTCTCCTACACTTTCGGGGCTCCGTTCTTGATATACGGTACAAACCAAAAGTTTGGACACACCTTCTCATTCAAAGAGTTTTCTTTATTTTCATTACTATGAAAATTGTAGATTCACACTGAAGGCATCAAAGCTATGAATTAACACATGTGGAATTATATACATAACAAAAAAGTGTGAAACAACTGAAAATATGTCATATTCTAGGTTCTTCAAAGTAGCCACCTTTTGCTTTGATTACTGCTTTGCACACTCTTGGCATTCTCTTGATGAGCTTCAAGAGGTAGTCACCTGAAATGGTTTTCACTTCACAGGTGTGCCCTGTCAGGTTTAACAAGTGGGATTTCTTGCCTTATAAATGGGGTTGGGACCATCAGTTGCGTTGTGGAGAAGTCAGGTGGATACACAGCCGATAGTCCTACTGAATAGACTGTTAGAATTTGTATTATGGCAAGAAAAAAGCAGCTAAGTAAAGAAAAACTAGTGGCCATCATTACTTTAAGAAATGAAGGTCAGTCAGTCCGAAAAATTGGGAAAACTTTGAAAGTGTCCCCAAGTGCAGTCACAAAAACCATCAAGCGCTACAAAGAAACTGGCTCACATGCGGACTGCCCCAGGAAAGGAAGACCAAGAGTCACCTCTGCTGCGGAGGATAAGTTCATCCGAGACACCAGCCTCAGAAATCGCAGGTTAACAGCAGCTCAGATTAGAGACCAGGTCAATGCCACACAGAGTTCTAGCAGCAGACACATCTCTAGAACAACTGTTAAGAGGAGACTGTGTGAATCAGGCCTTCATGGTGGAATATCTGCTAGGAAACCACTGCTAAGGACAGGCAACAAGCAGAAGAGACTTGTTTGGGCTAAAGAACACAAGGAATGGACATTAGACCAGTGGAAATCTGTGCTTTGGTCTGATGAGTCCAAATTTGAGATCTTTGGTTCCAACCACCGTGTCTTTGTGCGACGCAGGAAAGGTGAACGGATGGACTTTACATGCCTGGTTCCCACTGTGAAACTTGGAGGAGGAGGTGTGATGGTGTGGGGGTGCGGGGGTGCTTTGCTGGTGACACTGTTGGGGATTTATTCAAAATTGAAGGCATACTGAACCAGCATGGCTACCACAGCATCTTGCAGCGGCATGCTATTCCATCCGGTTTGCGTTTAGTTGGACCATCATTTATTTTTCAACAGAACAATGACCCCAAACACACCTCCAGGCTGTGTAAGGGCTATTTGACCATGAAGGAGAGTGATGGGGTGCTGCGCCAGATGACCTGGCCTCCACAATCACCGGACCTGAACCCAATCGAGATAGTTTGGGGTGAGCTGGACCGCAGAGTGAAGGCAAAAGGGCCAACAAGTGCTAAGCATCTCTGGGAACTCCTTCAAGACTGTTGGAAGACCATTTCAGGTGACTACCTCTTGAAGCTCATCAAGAGAATGCCAAGAGTGTGCAAAGCAGTAATCAAAGCAAAAGGTGACTACTTTGAAGAACCTAGAATATGACATATTTTCAGTTGTTTCACACTTTTTGTTATGTATATAATTCCACATGTGTTAATTCATAGTTTTGATGCCTTCAGTGTGAATCTACAATTTTCATAGTCATGAAAAAAAAAAAGAAAACTCTTTGAATGAGAAGGTGTGTCCAAACCTTTGGTCTGTACTGTAGCTGCAGGTCCCTATAAGACAATGGGGGCATATCCTAGCGATATGCCCCCATTGTCTGAGATGAGAAAACCCTTTTAAGGGGAATGATACATTTACCCTGTATTGCTTGGGATGTAGTGATTACGTTGCTACTGAATGGACAGAAAAGGAAGATTTAAAGGGAAGCTGTCACCATAGAGATGCACTGTAATCTGCCAGCAACCTAGAGCAGGAGGAGCTGAGCATATATATATATATATATATATATATATATCCAGAAAATGGACGGCACTCCAGTAGGCTAAAATAGTGATTCCTTTATTCAACCATCCGGTGCAACGTTTCGGCTCTGGAATGAGCCTTTATCAAAGGCTTTATAAAGGCTCATTCCAGAGCCGAAACGTTGCACCGGATGGTTGAATAAAGGAATCACTATTTTAGCCTACTGGAGTGCCGTCCATTTTCTGGATATATTGGTGGGGTAGGAAGTCGATTCCCCAGGAACGTGCACCCATTTCTCCTGATATTAGCCAGTGCCGCCATTTTTTCTTATATATATATATATATATATATAATTAATAAGCGCTAATGAATAAATTATATTTACCCTAAAATGGTGCCATTGTAAAATACTGTACAAATGAGCCCACAAAAACACAACCCTAAATACAGCTAGATTGGTGGGAAAAAGGCTATGACTCTTGGACTGCAAGGATGAAAGAACATTTTCACAGGTCTTTAAGGGGTTAAGGCAGAACATGGGCCAGGCATTAACTGTTTTCTTTTCCCCAATGGAATTTACATCTTTTGTTTTTTCAATCATACTAGGTATGTAAATTGTATTCATAATGTGGATGACAAACTGTAGGACCCAATGAACCTAAGACCGATGTCTGAAAGCTTGTAGCTCTGAGCAGGAAATATGAATCAGTTAGAGCTCTTTATTCATGTCCTCATAATTGGATGGGCCCGTGTACAAATGATTTACAGGGCACCATTTGTACTTGGTAATTTGGTGCTTCTAGTGTTTTATTAACTTGAGTCGTACATTGTTTCTTCTTGAATTGAATAATTTTGTCATCAGTTGGACAAGGGAAATTGGCTATAACTCGTGCCACATGTATGAATCCAAATTCAAATACTCAGCTGAAGACACTTCTCATAAAGAAAACTGCTCCCTAAGGAATGTGGAAATGACTTGGACATTATACCGAATGACTAGTTATTTTCTCTATGTTACTACCTTCACTAACTTAATAAACATTGCCAAAGAATACAGAGCAGTCACTTCATTCAGCTCTATGGGGTGCTGGAGATAGCCAAACGCTTGTACTCGGCTATCTCCAGTAGTCACATAACGTATAGAGGGTTGGACATGCATGTCTGTCTTTCCCCCATTGTGAAGACAAACGGACACCCAATCAGTCAGTACCCCCCTTCCCCCCAGATCAGACACTTATCTCTAAACTGTGTTGTCTTCATGGGACAATCCCTTTAATCTGACATATAGTGTTTGTTAGGGATAATTTGCCTGGCTACCTTATGGAAGACATTGTACAGTGGCACTTTGAAAGTTTGTGAACACTTCAGAATATTCTATATTTCTGGATAACTTTGACCTAAAATTACATCCGCTTTTTACACAAGTCCTAATAATAAATAAATACATGTATAATCAAATAAAAAAAATGTAGTCAAAAATAGACTTGGTCATTTATTGAAGAAAATGATGGCTGTGAGTGGCAAAAGTATGTGAACCTTTAATTTCAGTGTCTGGTGTGACCCCCTTGTGCAGCAATAACTGCAACTAGACGTTCCTGGTATTCATCGATAAGCACACTGGCTTGGAGGAATTTTAGCCCATTCCTCCTTACAAAACTCAGTTATGTTGGTGGGTTTCATCCCATGAACTGCCCGCTTCAGGTCCTTCCACAACATTTCTATTGGATTAAGGGCAGATCTTTCACTTGGTTATTCCAAAAGGTTAACATTATTCTTTTTTTTTTAAACAGTCTTTTATAGAATGACTTGTGTGCTTAGGGTCGTTGTTTTGCTGAATGACCCACTTTCTCTTGCGATTCAAATCATGGACAGATGTCCTGACAATTCAGAATTCATTGTTCCATAAATGATGGCAAGATGTCCTGGCCCAGATGCAGCAGAACAGGCCCAAACCATGATACAACCACCACCGTGTTTCGCAGATGGGATGAGATTTGTATGCTGGAATGCAGTGTTTTTCTTTCTCCAAACATAGAGCTTCTCATTGCAGTGTTCTGTTTGGAGAGCAGCTGCTTTCTCCTTGCAATCCTGCCATGCACACCATTGTTGTTTAGTGCCCTCCTGATTGTAAACTCATGAACATTATATTTAGCTTATCTGAGAAAAGCCTTTAGTTGTTTAGAAGTTACATTGGGTTCCTTTGTGGACGATAACATGCCTTGTTCTTGGTGTGACCTTTGCTGGTTGACCCCTCCAGGGGACGGTAATAATTGTCTTGAATTTTCTCCATTTGTACCTGATTGTGGACTCTTTAGAGATGGCTTTGTAACCTTTTGCAGCCTGAAGAGCCTCAACAACTCTTCTTCTGAGGTCCTCAGACATCTCCTTTATTCGTGCCATGATATACTTCCACAAATGTGTTGGGAAGATCAGATTTTAATAGATCCCTGTCCTTTAAATAATACAGGTCACCCTCTCACACCTGATTGTTATTCCCTTGATTAAAAACACCTGACTCTAATTTTACCTTCAAATTATCTGCTAATCCTAAAGGTTCACATACTTTTGCCACTTACAGACATGTGATATTGGATCATTTCCCTCAATAAATAAGTGATCAAGTCTCATATTTTTGAGCCATTTGGTTATCTTTATCTACTTTTTTCACTTGTATCAAAATCTGATATACTTTTAGGTCAAATTTATGCAGAAATCTAAAAAGTTCTGAAGGGCTCACAAACGTTCACATACTGTACGTACTACCTTCATACCTGTCAGACATGATTAAGATCAGCTCATAGCTGGATTGGTACTGTGCTGACTGTAATGAAGGGGAGAAACAATAGTATTCATGCCATTGTAAAAAAACATGCCATTCCTTACTAAGATTATTTTAAAAAGAAAGATATCCGGAGAAGCAATGCGATGTGTGTCCTTGCTAACAGACAACAAGCAGACTCCTTGTAGTCTGATTCTGCAAAACTCATTCTTTTTGTCCCCTGCTTCCTGCTAATTTACCTAATGTATGTTAGCGGTCAGATGGAAGGGAGGATCAGACTACACAGGCTTTTTGTTGTTGTCTGTTACCATGGAGATATACAAGTCTTAATAGCAGCTGCTGCAGACACAAAATGGTTTTAATGCAGACTATTTGAAAAGTTGCTTCATTTTTAATTTTAGAATCACTAGAGAATTTTTTGCAGAGGCTGACGTAGTATTTTAATATTTTAATGAGATAATAAAAACAGGAGAAAGAAATCTGTGGCAACCAAATATTTCTGGTTCGCTAAGCTCATATCTACACAGTTTATCTACATGAAATCATACAGTAGGTTGTCTTGTGTGCTTGCTGCTGCTTGCTTAGCACATATAATGTGTTACCTTGTGGTGCTTGCAGCTTGCTAAGGTTTAGCTAATAGAAAAGAATTGACAGCAGGTTCCCCATCTCTACCAGCCCTTATCGGATGTATATAGTGATATAATGTCGTATGTGTCTTCTAGCTACCTCATAGCATCTTGTATAATAACTGTATCATATTACCAGCCAGAAATAAGCTGACCGGAGAATGAGAGTAATGTTTGGAATGCAGAGCCATCTGTACGAGGATGACACTGCTGTCACAGGGCCACCGCTTACATTTGTATCCATTAAGTATCTCTCCAGGCATTTCCCTCACAATATTACATGACATTGATTACATCGCCAGTTGTAATGGCTTTCATAGTGTTTGCCCTCATATGCTGGCAGAATTAATAAGATGCATAATGATTATACATCTACGAGAGGTCAGACAATATGACGTGAGCTTTGTGATCATGCAGAGCAGTCCTTTAGTCTGGTGATGTTCATTTAGCCTCAGATGACCCATATGAAGCTTCTGCTTTTTGCAACATTGGTTGTGTGCATAATGACTGATGTGAGGATCATAATGCTGCTGTGAGTAGAAGCCATCTGGGGGCATACTTTTTACTTTAAACCAAAATAAACCTGCCCTCCTTTACTTTCAGATGGTGACCTGCAGAATGAAGATGGAATGATGGAAAATGGTCAGTCCATTGGTAGTCCTTCGTCCTCACTTCCAGTCATAAGTGAGCTAGACTCAAGTTCAGGGGTGTCAGGGGACACTTGTGCATATGAAGTTCTTCCAACCTCTGAACTCATGGATGGGACAGGTAACCCATGCATTTTTATAGTCAGCGTTGGTGAGTTGTATGATATAGGTGTCTAGGTCAAAGAGAAGCCATTGTCTGCAGTGTTGCAACCGTCCAGAAATTCCTGGACCGTCCGTAAAAATCTTGCACTTTTCTTCCAGCGTCTGTGAAATAAAATAGCCGTGTCCATGATTTTTTGGGGGCTGGTCACACTTGAGCTGATCATTTTTACTGTAATTATCATCATTTTATGGCTCACAATAAAGCTAATGCATTCATATTAGTAAACAGAGAAATAGACATATATTACTGATAATCTTTATCAATCATTGTAGTTTTCTAATCCGTAAAAAAATATTTACCATGATTTTTGGATATATTGTTCATAAAAAAGAAAAAATCTGTTTGGCAACATAAATTTTCAGTGCCTTCTCACTCATTACTTCATAGTCACAGCCAGTACCACCTCATTCTTCCCTTGTAGTTAGAAGAAGAAGAAGAAGAAGAAAATCCCTTTATTGCCCCTCAGTGGGGAAATTTTGGCATAACAGCAGCAATCACATTCACAACAGGAGAAAAATAAGAGTAATTAGAAATTAAAGAGTAAAATACAAGAAAACATAACACAGAAGTTACTTAAAAAATTCACTACTGGGTTTCTGGGAACAGTGGTGGTTATAAATTCTAACCGCTACTGGGAGGAAGGACCTCCAATAACGTTCCTTCGCGCACCTAGGATGCAGCAGTCTGTCACTGAAGGGGCTCTCCAGCTCCACAACAGCTTCGTGCATGGGGTGGGAGACATTGTCTAAGGCCTCATGCACACGGCCGTTGTTTGGGTCCGCATTCGAGCCACCATTTTGGCGGCTCGGATGCGGACCCATTCACTTCAAGGGGGCCACAAAACATGCGTGTGCTGTCCGCATCCGTTGCTCCGTTCCATGGCCCCGCAAAAAAAATATAACATGTCCTATTCTTGTCCGTTCTTTGCGGACAAGAATAGGCATTTTATTGAAGGCTGTCCGTGCCGTTCCACAAATTGCGGAACGCGCACGGACGCCATCCGTGTTTTGCCGATCCGCGATTTGCAGACTGCAAAACACACCACGGTCATGTGCATGCGGCCTAACAGTGATGTTAATTTTGCTAGAGTTCTTCTGTCACCCACCTCCTGCACTGGATCAAGGGGACAACCTAGGACAGAGCTGGCCTTCTTAATGAGCTTATCTAATCTCTGTCTCTCAGCCACAGATAAGCCCCCAACAAACCACACCATAGAATATGGCTGATGCCACCACTGAGTCAAAGAAGGTCTTTAGGAGCGTCCCCTGCACTCCAAAGGACCTCAGTCTCCTCAACAGATAGTGTCTGCTCTGACCCTTTTTGAAAAGAGCATCAGTGTTATGGCTCCAGTCCAGTTTGTTGATCAGGTGAACACCCAGGTACTTATAAGAGTCCACCACCTCAATGTCCGTTCCCTGTAGGTTCACCGTACCCAAAGCAGAGGGCCTGTGTCTGTGGAAATCCACCACCAGCTCCTTAGTTTTGCCTGCGTTGATCTGGAGCTGGTTCCGCTGACACCAATCCACAAAATCCTGTGTCCCCTGTCTGTATTCTGAGTCGTCCTCACCTGTGATAAGGCCGACTATGGCCGAGTCATCAGAGAACTTCTGTAGGTGGCAGCCTGGGGAGTTGATGGATACACCAATGTCGTAACTTTCCCCCAAGTAGTCACAGCCGAGTGTCTGTATTAAGCAGTCAGGAAAGCACTTGTGAGCAGGCTATTTCTGGCTGAGATAGAGGAATAAAACCCAGAAGAACATGATAGATGCAGGAGTAAAACCCAGCACGGCTGTAGAGGATATTTATCAACCCCTGTATGCCAGAAAACTGGTGTCAAAAAGTTGCAAAGTGGCGCACAGCCCTGGTGCAACATTTTGCGACTTTTTTGGAGTTCTGTGCACTGCTCACCACTTTTTCAAAAAGTGGGCGATCTGCAAATTGCGGTCAGCAATGCACGGGCACCAACCGTGTGCCCACCATCTGTGGACACGGAATGGGGTCCGCGATCCGCATCCGACGGTCCGCACTACTAGTGCATGCACTACTTTTTTTTATGTGCGGAGGCACGGACAGAAAACCCACAGACGCATTTCCACAGTGCTTCCGCAGGCTTTCGATCCGTGCATCCGTTCCACACCGGACCGTATCTCCCAGATTGTGGACCCATTCAAGTGAAACGGTCCACATCCATGATACAGTGTGCAGATGGCCGGTGCCCGTATATTGTGAACCCGCTGTTTGCAGACTACAATATGGGCACGGGCCGCGTACAGTCTCGTGTGATGATACCTGAAATCTACACCAGCTCCCTTGCAGCACCACAGTTAGTAAGAGGTTTACATCTTTAATAATTCTGCCATATATGATGCCAGCAGGGGATAGATTAAGACTACCATGTAGTCTGTAAATATTCCCCAATCCGCGCGTCAGGGTAGTGGACTATGAACACCTCTTCTGGAAGATATGAACCCTGAATATTTTTTATTCGGCTCGGGGTTGAATTGGGTGCACATTGAGCAAGCCAGTAATCTAGGTTGCTGAAGCAGATTTTCTATACTGCTGTCCTTTTTATCTACTCCTGATCTAGAATTTTTTGTATTATTATATTAGGCAGTATCCTGGGGAATATATTATAGTTCCTTTGGGATGTTAAGTGTTTTTGTGTATTATTTGCATGTAACAGTTGTTTCAGATTTTCTGCTTTTAAACACTGATTTTCTTGATGCTTGGAAGAGGCGGCTTCATGTTTCAGGCTGAAGGAAATAATTTGATCGCTGCTGTGATCACTGTATCAGTGGCGACATCTAGTGGACAGCCCTAATATAGATCACATGCAACTTTCTATTTGCAAAAAATGTTTATGTTGCTGTTAAAAGGATTATTTGTGGCAGAAAAAACTAATAAACATAACAATAATTACATTTTTTAAATGTTGGCTAAGTCTACCTTGTCTAAAATGTTAATACAGCCTTCTCCAAACTAAGTGACTTTGCAGCTACCATTATCTGTAGTATGATCATTACTGAGTGCCTGGTATGCTATGCTATGTTCTGGTTGTTGAAATGATGCTATTGTGTTCTATTCATACCATATACGTAGCAAGTTTGTGAACTAACCCGTGACTCCATGCTGTTGTCACACGTTTGTTGCTATCTCACATGTAACAGCGTCATGTTTGTGATGTGGTTTGTGTTCCTCAGTATCCGAAGATCACCCATCTGAGCCAGGATCCCTATCCCAGGATCCATCATACAAGCCAACCCTGCTACTGCCCCCCAAAAAATCAACTTACCCTGTAGACCATGAGGACACCCCTGTGAAACCACTAACTCTCCTCAAGCAGCCCCCTGCCCTGCCTCCTAAACCTCTTTCCAGATTTGCCAATCATATAGCAGGTAAGAGAAAGCTACTACGCCTTGTATACATCTTCATTCTTGATTTTTATGGGTGTATCACCCATATTTCCCAACTGATCGTTTCCCATAATAGGATTAGCCCCTAATGTAATGCAAAGGGTCTTGGACAGCCCATTCAGGACCAAAGTTACTGCATTTATAGTGTAATAATGCAATGAAATGAACATGGAACACCTGGAGATCTTAATGTGATTGGGCTGAGATTGAGAAAGTGTAAAAAGCTAGTGGTGCTTGGTCAATGATCACACCACCAAGGCGGTAAACCCTTTGCGCATAGGGAATGCATAGGGTTCTTAAGGAAGGGTATAAGTTGAGGCAGGGTCACATGAATACTGCTTCTCTGGCATATTAATGGTCATACAGATGCTGGATATCCTCCCGTGGTATGTCCTTGCAAGCTTTTTCAACTTGGATCCATAGTTCAGCCACGCTGGTGGTTGGCTGCTGTGCAAGGGAGATCGGTTACCCCATCAAGTCTCAGACATTCTCCATGGGGGAGAGATTTGGAGATGCTGTTGGCCAGAAGAGCTGCTGGATACCCTGAAGAGAATGTTGTGTAGGACGAAAACTGAGAGTCATGGTATGAGGTGCCATTAGCTATGTACCATGGCTTTCCAGTCTGGTATTCACAGAGGAAACATTGACCAGCCTTCAGTATGTCCAGGACATTGTGGAACCAACCCTACTGCCTCTTTTGACTCAGGAGACGTTGTGTGCCTGCATTACGCAGCGTCCTGTTCAGGGTATCCATCAGCTTTCCTGGCCAGCCCGATTGTCAGATCTGTTCCCCATGAAGAATTCCTGGGACAGGATAGAGTGATGGATCTTTCATGCACAGCAGCCAACAATCACCTTGACTGAACTACGGGTCCAAAGACCTTGGAATTAAATATTACAGAATGATATCCAGTATCTGTATGAATGTTACTATTCCAGAGTGGCAACCTGTATCACAACAAGGGGATGCCACCCAATATTAATGTGACCCTGCCTCAACACATACCCTGCTGCAGAACCCGAAATAAAGGGTGCACCACCTTGGTTGTGTGATCATAGACCAGCACCACTAGCAGTTTATACTTTCTTAATCTCAGCTCAGGTGCATTAAGTTTTCCAGGTGCTGTTCTTTCATTTTCCAGCAATCTAGTGGTATATTATTTCATATATTTGGCCTGAATCAGAATTTATATTCCAGGCCTGAAGTACATTTTTCATTTGAAAATTGCTGAATCATAGCTTTTGTACCAACTTTAGCATTACAGTGCCACCAGTGTGTAAAGCTTTCTGGTCGTCATGAGTTGTCCCTATGCACAGTTGCATATGTTTGTCAGTTTTTGTTTTCTCATTTATTAGTCATTCATGTCTTTTATTCAAACTACACTGCATGGCCAAAGGTATGTGGACCTGGAGGATGAAGTTAACAGGTCAGTTTTACTGCATAGGGAACAGTGTAAAATTAAACCCATAAAATTATGGCGGGATTGCATCGCCGTGCCAAAATCGAGGCAGCCGTTCGGTTGCTGTGGCAACCTTGGTCCCTCTGAAGGATCTGAGGCCTGCCATGGCAACATTGCTATAGAGCCCTGCCTGTGGCAGGGCTCTATAGGAACATAGTGCATCTCCCATAGACCTCATGCACACGACCGTTGTTTTGGTCCGCATCCGAGCCGCAGTTTTTGTGGCTTGGATGCGGACCCATTCACTTCAATGGGGCTGCAAAAGATGCGGACAGCACTCCGTGTGCTGTCCACATCTGTTGCTCCGTTCCGTGGTCCACAAAAAAAATATAACCTGTCCTATTATTGTCCGTTTTGCTCAAAACACACAACGGTCGTGTGCATGAGGCCTTAGGCTACTTTCATACTCGCGTAGTGTGCGGATCCATCTTGTATCTGCACAGACAGATCCGCACGAATAATGCAAATGCTTGTATTAGTTAATAACGTATTTGTTTGCATTATTCATTCAAAAAAAGTCTAAGTCAAAACGGATCCGTCTTGACTTACATTGAAAGTCAATGGGGGACGGATCTGTTTTCAATTCCACCATATTGTGTCAGTGAAAAAAGGATCTCTCACCATTGACTTACATTGTAAGTCTTGACGGATCCGTTAGGCTCCGCATAGTCAGCCGGTCACCAAAACGCCGCAGCCAAAGTGATGCATTCGGAACGGATCCTTATCCATGCAGAATGCATTGGGGCTGAACTGATCCGTTTTGGGCCGCTTGTGAGAGCCCTGAAACGGATCTCACAAGCGGACCCAGAAACGTCAGTGTGAAAGTAGCCTTAGGGCTGTTTCACACGAGCGGATGCCGTGCGTGACATCCGCTCCGTGTATGACAGCCAAGACCCGATGCAGACTGCAGAACCACGAAGCATTAACATGACTGATAATGCTCCGTGCCTCTCTGTGATCTCTTTACTACGAAATCACAGTGACAACTTTATCTCGCTGTGATTTCGTAGTAAAGAGATCACAGAGAGGCACGGAGCATTATCAATCATGTTACTGCTCCGTGCTTCTGCTGTCTGCATCGGGTCTTGGCTGTCATTCACGCAGCGGATGTCACGCATGGCATCCGCTCGTGTGAAACAGCCCTTAGACTGCATAAACAGGGAAGGTGTAGAAGGTGTGATTGCTATAGGAGGGACAGGTTGGTAGGTGTAGCAAACCCTGAGAGACATTGCAGAGCTAAGCATACTGGATTTGGTTAGCAAACCCTGCAGAAATCTGATGAAAACAGGAAGTTCTGCATGTAAACAAAGAAAATCTGTATGGGACTGGAGAACCCTTCAATGTTAGGTCATCTAATTCTAAAGAGTGGAAGGAAATGATAGGGTGGCTCACCCCCTATGACTATGAATAGGTGCTTAAACCTGAAATTGAATCACCCTATTCAATACATACAGACTAGACGAATTCATCTTATTAGGTAAGCACTCTAACCACCATAGAGCAGGCACACTATTTAATGTTGATAATACAGGGTATGTTACGAAAAAACAATAAAATGCAACACTAAAATGTATAAAACACTAAAACACAATATAAAACCTGCTAGGAATAAGGTGCAAAAAAGATTCCTGTCGCAATAAATAAACCAGTTTGTCCTTATTGATACATCTGGTGTTAACGCTGGATTGCTGGCAACCTGTACGCTTTA
Organism: Bufo gargarizans; assembly: GCF_014858855.1. Classification (NCBI taxonomy): domain Eukaryota; kingdom Metazoa; phylum Chordata; class Amphibia; order Anura; family Bufonidae; genus Bufo; species Bufo gargarizans. Next base: position 331,270,264 of record NC_058084.1, read on the forward strand.
ATATAGCGTTGCATCCAAAAAGTCGCAAGTGGCAGTTTTTGGTAACCGCAATAGATTGGTAGCATGCGGATAAATAGTTGCTCACTGAGCACTCACCCCACCTGATGGTATGTGGTCTTCACACTGGCTGGTGTGCGCTCAGGTGTGTGTTTTCCAGGCGGATTAGTACCTGTGTTTCGGTAAGACTTTCTTGCAGACCACATACCATCAGGGGTGAGTGCTCAGTGAGCAACTATTTATCCGCATGCTACCAATATATTGCGGTTACAAAAAACTGCCACTTGTGACTTTTTGGATGCAACGCTATATTAAAGCGTACAGGTTGCCAGCAATCCAGCGTTAACACCAGATGTATCAATAAGGACAAACTGGTTTATTTATTGCGACAGGAATCTTTTTTGCACCTTTTCCTAGAAAGTTTTATATAGTGTTTTAGTGTTTTATACATTTTAGTGTTGCATTTTATTGTTTTTTCGTAAGATACCCTGTATTATCAACATTAAATAGTGTGCCTGCTCTATGGTGGTTAGAGTGCTTACCTAATAAGATGAATTAGTCGAATTCTAAAGAGTGTCAGGTGTCATTCATATTGTTTTCTGCAGATGTCCATTATTCTCAGGCAAGCATTCTCCAGGTCCTGGGCTCAGAAATTAGGTTCTAGCTCACATTACAATTTTTTTTTATTTCCAACTCCATTTCTCTAAGCTATGAATACGTGGAAGCTTTCTGTACTATATACTCTATACTGAAAAGGGAGAACTATAGAGGAAATTTCTTCTGTTATGCAGTTTAACTCAAAAGCTGGTTGTACAAAATCCTATCCCAAGTTCTTCTGGTTCCATCTTGAAGATGTCCATAGACATAGGTTTGGATGAGGAATAAGTCGGTCGTGTGTTATTTTAGACATTTGGGTGTAGATTTCTCAGCTTGTTCATGGACAGCAGAAGATGCGACTAATTTATTAAGAGGTGTGCACCCATTATTAAATTGGTCAGATCTTCCACCAGTGGGGTTTTTACTAAGGCCTCTTTCACACTTGCGTTGTCCGGATCCGGCGTGTACTCCACTTGCCGGAATTACACGCCGGATCCGGAAAAACGCAAGTGTACTGAAAGCATTTGAAGACGGATCCGTCTTCAAAATGCTTTCAGTGTTACTATGGCAGCCAGGACGCTATTAAAGTCCTGGTTGCCATAGTAGGAGCGGGGGAGCGGCATACTTACAGTCCGCGCGGCTCCCGGGGCGCTCCAGAGTGACGTCAGAGCGCCCCATGCGCATGGATCATGTGATCCATGCGATCACGTCATCCATGCGCTTGGGGTGCCCTGACGTCACTCTGGAGCGCCCGGGAGCCGCGCGGACGGTAAGTATGCTGCTCCCCGCTCCCCACTACACTTTACCATGGCTGCCAGGACTTTAGCGTCCCGGCAGCCATGGTAACCATTGAGAAAAAGCTAAACGTCGCATCCGGCAATGCGCCGAAACGACGTTTAGCTTAAGGCCGGATCCGGATCAATGCCTTTCAATGGGCATTCATTCCGGATCCGGCCTTGCGGCAAGTGTTCCGGATTTTTGGCCGGAGCAAAAAGCGCAGCATGCTGCGCTATTTGCTGCGGCCAAAAAACGTTCCGTTCCGGAACGGAAGACATCCTGATGCATCCTGAAGGACGGACTGTCCATTCAGAATGCATTAGGATAATCCTGATCAGTATTCTTCCGGCATAGAGCCCCGACGACGGAACTCTATGCCGGAAGACAATAACGCAGGTGTGAAAGAGCCCTTAGACTGGCGTAAAACTTTCTTTAGAATGTAGCCAAATATTTCTATGCACTTTGCATGAGAGAAGAAAGATGACAGAAATAGTAAGCACCTGTATTGGATTTATATCTGATTCCTGGTGCCTTAGGCCTCTTTCACACGGGCGAGATTTCCACACTGGTGCAATGCGTGTGGTGAACACATTGCACCCGCACTGAATCCGGACCCATTCATTTCTATGGGGCTGTGCACATGAGCGGTGATTTTCACGCATCACTTGTGCGTTGCGTGAAAATCGCAGCATGCTCTATTTTGTGCGTTTTTCACGTAACGCAGGCCCCATAGAAATGAATGCAAGCAAGTGCAGATGCGGTGCGATTTTCACGCATGGTTGCTAGGTGACGATCGGGCTGGGGACCCGATCTTTATTATTTTCCCTTACAACATTGTTATAAGGGAAAATAATAGCATTCTCAATACAGAATGCTAAGTTAAATGTGTATTGAGGGATTAAAAAAAAATAAAAAATAACTCACCTCCTCCTCTTGATCACGTAGTTGCTGATCTCTTCTTACTTCTTTAATCATGAGCTGCCGGCTAAAGGACCTGTGGTGACATCACATCACATGGTCAATCACCGTGGTGATAGACCATGTGATTGGACCATGTCATGAGCTCAGTGACGTCACCACAGGTCCTGAAGAAAGAGCAGAGACCGGCAGCTATGGAGGAGGTGAGTTATTTTTTATTTTATTTTTTAACCCTCAATTGACCTTCTACTAAGCATTCTGTATTAAAGAATTCTATTATATTCCCTTATAACCATGTTATAAGGGAAAATAATAAAATCTAGACTACAACTAACCCAACCTTCATTGAAGAAGTTCGGGTCGGGGTACCACATTCAGTTTTTTCTCACGCGGGTGCAAAACACATTGCACTCGCGCGGAAAAAAATGAACCACGCAACGCAATCAAAACTGACTGAAATTGTGTGCTCACTCGCACGATTTCCCCGCCATGCACCTGCATCCTATCCGGCCCCAATCCGTAACGCCCGTGTGAAAGAGGCCTTAGACTTTGCCCTTTATGTAGATGGGGGAAGATGTACAATGTATTTGATAGAGGCTTGAACACAGGAGCTGTGCCTGCCAGTCCCGGGAACAGATGTGAGTGACAGCTACTCTCCTGTGGCTACTGCAGGGTCAGGGATATCTCCAATCCTGGATGCTTAAATCTTGTGCATACTTGTAAATCCAGACCTGGTAAGCACCATTCAATGTAATGTTTTTCCATCTTTTATTGAGGTAAAATGTGTCCTGAGGAAAAACAGGTTCAGGTTTGGGTTACCATGTTTATCTCAAGTGTTTTTTCATTTATAGAATAAGAGTTGCAGGTTGTTATTTTTCTCTAGACTCCGGAGCACCTGTGAAACTGCCTTGTATGCTGGGGAAGATGTCGCCTCCACTACCTCCAAAGAAAGTCATGATATGCATGCCATTAGGAGGATCAGACTATCCCCACTCCTATTCCAATCAGAAGAGCTCCCAGCATCACCACACCATCCTCCCATCTCAACTAGCCGTCCACCAGCATCAGCTTCAGTACGGAAGCCAACATCTCTCAACTGGATCAAGTTCAGTGCCCATCCATCCGTCATTACCTCCAGGATGCAGGGTAATTGAGGAGCTCAACAAGACACTTGCTATGACCATGCAAAGGTTGGAAAGGTAACTACAGTCAATGTTTAGACTGCTGTGTGATGCATTGTGGTTGTCATGTAGAAATATGGTGATATTTGCCATATTCAATCATGTTTTATAATTGTGGATAACTAAGTGGATACATAATTAAAAGAAGAGGTCCAGCCCAAAATGTTCTCCTAGCATGTCATAGACAGACCTTAGAATAGGGCTCAGCAACCTTCAGTACTTCAGCTGCTATGAAACTACAACTCTCAATATGCCTAGTTACCAGTGGCGTAGCGTAGGGTGTGTTGCCAGCACCCGGGGCAAGCCAAAAATGTCACTCATCGGAGAAGGCAACAATTTGTCAATCAGCGGAGGTCCAAATCCAATACTGCTGCGAAAATTAAAGCCTTTTCTGCTGATGCAACTTTGTTAGCAGAGGTGCAGTGACCACCTGCTTGCTTCAGGACCCTATACTCAGTAGGGTTCACTGAACTGTTGTTTTAGACACACATCTGGTGGGGAGCTTCTCCACTGTAGTGTGTTTGTCTGCCCTCATTCACCTTCGTAGCCAAAGTTTACATCTCACATAAATTGCAAGTGGTGTTCTGCAGATTCCACAATGGTGCCATTTGTCCTCTCACGATGCACCTTGACCACAGCCGTACGTGAACAGGGCAGTGTCAGAAATACTGCCACTCTTGGCCCGAAAGCCAATATTCATCCCTTTTTGCAACTCTGATATATCGCCCCTTTTACCTATGACAGGAACAACAGCTATATATGCAGACAGCCTATTGCACATCTTATACACCCACCTATCCAGCTAACGACACTTCATGAGCTACGTGTTGCTGACATTGAAAGTAGGAAGTGGTCATAATGATATGACTCGACTGTGGATATATACACTTACATTTCTGAACTTGCTTGTTTCCTGAAATGTACATTTCAGATTGTATAGCCATTTAACAGTCCTTTTCTACTGACGAAGTCCCGCAGAACCTTTTCTCTGTGGAAAGGTCACAAGCAGATTTATTCAACAAGGCATTTTGTGTAATGGGTTCTAGTCATCAGAGCTCCTCTACAGTCTCTATAGGAGATTGGGGGTTGGAAACGGTGGCGATTCAGATGTGATTGGACCGTGTCAGCATTTCTTTTATGTAAATCCCTGGCGAATGCTGCTGACCAATTATCATTCCTCCTGCCTTAGTGTGTCTTGTTGGACTATTTGTTGTAATGGGAATTTAGCTGAATCCACTTTTTCATTTAGCTGTAATTGTCAGATTGGAAAATCAAGTGGATGCGTTCGGCATTTGATCTAAAATGTATGGGTCTGTGCAGCTGAAGAGAGAAGTATTATATGAAAGCATAGATGTAGCTGTAGGTGGTACCATTGTACCAGTCCTCCCTGTATGACACATGGAAGATGTGGGATCCCAGTGCATAGGCATCATAAATGGGGATTGTGAGCGGCAGAGGTATAAACATGGCATTGGGGACAGTGAGTTGTCAACGGTCCACCAGGATTTTTTTGTATTATAAATTCCTATTTGTTAATAGAGACATAAAAGTGCCGCCACCTGTCAATCAAAATGTAATATCCTTAAGTATGTGCCAGCTGCATACCATTGCCAAGCTTCTATGGTGTGTGAGAAGTGATAAGGAGTCTACAGTGGAGGATATTCAGCGCTTTAGCTCGTGCCTGCGCAGCTATATATATGACTGAACGGCTTCATGAAGAGAAAGAGGTTTGCTGCAGAGACATCATAATGTCTTATGTGGGAATTAGGGCAGTCATCATTAGGTTTTTAATAGGGAATTTGCGTGGATTCAAATTACTATAATTATCAATGCACTTAAATAGTAATTAGGTTGTAGGCATTGATGTGTATGGTGCATTGGATCCACATCCAAGACTGAACTGCTGCACCACAGGGGTAGATCAGTCTTTATGGGGTTACTTAAAGCATACCTGTCATTTCAGGATAAACTGTCATAAACCTATATAACCCTATGGCCCCTTTCACACGGGCGAGTATTCCGCGCGGATGCGATGCGTGAGTTGAACGCATTGCACCCGCACTGAATACCGACCCATTCATTTCTATGGGGCTGTTCACATGAGCGGTGATTTTCACGCATCACTTGTGCGTTGCGTGAAAATCGCAGCATGCTCTATATTCTGCGTTTTTCACGTAACGCAGGCCCCATAGAAATGAATGGGGTTGCGTGAAAATCGCAAGCATCCGCAAGCAAGTGCGGATGCGGTGCGATTTTCACGCACGGTTGCTAGGAGAGGATCGGGATGGAGACCCAATCATTATTATTTTCCCTTATAACATGGTTATAAGGGAAAATAATAGCATTCTGAATATAGAATGCTTAGTAAAAATAATAGCATTCTGAATATAGAATGCATAGGACCTTTGGCAACGTCACAGTCATCACATGATCCATCACATGATCTTTTACCATGGTGATGGATCATGTGATGACTGTGACGTCACCAAAGGTCCTTGTTGCTACACAAATCTAAGATGAAGACAGAAGAGATGCCGGGCTACGCGAACAAGTGGACTAAGGTGAGTTAAATTATTATTAATTTTAACCCCTCCAGCACTATTTTACTATGCATTCTGTATTCAGAAAGCTATTATTTTCCCTTATAACCATGTTATAAGGGAAAATAATACAATCTACAGAATAACGATCCCAAGCCTGAACTTCTGTGAAGAAGTTCAGGTTTGGGTACCAAACATGCACGATTTTTCTCACGCGAGTGCAAAACGCATGACAATGTTTTGCACTTGCGCGGAAAAATCGCGGGTGTTCCCGCAACGCACCCGCACATGTTTTCGTAACGGCAGTGTGAAAGAGGCCTAACTCTCACTCACTCAGAAGCAGAAGCTTTAAAGAGGTTGTCCAGCCGTTAATATTGATAACCTATTGTCAGGTGGGGGTCTGACACCCGCCAACCTCGCTGATCGGCTGTTTGACGAGGAGGGGGCGCTCCTGGTGGTGTACTGTAATTACAAGCGCTCGCTCCATTCACTTGTACTTGTATTGGGTACTTGTATTACACTGCACTTCCGAGACAAAGTGCAGTGTAATGAAGAGGAAGCGGTGCTCGCTTTAAGCGCATCCTCCTCATCAAACAGCTGATCGGTAGGGGTGCTGGTTGTCAGAGCCCCACCGATCAGATATTGATGACCTATCCTGATGATAGTAGAAAAAGGAATGAAAGCAGCACACACGGTCTCATCGGGTCACCAGAATGCATCACCCGCCAAGAAGACCGCGGATCCACAACGGTCATACCAGAAAGTTGAAGTAGAAGAGTCACAGCAGCATCTCCAGTTTTTTATTTTTATTGCGAAAACTACATTTTATACATGCTGTGAAGTTTTTGCAATAAAAAGAAAAAACGGAGATGCTGCTGTGACTCTTCTACTTCAACTATCCTGATGATAGGTCATCAATATGAACGGCTGGACAACCCTTTTAAGGACTTTATATACCAGTATATACTTAGCACCGAAGCTGTGAATGCAGCACTAGGGTTAGATAGAAAACTTACTATAGTCAGCAGCGGCATCTCTGTTGCTTTCTGTACATACATTAAATAGACCATTGGGTTCCCATTATACTGATGGAAGCCAAAAGAGTGTTTTTTCAGCCTCCATTCAGCAGCACCTATAGCGTTTTCGTTTTCTTACTACATGGATTGGCAGACTGTGCTATTCCATTTAGAGGCAGGCCGTAAAAAAATGTACACTAAGTGGTATATGTTTTTTAAACAGAGGGGCCTGTGGCATCTATTAAATGCATGAACCCAATTAGGAAATTCTCCTGGCGGAAACCACAGATGGACGCTGCAGACATGGTGTGAAACAAGCCATTGTCTCCCTCTAGCAGCTCACTCCCCGTCCCCATTCAATTCCCATCTCCTTAGACTTCTACAAGCAGCACGTAAGCTGATCCCTAAGTGAGCTAAAGATGGCTTTTAGTGAATTGAGACTGAATATTCAGTGCAGGAGGGTGGGGAAGAACGAGTGGCTGATGAGTGGAGAAAGTGCCATTTTTTTTCTAATAAGATATATTACAAAGTTTCTTATAGTCACTTGTGCTATTGATTTATGCTATGTTTTTTTAAGTATAGTCACTGTTGTCTTCCCTTAAGAAAAAAATAGTTACAATGTTTTTCATGTTTTTGTGCACAGCAATGGAGCTTTTTATTCAAATATTTTGGAATTATGTATAGAGGACAATGTGATCTTTACCTTGGCTGTAATGATGATGATTTTTGGATTAGGTGCATGTTGTCATGTGCTTTCTGTGGTGTAATTAAACTTTTCTCACTCTTATATATACACACCACTATACCAGATGGCACAAACCTACAGTCGGGGATCTGTCTGGCTTTGTTAATGGCAGTGGACTCCGGCCAAGAATGTATGCACTTTCCAGCAATAACAGGCTGTAGATTGCTGAGAGATTTCGAGACATGTAAACATATATGAGTCATGTGTCTCCTTTTGGATCCATCCTACATTCATACTGTTTTGTCCAGGAAGAATGTTTGGCCGCGGTGCTGGGTCCATGTGTTACTAACCAGTTACTGTGCCAAGTGTTTGCTATCTGATTTATTATATTTTCTATAATGTGAGTAAGCATCACTACCCAGTCCTATCATTATTTATACCCTAAAACCTTACAGAAATATTTACATACTGTAGGTATTAGGGAGTTCACTATGCCTTCTTTTCATGTGTATGCCAAGTTCATATTTGTGCTAAAATAGGGGGCCAATCAGACTTGTAACATTGTGCTTTATGGGAAGCAGATAAAATGGCAATGGGGGAGTGGGAGCAATAAAACTGCATGTATACTCATGTATCGTCCACAGATTGCCAGCACTCATTCCTTTATAAAGCCCTTGATGTTCACATGGTATGCAATGGTTTAGCACTACTTTGCTGATTCCCACTTCCACAGCACACTCACAGACATGTGATATTGGATCATTTTCCTCAATAGATAAATTACAAAGTCTAATATATTTGACTCCTTTTTCTTTATTTGGTTATCTTTATCTACTTTTTTAGATCTAAAAATCTGATGTAGCTTTAGTTCAGATTTATGCCGAAATATGGAAAATTGTGAAGGCCTCACAAACTTTCAAGCACCTCTGTAGTTGTAATAGAAGGATCGTATTAAGGAGATATTAGTTTCACTCTGAATTCTTGTTTGTTTTTTAGCTCGGGGTTACATGGAGGAGACAGCATGTCAAAGTCAGGACTGGGTGGATATGCGGACATGAGACAAGTGCCAACTGTTGTTATTGAATGTGAAGATGACAAAGAAAATGTGCCTCATGAATCAAACTATGAAGACTCATTATGCCTGTACTCAAGAGATGACGAAGATGATGAGGATACAGATGAGGACGAAGATGATGATAGCTCACTATACACAAGTAAGTGCTCAAGCTTTCAAACCAGTACTTTCTGACTTACCATAGATGTGGATATTACAGTCAATAGATGAAAGGTAAGACTCAAAGAAATCACTATAGCAATGGATATGTTACCCAGTACCAAAATACTGTGTAGGATGCGCCACCACTCCATGAAGATACCGGAGCGTGATAACTGAACCTTCCACTTTCTTTTTACATCATTGGCCATTTTCTGATTGGAAAAACCTCTTCACTTGTTTGGTGCCCCTCTGGTTTACTGAGCTTTGAAATGGAAAGAATGATATGCCAAGAGGCATAACTTAAGGTCCATAGACAATACCATTAACAAGGCCTACAAAAAATACAGTGATACAGAGATCAGAGTACCAGAGGATGCTCTGGTGGGTCCAGGCTCTGATACCATGATGGGCCCTAAAGATCCAGGAGAAAAACCAACACTTGGCTGCCTTTTTCTCCACTTTACACTATGGTCTATTTATTTTATTCAAAACCTATTAAACTTTATTTAGGCCTCTCGAAAAATTTCCTCTTGTGGGTCCAGGAAACCCCAGTCCAACATTGAATCTGTGCACAAGGATACAAAGATAGTGATGTCATATCACGTGGGTGAGGTAACAGCACAGGAATAATAGTCATAGTGATGTCACAGGAGAGGAATACTCCACACAGTGATCATGGTAGTAGTGCCATACAGGCATATTGCATAAAGTGATGTCACAAAACAGAAATAAAAAATGCATTGATGTCAGAATACATAAACCAATGGGAAAGGGTTATTGTGTACAGTGATGTCATAGACTGGAACAGTGATGTCAAAGAATAGGTAAGAAACACAATAATGTCTGTGAACAGGGCTAATACAAGGCTGATGTCACTGAATGGTATATACTGAAGTGGGGCTAGATGGGACTGATAATCTATCCAGCTCTGAATATTTAGAACCGTACAAGATGCTAGCCTGAGGCTAATCAGCAAGCTTTTCATTTTCCTATTTCCTAAGGTTCGCTGGCATTAAAGGTTCTCAGGAAGGATTCTTTGGCAATCAAGTTAAGCAACAGACCCTCGAAGAGAGAGTTAGAAGAAAAGAACATTCTGCCCATGCAGACAGATGAAGAGCGGCTGGAACTGAGGCAGCAGATTGGCACTAAACTTATTAGGTAGGTTTATTTTTACAGATTTAAGGGTTATCCCTTGGAAAATATTTATCACCTATCCGCAGGATAGGCGATATATGTCTGATCGCTCGAACCCCCACCAATCCCCTAGAACAATGGTCCTGAGTACGCCTTCCCTCCTCAGTGCATGATCACAGAGAGCATTAGTTTGAATGGAATTGTCCTGCAGCTCAGTCCTGTGGACACTGAATGGTGCCGTAGGGCGTGTGGTGACCACTATTCTGTTCAAAGCCCTGCTTACTGTATCGGTGGGGCCTCCACTGATCCTACTTTTCTCACCGACCCTGTGGATGGATGTTTTTTGTAAGACAATCATTTTAAATCTCCGGATACAAATGAAAGGCAATTTTAGCTGACATGGTGACAGTCTTGCCCCCTCACCTGTCATTTTAAGTCTGAAGTACTAACATGACTACTGAGTTAGTTAGTGCTACAATTTGGACAAAGTAGGTGAAACTAAGTTCAAACACCGGATATATGACATATATTTAATCCAGTCAATGGATTGCACAAAAGCCGTATTTCATCATCATAAATTTTGCAAGCTTTGAAGTGAACGTCCTATGAATAATATCCTGCACCATTACCGTATTCATTTTAAACGTGTGTTAAAATAAAATGATGCTTCCGAACACAGAGTGGATTTCTACTTAAAGGGTGTCTCCATCGTAACTTATTTATAGTCATTCATTCCTGAGTTTTTCTTTTTTGAAAAAAATATTTAACTGAGATGAACTCCATTACTGTCTGTGTCTTTACTTGGGCCCTGTCTATAGTCAGGTGTGGAAATCACTGCTTTAATAAAACTCCCTTGATATTTTTACTTAAAGCTGATTGTACGTGAGGTGTACACAACCTTATTAGGGCCCCACACCCCATCCAGAGCTGTTCTCAGCTATCTCCAGCAGTCCCGTATAGAATGAATGAGGGGCAGGTCGAGCATGAGACCTGCTGCTCCATCAGTACAGGAATGTGATGCCGGCAGTCAATGCCCTATGGCATCCCCCCTTTCTTGGCGGGCACTGCTGCTGGGGGAACTCACCCATCCCACTGCTCTTGCTGTTTTCAATGCAGGCTGTCCCCACTTACTTTCTGCTGCAAACTCCCTTAGGGTGCACATGTTCACCCCTGCTCTTAAAGGGCCAACAGGCACAAAGACCAGACACCTTATATATCCTGCACACCCTGGGGTATATATGGAAAGTTGCCTGAGCTATAGGTTCCTGGCGCTATAGTATCTGACCTCCCATGCCTGACCTCTGCCTTTTTAGCAGATTGACCCTGTGATGCTTGTTCTAACTCGTGTTTGATCTCTGTATTGAGCCTATGTCGCCTGCCCTGACCATTTTCCTGACCAACATGCTGCACAAACTCTGCCTGTCCTGATTCTGGCTTGTACACTGACCAGGCTCTTGCCTGTCCCCTTGGTGTTATGCTCTGTGTCTCTTGACCTGCTTGGGTCAGCTGTCACAAAACGGAGACTACTCCAAGCGGTAACAGCCTGGAGATTTCCCTGCAGCAAAGTCCAGATCCATGTACAAGGATGAACAGGTGAGAACCAGGGGACCACTTAAAACATGCTCTGCCCCTTTGTTGCAGAGTATAAAGGTCCAGTGGATAGGGAATAACTTGTAGTTACTGGAATAACCCTTTAATGTTTACAACAGATCTTCATAGAGGGAGCTGTGTTGATACTGCTGCATGTTGTGTACCAGAAGGAAAAAAACTGTCTCTGTAGTGCTACCTTTGTTAGGCTGGATTCACATCATGTTTTTGCCTTACGTTTAACATATACATTGGGAGAAAAAAAAAGTATAAAAAAAAATAGTACACTACTCTTTTCTATCCTGCAGAGTCCATGTAAAAAAAAACTATGTTAACATATACTTTTTTTTTTTTACAATGGAACTCTATGGTGACTAATGCAACTGCATCTGTTTAACGTACATGTTTTTTATTTATAATAAATGTTAAAAACATAAACAAATGTAAAAAAACTTAATGTTAACCCAGCCTAAGTCTAGTGCTACTCTTTTATCCCTATGTGTCATGGGTGGGTGGAATATGTATGCTGTGGGTTCACAAAGTGATCCCGTTTCATACAAGACAGGTGCCAGCTGTATAATACAGCAAGCACCCTGCCACAATGACTGTGATCAGAGACGACTCCAACCCCGAGGCTCCCTCTGTCTTCTGATAAAAGTCATAACTGTGAAATTATAGGGCTCTGATTGGTTGTTATGACATCCTGGGACCTTTTGTAGGCTCCCAGCGCTGTTATACTGAGCTGCCTGAAAAGCCATGCCCAAGACATGGCCTGATAGGCTGCGTGTGAATATCCCTTAGACTGCAATAGTGTTCTATTGCAGTCTAGGGGACTAGCGATCCAAAGATTTCATGTACCCCCTTAGGGGGACAAAAAAGTACATTAAATAAAAAGTGAAAATACATGTTTTTAAAAATATTTAAAAAAAAATACAAAAATATAGAAAATTCAAAACACTCTGCTTTCCCAATTTTACACTTAAAAATAAACAATAAAAAATAACAAATCATTGGTAGCGCCACTTCCGAAAATGTCCAAACTATTAAATTATAGTCATATGCACCCCAAAATGGTATCAGTAAAAACTACAGTTCACTCTGCAAAAAGCTAAAAGGACTGATAAAGATAAAATAGTTATGGCTGTCAGAATATAGTGATGCAAAGTAAATGTTTATTTTTAGAGTAGTAATCACACTGAGCTGCAGAATAAGGTCATCGTGTTATTTTTAGTACACAATGAAAAACAAAACCCCCAAAAAAGACAGATTTTTTTTTCCCTGGTTTTACTCGCTTACACACTATGGTAAATTTAAATTGTGCCATTAAAATATACAACTTGTCCCGTGCAGTGAGTCCCTGAGGATCCGGAGCACAAAATTAGAGTGGTAGTGGCCCTAATGGATATGTGTACTCCCTCAGGCCATCTGGGGTCAGTACAGTCAAGGAGGGGCACCCTGTGTTCCCTCCGGGCAATCCCTGTTATTGAAGGCTTCCTGCCTGATGGTAGCTTTGGGGTGCTTTTGATTTTAATTGCCATGTGGATGCTAAACAGGGCATGTGATGGAATAACAATAGCCAGAGTGTGGCGTTAGGAGAGTCATTAACCAAACCAGATTAACTAAATGAAAGTCTCTCTTTACTGTGTGCACAGTAGGAGTTGTAGTAGATCCAGCAATTATTTGTACACAGCTGAGCAACTGTTTTTTAGTAATTACTCCTTCTCTGGCTAAAGTCTCTGTGTCTGGAATCTCTGAATAGCAACTGTTTTCCAGCAACCATGGCTGTAGTGTCCACTAATCTAGGGGTGCATAGGGTGTCTTAACATGTTATGCCTTTGCAGCAGCAGGGTCTAGAACACATCAAGCTGGGTTACCTTGCTGACTCAGACACTGTGACCATGCAAATTCTCCTTCAAAACTTCCTCTTGCTCATCTTCTGGGGCACTTGGTGATGAAGAAAGCTCCAGGGCTTGAAGCTGGAGTCTGGGAGAGAGGAGCACATCATGTCTGACCTTACCTCCACCCTTCCCAATTCTCGGGACCAGCCCACATCCTAAACTCCAGAGAGGTCTGGCCCAGGATAGTTAACTCTGGCCATGCCTAGTTCATGCTGGAACATACGGAGTACAAGGAGCATTACATTAACATTACAAACGGTACAAATCAATCAATTGCAGATACCCCCCTGTTGTATTGGGTTACTGCACAAGCAAAAACAAAGCCCCCATATGACTATGTAAATAAGTATTTAAAAAGTTATGGTTCTGACAAGGCTGGCACCACTAAACACATTAGCAAAAAAAATTGTGCAAGTCCGGACGTTTTGCAGGAAAGGAAATGTTGTAAACCCTTGTTATCATACTCATGATTGTGGCTGCAAGTAGCAGTGGCTTTACAGCAGGTTAAGCCAATCTAACCCCCAGGCAGATAGCATGGATTTTATAGGAGCACCCATTCTAAAACAAGTCTAGTAATTATAAACCTGCATACACAAAGAAGAAAACATGGTTAAGAAGATCTCATTCTTTTTTCGCAGACGACTGAGCCAAAGGCCTACAGCTGAAGAGTTGGAACAAAGAAATATTCTGAAACGTAAGTAAATAATTGGCTTTTTAATAAATTGGTAAAAATTTGACATGTGAATAACGGCAGGGACGTCTGGCTCTGCTTAAATTTGCGAACAGGCAGAGGGCTATATACTTTTACATTTATCTGATAGTTTAGATGCAGTCAGCAGATCTTGGTCTCCTCCTGCAGTCTGGGTAATTTTTGTATTCATTGTGACCTCTGCCAAGGCTGGGGCCACACATAGACTTTCTGTAGCACTTTTAATTGATTTAAACTATACAGCTACTGCTGTCCAGAGCGGTAAGGGGGTTATTTGTTATCCAGAAATACGGCTATATTAGGCGTATTTCTGGTGCAGATGGTGATGCAATCTGCAACTTTTCTCTCGCTCACGCCAGGTCTAAAAAAGTGTGCGAGGTGGGAAAGGAGGGCCGTCTCATTCATCATTTTCTACTCCTGTTTTAGGCATAAAAAATGGTCTAGATGAAAGCCAGCAGGGAAGCTGGCTTACATTTAGACTGGCGCTGGATACGTGGAAGTTATGTAGAGGCTGATTTTGGGGGCGATTTAGAATCCAGCCCTGAATTGGTTGATCATTTTTGCTTTCATTGTCCATTGATAAATCAATTTGTTATATCAGTAAAGATTTAGCATAGCAATGTGCATGGAGCCTGTACGGCAGCACACAGTCCCTACGGTTCTAGGAGGAATAATGCTGTACTTCTGTAATATGGTTTGGTACGGAACATGTCAAAGGTTTTTATTCTCACTGCCTATGAAATGGGAGGCATTCAGAGCGACAGATGTTTGTAGGCACTGTATTACAGCTTAGTGCTTGTACAGAACCATATTATGTGCCTCAGGACTCGAGGGTAATTTCTTATGAAACCGTTGAGATAGGACACAAAGTGTAATTGAGAAATTGTTTGGGGCATAATGAAATAACGTCATTAAAGTTGAGGGAGCACACCATAGACTGTGTAAGCTCTTCAGAAGGATTTGTGACAGATTTACTTAGATGTAGTTTATCGGTTTGTGCCGCATGGTTTTTACTGTATAAACAGGGGCCATAGACTGAATTTCTTGCAATGAAGATAAACTGCAGATCTTGTTTTATGAAATTACAGTATTCTTGAGTTTAATATTGCTTCTAATCTCCAGCTCGTAATGAACTAGAAGAGCAGGAGGAGAAACGAGAAATTAAAAGGAGACTCACACGCAAGGTGAGATTACGAAATGAGCCATTGTATGATATGGATAAATGAATGCAGCTGAAACGGCAAAACAATCTACACATTATCCGATTGGGTTACGTCATTGCAATTTCAAGAGAATTTCCATCGGAAATGTAAAATTGGCTTTTATGCAAATCAGTAATTTCATAATTATGCATACTTGAAAGGGTTTTCTGAGGTTTTTGAACTGATTACCTATCCGGATAGGTCATCAGTATGTAATTGTTGGGGTCCAACACCCGGGACTCCCGTCAGTCAGCTGTTTGAGAAGGCTCCGCTGCTCACAGTAGGGCTGCGCCTTCTCTCTGCTCACCAAGCACAGCGTCCTCATGGCACTAAAGGCATCATTTGCCTATTTCAAAAAAGCCAATTTTACCTGCAAGGGAGCCACGAATTGCCATAACAGTGGCACAGTCCGAATCAGGTAAGATGAGCCTATTTGGCACTATGCTTGGTTGTATAGCAGTGTCAATGACAGACTCCATTTAAAAGAGATATTGGCCATTTTTTGTTGAGGCTCACAGCCAGTTTTGTGAGAGTTAGGGCTCATTCAGACGCCCGTATGCTATCCACAAAAATGCGGATCAGTTTTTTTGCCGATTAGATGCTGACCCATTCACTTCTATGGGGCCCTTTTCTATTCCACGGTTCCGCAAAACAAATGAAACATGTCCTATACGTGTCCGTGAAAATCAGGACATGGCCCCATTGAAGTCTATGAGTCCGCAAAAATACTGAATGCTATCCGTTTTTTTGCGGATCCGCAAAAAAAAACGGATAGCATTCAGTATTTTTGCAGACAGCATACGGACATCTGAATGAGCCCTTACAGAAGATGGGTATCTTACAAAGTGACAACAGAAATTAGCACCATATAAAGTGACAACAGAAAGGACACCCCATAAAGTGACAACAGAAAGGACACCCTATAAAGTGACAACAGAAAGGACATACTATAAAGTGACAACAGAAAGGACACCCTATAAAGTGACAACAGAAAGGACATCCTATAAAGTGACGACAGAAAGGACACCCTATAAAGTGACAACAGAAAGGACATACTATAAAGTGACAACAGAAAGGACACCCTATAAAGTGACAACAGAAAGGACATCCTATAAAGTGACAACAGAAAGGACACCCTATAAAGTGACAACAGAAAGGACATCCTATAAAGTGACAACAGAAAGGACACCCTATAAAGTGACAACAGAAAGGACACCCTATAAAGTAACAACAGAAAGCAGCATCATATAAATTCACAATAGAATGGGGCATCCCATAAAGTGACAAGAGAAAGGGAAATCTTATAAAGTGACAACAGAAAGGGGCATCCTATAAAGTACAAGTTAGGAACAAACACGGGGCCAAGTTCACCTTTTTATTGGCTCTACAGCGGCTACATATCATGGGTATGACTTGATACACACAAACCGGCCTATGGCTGTTTCATGTAACTCAATGCTTTCAGAAGGCCTAGAAAAAGGTAGTATCTTCTAATGTGCACAAGTCTCAAGATATCTATTGAAGTGAGCATTAGTACCAGCTATAAGTCTTTATACTGGATTGGCATTCTATAAAGTGACAACAGAAATGGGCGTCCTATAAAGTGACAACAGAAATGGGCATCCTATAAAGTGACAACAGAAATGGGCGTCCTATAAAGTGACAACAGAAATGGGCATCCTATAAAGTGACAACAGAAAGGAGAATCCTATAAAGGGACAACAGAAAGGGAAATCCTATAAAGTGACAACAAAAAGGGAAATCTATAAAGTGACAACAGAAAGGAATATTTATAAAGTGTCAACAGAAAGGGGCATCCTATAAAGCGACAACAGAAAGGACATCCTATAATGTGACAACAAAAAGGGGCATCTTGTAAAGTATTAACAGAAAGGGGCATCCTACAAAGCTGGAACAGAAATGGGTATCCTATAAAGCGACAACAGAAAGGACATCCTATAATGTGACAACAAAAAGGGGCATCTTGTAAAGTATTAACAGAAAGGGGCATCCTACAAAGCCGGAACAGAAATGGGTATCCTATAAAGTGACAACAGAAAGAACATCCTATAATGTGACAACAAAAAGGGGCATCCTGTAAAGTGATAAGAGAAAGGGGCATCCTATAAAGTGACAACGGGAAGGGGCATCATATAAAGTGACGTCAGAAAGGGGCATCCTATAAAGTGACAACAGAATGGACATAGTATTTTAATGCAGTATTTTCAGAGCAGATATCATATGTAGTGAATGAGACTGGTAATATGCAGATGTCTCTGAGTGTTGTATGCATCCATTGTAACTGCTGTACTATTACCAGCACAATACACCCCACGAACAACACAGATTGAGAAGCATCTCCTGAAGTAATCCTATTGTGAAGAGACGCTCAGTAGACATGAGCACTTTCTTGCTCTCTATTAAACATAATTTACTAGAACCCGGATTAAGTAACTTGGTGTTTGGGGTGGCGTGGCCAGCAGCGGGAATATACAGACGTGCTTGAGTGAGCTCCACTCCACACTATCTCAACTCTTAATATCCTGAACTTTAACAGCCGTCACAATTCCTTAATCTAGAGGCAGGAGGTTGGGCACACCCCGGGACGCAGCATGGCAAGGAACAAGTCCCTCACAGCAGCTGAGAAGCTAAAATTCTTTGCACGCACAGAAGCCCAAGATGGCGCTGACTAACCATCCAGACCTTTCTCCCCGGAAGCTGCAGATGCAGTGGCGGGAGAGACGCTGAACCTACTTTGAAACAGGTCACCGACCAACTACTACATGCCATCTCAGCCTACAGATCATCATTATCGGGTAAGATGGAGAAGGTCAAAGTGGACTTAGGGCTATTAAGGCACGATATGCAAAATCTGCGTGATAGGGTCCGAGAAGCTGAGACCCGCGTCTCTGAGCTAGAAGACCGTACTGCACCTATCCCTGGGCAACTTTCCTCTCTTGAGAAAAAAGTTGACTTTTGGCAGCAAAAATTTGACGATTATGAAAATCGCTTAAAGGGGTTGTCCAAGTTATATTAATTGGTGACCTATCCTCAGGATCGGTCACCGGGGGTCTGACACCCGGCACCCCCTCTGATCAGCTGTTTGAAGAGAAGGCGTGCGTGGTGTCAGCGCTGCCTCCTCTTCACTGTTTACCTTCTAGCCGTTGCATCTGCAGTGGTGAGCAGGTGTAATTACACCCAAACCGTCCCATTCATTTCAATAGGAAGGCTTCGGTGTAATTACACCTGCTCACCACTGCAGATGCAACGGCTAGAAGGTAAACAGTGAAGAGGAGGCAGCGCTGACAACACGCACGCCTTCTCTTCAAACAGCTGATCAGAGGGGGTGCCGGGTGTCGGACCCCCGCCGATCTGATATTGATGACCAATCCTGAGGATAGGTCACCAATTAATATAACTTGGACAACCCCTTTAAGGAGAAATAACTTGAGAATTATAGGCCTGCCCAAACAGGCTGAAGGCTCTAACCCCTGTGAATTCATCATTCAGTGGCTATGGGCTAGAAGCAAAGTTTTCTACTGCATTCGCCATTGAGATGGCGCATCGTGTCCCAGCTAAGCCTCCTCCTCCAGATGCTCCTCCTTGCCCTATGCTTGCCCGCTTACTTAACTCCACTGATTGAGACCACATCCTACAACTAGCCAGACGAAAACAAGAGATCAGATTTGAGAACACTTCCATTATGCTGTTCCTAGACTTCTCAGCTGAGCTACAGAAACGGAGAGCAACCTTCAGAGTGGTCAAGAGACGACTTAGAGAGCCAAACATGCCATACTCGATGGTGTATCCTGCCAGATTGCGAATAGTTGATGGGGAAACGATCAGATTCTGCAACACACCCACTGAAGCAAGTGCCTGGATCGACGGCAAGGGAAGTCCTGCCCGGCCTGTGATCTGAGCCAACATTCTGGAGTCCACTGAGATATACCCAATTTAGCTAAAATTGCACTATTCTCATTGTTATGTTGAGATACATGTTTGCACTTTTCCCTTTCTTCACGTGGCAACATCAGTGCACGTGACGACAACAGTCACCAGCACTCCCTGTCATGACAGCCATAACTATTGCACCAGTTATGTATATTTTTCACTTATGGTTCACACACTTATTTTCTTTTTTGTTTGTAATGCTGCTATACTAGTCATCCACCTGATAGGTGTGATACGGGTGACATGGGTACCGCTAGGTGTTCAATTGAATAATCCCATTGCTGTTTACCCACTGAGACATGGCACTTATAGACACACATTTAGTTGCACTCCCAAAGGGTATAATCTATTTTGGCATGTGCCACCATTCCTACCTCAGATTACTATGTCCCATCCTTTCAGGCATATCTATAGGCTACCACAATGCCAGAATTAAGAATATTATCATGGAATGTTAGAGGATTGGGAAGTTCGAGAAAAAGAGCAATAGTTTTTACTAGGATCAGAAACTTCAATCCTCACATCCTGTGCCTTCAGGAAACTCATCTCATTCCTGATTATACTAATAGGTTGCAAAAACCGTGGGTACAGTGGGCACGTCATGCATGTCATACGTCCTACTCTAGGGGAGTCTCTCTCATGATACATAAATCAGTGAGGTGGAAGGTAGACAGCCTGGTTATTGACCCGGAGGGTAGATACATTTTTGTAGCGACATTCATTAACTGTACATTGTATGTCATAATGGTTATTTAGGCCTCATGCACACGACCGTTTTTTAAGGTCCGCAAAAACGGGGTCCGTAGGTCCGTGACCGTTTTTTCGTCCGTGGGTCTTCCTTGTTTTTTGGAGGATCCACGGACATGAAAAATGAAAAAAAAAATCTAAGTCAAGTTTGCCATTGAAATGATAGGAAAAAACGGACACGGATCACGGACACGGATCACGGACACGGATGACAATCTTGTGTGCATCCGTGATTTTTCACGGACCCATTGACTTGAATGGGGCCGTGAACCGTTGGCCGTGAAAAAAATAGGACAGGTCATATTTTTTTCACGGCCAGGAAACACGGATCACGGATGAGGCTGCCAAACGGTGCATTTTCCGATTTTTCCACGGACCCATTGAAAGTCAATGGGTCAGTGAAAAAAAACGGAAAACGGCACAACGGCCACGGATGCACACAACGGTCGTGTGCATGAGGCCTTATGGTTCCCCTCCTGCAACCATGGCTGTGGTGACTCAAGCTGTGGCTTTCGCTGCTGCCTTTCCACAAACCTTGATTATATGCATTGGTGACTACAATATGCTTCTAGACCCTTCACTAGATAAACTTAACCCGACAAACACTGCAGAACCCATCTCCCATACCCCCACCCCGCTAGCTAGCCTAATACAGGAGGTGGGATGGGTAGACACCTACTCTTATCATTCCTCTAGTCATCAATCTCTTTCGCGTATAGACTATGCTTTGGGCAACCCTCTGCTGTACGGCAAAGTTTCAGATGTAAATTATGGGGTACGAGGAATATCTGATCACTCACCAATACAATTAACCATATCTACTTATACAATGGATCGACCAACTGTCTTCATGAAAATACATCCATTTTGGCTGACACTCCTAACACCGAATGACTGGATACCTGATCAGCTATCCATATTGTTAACTGATCATGAGTCCTTTGAAAATCCATCAGTACTATGGGAAACCCTGAAAGCTTACCTTAGGGGTTGCCTGAAGTCATCCATAGCATATGTTAAACGAGCTTCCGCCTGTCAGGAGGGGGAATTGGCAGAGGAATGTACCAGACTAGAGGCGGCATATGTAGCTGACCCCACTGATCCTAATAGACAGGAATGGTTATTTAAAGGTCGCCAATACCTTACTCTATTGAAGGAAAAAGCACAACGCAAATTGTTCTTTACTAAACAAACGTACTTTGAATTAGGTAACCAGTCCAGTATTTACCTGAATCTACGGTCCTTATGGTCAGTGTTGGAGAGGCCGCAGTTATTCCCACGAAAGTTACTCCCCATTCATAGAGTTGCCATATAGGTATGGTCGGCTGCAAACAGTATACATGATTTCAAAAATGTGATGAATGACCTGCCGCTTTGGGATAACCCTATGTTTCCCATTTTGTCTGCCTTCGCCGACTCCCAATATTGGAAAACACATAACATATGCTGCCTTAAGGATGTATACCAAGACAATGTGGTTTATCCATTTAGTCACTTTCAAACGAAATGTCATATGAACCGTACAGATTTCTATCGCTACTTACAGGTCAGACATGCGCTAAATGCCCAATTCCCTGGCACTGCGATATCTATATCCAAATATCCTTTAATTGGAGTTTTGAGGTCACAGGGTCCTAGAGGTATTATATCTATTATATACACTCATTTGATCACAACTAGAATACAATCTACACAGTTAAAGGTGCTGGATAGATGGAGGACTGTGGTCCCTGACTTGTCGGATGAAGACATCTCTGAATTGCTGGAATCGCCTATGTATGTGTCCCCGGCAATTAATAATCGTTTCATACAGCTATGTATTATCAATCAAAGTTACCTCTCACAGGTCAGGCTGCATAAGATGGATAGATTACCCCACACCAGATGCCATCGCTGTGCCAGGGATGGTGCGGACTTTTGGCATTTGCTGTGGACTTGCCCCATTATCAGAGCATTCTGGACAGAAATCACTCGTTTCCTAGCAGATTTGACCAAGCTACCGATTGACACCCACCCTAAGATATGTCTATTCGGTATATTACACGATGCAGTATACTCCCATTATATCAGAATATCCTCCGAGAATCACTATTCTTGGCAAGGAAAGCCATTGCCTTAAGATGGATGGGAGAGAGAAATCCGTCACTTAACCAGTAGAAAACATTGGTAAACGTCATAATTTCATATAAATATAAGCATAGACGATATGGGTCTAAGTTCGACAAGGTATGGGGACTGTGGTGTTCATCTCCCCTTACACAATATTCAGCACGATACATAAATAATGCATTATCTTCAGCTTAAATAAGACGTATCAATAAAAACCACCTCTGTAACTTCATCATTACCTTCCTTGTGTACGTGCCCTTCCATCCATGTCTTATGTGTCTATAGTCATGTAAAATGTACGAATATAGTATAAACACTTGAAGTAATGTAACCCAATTTCATTTTATTTTGTAACTTGTTTTAATTCCATTGTTCAATAAAGCGAATTTATAAAAAGTAACTTTGTGTTTGAAAGTGAACGTGAAGTGTCCAGGATATGTGCACCTGCATGCCCTGAAATAGGGGCTACTATTACTGTCTGCCCCTGTATTTCTTTCAACCATCTATTCAACTAAGTACCTCTAGCGGCGCTGTTACAGCACGTCACTGGCGATATACACTACAGTGATGGTAATCCTGAGCTTCAATGATCATTTGAAATTAAAAAAATCATAATGTGGAAAATCTTCTAATATAAATCGAGTGCCATAACAGGTTTATATTTTATTTTCTGTCCACAGCTCAGTCAGAGACCTACTGTAGAGGAGCTGCGGGAGAAGAAAATCCTCATTCGTTTCAGCGATTATGTGGAGGTGGCAGACGCACAGGATTATGACAGGAGGGCAGACAAACCTTGGACTCGATTAACAGCCGCTGATAAAGTGCGTACCTCTCCGGTATTAATTGTACAGAATGACTAGGGGTCACAGAAACTATGTCACAACGTACAGAGTCCTTCCAGGTTCATGTAGGTTTTCTGGGGTGACAGAGTGTGTCTACCACCCCTCTTAGATCCGTCCACTGTTCTCTCTCACATCACATAGTTTACCCACCATGAGAGCAGCCCACCCACCCAGAGTCAGTCAGCTGGTCATTGTGTCTTGGATGAGGCCACGATCTGATCCACTGTAGGGTATCAGCACACGATGCGGAATACGCGTTTTTTTGGTGCAGTTTGGGTGCTAAAATTCACAGAAATCCACACTGAAATTTGTGCTGATATTCTGTTCGCTTACCATCACCCTTGTGTAGGTACCAAAGGCCGGATTCACACAAGAATATGCCAGACATATCTGCCTGTGTGACATGTATTACGGGTGTAACTGATTTGATCCCTATGATGCTGTGAGTTTAGGGCATTTGTACATCATAGAGCGAGGTCATCACCACTTCCTGCCTCTGATAGCCAGGTCTGAAAGCTGGTTTAAAGGGAGCCTGTCATCAACTTTATGCTGCCCATACTAACGGCAGAATAAAGTAGAGACAGGCGAGTTGATTTCTGCGATCTGTCATTTATAAGTTAAAAGTAAGTGGTTGCCGAGAACCAAAATCACAATCATTGCAGCTCAGGCCTTGAAAAGAGTCACGACCACATGAGAAGAGTCCTGGTTATTCATGAATTCCTGCTCTCCTGCTTATGACTAACTTCTACCTAGTTTTCTCCCTTTATCTCTAGGAGAGAACTGCCAATCGTCAGCAGATGGGCAGGAAGCAGGAGATTATGAATAACGATGACTCTTCTCAGGTTGCCGTGACTCTTTCCAAGGCCTGTGCTACAATGATTAAGATGCTGGTTCTCAGCAACCACTTACTTTTAGATCATTAGTGACACACCGCTGAGATCAGCATTTCTGTCACTAACTTATGCTGTCCTCAGGGAGGTCACCATAAAGTTGATGACAGGTTCCCTTTAACGACTCACTCTGCATCTCTCCTAGTGAAATGTGTGGTGGTCTACAGGTTTTCCTGGAGGTAGCAGCAGGTTGTTGAGGATTTTGGCTAGGGGACCCATGGCTATCAGCTGTTCTCCATCAGGTCCATATTAAAGGGGTATTCCCATCTCAATGATCACTGTTAATGATTTGACAGTGATCATTTTTGTAAACACATTTAATTACCCAATTCCCACCCTTTTTGAGAAAATAAGTCCCCTCTTACCTGATCGTTGTCTTTCGTCTCCCCTGGTTAAAGCCACCTCTCCTGTCGAATCCCGCCGGGCAAGATTTTCTCCCGGCCGGGCAATGTCCTGAACGCGCACGCCACCGCGCATGCACCATGATGACTTCTTCCTGGCCAGTATAGTACAGAGCCACGAACGCGCGTTCAGGATGTTGCGCGGCTCGGCCGGGAGAATATCTTCAGTCTTTTGCGCAAGCGCGGCCCGGCCAGGAGAAGACGTCTATCAAGCCCAGCCGAATCCAGGAAGTGAACGTCGCACTCAACGAAGGTAAGTATGAAAAGTGAAGTTGGGAATACCCCTTTAAGGAAAGGACAGGACAACACCTTTATGCTATAGGCTACTTTCACATTGCTGGTTTGAATGCCAAATGCAGACGGAATGTCTGCTGGCCCCATTAAGTATGATGGGGTCTGGACAGAGATCTGTACGTATTCCGGCAGACAAGCGAAAACTGACCAGACACAAAACGCTGCATGTTGCAGTTTGTGTCCCGCCGATCCTCCTCTTGTCTGCCGGAACGGAGGTGAGAAAATAGCCTTACTTCCACAAGATTGAATAGTTTCTTCAACAATAAATTTACTGTCAAGAGAGGAATCGCATGTAATTTCACCTGTCATCTCTTACTATTACAGGCAGCCATACGAAAGGAGCTAAATGAATTTAAAAGTACAGAAATGGAGGTTCATGAATTAAGTAGGCATTTAACAAGGTGCGTATAAATATTGGGGTTCTTCTAGTCTTCATGGCTCTTCTATCATCATGATGCAATTGAAAGCTAAAGATGTCATACACATCAGATTACTGTTGGCTGAACCAGGATTTTGGCACGACTGACCTACCATCTATCATATATCTGAGGGTTTCTCTGCTCTTCTCATTTAGAACACATGCATGCTCAGCCAAGCTGAGTGTGCATTTGTATGGAGGTTGGGTTTCAGGATGAATAGCTGTTAGATGGCTATTTAATGGTATGGCCAGTATTAGTGTTTATTCACAGGCAGTAGATTTGTTGCAGAAAATTATCACCTGAATGGGGCTTCTAGAAATCCATGCGCTTTCCCTGAAGACAACCACATTCCAATGAATGGGACCGATTTTCATTCGCAGTAATTTCTGCAACAAATCTTCTGCTTCTTCACTCCATTAGATGTAATCAATATATAGACTGTAAAATAGTGCTCACAAGTATGTGTTCCAAATAAGACCCTTCCTTAGGTCAAAGTGTCACTGCAATTTCATAAAAGTACGATGAAAATTTTTGTAATGTTTTATTATAAAACTATGTGGATAATATTGGACATTCAAGGAGTAGCGCTCAGCATTTCTGTACTATTTATATAAAAATGTATGGTATGTCCCACCTCATGTAAATTATAAGGCTGTTAATGCACATTTACAGGCACATGTAAGCAACAGATTTACGGGAAGGAAACGTTCCTTCCCAACAGTCAGCTGTTCGCTCAGTGGAGGTAAAGAGTTGCATTTACAGTCAGGTCCATAAATATTGGGACATTGACACCATTCTAACATTTTTGGCTCTATACACCACCACAATAAATTTGAAATGAAACGAACAAGATGTGCTTTAACTGCAAACTGTCAGCTTTAATTTGAGGTTATTTACATCCAAATCAGGTGAATGGTGTAGGAATTACAACAGTTTGCATATGTGCCTTCCACTTGTTAAGGGACCAAAAGAAACGGGACAGAATAATAATCATAAATCAAACTTTTACTTTTTAATACTTGGTTGCAAATCCTTTGCAGTCAATTACAGCCTGAAGTCTGGAACGCATAGACATCACCAGACGCTGGGTTTCATCCCTGGTGATGCTCTGCCAGGCCTCTACTGCAACTGTCTTCAGTTCCTGCTTGTTCTTGGGGCATTTTCCCTTCAGTTTTGTCTTCAGCAAGTGAAATGCATGCTCAATCGGATTCAGGTCAGGTGATTGACTTGGCCATTGCATAATATTCCACTTTTTTCCCTTAAAAAACTCTTTGGTTGTTTTTGCAGTATGCTTTGGGTCACTGTCCATCTGCACTGTGAAGCGCTGTCCAATGAGTTCTGAAGCATTTGGCTGAATATGAGCAGATAATATTGCCCGAAACACTTCAGAATTCATCCTGCTGCTTTTGTCAGCAGTCACATCATCAATAAATACAAGAGAACCAGTTCCATTGGCAGCCATACATGCCCACGCCATGACACTACCACCACCATGCTTCACTGATGAGGTGGTATGCTTAGGATCATGAGCAGTTCCTTTCCTTCTCCATACTCTTCTCTTCCCATCACTCTGGTACAAGTTGATCTTGGTCTCATCTGTCCATAGGATGTTGTTCCAGAATTGTGAAGGCTTTTTTAGCTGTCGTTTGGCAAACTCTAATCTGGCCTTCCTGTTTTTGATGCTCACCAATGGTTTACATCTTGTGGTGAACCCTCTGTATTCACTCTGGTGAAGTCTTCTCTTGATTGTTGACTTTGACACACATACACCTACCTCCTGGAGAGTGTTCTTGATCTGGCCAACTGTTGCGAAGGGTGTTTTCTTCACCAGGGAAATAATTCTTCAGTCATCCACCACAGTTATTTTCCGTGGTCTTCCGGGTGTTTTTGTGTTGCTGAGCTCACCGGTGCGTTCATTCTGATTAAGAATGTTCCAAACCGTTGTTTTGGCCGCGCCTAATGTTTTTTCTATCTCTCTGATGGTTTTTTTTTTTTCAGCCTAATGATGGCTTGCTTCACTGATAGTGACAGCTCTTTGGATCTCATCTTGAGAGTTGACAGCAACAGATCCCAAATGCAAATAGCACACTTGAAATGAACTCTGGACCTTTTATCTGCTCATTGTAATTGGGATAATGAGGGAATAACACACATCGGGCCATGGAACAGCTGAGAAGCCAATTGTCCCATTACTTTTGGTCCCTTAACAAGTGGGAGGCACATATGCAAACTGTTGTAATTCCTACACTGTTCACCTGATTTGGATGTAAATACCCTCACATTAAAGCTGACAGTCTGCAGTTAAAGCACATCTTGTTTCATTTCAAATCCATTGTGGTGGTGTATAGAGCCAAAAATGTCAGAATTGTGTCGAATGTCCCAATATTTATGGACCTGACTGTAATGCAGCGATCACCTCCACAGTATGAGGATGAGTGGTCACTATAGCGATTGCTCGTTCTCATACAGCTGCATTGTTTCTGGACAGCAGATCGATGTTTAGACAGCACGATCTGCTGCCCAGAAACAATAATTTAGGTGTCTGCACTAACGACAGTTCCACCCACAGCGCCGGTGATTCTGTCACACAATACCAGTGTGGCAGCGTTTGCTATTTTTCCACTGCTCTTGAACTTTGCTTTGTTAATTGCTCCTGACAAGTTCTTTGTGAGGAAACGCGTTGAGCCCTCGACACTGCATGGGGGAGCTTTAGTTAGTGGTGGGCAGGTGGTTAGGAGCTTTTTTTTGAGGGTTGGTTGTTAATACTATACAACCAATCCTTTGGGTACACATACAGACCTTGTTTAGCTGGAAAAACTCCAGCACTTGTGAGATACTGACCATTAGGTCTCTCAGGTTAACCTATCCATACCACCTACCTAGTTCATCCGACTTGGGCAAACATTCATTCCAGTCGGAGTACCAAGCAATAATGTCTGATTGTGCAATTTTTTTTTCTAATTTGTGTTGTGATACATCCCCCCGTTTTTTAGTAGAATTAATAAAGTATATATATTTTAGTGTCTCCAATCTTCCGTGGTAGTTTCACCAATAAACACGTGTTTCGCTCGTTCATGGGGTGATCTTCTGCACCTTTACATGGGCAGATTGTTGGGAATGAGCGTTTGCAGAAACGTTTAGTCACGATAATCTGCCCCATGATTGTATCATGTAAAGCCACCTTTAGATGTGGGATAATCAGATTAGTAGGGGACCTACCGCTGGAACCCCGACCGATCATGACAACCGGGGCCTCATACTCTGTGCAGCTCCACTGAAATGGACAGACCGGCTGGTCGGAAAAGCGCACTGCCACTCCATTCATCTCTAAGAACCCCACAGATAGCTGAGTGCTGTGTTCAGCTATCTCCAGCGCTCCTATAGAATTTTACGGAGCTGCAGTCCGAATTTCCGACCAGCTGCTCCATCCATTTCCGGCGGGCTGCACAGGGTACAGGGCATGTGTTCTCGTGATGTGATGGGGGTCCTTCCGTTGGGATAGTTATCCCCAATACTGTGAATAGGGGATAACTTATTGTAAGCAGAATACCCCTTTAACACTGAAGACCAACTAAACAGACTGAAATCTACTGCCGTTCATGGCTAGCCTAGATTTCAGTCATAATTTTAACCAGTTTCTGGCATAAACAATGATAAATGTAGTGGGTCCTATGGCACCAACCCACTCTCTGCCCTCACCACACTCCCTTTTCGGAAACTGATGAGGGCAGTGTAAAAACAGCAGTTGCAACTAGTACATTATTTTTATAGTACACAGCTCAGCTGCTGCAGAACTTCTTATTTAAGATTAAAGGGGTTTTCTGAATTTCTTTTTTACTGATGAGCTATCCTCTGGATTGGTCATCTGTATCTGATTGGTGGCGGTCCGACACCCGGAACCTCTGCAGATCAGCTCCTGTGAGCACGCCCTCTGCCTTCTTTTTGCTTTACCTAGTGAATGGGGCTGAGCTGCAATACCAAGCACAACCGCTATACAATGTACAACGCTGTGCTTTGTAAACTGCGAAAAGGCAACGGTGCTCACAGGAGCGCCGGAACCTTCTCAAAACATCTGCTCAATGGGGGTCTCTGGTGTCGGACCCCACTGATCAGATACAGATTACCTATCCAGAGTATAGGTTATCAGTAAAAATATCTTGGAAAACCCTTTTAAGGCTATGCTTACACAATGATTTAGATCCCCCATCAGCACAAGGAATCCTTCCAGCCAGACATATGCCTAGCCTATCGTGGAGTGGCCTTTTGTTGTACATTTAAGTCTACTTTCACACCAGTGTTTTCAATTTCTGCTATTGAGATCCGTCATAGGATCTGAATAATGGAGTAAAAGGCTCCAGTTTTGTCCCCATTCATTGTCAATGGGGACAAAATTTAACTAAATGAAATGCATTCCATTTGGATGCGTTCCCATGAAGCACACAAAAGCGCATGCGTTGAGTGCGTCCTGGGATGTGGAGCAAGACGGACCCGTCATGACTCACAATTTAAGTCTATAGGGACAGATCAGTTTTCTCGGACACAATAGAAAACGGTTCCGTTCCCCCATTGACTTTCAATGGTTTTGGAGACGGATCCGTCATGGCTATTTTAAAGATAAGACAACCGGATCCGTTCATAATGCATGCGGTTGTATTATCGTGACGGAAGCGTTTTTGCTGAGTCATGACAGATCCAGCAAAAACGCTGTGTGACAGTAGCCTAAGTGATACAGTATGTTTAAGTTTACCTCTTTTTTGCAGTATTGAACAGTGTAGTAAGCAATGCTTTTAGCTTCATACAAGCGTATTTCCCGTACTGAGCACTGCTCCTCTGACGTGAACTTGCAATATCATAATGATTCATGATGCTAAAAATTCCTGTCTCACTTCAGTTCTACTGAACTGTAGTCTTCGCATTATGTGTCCAGTAGTAAATCCCTGGGAATTCACTGCATCATAAATCATTATGATGCTGCGAGTTCACTTCATAGGAGCAGTGTTCACTCTGGGAAATACTACTCCCACACAGAGCGTTTTTCAGGCCGAATGCGCTCATGTGAAACTGGCCTAAGGGTCCATTCACACGTCTGCAAATGGGTCCGCATCCGTTCAGCAATATCGGGAACGGGTGTGGACCCATATAGGAGATTTTCCTGGAACATACGCTGAACTTAGTGTAAAGAGCCAAGGGGAAAGTTCATCTCCACACTTTTATAGAAAAAAAATAATAATTGGTGCGGCTGCAGCACCTGAGTAGTGTATTTGGTGCGGCTGCAGCTGGGTCACAGAAAGGTATAATACAGCTGCAGCTGCTAAAGAATCACTTTTAAAAGTAGAGGGAGCACTACCTGTCAATCAGCGGCTGGAAGTGTGATCTCTGCCACTTTTCCTGCAGGAAGAGATAAGTAGCATCTATGTATAATTGTCAGCTTCTGACATCAGCAGGTGACGTTTAATATTATTTACAGATGTAAAAATTGAAAATTTCCATTATTCTGTATTACTGAGAAAAAACTGAGATTCAGCAGTGACATCCCCCCCTTTTCTCTCTCTCTTGCAGGTTTCACAGACCCTAGCATTAAAGTTCTACTTGAATACTTTACTGTTTTCAAAAAGGGAACCACAAGTGCTGGGATATTTTATTTTGTCTTCTACTTCAATGTAAATCTTTGGAACTGCCTTGTATTTCCAAAAGAAGAAAACGGCATTTGCATAATCTTCATAGATGATTTCCATCTTCACTAGACCTTAAGAAATGTGAAGCGTTGTGCAATGCAAAACGTCAGCCATGTCTGGATCTGTCCTGTATGTACATATGAGCAGAAGCTGTTCTTCAAGTCTTCGGGTGTCAGCATCTTGCGTCTCAGTCTTAAGCTGTGGCTCATATGGAGATCTGGGGCATGAGTGGATTAAGGAGACCTGTAAAACTTATGCCAGTCCAGCTTCAAGTCTTTCAGCCAAATTGATGTGGGCTTTATGAGCAACAAAGAGAGACTTGCACTACTTTTCCTTTGTGAAGCATTCCCAGTTGACTCACATCTTCCATACTGGAGACTGGTTGATTTTTCTTTTTTTTTTTTTTAGTCTGTTGTGACTCAATGTGCTCCTTCAGAAATATCTAACTATAGACACAACAGGGCTGGAATGACCAGCATCATGTAGCTTTGAAACTGGTCCTTGGCGCCAAAATCATCATTTTATTAATGCATTAAGAGAGTAATCAGGGTCAGTAAAATAAAAGAATACCGAAACATCAACCCATTTCAAGGAAGACATGTTTCATTTGTTTGGCTACTAAAGCCTCTAAAGTTACAGTATGTGGCCCTCTCTATATCCATGGTCATGTGCAGGTGGCATCATGCATTTCATCATCCGTCCAGTCAATGTACAGATCTTCAGTTGAATGGGCAACTCATTACATATTTTTTTTTTTTTCTGCAGTCCTGGATCAGCAGGGAAGAGGACATGGTCAGTCCTGCTTTCATATTCCATCCCAAAACGTATTTTCCTAAAGGCAGATATTGATCATCAGATGAGGACATGGTCAGTCCTACTTTCATATTCCATCCCAGAACTTATTTTCCTAAAGGCAGATATTGATTGTGTTTGTCTTTGGGAACGTGTTGTCATTATATTGTGCCTGTTCTGTATAGAGTAGGAACTGTAAAGACAGACTCTGCCAATATGCCAGGTCAAAAGCCTCCAGTGATTGAGCCTGTCCATATTAACATGGAGTTTTCTTGTAAAGGAAGAAAAAAAAATAAAACAAGAATATTTTTCAAAATCTACTTTTTCTATCTATTAATCTTTCTGGAAAACTGTAAAATTGTGGAAAATCTACCATGAGGCAGGTCTATTACATTGCATTTGTGCTAAACATGGGAAACTTTAGGTCTACAAGGACATTTTTGTAGGTTTTTTTATTCCTCATTTTACACTAAGCTGAAAATTGCTTGTCAACTTATCTTAACCTTTTATGTACCGCCGCACGACTGGAGGTAGGTTGTTAATTGTAACCCAACGTATAAAATTGTCGGGTTACACTGCGATTTGCCAGCACCCTGTGGCACTGCAGATGGCTGTGAATGTGCTGTCGTCACAGTAAGTTTGCCTGAGACCACTAGGGGCAGAATTTTTTTTTTTTTTAAATAAAAACGTGAAATAAAAGAAATTTAAAAAATGATTAAAACCTGAAATAAAAAAATTAAACCGTTATAGCCATGGTTTGCTAGTTTTAGCAGTAGTATAGTAGACTTTGTACACACGCACACAATCCCCCTCCCCATTTCGTTTATAAAAAAAAAAAAAATTTATTAGTTTTGCCAATACTATAGCAGACTTTGTGTAAAATATACAAATGTACACACATTTTGTTTTCCTTTTTGCTTTCTTAAATTCTAAAATTTGGAAAAGTTTTGTCTTAAAATTATTTATAGTTAGAAAAAATGTTTTTTTTTCATAATTTTCTGTTTTTCCTTACTTAAGAAAGGTCTAATATGTTTCATGAAAAATCATATCAAATACATGTAATTTAATTATTTGCAGTTAGATAGGCCCATTGCTAAAACTGAAAAATTGGCCTGGTAAGGGTGGTAAACACTCTGGTAATGAAGCAGTTAAGGAGGATTCTAAACAAACTACCTACCTCTCTGCACCTAATCACGCCCTCGTGTCCTTTGATTGGCAGCGCTAGACCCGCCGTGCCGGCGTGTGCGCACTGGACCTGTTCCTTCCTTTTCGGTATGTGTGTATGTCCAGTGCGCACTCGCCATCACGGAAGCGAGTGCGCAGGCGCGGAATATCATTGCTAGACAGGCGGGTATAGCGATGTCAATCAAAGGACATGGGGGTGTGATTAAGTGCAGAAGGCCGGCATTAGCAAAGAACGGGGGCGTCGCAGAAGCAGTGCTCGGAAGGCATAAGCCCGCCTCCAAGTGCTCGAATTACTCATTTGCATATTTTTAAAAGTTGCTTTTTCAGCCATACCGGACCTACTACATGAGAAATAAAGGTATGGTTTTTGTCTGTGTCATCAGCCCTACCAGGCTATATGCCTGGTAGGGTAGGCTTGAACCGGGTGACAGAGCCTCTTCAAAAGAACACTCAGAGAAAACATACTTGCTGTCACGTCTTGTACAGGGCCTGGCGGAATGATGCACAACACAGGCATACAATAGATTGCAAGAATCAATACTTGTGCATATGGTAAACTCGTCCGCCCTGTAGTCCTTCACCATGTGGACCAGTGCCACGGCCTCTATTTGTCACTTTGATTACATGATCGTGGGGATGCTGAAGTTAGATTTTTTTTTTTTTTTTTAAATAGTTTAACTTCATTCCATTAGCTGCAGAGAAAATTAGCCAGCAACTCTACAGAGAGTTTTCAAGGAGGATGTTGTGTGCGTGTCACTGTGTTCCACCACTGCCTGGCTTAAAAAAAAAAAATCTTTTTTTTTAGACCTGACTATTTTTAAGTCAGAGAAATAAAATCACCACCAGCTTGCACTGTAAATTCAACGTGGCCCAAATTTTAGACATAAACCACCACATTCTAATCAGCAAAAATCCAAAAAAAGATTTGCCTCTTCACTAGATATGTACTAAAAGCACAGTGTAAAGCATTTCACTCTATACTTACTGCGGGTATTGTCCAGGGTGTGTAATAAAAAGGTAACAGAACAATTTAAAAAGACTATGGACAAGGGATTATTTTTTTTTTACCGATTTGGGCAAAAAAATCATTTTCAATTGATCTTTATTAAACATTTCCAGCTGTTTTTGAGATATAGGGGATAAAAATCAGTCTGTTTGCAGAGTATCACTTCTCAATCCCATCAACTGACAGCTCATGAAAGCCTGCCTTATCTCTGATCTCCTGACCTCATAAACACTCAATTAAGCCATAGTCTTATCAGTTTGGTAAGAGTTTAGCTATAATGAGTGTTTATGAGGTCAGGAGATCAGAGATAAGGCTTCACATGAACCATCAGCTGATGGCACTGAGAAGTGATACTCTGCAAACAGACTGATTTTTAACCCCTGTATCTCAAAAACGGATGAAAATTTGCCCAAAATGATTAAAATTAAGTCATAAAAAATTGTCCCAAAGGCATCGATAGCCTTTAAAGACTAGTGGTTGTAAAGAAGAACAATTCAGTCTGGCTGAACACTAAGTGCA
This sequence comes from Bufo gargarizans, assembly GCF_014858855.1. Taxonomy (NCBI): domain Eukaryota; kingdom Metazoa; phylum Chordata; class Amphibia; order Anura; family Bufonidae; genus Bufo; species Bufo gargarizans. The sequence continues at coordinate 331,304,551 of NC_058084.1, forward strand.
ATCACAGAATGAACTTCTCTGTGTAGTCCAGAGAGACCCGATAGAGAGGCTTCTTTATTACCAGGATGATCTTGTACACCCTTAAGGCTCGTTTCACTTATGTGTCAGGATCTTGCACTAGCACTACATATGACAGATCCAGCAGAGTTTCACGGTTTCAATTCTAAATACAAGCCACAACTCTGATGTGAACAGAGCCTAAAGCCTAATGCACACGTCCGTGAAACACGGACCATGCCTGAATTTCTTCTGAGTGCAGGAGCGCACGGCGTCATTGGTTGCTATGACGCCGTGCACTTCCTGCTGCCGCCGCAGTACAGTAATACACTGGTATAGATCATACCAGTGTATTACTGTACTGCAGCAGCAGCAGGAAGCGCACGGCGTCATAGCAACCAATGACGTTGTGCGCTCCTGCATTTAGAAGAAATCCAGGCCGGTATCACACGGTCCGCGTTTCACGGACGTGTGCATGAGGCTTAACTACAAACATTGCAGATCATTTCCTCTGTGAACCAGCTGCAAAATTCTCACAAAGATGTCATGTGCATGCTGCGGATTTGAAAAGGGATATTTTAGAAAGGTGTGGATGAGGTTTTGAAAACTCTATCCATAGGTACTGAAAATTGCATCAGATTTGTGGCGCAGAATCCGCACCACAATTCCGTGGCAATTCCAATACATCTAACACTACCTGTAAAATAAATGAATCAATGAATCATAAGATACAGTCAAAAGTTCTTGTATTGAAAAAAATCTACAAACATAAATGTACAGGTAAATAAATAGAAAGACAGACAAAACCAGTTCCATTTACGGAAGGCGTGCATCATCACAATGAATGGGCGGGTATTCCGCAGTGCTTATGCCACAAATCTATTGCTTTGTTAACTATAGGGTCTGTGTTGTCCTCAGGAATCTAAAAGAAAACACAATGGTAGAGTGTGAAACTTTTATGTTACACTTCATGTATATCTTAAAAAGACACTAAAAGGGCTTTTCTCACCACCGTGGGTGTCCCACCACTGAGACCTCCACATTTTAATTGAACATTACACCTGCGTGCACTTGTACTACCATGCGCAGGTAGTTTTGGTTTCACAACTGGTGTGCAGAAGGTTGCTGACACCTGCACTAGATCCTGGTGGCCAGAAAGGTGGAAGAAAAGCATGTGCACCCATGATAGGGTTACGGGAACAGCCGCACATGCTATTCTCCATGTGAATTTTTTGTCACCTTTTAAAGGGGTTTTCCAAGATTTTGATACTGATGACCTATCCTCCGGACTTCAATGGGGTTGAGCACGATACCAAGCACAGCCGCCATACAATGTACAGCGCTGTGCTTGTAAGCTCGAGAAGGCTGTGGCATTCACAGGAGTGTCGGTGCCTTCTCAAACAGCTTATCGGCAGGGGTACCGGGTGTCGGACCCCCACCAATCAGATACTGATGACCTATTCTGAGGATAGGTCATTAGTATCAAAATCTCAGAAAACTCTATTAAATAGCATTTAAATAGCCCATGGATACCTAATCCTTTTATGCGCTGTATTAAAGGAGACCTGTCAGCTCATTTTATCACCCTGAACCGCTCCCCTGCCAATAGACCCGACCGTCTTTCTAAATATGCCTGTCTTTTTCAAGCGCAGCAAAAATTGTTAGCTAAAAGCTAATGAACTGCAAAGAGTCAAAAGGTGTTCGTGCTGTAAACCTTTCCAGTCTTGATGGACATCCTCCCCCAGACACTGTAGTAATCACCAGATTCCTCCAAAAATCGCACATACACTGTTTCCTTGTAAATCGCCGAGCATGCACAGTGCAGCCTTAACACTGATTCTTGGTACTCAAGATACCCCCAGGATTTACATGAGGGCTGAGCTACACAACAACCAGACACAAAAACAACATATGTGAAATACAGTCCTGATAAAAAGTTTAAGACCACTTAAAAAATTGTAAAAAATCATATTTAGCATGGCTGGATCTTAACAAGGTTCCAAGTAGAGCTTCAACATGCAACAAGAAGAAATGGGAGCGAGACAAAACATTTTTTGAGCATTCCATTCAATGAAAACAACGAATAAACTGAAACAGGCTGTTTTTCAGCTGATCAAAAGTTTAGGACCACACCTCAAAAAAAATCCTAAACCCCCCCAAAACAGAAATCCAACTTCCAAACATGAACTCAGTAATGAGTAGCTCCGCCGTTATTGTTTATCACTCAAAATTCGCTTCGGCATGCTTGATGCAAGCGTTTCCATGAGGTGAGTGGTAACATTTCTCCAAGTGGTGAAGACGGCCGCACGAAGGCCATCTACTGTCTGGAACTGTTGGCCATTTTTGTAAACTTCCCTTGCCATCCATCCCCAAAGGTTCTCAATTGGATTTAGATCAGGGGAACACGCAGGATGGGCCAAAAGAGTGATGTTATTCTCCTGGAAGAAGTCCCTTGTCCTGCGGGCATTGTGTACTGTAGCGTTGTCCTGTTGAAAAACCAAGTCGTTACCACACAGACGAGGGCCCTCAGTCATGAGGAATGCTCTCTGCAACATCTGGACATAGCCAGCAGCCGTTTGACGCCCCTGCACTTCCTGAAGCTCCATTGTTCCACTGAAGGAAAAGGCACCCCAGACCATTATGGCACCCCCTCCACTGTGGCGCGTAGAAAACATCTCAGGTGGGATCTGCTTATCATGCCAGTAACGTTGGAAACCATCAGGACCATCAAGGTTAAATTTTTTCTCATCAGGGAATAAAACTTTCTTCAACCTTTGAATGTCCCATGTTTGGTGCTCTCTTGCAAAGTCCAAACGAGCAGTTCTGTGGCGTTCAAGGAGACGAGGTCTTTAAAGACGTTTTTTGTTTTTGAAGCCCTTCAGTCTCAGATGCCGTCTGATGGTTATGGGGCTGCAGTCAGCACCAGTAAGGGCCTTAATTTGGGTCGAGGATCGTCCAGTGTCTTGACGGACAGCCAATTGGATCCTCCGGCTCAGTGCTGATGAAATTTTTTGGGGTCTTCCACTTGACTTTTTTGTTCCATAACCCTCAGGAATGCGCATTAATTACTGTGATGCCGTACAAGGAATGGGCATCGCAGTGCACATGCGCCGGCCGACGGACTGAGTGCGCAGGCGCGGGATCTCGGTGAAACAAGAAGTAAGTAGGCGGTCAGAGGGAAAGAATGGGCGGGGGAAGCGACGATAAGGCTGAGCTAGCTGGGCACCTATGAGGGCAACGCCGCCCCTGGGCACTTGCGAGCCCTCATTTGCATACGCTACTAAGTGTTCATAAAGGTAACGTTTTTATTAACTGTAAGGCTGCTAGAAAGCTATGGGAAGGGTTAAAAAGGTGAAACTTTGATGACAAAGTCCCTTTAAACTTTTGAACAGGACTGTACTTATCAACACTGGCAATAAACAAACTTACTAGTGGATGACAGGATCCGAATGCTGAGTGTTATGGAAGGAGAGGATCCAGAAATGGAATGTATGTCAGGTGTAAGACATACAGGCAAATAGAGGATGAATAGCAGTGAACAGAAACTGAGCAATGCTGAACTGACCCAATCTGAACTCATGAGCCTGGACAACAGCACAGCAACAAACTCAGTAAAACTACAGATTCCAGAACATACAGAAAACACACCAGACTAGAAAAAGATACAATTGTAGAACTATAGTACAAAATATCTGGAAGTGAATGTACCTAGCAAACGCTATACCTTACAATGAAGTATGGCCTGAATATATAAACTATACCTCCCTCCCCTAGCTCTGTTCTCCTGATGAACGTACAGTAACATTTTATGTTCTCTTCAGCAGCAAACACGATGCAGTAATGTCATTGTGCTTGCAGGGCTGAGCGAGAGAGCCCACAGGCAGGAGGATGATCCCCAGCATGTGCACTCTCTCGTCCCAGTAGGTGCAATGATGTCACTGCATCACATCTGCTGCTGGGGAGAGCACTAGCTGGTGAATCAGGAGGTTGATGGCTCCCTGCTTCACCGTTCCATTCAACTGTATCTGTGTCCTAAGGACGCAGATACAGTGGAAATCAGGACATGCCTCAGGCCTCCAGGACCAAGAGACAGCCACGAGATCCAGGACAACTGGGAGGCATGTGAATGGCTCCACAGTCAGCAACTCCACCCTAATCAACCAAGCAAATCTAAGATAATCAAACCCAGATTCAGATGCAAGGCAGTTGCACAGCAACAGCCCAAGCAAAGTTAATAACTAGAAACAGACCCCTACCTATTTGTGTAACACTAATGCATTCTGAATGGAGAGCATTCCGTTCAGGATGCATCAGTTCAGTCCCTTTTACATTTTTTGGACGGAGAAATTACCGCAGCATGCTGCAATTTTATCTCCGGCCAAAAATAGTGAACACTTGCCGGAATGCCGGATCCAGCATTAATTTACATTGAAGTGTATTAGTGCCGGATCCGGCATTAAATGTTCCGGAAAAAAGGATCCGGATTTTCTGTCTGCGCATGCGCAGACATTTAAAATGCAAAAGAATTACGGTAATACCGGATCCTGTTTTCCGGATGACACGGATCCGGTATTGCAATGCATTTGTCAGAGGGATATGCATCCGTATACCTCTGACAAATGCCATCAGTTTGCGTTCGGATTGCCAGATCCGGCAGGCAGTTCCGGAAATGGAACTGCCTGCCGGAATCCTCTGCCGCAAGTGTGAAAATACCCTCATCATATCTGCTACGTATGTAAAAACAGACAGGGGCATGTTTGGAAAGACTGTCAGGACAGCTGTTACGACATGGTGTACATGACCAGATAAGACGTCACATATTTGCATACAGGACAGGAAGAGGTTCAGGTCTCAGTCTACAGAACAAGCCAGTATCCAACCAAATGATAACCCACTAATGGTACATTACCTTTTCCAGAAACGCATTAATACTCTCAGTATTATTAAGGGCCATCACTTTCATCTTGAATGTCAGCAGGATCTCTATAGCAAGAAATAGAAGAATCTTGCAGGATCCACTCACCAGTTTGTCCCATACCCTGCAGATAAACCACAACATCCAAAAATGACTTGTGCTGTGCAAGACTGTAGAGACAGATCCCCCCACAGTACCGATGTGGATTGAGAAGCTAGATATGATATGCGGGCTTGAGGAGTTGGCTAGCTGGGAACAAAGGACACATGCATTGTATTCTAAATTGTGGCTAAATATTCAGGTCTAGCAACCGGTCTACATAAAAAGATACCAAGGTCCTGATGTGGCCGGTCCCGAGATGTCTATGTGAAGGGTTCTTGTGCAGTCTTAAAGTGTTTGGTTCACACATGGCCATTCCTTGGCTGGAAGGACTTTAGTGTACCATAGACAACTTAGCTTTGATGTGTACTTGCCTTTGTGACCGTCGCTGCTACTACTCTTATTATCTTTACTTTTTACTACCATTTATTTACTTAATCATATAGTTTACGTTATTGTACTTTATTTGAATATCCCTCTCTTCATCAGTCCTTAATTGCATACGTCATGCTTCTCATGTATGTCAGTATGCTGTACGATTCATGCATTGTAATGTACATGTAAGAATCAAGTGTTCAAAAAAAGGATGTACACAAGACTGTAGAGACAGATACGGTATATGAAAAGGAAATGAGATAACGGCAACGGCATGCCTACAGGCTGCTAAATAACAGTGCCAATCACTTTCCTCCCAGAAAGATGAGACATACTGCCATGGTTGCCACAATATCAGCAATGGTGTAAAGCCTGATGAAGGGAACTGTTTGGTCCTGAAACGCGTTACCTTCTATAAAGTTTAAAAAATTCCAGTATAGTCTAGGGGATCAAAAAAATAAAAGTATCCACCAAGCATGAGGTGTACAGAGCCATGTCAGTAAGTATATATTCATACACACAACTCCAGTGGCTGACAACTGATCCTGTCACGAGTGACCATATTTTTCTAGCAATGCACCTATAATGATACCTTTGTAAGCTGGATGGCGGCAAGCAACCAGCAAAGCATCTCCTAAACCACAAGTTATATGGGAGTTTGTCCAGAGCGCTGCAGGTCTTCAGGTGTGTCAAAAGTCTGCTATCTTCTATATTCAGGTAATGCTCAAATCCCTTCTGCTGTAAACGAGAAAAGAGAAAAAGAATGCATTGAAAAAAACCACGTGCAGCCTGCCGTCCTTGTTGTCACACTGGAGTCACGCGACCATTTCAGTTTGCAAATTGGCTTCGGGTCGCATGCGTTTTAAGAGCTGCACCACCAATAGAAAAAGACATATCACCGACATGTGACACATGAATTACACAGCTTAGGCTACTTTCACACTTGCGTTTGGGGTTCCGCTTGTGAGATCCGTTTGAGGGCTCCAACAAGCGGCCCCGAACTGATCTATTCATCCCCAATGCATTCTGAATGGATAAGGATCCGTTCAGAATGCATCAGTTTGGCTCCGTTCCGCCTCCATTCCGCTCAGTAGACGGACACCTAAACGCAGCTTGCAGCGTTTTGGTGTCCGCCTGACCGTGCGGAGCCAAACGGATCCGTCCTGACTTACAATGCAAGTCAATGGGGACGGATCTGTTTGCAATTGCACCATATTGTGTCAACGTCAAACGGATCCGTCCCCCATTGACTTTCAATGTAAAGTCAGGAGTCCCTATTAATATACCATCGGATCAGAGTTTTCTCCAATCCGATGGTATATTTTAACTTGAAGCGTCCCCATCACCATGGGAACGCCTCTATGTTAGAATATACCATCGGATTTGAGTTAGATCGGCCCCCCTCCCTCCCCAGTATTAAATTCATTGGTGGCCAGTCCGGCCCCCCTCCCTCCCCAGTATTAAATTCATTGGTGGCCAGTCCGGCCCCCCTCCCTCCCCAGTATTAAATTCATTGGTGGCCAGTCCGGCCCCCCTCCCTCCCCAGTATTAAATTCATTGGTGGCCAGTCCGGCCCCCCTCCCTCCCCAGTATTAAATTCATTGGTGGCCAGTCCGGCCCCCCTCCCTCCCCAGTATTAAATTCATTGGTGGCCAGTCCGGCCCCCCTCCCTCCCCAGTATTAAATTCATTGGTGGCCAGTGCGGCCTCCCCTCTCCCCAGTATTAAATTCACTGGTGGCCAGTGCGGCCTCCCCTCTTCCCCCCCCCCCCCCCCCATCATTGGTGGCAGCGGAGAGTTCCGATTGGAGTCCCAGTTTAATCGCTGGGGCTCCGATCGGTTACCATGGTAGCCAGGACGCTACTGCAGTCCTGGTTGCCATGGTTACTTAGCAATTTTAGAAGCATTATACTTACCTGCGCGGTCTGTGGCCGGCCGGGCGTTCCTCCTACTGGTAAGTGAAAGGTCTGTGCTATAAGCAATGCGCCACACAGACCTGTCACTTACCAGTAAGAGGAGCGACCGGCTGGCCACAAACAGCGCAGGTAAGTATAATGCTTCTAAAATTGCTAAGTAACCATGGCAGCCAGGACTGCAGTAGCGTCCTGGCTGCCATGGTAACCGATCGGAGCCCCAGCGATTAAACTGGGACTCTGATCGGAACTCTCCGCTGCCACCAATGATGGGGGGTGATTTTAATTAGGCGGGGGGGAGGCCACACTGGTCACCAATGAATTTAATACTGGGGAGGGAGGGAGGGGGGGCCGCACTGGCCACCAATGAATTTAATACTGAGGAGGGAGGCATCTGAGGGGTTAATTGTGCGGATCACAGCCCCCTGTAAGAGATCGGGTGCTGCCAGGCAGCAGGGGGCAGTTATGTACACAGTTCTTAGTATATTCTAACTTGAAGCATCCCCATCACCATGGGAACGCCTTTGTGTTAGAATATACTGTCGGATCTGAGTTTTCACAATGTGAAAACTCAGATCTGAGAAAGCTGTCTAATGCAGACGGATCCGTTCTGAACGGATGCAAGCGTTTGCATTATAGGTGCGGATCCGTCTGTGCAGATACCAGACGGATCCGCACCGAACGCAAGTGTGAAAGTAGACTAAGAGGGTTTTTTTGTGACAAAATTCAATAATTACTGGTGATGTTACAATGCAGACTCGCAATCTCGGTGTTACACGACCCAAGTTTTATCCTTAAATCCAGGATCTCTAGGCACATTCTAATGTGCTCAATATTGGACACTCAGTTACAATTATGGGCAGTTATGGTTATGGACCTCATCATAGTGTGGTAACCTGACTCTCCCTTCACTAGCTGATTTTTTCCCCATACATTTGCCTTTTTACCTATTCTCCGAGAACCTTAGTTTGGTTGGATGTCATATAATGAACACATACAACTGAACATTTATTCTCTCCATGCTGTTTCTATATGACTTATTGCACTTGACCCTTTTTTGCTGTATATTACGATACTGACCTTATTATTAATCAGCGCCGTGGGAGCGTTACATCACTAGTGCATTTTTCTGGTAACCCTCCAGATTCACAACTGGTCCAAATAGACATTTATACAGATTTTTGTATATATGTTTAGTTTTTTTTTTTTTTTTTTACACACATGTAGCACCCCTTTTTTTACCCAAAGCTGCTGTGCTCACCATCTTTGAAAGTCACAATCACTCATAACTTAGGATACGTTCACATCTGCGTTAGAGGCTCTGTCAAAGAATTAGTTAAAAATAGCAGAGGAAAAAGTCTTGCATGCAACCAGGAACCAAACGGATCCCATTATAATCAATAGGGTCTGTTTGGTTCAGTTTGCTTCAGTGATGTGCCAAATTCAACACTTCCGTTATTTTGGTTGTTCTGCTCCTATAATGGAGCAGAAGAAAGGAAATAATGAATGCTGATGTGAAAGAGGCTTTACACTGAACTCTGGATACGTCACCTGTGATTTGTGATCTGCAACCAGGTTTGGGTTGTTTGTAGAGATTGACCGATTATCGGAAGTACCGATATTATCGGCTGATATTAAGGATTTTGCACATTATCAGTATCGGCATGAAACCTTGCCGATATGCCGATAATGCGTATAAAGCGAATACTAGTATGCATCGGGTGCCGGGAGCAGGGAAGAAGGGCAGCAAGCGCTTCCTATACTCACCCTCCCTGGTCTTCTTTGATGGGGCCCTCGCTGCACTGTCTTGACCCTGCACACTCTGACCTGACACTGCACGCTGTCAGTGCAGCGCGGGATGGAGAAGACAGGGGAGCGAGATGCCGGACCCGGAGATGAAGAGGAGACTCAGCGCAGGAGAGGTAAGGATTTTTTTTTTTTTTCACCTGAGGTCTGATAGGGGTTAAATAAAGTCTGATCTAAAGTCTGATAGGGGTTTATAAAGGTTTGATCTGAGGTCTGATAGGGGTTAATAAAGTCAGTGAGAAGGGGGGATGGTGTGGAAATTCTGCATTTGGCACTAGTATATTATAAATGTAAATGATAAACTGACAACCAACTAAGGGCTTTATTAATTTATAATTTACCGTACATTTATAATATACTAGTGCCAAATGCCAATTTCCACCACCTCAGTGACTACCAACTAATATAATATATATTATGAGATATAAAATATCGGTATCAATTATCGGCCTGAAAGTTCACCGATTATTGGTATCGGCTCTAAAAAATCAATATCGGTCGATCCCTAGTTGTTTGTGAGTGTCACATCACATGTAGAAATGTAACCACATTTAACAATAAGTGCTTGTGATCTCGTTGCCACATGACCAGTCAGTGTGTAGACTTACCCTTAGGCTACGTTCACAAGACCGTATCAGTTTTTGCTGTTCGCGGATACTGGCTGTGTGCATCACGCACTTTCCACGTGCTCCATTGTCAAAATGCCTATTCTTGTCTGCAAAACGGACAAGAATAGGACACGTTCTCTAATTTGTGGCACACAGATTACATTCATGCGCTGTGCATATTTTTTGTGGCCCCATAGTAATGAAAGGGTCCATGCGGGATTCATAAAAAAAAGTGGAATGGACACGGACCAAAAACACACTGGTGTGAATGAGGCCTTAAAGGGGCATTCCAGGACTACTAAGTTTTTTTTCTTCTTTCTTTCTCTTACCTCATGTTCATCGTTTGGAGTCTCCTGACCTGTTTCCACCATGTAAACCAATCACCCTGGTTTCTTTCCATCCTGTACGAAGCACTCCCTATTGCTGTATCCACCCAAACCCATGATGCACTTCTTTTTCTGCCACAACTGTAGCACTGCCCCTAACGCCCAGCTAGTTACATAGACAGACTACAGATGCTTAGTTACTAAAAAAATGAGCATATTTGTTACTAGAAGCATATTACAAAGTAACTACATTCGCCAAGGTTATTCCCCAAAATGTAACAAAAAACATGCGCGCACGTCCATACCAGCTGCTGCTGTAAATCTTTAAACTTGGTGTCTAATTGATGCACAAAGTTCTTGGCAAGCCAATAACAATCCACGTCGTCATCAACCATCTCCTCCATTGTGTCGGCTACGGCCAAGAATAACTCATCCTGCGGTTCCTGGGGGGGGAAAAAACATTAGATTAATATAATGCCACTCTGCCTATGCCCGGGTTCAGTTCTTACTGTTGTCCTGGTATTCTATTCATGAACTGAGAAGATTAAGATGAAAATTAGACTGTATGTAACAAAGTGAAGGATACACTCGCTGGTGTTTGTAATACTCCTCCGATCAAATACATGAACAGGGGATTTAGGAGTGTATGGGTAAAATATAAACTTATTATTAGCCAAAATGTAAACGCGCCACATGACTATTACCAGCACATTACAGTAATTAAAAAGCATAAGGGTAGGACAGTCTTCCCGTGTTTCAGGCAACCTTGTGGTTGCCATTGGTTACCATCTACAAACAACTTTCCTTGGCAAAAAGGATCATCGCCCCGAAAAAGGTGGTCCTATGCTGGAACCTTGCCCTATTAATCCCTATTATCCTCCTATTTATCGCCCAGGATTCTTCAGTGGAGATCAAGGCACGGTAAATTGTTACATCACCATGTGTCAGTAACACCCTACACTGCATATAGGGCACAGAGTGCAGTTCCTCCTTTCTCACACCCGCTTTTGACGCTTACCTTCCATAGCCTAATACTAAACGCTGCGGCACGGATCTAGCGGCAGCCATCTTGTCATGGGCAATACAGCAGGATTTGTCAAAAACTGCATCCCTGCTTTGAATGCAAAGTCAGAATTTTCCCAAAAAGAGAAAAAACATAGATCGCGCATCCACAAGCTCTGCACTGATCTGTTGCTTCTCGGCACAATTGACATTGCTCTTTGGCATAATTACTAGTATAGCGCCATAGCCACTTAATGTACAAAAGACCATTTGTATACATTTTGAGGTTGCCTCTTTGGAGTGGGATCTACTCAAATTTGGCGCAGCACCACATGACAAGCACCGCCACCCAGAGGTCGCACTAAAAATTTTTTCCGGAACAGTAAAAATACTCCTCATACCATTTTTGAAGAGTATTTTTCGCCGAGGAGAAGTACGAAATTTGCAGTAATTCAAACACACAATATGCAGGCCTACATCTGCGTTGGAGGCTCCATTCAGGGCCTCTGTCGCAGATTCTAAACATGACCCTCCCTTCTGCCGCATACCAGCTCCGATCCAGTCGGGTTTTCTGCGCGATTCTTACAACATAGCACCAACATAATTCTCTTTTTATAATAAAGATCTCTATCACCCAGCCCCTTCTCCACTGTGCCCTTAGGTTTATTCAGTTTTATAAAAATGATTTTATGTGTACATATTTAAAGTAGCATCTACCCACCCATGGAGGTGGGCCCACATTTTGGTTCCCGCCCAGAAGTGCGGTGTTTGGCGTTTTTTTATCTTGCATTTGAGTCTCTACTTTACTGTGAAAAATTTTTACTTTTACAACCTGATGAAGGGGACCCAAGATTCCCCGAAACGCGTTGTTTCATGCATGTATTTTAATGAAATAAAGAAGTACTTTTACTGAAAAGACCGGCTGAAGTGGGGTTGAAGCGCCGAAGCAGGATTCTTTTTCTTTCCCCCAAAGCGACCCTCCGGAGGGACTGGACATCTCTTTTGAGGGACCCAGCAGCCTGCGGCAGCCCACCCAGCCACCAGTTTTTAATTAATAAGCCCTCAATAGTGTTACGCCTATACTAGCGTAACCAGACAAGGTGAGCCTTTACAATTATTTTATTGGTTTCCCAGTGTGAAGCTACTACCCTATTGTGCGCCATCTTCATCAAGCCCTAGGCATGTCCATCACTGCAGATTCTAAACAGAAACTGAACGGACTCCATCATAGTCAGTGGAGTCTGTTCAGCTCTGCCCCTGTCAGTTATGTGCCCAATCCACCACTTGTTCTGCTCATCAGACAGAGTACAACAATAGAAATAAATAGTGGTGGTGTGAATGTGCCCTCCCGTCAGCTTCTCCAACATACAGTCCCATGTAAATAACCACCACCTCTTGTCAGTTTCTCCAACATACAGTCCCATGTAAATAACCACCACCTCTTGTCAGCTTCTCCAACATACAGTCCCATGTAAATAACCACCACCTCTTGTCAGCTTCTCCAACATACAGTCCCATGTCAAATAACCACCACTTCCCGTCAGCTTCAACATACAGTCCCATGTAAATAACCACCAATTCCCGTCAGTTTCTCCAACATACAGTCCCATGTAAATAACCACCACCTCTTGTCAGCTTCTCCAACATAAAGTCCCATATAAATAGCATTGCTCCCCTGGGAGGGATCAGGAGTAAATGTAGAGCAGGCAGTTATAGCCAAGTGATAAAGTACATATAGCCTGCAGGCCGGCCGCACACTTCTGTAATACTCCAGTTATTGTACTACGCTGTAAAATTGTGTTTTTTTAATCTAAACTTTTGACAGTTTTGTAAGGTGAATACGTTTAAAGGGGTTCTGCAGTTTGTTTAAACTGATGATTTATCCTCTGGAAAGATAATCAGCATCTGATCGGTGGTGGTCCGACACCCGGGACCCCCGCCGATCAGCTGTTTGAGAAGGCAGCGGCGCTCCAGGAGCGCCGCGGCCTTCTCACTGTTTACTGCAGGCCCAGTGATGTCACGACTAGTATCACTGGCCTGGGCGGGGCTAAGCTCTATTCAAGAGAACAGAGCTTAGCCCCGCCCAGTTGTGACGTCACTGGGCCTGCGGTAAACAGTGATACCACTCTGTACAACTCGGTGGTTGCATGGAGCTGTGATAAGCCATATATATATATTTTTTTTAATTTTTTTATTTTTTTTGGCGCTCTGCTGTGCATGTGCTGAAATTTCTTTTTTTGGATTGTGTACAATTTAGACATAAAAAAAACACAGCATGACGCTCCACTCATCCACAGGTACGGCATCAAAGCCACAGCAGCAAACACGCAGTACTGGTGCACATGGTGCAGTACTTGGGAGCTTGGACGTACCAAAGTGTACTTCTGACTTCTAGACAGATTCCCTGTCTCCAACTTATACATGTAGAGGAACACTTCAGTCTTGGGGGTGGATTCATGGATGAGCCGTATCACCTCCAGAGCATGGTGCACATCATCATACTGCTGCCTCCTGTGGACCATCACCTCAGGATGAGTCTCCTGGTGGGGAGGTAGGATTCCTTAAAAAAAAAAATTAAAATAAACACATAACCGCGTTCAAATCATGACAATGTAAGTTTACAGAACTTTTCATATGGCAGTTTTAATCTTAAAGGGGTTCTGCAGTTTGTTTTAACTGATGATCTATCCTCTGGATATATCATCAGCTTCTGATCGGCGAGGGTCCGACACCCGGGACCCCTGCCGATCAGCTGTTTGAGAAGGCTTAGCCCCGCCCACGCTAGTTGATACTAGTCGTGATATCACTGGGCCTGTGGTAAACAGTGAGAAGACCGCAGCGCTACTGGAGCGCCGCTGCCTTCTCAAACAGCTGATCGGCGGGCTCCCGGGTGTCGGACCCCCGCCGATCAGAAGCTGATGATCTATCCGGAGGATAGATCATCAGTAAAAACAAACTGCAGAACCCCTTTAAGGCTCACATGTGGTGCGCCTTCTGTTAGGCCATGTGGTAATAAATCAAGGGGCAGATTTACTAAGACTGCCGTTTCAAATGTCAGTAGAAAGTACTCAGGACAGGTCATCAGTATGCGATTGATGGGGGTCCGACCCTGCTCAATCAGATTACCAAGCACAGCGACGTACATCTTATAGTGGTGGTGCCCAATATTGCAGTTCAAGACCATGTGACCAATTACTGTGAGATCACTGGCGACCTAGGAAGAGGATGCAGTGCACCCCAAGGCCTCTTTAAAGAGCTTGTCGATGGGGGTGCTGGAAGTCCCTCAAGGACCCTCACCGATCAGGTATTGATGACCTATCCTGAGTATACACTACCAACATCAAAATCATGGAAAACCCCTTTATTAAGATAGAACAAAAACCATGATGGCAGAACAACTTCTCAGAATCACACAGGTCAGACGTGGAGAAGACCAGATTATTATTTAATGGCAGATGATGTTTACCAAGAAGCACTTTCCATACAAGTATTCGGTACATGGATGGGAGCGGGAACCTCTGGCAGAAGGTACAAAGCTTCTCAATATCTGCGGACAGAGGAAGAGGATGTGAAGCACGGCCGTCACCCACATGGCTTACAGAAACACAATTCATACTGCATTTGATCTGACGCCTCTGGGCATTTACTACACGGCCACCACAGTAGGATCAGAGGCCATGGAAGCTACTTAGGCCACGTGTACTTGGATTCAGTAAGGAGTACCTCCTTGGTAATCTTGTTTTTCCAGCAATTAAAGGGCCAACATTTTGGGAAGAAAGGTTTGCATCCATAGTGTTAGGTCAGGTATCCAGGGTGACTTCTGTATGTCATGTGTACTTGCCTAATCGAAACTGCCTGAGACAGGGTCTAACAGGGTGCCTGTCAATAAAATACTGACAGAAGGGGTTAAATGTAAAAGGTGCTCATATGCTTATATCAGTGTACCCCAACCAGTGGCTCAGAAGTGGTTCTTGGGCCCTCTGCAAGTGGCTCCCCAGCTGTTGGCAGCCTCATTGTACACTAGTGGCACCAGGGATGTCACATAAGGAAAAAACTGCACCCCTGACGGCAGTAACTGGGTAAAATCCAGATCACTAGGCCACGTATTTCACATTAGGCTTCACTTTCAATAGTATTCAGTTAAGCTCAAAACCATCTGTCGTATCTGAAAGGGTCTTGTGAGCCAGGTACGGCTGGGGGCCAATGGTTACACTGGAAGAACTGCAGGCCATTGCTATGATGCGACAACCAGCCGTGTCCTCCATCCGCCTGCGCCTTACCCCACCGGTCATCCTTCAGCAAGATTTCAAGGGATTTCTTCTCTTCCACACCACGAAATCCAACTTTCTCATAGTACACAGAACGGAAATTTCTCTGAGTATCTTCAGACATGTTTCATACTAGCAAAAAAAAAAAAAAAGGAAAAGGAAATTATATCAATATACGACCCACAGAGACCCAGACACCACCCCAATTCTGCTGCTTTTACCTTTCTTTTGGCTGGCACATTGTTATAGAGGAGCCTAACTGGTGCTGGCACACTGTTATGGGGGAGCATGGCAACAGCTGGCACACTGTTGTGGAGGAGCCTGGCTACAGCTGGCATAGTGTTGTGGAGGAGCCTGACTGGGGCTGGCACACCGTTGTGGAGGAGCCTGACTGGGGCTGGCACACCGTTGTGGAGGAGCCTGACTGGGGCTGGCACACCGTTGTGGAGGAGCCTGACTGGGGCTGGCACACCGTTGTGGAGGAGCCTGACTGGGGCTGGCACACAGTTGTGGAGGAGCCTGACTGGGGCTGGCACACCGTTGTGGAGGAGCCTGACTGGGGCTGGCACACCGTTGTGGAGGAGCCTGACTGGGGCTGGCACACCGTTGTGGAGGAGCCTGACTGGGGCTGGCACACCGTTGTGGAGGAGCCTGACTGGGGCTGGCACACTGTTATGGAGCAGCCTGACTGGGGCTGGCACACTGTTATGGAGCAGCCTGACTGGGGCTGGCACACTGTAATGGAGGAACCTGCCTGGGGCTGGCACACTGTAATGGAGGAACCTGCCTGGGGCTGGCACACTGTAATGGAGGAACCTGCCTGGGGCTGGCACACTGTTATGGAAGACCTGACTGGGGCTGGCACACTGTAATGGAGGAACCTGCCTGGGGCTGGCACACTGTTATGGAAGACCTGACTGGGGCTGGCACACTGTCAACTTGAAGAGAAGAACATGGTACACCACTCACTATTAGTAAGACATGGAGATGTCAGGCAGAACGTCAGCTACTCTCAGGTTCAGTGGATCGGTTGTCTCTGTCACGTGACCTCCTCCTCACGTGGTCAATACCTCCCGACAGCCCATACACTCCAGGCTTCGCCCCGCCTCCTCCTGCAGCTTCCCATAACTGTTTACTTCCTGGTTATTTCAGTGTCACAGGAATGGCAGACGGCAGCCGATGAGGGGCAAACTTCCTCTCTGAAGATTGCTGCGCACCGGAATAAACGAGCGGCAGGAAACCCGGGGAGTAGAGCAGCCAGTGCACTGGGAAAGCTGGGGGTGTTCATGAATAGCACTTCATTTCCGAGCGGTTATGTGTCCGCTTCTGTAGTCATTCGGTTATCACCGGTAGTACCGTCTACTCTACTATATAATCTAAACCCCATAATAGGATACATGATTGTATTTGCGGGAAAGCTGTGCGAGAATCAGCATGGCTTCCAGGGGTTGTCACCCAGGTTTCCAAGCGTTTCTACAGCTTCGATAGATTCCCGGCAGTGCTGCCTGCGGCCACTAGATGGCGCTCAATGCTAATAAGAAAGAGGGAAACGGGGGGCATACACTATGGCAGGGCTGGCCAACCTGCGGCTCTCCTGCTGTTGTAAAACCACAATTCCCACCATGCCCTGCTGTAGGCTGATAGTGTTAGGCTGTCTGGCATGCTGGGAGTTGTAGTTTTGCAACAGCTGGAGAGCCGCAGGTTGGCCAGCCCTGCACTATGGGGTCAAAGTAAAAAGTATATATTTGTATCGTGTTAACCAGTAAATAGAAGATAATAAACATTGCGATTTCTCACTGGAAAAGATAACGCAATAAGTAACCTGGTAAGCTTGCAATTGTGTCCTCTTCCCAGTTAGGTTACTTTCACACTAGCGTTTTTCTTTTCCGGCATAGAGTTCCGTCACAGGGGCTCTATACCGGAAAAGAACTGATCAGTTTTATCCCCATGCATTCTGAATAGAGAGTAATCCGTTCAGTTTGCATCAGGATGTCTTCAATTCAGTCATTTTGACTGATCAGGCAAAAGAGAAAACCGTAGCATGCTACGGTTATATCTCCGGGAAAAAAAACCCGAAAGACTTGCCTGAATGCTGGATCCGGCATTTTTTCCCATAGGAATGTATTAGTGCCGGATCTGGCATTCAAAATACCGCAATGCCGGATCCGTCCTTCCGGCCTGTGCATGCGCAGACCGGTAAAAATGTGAAAAAAGATACAAGACAGATCCGTCTGTCCGCATGACAAGCAGAGAGACGGATCCGTCCTTGCAATGCATTTGTGAGACGGATCCACATCCGGATCCGTCTCACAAATGCTTTCAGTCAGCGGCGGATCCGGCGGGCAGACTGGCCGCCGGATCACACTGCCGCAAGTGTGAAAGTAGCCTAAGGCTACTTTCACACTAGCGTTCGGGGCTTCGCTTGTGAGTTCCGTTCAAAGGCTCTCACAAGCGGCCCCGAACGCTTCCGTCCAGCCCTAATGCATTCTGAGTGGACGCGGATCCGCTCAGAATGCATCAGTCTGGCAGCGTTTGGCCTCCGCTCAGCAGGCGGACACCTGAACACTGCTTGCAGCGTTCGGGTGTCCGCCTGGCCGTGCGGAGGCAAACGGATCCGTCCAGACTTACAATGTAAGTCAATGGGGACGGATCCGTTTGAATATGACACACTATGGCTCAATTTTCAAACGGATCCGTCCCCCATTGTCTTTCAATGTAAAGTCTGGACAGATCCATCTGAGGCTACTTTGACACTTCAAAAAATTTTTACAATATAATGCAGACGGATCCGTTCTGAACGGAGCCACCGTCTGCATTATATGAGCGGATCCGTCTCAGACGGATCCCCTCTGAACGCAAGTGTGAAAGTAGCCTAAGCCAGTGGTTCTCAACCTGGGGGTCGATCGTCCCTTTCCGGGGGGTCGCCTGAGGCTTCCTATTGTGGGTCGCCCGCACAACGGCAGCGGCCCCTTATCCTCGCGCACAGGAAGTGATGTCCTATCACTGCCTGTGCTTGAAGGAGCCTGACGTCTGGGCGGGTAAGTCGGGCCGCCTGTCTGCTGAGGTCCGAGTTTTTTCGTTAATGACCCCGCCGCTGAGCACCACTGCCACCAATGATTTAATTGAGCCTGGCTGAGCCTGGCTAATTTTATTTTAATTATTTGGCTGAGCAAGGCTTAATTTATTTGGGGGGACATGAAGCACCGCTGATTTATTTATTTGGGGGACCCTGAGCACTTCTGATTTATTTATTTGGGGGACCCTGAGCACCATTGATTTATTTATTTGGGGGAAACCTGATGCACCACAGATTTATTTATTTGGGGGGGGACCTGAAGCACCGCTGATTTATTCATTTGGGGGACCCTGAGCACCATTGATTTATTTATTTGGGGGAAACCTGATGCACCACAGATTTATTTATTTGGGGGTACCCTGAGCACCGCTGATTTATTTATTTGGGGGAGACCTGAAGCCCCGCTGATTTATTTATTTGGGGGACCCTGAGCACTTCTGATTTATTTATTTGGGGGAGACCTGAAGCCCCGCTGATTTATTTATTTGGGGGACCCTGAGCACCACTGATTTATTTATTTGAGGGTTACCCAACATTTTGTCTTTGTGATTAATTACTCTGCTTTAATTATGTTCAATTTCTAGCAATAAAAATACATCCTGCATATCAGATATTTACATTACAATTCATAACAGTAGCAAAATTAGTTATGACGTAGCAAGGAAAAAAATGTAATGGTTGGGGGTCACCACAATATGAGGAACTGTATTAAGGGGTCACGGCTTTAGAAAGGTTGAGAACCACTGGCCTAAGCCGTTAAAAGGTATCAACCACTGAGGAATCTCAGGTTTTTCAGACACTAATGGGGTCATTTATCAAAGCCCCTGTGCTGCCAGAGGAAGCCCCTAATCTATGACAACGGCAGTCCCTAACCGGAGTCGTTTTCACACCTCTTTCCAGACATAAATGCTAGTAAATGTTATGGGGCCGATATCCAGGCTCCTGCCAGTCCCAAGTGGGGAGGATTTCGTAAAATGCCATTATAACAAAAGTTTGCATTTAAGAAGTCACAAAAAGGGGTCTTGAGGCTTCTTTTAAGACAAAAACTGGCGTACCAATGACCCCCCCCCCTATGTACAAAGTATTGGGACAACTACACGTTGATTGCCCCTTTCACAAATTTTGGATGACATCCCATTCTATACCCATCTACATTAATATGGAGTTGGTTCCCTCCAATGCAGCTAAAACCGCTTCCAGTCTTCCGGGAAGGCTTTCTACAACACGTTGGACTGGGTTTGTGGGAATATTTTGGCTACTTATCCAGATCGTTTGTGAGGTCAGACACTGATGATGGGGGACGAGATGGCCTGACTCGCAGTCTGTTCTTGTTGTTCCCAAAGGTTTGCAAGTAGGGTTAAGGTCAGGGCTCTGTGCAGGCCAGTCAAGTTCTTCCACACTAAGGCCTCATGCACACGACCGTATTTTGTTTCCGTGTCCGATCCATTTTTTTTGCGGATAGGATGCGGACCCATTCATTTCAATGGGTCCGCAAAAAACGCGTGTGCTGTCCACATCAGTATGTCCGTTCCATTGCGCCGCAAAAAAAATAGTGCATGTCCTATTTTTTTCTAGTTCGCGGACAAGGATAGGCACTATATTAATAGATCCGCAAAAAAAACGGATGCCATACGGAATGTCTTCCGTTTTTTTTTTGCAGACCGCAAAACACATACGGTCGTGTGCATGTAGCCTAATGGTACTTTCAAACTAGCGTTATTCTTTTCTGGCATTGAGTTCCGTCCTAGGGGCTCAATCCCGGAAAAGAACTGATCAGTTTTATCCTAATGCATTCTGAATAGAGAGTAATCCGTTCAGGATGCATCAGGATGTCTTCAGTTCAGTCTTTTCAGGATGGAGATAATACCGCAGCATGCTGCGGTTTTATCTCCGTCCTAAAATCCAGAACACTTGCTGGATCCGGCATTTTTTCCCATTGACAACGGGAACTGCCTGCCAGAATCATCTGCCGCAAGTGGGAAAGTACCCTAAACCCACCAACCATGCCTTTTTGGCCCTTGTTTTGTGGACTGGGGCACAGTCATGATGGAACAGAACAGGCCTTTCCCAAACTTTCACAGAAAGTTAGAAGCATACAGTTGTCCAAAAATGGTTTCTGCATGCAAAATCATCAAATGAGTTACCCGTTACCCCGAAGGTAGGTCATCAATATCAGATCGGTGGGGGTCCAGCTTCAGTGGTGACGCTCCTGCAAGTGCTGCATCCTCTTCAGTGTTTACCTTGACGGCACCATCCAACACTTGGCATTGTGTTTGATGATATAAGGCTAGCATGCAGCTGGTCAGCCATGGAAAGCCATGCCTGACTAATTAAACTGGGGAGCTGGAGTTGGTGATGTGTGAGGAGAACTATAACATAGTGGGAATAACTGAGACATGGCTGGATGATAACTATGACTGGGCAGTTAAAGGGAATCTGTCACCTATTTTGACCATATAAAACCGTTAACATAGCAATGTGCAATAAAGTACCTTCTTACCTACATGTGTCTTCTTTCTTTTAGTCAACTTTTCATTCAGATGAAAAAGCGATTTTTCTGATATGCAAATGAAGTCTCAAGGTGCCCAGAGGGGCATTATTACTCTGCTCTAGTGCCCAGTAATGCCCCCCTGCAGTGCCCAGCCCGCCTTTCTTCCAAGCCCAGCACGCCTCCTAAGAAATAAATGTACTCCCACATACTTGCCGAACGGCGCCGCCCCCTCCACTACGTCATTTAATTTATTCACTGCACCGTCCTTGCTTCTTCCTCTCTTGGCCTACGGCGCCGCCCCCTCCACTACGTCATTTAATTTATTCACTGCACCGTCCTTGCTTCTTCCTCTCTTGGCCTACGGCACCGCCCCCTCCACTACGTCATTTAATTTATTCACTGCACCGTCCTTGCTTCCTCCTCTCTTGGCCTACGGCGCCGCCCCTCCACTACGTCATTTCATTTATTCACTGCACCGTCTATGCTTCCTGCTCTCTTGGCCTCCGAAATCCTGCACAGGCGCAGTATTGCTGAGAACCTGCGCCTGTACGATACTCCTGCTCCAGAGGGCAACAGCCTCAATAGTGTCACTGGGCATGCGCCGAGCCCAGTGACGTAATCAGAGCACTGTTGCCCTCTGGAGCAGGAATATCGCACAGGCACTCGGCGATACTGCGCCTGCGCGGGATTTCGGAGGCCAAGAGAGGAGGAAGCAAGGACGGTGCAGTGAATAAATTAAATGATGTAGTGGAGGGGGCGGCGCTGTAGGCCAAGAGAGGAGGAAGCAAGGACGGTGCAGTGAATAAATTAAATGACGTAGTGGAGGGGGCAGCGCCGTTCGGCTCCGATGTGGGCGTACATTTATTTCTTAGAAGGCGTGCTGGGCTTGGAAGAAAGGCGGGCTGGGCACTGCAGGGGGGGCATTACTGGGCACTAGAGCAGAGTAATAATGCCCCTCTGGGCACCTTGAGACTTCATTTGCATATCAGAAAAATCGCTTTTTCATCTGAATGAAAAGTTGAATAAAAGAAAGAGGACCCATGCAGGAATGAAGGTACTTTATTGCACATTGCTATGTTAACGGTTTTATATGGTCAAAATAGGTGACAGATTCCCTTTAATGTACAAGGTTACAGTCTGTTTGGTAAGGATCGCCAAAACCAGAGGGGGAGGGGTCTGTCTTTATGTAAAGTCCTGTCTAAAGCCCACAGTCCGAGAAGATATAAGGGAGGGACATTAGCATGTGGAGTCACTGTGGGTAGAAATACATGGAGGCAAAAATAATAAATTAGGAGTTTATTATAAACCACCTAATATACCAGAAAATCTACTACTAAACGAGATAGACGAGGCGGCAAATCATAATGAGGTGGTTATTATGGGGGACTTCAACTACCCAGATATAGACTGGGAAACTGAAAGCTGTAATTCTCATAAGGGAAACAGGTTCTTGGTAATAACCAAAGACAATTACCTTTCCCAACTGGTTCAGAACCCGACTAGAGGGACATCCATACTAGACTTAGTATTAACCAATAGACCTGACAGAACAGATGTGCAGCTTGGTGGACACCTGGGAAATAGTGACCATAAAGTAATAACCATCATTCAAAAGAGTGTTTCTCCAGGGAGGAACAAAAATACCAAATTTCAAAAAGGCAAAATTTTGCTAACTAACTGGGACAAAGTCCTCAAAAATAAAAATACAGCCACAAAATGGGATATTTTAAAAGCATCCTAAAATCTAATTGTGAGAGGTACATACCTTGTGGGAATAAAAGATTAAGGAACAAAAAGAAACCAATGTGGATAAACAGAACTGTAAAGAAGGCAATAAATGAAAAAAAGAAAGCATTTAAATCACTAAAACAGGAGGGTCGCGAGGAAGCACTGAAAAACTATAAGGAAAAAAATAGAATATGTAAAAAAACAAATAAAAGCGGCCAAACTAGAGACCGAGAGATTAATTGCCAATAAGAGCAAAACTAACCCTAAAATGTTTTTCAATTATCTAAATGGTAAAAAGTATAAATCTGAAGGTGCCGACTCTCTACAGTGCAATGAGGGGGGAATTGCAGAGAATGATGAGGAGAAAGCAAAGCTATTAAATATTTTTTTCTCCACTGTATTCACTGAAAAAATAAACTATCAGATGAAATCTAGAATGTATAAGTTAATTCCCCATTAAAAGTGCCCTGTCTGACCCAGGAAGAAGTACAGCGGCGTCTTAAAAAGTTTAAAATAGACAAATCGCCAGGACCGGATGGCACCCCCCTTCCTCCCCGTATCCTAAGAGAATTAAGTAATGTCATGGCCAGACCCTTATTTCTGATATTTGCAGACTCTATACTGACAGGGAGAGTTCCACTGGATTGGCGCATAGCAAATGTGGTGCAAATATTCAAAAAGGTTCCAAAAACAGAGCCTGGAAACTATAGGCCGGTAAGTTTAACATCTGTTGTGGGTAAACTGTTTGAAGGTTTTCTAAGAGATGCTATCTTGGAGCACCTCAATGAAAATAAGCAAATAACGCCATATCAGCATGGCTTCATGAGGGATCGGTCATGTCAAACTAATTTAATCAGTTTCTATGAGGAGATAAGTTCTAGACTTGACAGCGGCGAATCAATGGATGTCGTGTATCTGGACTTCTCCAAAGCATTTGATACTGTACAACATAAAAGGTTAGTATATAAAATGAGAATGCTCGGAATGGGAGAAAACGTCTGTATGTGGGTAAGTAACTGGCTGAGTGATAGAAAACAGAGGGTGGTTATTAACGGTACACACTCAGATTGGGTCACTGTCACTAGTGGGGTACCTCAGGGGTCAGTATTGGGCCCTTTTCTCTTCAATATATTTATTAATGATCTTGTAGAAGGCTTGCACAGTAAAGTATACATTTTTGCAGATGACACTAAATTGTGTAAAGTAATTAACACCGAAGAGGACAGTATACTGCTACAGATGGATCTGGATAGATTGGAGGCTTGGGCAGATAAGTGGCAGATGAGGTTTAACACTGACAAATGTAAGGTTATGCACATGGGAAGGAATAATGCAAGTCACCCGTACATACTAAATGGTAAAACACTGGGTAACACTGACATGGAAAAGGACCTGCGAATTTTTGTGAACAGCAAACTAAGCTGCAAAAACCAGTGTCAGGCAGCTGCTGCCAAGGCCAATAAGATAATGGGTTGCATCAAAAGGGGCATAGATGCCCGTGATGAGAACATAGTCCTACCACTCTACAAATCACTAGTCAGACCACACATGGAGTACTGTGTAGAGTTCTGGGCTCCTGTGAACAAGGCAGACATAGCAGAGCTGGAGAGGGTTCAGAGGAGGGCAACTAAAGTAATGGAATGGGTGGACTACAGTACCCAGAAAGATTATCAAAATTAGGGTTATTGACTTTAGAAAAAAGATGATTGAGGGGAGAGCTAATAACTATGTATACATACAGTATATCAGGGGTCAGTACAGAGATCTCTCCCATCATCTATTTATCCCCAGGACTGTGACTGTGACGAGGGGACATCCTCTGCGTCTGGAGGAAAGAAGGTTTCTACACAAACATAGAAGAGGATTCTTTACGGTAAGAGCAGTGAGACTATGGAACTCTCTGCCTGAGGAGGTGGTGATGGTGAGTTCACTAGAGGGGCCTGGATGTATTTCTGGAGTGTAATAATATTACAGGCTATAGCTACTAGAGAGGGGTCGTTGATTCAGGGAGTTATTCTGATTGATTGGATTCGGGAAGGAATTTTTTACCCCTTAAATGGGGAAAATTGGCTTCTACTTCACAGTTGTTGTTTTTTTGCCTTCCTCTGGATCAACTTGCAGGATAACAGGCCGAACTGGATGGACAGGTGTCTTTTTTCCGGCCTTATATACTATGTTACTATGTATATATTTGAGATAATGAGCGGCTGTACGAATGATCCGACCAGGGAGTCCATTTTTATTAAAAACTGACTTCCTGGTACTTGAGCACGTGATCGGCTGCATTCAGCAGATTATACCATTAACATCTAGTTTCAGCCAATGAATGACCAAAGTTTTCCAGCATGGGCGAGTACATTTTCAGCCGTCGGCCAATGCAAGCAATTGTTTGTACGAGCTTTTTAGACAACAGTCGCACGAAATGGACGAAATCTTTCATTCCGTTCAGCTTTATTGTGATGTGTATGGCTACCTAAAAAGAAAAGTCTGAAAACGTTTGTCCGTAGAGTATATATGTTATATTGCTAATGGCTTATAAAAAAAAGCTTTACTTACCTGCAAAAGATTCCTCCATTCCAGCGCTGCGAGTCAAGTCCCTGAGGCTTCTGGTCCCTTAGGCCTCATGCACACGACCGTTGTGTGCATCCGTGGCCGTTGTGCCGTTTTCCGTTTTTTTTCGCGGACCCATTGACTTTCAATGGGTCAGTGAAAAAATCGGAAAATGCACCGTTTTGCAGCCGAGACCGTGATCCGTGTATCCTGTCCGTCAAAAAAATAAGACCTGTCCTATTTTTTTGACAGACAACGGTTCACGGACCCATTCAAGTCAATGGGTCCGTGAAAGAACACGGATGCACACAAGATTGGCATCCGTGTCCGTGATCCGTGGCCGTAGGTTACTTTCATACAGACGGATCCAAAGATCCGTCTGCATAAAAGCTTTTTCAGATCTAAGTTTTCACTTCGTGAAAACTCATATCCGACAGTATATTCTAACACAGAGGCGTTCCCATGGTGATGGGGACGCTTCTAGTTAGAATACACTACAAACTGTGTACAAGACTGCCCCCTGCACCCGATCTCTTACGGGGGCCGTGATCAGCACAATTAACCCCTTCAGGTGCGGCACCTGAAGGGGTTAATTGTACTATCATATCCCCCTGTAAGAGATCAGGGCTGCCAGGCAGCAGGGGGCAGACCCCTCCCCAGTTTGAATATCATTGGTGGCCAGTGCGGCCCCCCCCCTCCCTCCCTCTATTTTAATAATTCGTTGGTTGCACAGTGTTCACCCCCCCCCCCTGTATTGTAATAATTCGTTGGTGGCACAGTGTGCGCCCCCCATCGCCCCCCCCCCCCCCCGATCATTGGTGGCAGCGGAGTTCCGATCGGAGTCCCAGTTTAATCGCTGGGGCTCCGATCGGTAACCATGGCAACCAGGACGCTACTGCAGCCCTGGTTGCCATGGTTACTTAGCAATAGTACAATAGTAAAAGATTCATACTTACCTGGGAGCTGCGATGTCTGTGTCCGGCCGGGAGCTCCACCTACTGGTAAGTGACAGCAATGCGCCGCACAGACCTGTCACTTACCAGTAGGAGGAGCTCCCGGCCGGACACAGACATCGCAGCTCCCAGGTAAGTATGAATCTTTTACTATTGTACTATTGCTAAGTAACCATGGCAACCAGGGCTGCAGTAGCGTCCTGGTTGCCATGGTTACCGATCGGAGCCCCAGCGATTAAACTGGGACTCCGATCGGAACTCCGCTGCCACCAATGATGGGGGGGGGGAGATGGGAGGCCGCACACTGGCCACCACCAATGTTGTTAATGCTATAGAGGAAGGGGGGGCCGATGGGGGGTGCACACTGTGCCACCAACGAATAATTATTACAATACAGGGAGGAAGGGGGGGCCGATGGGGGGCGCACACTGTGCCACCAACGAATAATTATTACAATACAGGGAGGAAGGGGGGGGGCGGGGGGGGCACACACTGTGCCACCAACGAATAATTATTACAATACAGGGAGGAAGGGGGGGCCGATGGGGGGCGCACACTGTGCCACCAACGAATAATTATTACAATACAGGGAGGAAGGGGGGGGGCCGGGGGGGGCGCACACTGTGCCACCAACGAATAATTATTACAATACAGGGAGGAAGGGGGGCCGATGGGGGGCGCACACTGTGCCACCAACGAATAATTATTACAATACAGGGAGGAAGGGGGGGGGGGCCGGGGGGGGCACACACTGTGCCACCAACAAATAATTATTACAATACAGGGAGGAAGGGGGGGGCCGATGGGGGGCGCACACTGTGCCACCAACGAATAATTATTACAATACAGGGAGGAAGGGGGGGGGGCCGGGGGGGCGCACACTGTGCCACCAACGAATAATTATTACAATACAGGGAGGAAGGGGGGGCCGATGGGGGGCGCACACTGTGCCACCAACGAATAATTATTACAATACAGGGAGGAAGGGGGGGGCCGGGGGGGGCACACACTGTGCCACCAACGAATAATTATTACAATACAGGGAGGAAGGGGGGGGCGATGGGGGGCGCACACTGTGCCACCAACAAATAATTATTACAATACAGGGAGGAAGGGGGGGGGCCCACACTGTGCCACCAACGAATAATTATTACAATACAGGGAGGAAGGGGGGCCGATGGGGGGCGCACACTGTGCCACCAACGAATAATTATTACAATACAGGGAGGAAGGGGGGGCCGGGGGGGCGCACACTGTGCCACAAACGAATTATTACAAGGGAGGGAGGGGGGGTCTGCCCCCTGCTGCCTGGCAGCCCTGATCTCTTACAGGGGGATATGATAGTACAATTAACCCCTTCAGGTGCGGCACCTGAGGGGTTAATTGTGCTGATCACGGCCCCCTGTAAGAAATCGGGTGCTGCCAGGCAGCAGGGGGCAGTCATGTACACAGTTTGTAGTATATTCTAACTAGAAGCGTCCCCATCACCATGGGAACGCCTCTGTGTTAGAATATACTGTCGGAAATGAGTTTTCACGATGTAACTCATATCCGACAGTATATTCTAACATAGAGGCGTTCCCATGGTGATGGGGACACTTCAAGTTAAAATATACCATCGGATTGGAGATGGTATAAAAGGGACTCCAGACTTTACATTGAAAGTCAATGGGGACGGATCCGTTTGAAATGGCACCATATTGTGTCAACGTCAAACGGATCCGTCCCCATTGACTTGCATTGTAATTCAGGACGGATCCGTTTGGCTCCGCACGGCCAGGCGGACACCAAAACGACTTTTTTTTAATGTCCGTGGATCCTCCAAAAATCAAGAAAGACCCACGGACGAAAAAACGGCCACGGATCACGGACCTAGTTTTTGCGGACCGTGAAAAAATACTGTCGTGTGCATGAGGCCTTATGGAACAGAAGTGGTGAAACTGCATCCATCATCATTAGTGGTGATATGGAAAACTTGCACGCATGTCCAGTAATTGGCTGAGTGGTCACATCACATCAATGATGGACGGGTCACTTGAAGCCCCAGGGACAGGACCTGCAGTCTGGAACAGAATTATCTTTAGCAGGAAAGTTACACTTTTTTTGGACAACACCTGTAAAGTGTAAAAATACAGACAATCGGACAATCATGTTTTATGGTGTTCATGCGCTAATCCTACACTTAGATATGCACGATTAGGGTGTTCCTGCTTATCAAACATAGGCAACTATAAACAGCACCCTACATACGGTTTAACTGATTTCCCTCTTTGAAAGGGCAGAACTGCTAACAGACTTCTTTTAAATAGGTTGTTAAGGATTAGAAAAACATGGCTGCTCTTTTTGCAGAAACATTTCCACACCTGTGTGTGTGGTATTGCAGTTTGTTACAGTAGTCTGTGTGGACCCACTGTGCGAACCAACAGATTTCACTTAGGTTTAAACCTAGAGGTGTTATCGTGCCTGACTCCTGGTATTCACCCTTTTAATCCCTGTACAGTGATCTGGACTTCCCTGCAGTGGAGCCACCAGGCCACTACCTCCTGGAGCAGTCTCTGTGTGGTTTGCAGCTGACACATGGAGTCAGGGACACCAGTGCGGAGCATTGAAGGATTGGGCTAAAATCATAAGAACTGGCGGAGGACAGGCAATCTGAAGAACACTCCAAGGTCTAGGCAAAGGGTCAATATGGTAATCAGGCACAGGTTGAGTCCGGCAGAGAATCAGAGTCAAGAATTGGACAGAAGTCGGTACACAGGTAGACAAATGGAGCAGCACACCTTTGCAGAAACTAGCAGCCTAGAAAAACCTATTGCTCAGACACCTTCCCCAGTGGGACAGTGCCTAAGCAATAGGTTTTTCTAGCTTAATAGTTCCTGCGAAGGTGTGTTGTTCCATACCCCAGGATTGGCAGCTATCGGCTGGTGCAGATCAAGTTGCACGTGTTGCTGGCTATTTTAGAGCCAGAGGGGGTCCCCCGCGTGCACCTTAAGGGCAGAGGAGGCATTGCTAGCAAGAGCAGTCGGTGGCTTGTATGGGGAGAAGAACCAGAAAACTCTGGAGGCCGGGCCCACCACAAGGAAGCTTGGCGGGACAGTTGGTTCCAGATCACCGGAACATCATCAGAGAGTGGAGTGGCAGTGGGCATGAACCGCGGGTATAACACACTTTAGCTTCATGTAAGTGAATAGCACACAAAACACGTGGACAGTTGTGATGCTGTTTCCAGAAGATGGCTGCCATATTTTTCTAATCCTGGCCAACCCCTTTAAAACACAACTAGTATGGGAGAACTACTATGAATGAGCCCAAACATTGGTGCCTGTGTGAATAAACCCTAATACTGGTGCTAGTATAAATGAGCTGTAAAAGTGGCGCTAGAGTGAATGAGTCATAGAACTGGTAGTAATGTGGGTGGGACGTAAAACCGGTGCCAGTGTGAATACGCCCTAACACTTTTATGGGACTGCAAAGGGGGTGCTGTATCTGAAGTGGGACACTGATCACCTTCATTTGTAAACCTCCATTTTGATTTATCCACCTGAAGACAGCAGCACAAGAAGACATTTCAGTGATCAGGTGGCTGGTTGGCCCATTTTCTCTTTTGTCGTCAATTCTTCAAGGCCAGTATTTATCTTCCTGTTGAGTTGAGGATCCTGTAGTAAACCACCACTTGAAAACCGTAGCTTCACATTTCACATTCCTTTTTATTGACATTTTTGTAACTCCCTAGCTAATATACCAGCAATGTAATCAACAGTATATCATATAACCTACTACTGAAGAAGCTCCCAGCGGTGACAATAAAGAATCTTCCAGAAGCCTTGGACTTCAACACCAGATAAGGACAGAATTTATTGCATCCATTCCAAGAATTATTAACCACATGTGGCAACAGAACAGACGTTTGCAGAAAACCAGAAATAATACAAAATACACCTCCGGAAGATTGCTGAACTTTACCCAAAAATATCTGTACGGGTACGGCCACGCGCAGGCTCGGACTGGCCCACCGGGGAGCCGGTGAATCCCTCGGTGGGCCCCTGATCTATTCAGTAAGGCAGTCTTTATGAGAGCTTCTCTCTGCGCAAGGAAGCGCTGCCACTGTATTCCCCTGCCCCTTCTTGCTCCAGTTCCCATAAGTATCAGCAGTGGCAGGATGGCATTACAACTTGCCACTTGCATCCTGTGTAGTTGCAGCAGTAAAGCACATCCTCTCGAGTCATGGGCTCCATGGACCTGGCTGAACTGACCATGCCCCCCATCCTGTTAGCTCGCAGCTTCTCTCTGCTGGACGGCTTCCATTGACGTTCCCTGCTGCCTGCCCGCTCACATGCTGGAGCTCTCTGGCTCTGCAGAGCCGGGCTGTGTGCTACAGTCTGAAAGGCAGGCAGACACTTGCACTTAGTGTGCACAGTGAGGAGGAGACTGAGCAAATAAGAAACCTATCGGGCTGCAAACAAGAGGAGAAAGTGTGAGCATTTCCCCAGACCAGTCCCCAAAGAGTTAAAAAAAAAACACTTTAATTTTCAATTTTAAAACGTTGTGACTCTCACAAGGAACGACAGCTCCCAGCATGTTCTGGCACCTGCAGACCTTCAAGACCCGCTGGTAGTTTAGTTTACCTTAAAGGGGAAAGGGGTTGTCCGGGATTTTATGGGGCCCCCCCCCCCCCCCGATCAGCTGTATGAGGAGACGGCGTCTGCAGTGTGCACGTGCCGCCTCCCTTCTCTCTTCCTGCTGCTGCTATGTCTTTGGCACTGCGCGCGCCATCTCCCCGTACAGTTGATCAGTCCAACACCCAGCACCGCCACCGATCTGATATAGAAAAAGCCCGGAGAACCCCTTTAATGCAAACCACCGTTGCAATGACACAGGCATCAGCACTTGCTGATGCTATTTCGTACTTGACATTCTGCACTAGAAGTGGTGTCCCGCATAGTGCCAGTGCGCAGCCAAGATGCAGCCACTCTGTGACCAAAAATCTGAAGCCCACCAACTATCAGTAAGAAAGTAGATAACCCAAATTAATTTGCAGACCGTAGGAACTTTAGGTTTCTGGCCACACAATGGTCACATCTTGTCTCTAAATTTGCTGTGCAGCGGCTACTACATGGAATACCAGCCATATGGCTGGGATCATTGGTCAAAGAATACTGATTCCATACCTAACTTTTGAAAATCAGAGTAGTGCGCCATGGCGCACTTTTTTAACACTAAGCCATGCCTCTAAATCTGCCCAATGCATGCCCTATCCAGCCCAGTCCCCTTAGTGCCCCCACATGGTAATTATTCCCACTTTTGCCCCCACAAAGTAGCTATGCCCATACTGTGCCCCTTCACAATAGTTATGCCTCTCAGCAGTACCCCCACTTTACTGTTAGAAAAAAATTAAATAAACACTACAAACTCACCTAAGCATTCCCTTATGATCGGAGCAGCTCCTGTGCTCCCCAGGGAGGCACGATGTTGTCACACATACATTGCGCTGCTGTCCTTTGTATGAACACAGGATAATTCCTGTCCTGCACCAGTCCTCCTACACAGCCCGTCAGCGCTATGTATGTGTGACCACATCGCGCCTGCTGGAAAGTGCAGTCGAGTTGAATGGTGAAGCATCGAGCAGACATAAGGACGCAGAGACAGTTGAGAGCTGGATATACCTCAGCCATTCCGTGACCATGGTACAGCCAGGACTGTCCTGTCAGATCCAGGACAGTTGTGAGTTATTTGATTCTGGCTGTTTGACCCCTTAGATGCCACAGACCAGGAATGCTCAACCTGCAGCCCTCCAAACTACAACTCCCAGCATGCCTGGACAGCCTACATCTGAAGGGCCACAGGTTGACCATCTATGCCACAGACAATAGTGACCATGGCACCATCAGGTAACACTGATAATATAACATTTATATTGCATGGCAAATAATAATCAAAATAATAGTTGATTTACTGCTTTTCCTATTCTGACAAAAAAAAAGTAATAAAACAAAAAAAAAAAAAAATATATATATATATATATATATATATATCCCCAAATAATGCTAAAAAAGAACTATAACTTGTCCCACAAATCAACAAGGTGTAATTTGGTAACATTGATGGACAAATGAGAAAGCTATGTGGTGACACAAAAATGACCTTTTTTCATAAAGCAGGCTTTTGCAGTGCAAAATTTGTAAAATATGAAATTAATTAGACATATTTGGTATTGCCACCAGTTATATACCGGTAGTTATTTACTTATCATGAAAAACTAGATGAAAAGCGATTTCAGATTTACTGTCCCCCCCCCCCCAAAAAAAAAGAATAAAAGTTAATCAATAAAAGATATGTACCCCCACATGGTGGCATTGAAAAAAGTAAGCTCTAGTCTAGCACAGCTATGTCAGTGCGAAAATTAAAAAAAAAGATGGATCTTGCAATGCTATGATGAAAACACAAAAAAAACCTGCATTCTAAATGCTGATAAAATAAATTTCCAATATTTGTATACAACTATAGGGTGGGCCCCAAGAGTCAGTTCTACTGGAGGGCCCTAGGCACCCCAGTCTGACACTGGCCACACGGTCATGGTTCCTGATGTAGTTTTGGAAGCTAAAATCTTGATCATAAAAGGAGAGAATGTATAAAGGATGGAGATTTGGGGGTCATTTGTCAAACTGGTGTAAAGTAGAACTGGCTTGGTTGCCCATATTCCACCTTTCATTTGGGACAGGTGGAAAAGAGGAATCGGATTGGTTGCTATGGGCAACTAAGCCAGTTCTTCTTTACACCAGTTTGACAAATGACCCCCTTTGTCTCTTTTTTGAATTCACTCCTGGTTTTGGCTCCAAAATTGTGTCAGGAAACCTGACCGTGTGGTCGTGCCCTAATATTTTGCAAGCGGAACTACATTTTATTTGGTAGATACCTGGTGTAAATATTCATTTTTCTGTTCCGCAAAGGCTTGATTGTCATCGCAAAATTACAGTACGTTCATTAACTCTTCAAAGATGGACACCTTTTAAGCCAAATCAAACAGAAACCGGATAGCAGTTTCTAATTGCAGGAGAAAATGACGCTTTCTATAACGGACATCCTGGCTTGTCTGTATGCGGCAACATTTTCTATTAAGTGAAGATCATTTTGTCAGTAATTAAATGTCCTCTTTTTAATATGATTCCATTTTCAGTGGTTACTTCCTTATTTGCTGCAGCCATAAAAAGCACATCTCCTTTCCGCAGTCAACGTGACTTTGCAGTGGCCCGACTGGATGTACAGTACAGACACATGTACGGTTTTATTTGTTTGGTAGGTTAGCCGATAGGGTAATTTATCTCAGAAGTCAGGCATTAATTGGCCATACACTTTAGATGTTCACATCACCGTTTAGCTTTCCATTCTGGTCCATAAGAAGTACAGAAAAATGCAATTATTATTATTATTAGTTATTTTAAAAAATGATATCTTTTTTATTTTCTAGGTATTACTAATACAGAGAAATCATCATCTATCGATATACGGGGTGAGTCAAAAGTCACAGGACACCCTTTTATTTCAGAAACTAAAGGGAATATCAAATATCTGAATACTCTAGCAAGTAATGGGTTAGGGGGCCTATTTTTTAGGTTATGTCTACAACATGTCCACCATCTTGAAAGCCGTCATATTGGTTCAAGGGCAATTTTTTCCAATGGGAAGGGCATCATGTAGCATATCAGAGAAGACCAGAATAATTTTCTCAGAAATCGATTGCCACAATCAGATTTGCAATATCTCTTGTGGTTCAAAGGTTATCAACGCAGAAAGTTGTAACAACTGGGAACATTCCGTGAGGCACAGATATTTGTCATGTTCAGTATGTGGTCCCTGGTACTGAACACAGAACTTTGAAAGTTTCCAATAGCAGGCCGCAACGGTGACCTGCCCCCTTGTATCACGTGTGACGTCACCAGGGGATCAAGTCACCGTCGCGGCCTGCTATTGGCTGCACCCTTGTCGTCGGATGTTGTGATCTGCACGACGGGAAGATGCAGTGGCGGCCGTGCAGGCATCCGGAGGGACGCAGGCATCAGGGACCAGGGGAGTATATTCAGTATGAGGGATCTGGGCATTTTGGGGGCGTTTACAGGATCGGATAACCCCTTTAAATGTTTGTGTGAGACCGCGTCCATTATCTGATAGACTGAACAAACAGACATGTCTGAAATATGTGTACAAGGTGTTATCCCTCTTATTCGACCTTAAAATGAAATGTTTGTGCAAGAGAGTTAGCACTGCCTGCCAAGGTTGTCTTGGGATTCTGATTTATGACGGGTCTGGGAATTGGCCACTCCAAGGTCGGAAATAATAACCGATGAACAAATATACACAGTGACCATTATGGATTGCATATGCTGGCTACCTTCCATTAGGGGGTGAAGCTCTTTGGTTAAAACAGCAGAAAAGCTGGACCCTTTCAGCTAGCCATTGAAGTTGATCTACGGAAGGACGAAAGGACACTTAAGTAAAAATGTTTTCCCGATAGAGTCTATTCTTTGTATATACTTAACTTGCCAAAAGAACATCATATCTATATATGTATTGTTATATTTAATAAAATCATATTATCAACGTTCGAGTCGGTAGTTGTCACCTTCATTTAAAGTTGCAGTTAAGGGTCTCTCTTTAAATAGTGTCTAAACCTGAAGTCTTGCTCTTATCAGCAAAACACCTTCTTCTGCGCCGATGATGTCCTTGAGCCTGGAAGCGTTCCTCCTTTGTAGCTAAAGCCAGGGGCGCTTCCACTTCTGGGTTCAATGACGTAATCGGTGTCTGCGCTCAATGGATCTGCACTGCTCAGCAACAGAGCTATACCACAAGCGATGTCTTGCCTTGTCAATCACATGTCAGAGGAGAGTGTACTGAGCACTGGGTCGTAGCGGTAGTGGTGCTCATAGCACTACAACACGTCCCTCGGTGCTCCAACTAAGTAATTTGCATACAGTATACAGTATATAAAAGTAATGACTTCTCTGCATTAGTAATACTTAAAAAATACATTAACATTTTTATCAGCATGATCACATGATCTGGTTTAGCAGAGTTGATTATGCTGACAGGGCCACTTTCAGACTGGCATAATATGGGTACATTCTAACGTCCCTATTAGGCCTCATGTATGCAGTATTCTGTACAAGGTGGAGGCATAATACACCTAAGTGCACAAGGTCTAAAAAGGAAGTTCATGGGGCCTTTACCGCCCAGACATAAATGGGGTCCTTTATTAACACCAGCGTTTAAGACGCCGGCCTTAATACCTGTGCTGGTGCTTGATGCACCTAAGTTATGTTTAGGCGCATCCACCGCCGGCAGCTGCCTTGCTGGTGTAGATTTAGATCATTTTCTACGCCAAAATTTGGCATAAAAAATGATAAATGATCTTTCCTGCCCAGGGAAGAAGTAACAGATTCGGCCGCAAATCCCCTTTGCGACCGAATCTGCGACAGATATAAGCCAAAAAGATACATATATCTAATCAGAAATGACCCCCTAAGTGTTTTTTTTTTTTCCCATACAAATCATAACATGTTCCATTGGATGCCATATTTCTGCTGTAGTTACAATATTCAGATCACTACCTGATTACTAGTATGCCTGCTTAAAATTTTCTAGTCTTGTTACAAGACGGCAGGGTTCACGCAGGGCATCTTCATTAAAAATAACCTACTGATTTATGTCTATATCTGCTATGTAGGATCTATGTGTCTCCATGGTATCTGTATCTATTTCTTCTTAACATGCATTTGGTTAGTTAAAGGGGTTTTCTAGGCTCCTGATATCGATGACCTATCCTCGGGACACCTCCCCCCACCGATCAGCTGTTCCCTGAAGCCACTAGCGCTGGAACTCCGTTCAAAGATTAGCGGCCGTGCCTGGTTACTGCAGCTCAGCTCCCATTGACTTCAATGGGAGCTGAGCTGCAGCAACAAATCATGGCCACTACACTTTAAATGGAGCTGTCTGCTTCCTGCTCAATTCAACAGCTACTTCCAGTGCTGGAGGCTGCAGGGAACAGCTGAATAAAGGGGTGTTGGACCCTCTCTGATTGGATATTAATGACGTATCCTCAGGAGTCCTGGAAAACCCCTTTAAACATGTAGAATGGGACAGATGCGAGTATGACAACAAAGGCTTTGCTTGTAGTCTGTTACCATGGATACTCACAGGTCTTTATATGGGATGTAGATACAAAACAGAAGATTGTTTAACAAAACATATTGGTAAAGTAACTTTTTGGATGCATTAAAGTAAAAAAACTTTGATGCAAATGTGGACATATCCACCAATGATTTACCTTTTTGAAGGACAGGTTGGGGCTTTCTTTCAGAACATGTAGTTTCCCTTGTGAAACAAGTTCACATGTAAATGCTTTTTGCAATCACAATTTCTATGAACAGCTGTACAGAGTGAGAAGCAGAATGACTGGACCTGTAACACTTGGTCGGAAATGCATGTCTGTGTCTGGAATAAAAAAAGAGCAGATCTATCCCCGAAACGTAGCACACAAGAGTCATCATCACACAACTCGCTTATAATAATTAGAGGTACAGGCATTTCAAATGGGAGGCAAGAACTCATTTACACAGGGCAAGTCATCAGATTTTTCATTATGTTGCAAATTTGTATAAAGTCCCAATCATACCTCTAATTTTAGGCAATAAAAGTATTAGCAAGCCATTGTAACTGCTTCTACCACGAGTTCACTCTACAAGAGTCACTTACGTGTACACATGCCTGAGGCTGATCACATGTACTAATGAATAAAGCTGAACACATGACTTACATGTACACATGCCGGAGGCTGATCACGTGTACTAGTAGTAGTATCGGAGAGCAGCTATGTGTGTTTCAACAGAGCATCCACAACGCAAAATGAAGGTTTAGCTGTAACTTGGACTGGCCACAGGTTCTTTCAAGGTATAGATGCAGATATAACTTGGACTGGCCACAGGTTCTTTCAAGGTATAGATGCAGATATAACTTGGACTGGCCACAGGTTCTTTCAAGGTATAGATGCAGATATAACTTGGACTGGCCACAGGTTCTTTCAAGGTATAGATGCAGATATAACTTGGACTAGCCACAGGTTCTTTCAAGGTATAGATGCAGATATAACTTGGACTGGCCACAGGTTCTTTCAAGGTATAGATGCAGATATAACTTGGACTGGCCACAGGTTCTTTCAAGGTATAGATGCAGATATAACTTGGACTGGCCACAGGTTCTTTCAAGGTATAGATGCAGATATAACTTGGACTGGCCACAGGTTCTTTCAAGGTATAGATGCAGATATAACTTGGACTGGCCACAGGTTCTTTCAAGGTATAGATGCAGATATAACTTGGACTGGCCACAGGTTCTTTCAAGGTATAGAAAACTCCTATAAATATAAACTAATAGCCCAAACTCAAATAAACAGAAGATAATATATACAATATATCAAAATATTTTATTGAAACATAATAACACAGAATATAATAAAGGTGAAAAACAGAACGGGACAGAATGT
Organism: Bufo gargarizans; assembly: GCF_014858855.1. Lineage (NCBI taxonomy): Eukaryota > Metazoa > Chordata > Amphibia > Anura > Bufonidae > Bufo > Bufo gargarizans. Next base: position 331,342,190 of record NC_058084.1, read on the forward strand.
AAAAGCCCCCCACTGATCCCCTGCAGAGCGGAAACAGCACAGGTATATAGGCCAGACACAGTCGACATAGAGAGTAATACATATAAGGCCAGTCAGCCACACAACCCTACAAATAGTTAGCTCGGTTATACATAAAGTCTAAATGCCACCTGGCATACTGAGCACAGCACAAATATATAGCCCCCTTGATATATAATTATAATGTTTCAGAGTATCATCAGCAAAATAACAGGAGTAAACCACAAAACACCCAAAAATAAATAATAATATAAAAAAAGTCTAATAATCCAGGCAGTATGCGCAAATTTCAACTGATGTAAATTTTGCATCATATAGTAACATGTAGGGCAAGATCAAATAATAGAAAAATTAATTACCCATATTGATACATGGTCTGGTCCACCTGGCAAGGCTACTATCTCAACGTGCGTTTTGCCAACCCACTAGCATCGTCAGGAGTTGACTGTGTCTGGCCTATATACCTGTGCTGTTTCCGCTCTGAAGGGGTTCAGTGGGGGGCTTTTACATTCTGTCGCCTTCTGTTTTTCACCTTTATTATATTCTGTGTTATTATGTTTCAATAAAAATATTTTGATATTTTTTTTTATATTATCTTCTGTTTATTTGAGTTTGGGCTTTTAGTTTATATTTACAGGAGTTTTCTTGGGCTATGGTACTGGTTAGTCTTTCAAGGTATAGATACAGATAAACCGCCCTCGTTTCTCATTTGTATACCTCAAATTTAGAAACATCTCTATATGTCTATTGCAGAACATTGTTTAAGCCAAGCTAGTGGTACTCACTACAGGAGATATCAACCCAAATAGGAAATACATCTTCTAGACTGAGCAATTTAATATAGTGGGTCACTTTTTTTAAGAGGATTAGGGCTTTTACACACAGCTGTAGTTTCTGTCCGTGTGCTATCCACACCTGCACGTCCCTTCTGTGGCCCCGCAAAAATAATAGACCATGTCCTATTCTTGTCTGTTTTGCAGACAAGGATAGGACGTTTCTACAGAAGGTAAAAAATAAATGGTGTCATGGTGCAATAACACTGGTTAAAGGGGAACGCCACTTATAACTATCTTCTGATGTCAAAGGTGTTATGTCCAGGGATGTAATTCTCCCAGCAGTGTAGAGGGGCTCTGGGTAGAGTGCTGCATGGCACATTCCTTTTAGGAGTCACATTGCACTGTAATTGCATTAGCTCTGGAATTGCTCTGAAATGAATCATCAACACTTTACTGCCACAAGGTATTTCTAGTATTTGCAGTGAGAGCAAAAGCTTCCAAGTCATAATAGGATGTGCTACTTGAAGTTCTTAAAAGGGTTGTCTTAAGATGTAAACTTATCCTCTATCGACAGGATAGGGGATAAATATCTGATCGTTGGAGGTTTGACTGCTGGGACCAATCATGAAAACAAGGGCCCCAAGTCCCCCGAATGAATGGTGACATGGTTGAGCACGCTTCCACTCCAATCATTCTCTATGGGACTAGCGGAGATAGCTGAGCACTGTACGTGGCTATTTCCAGCAGTCCCATAGAGGATAAGTGGTGTGTTATTGCACATGCTTAGGGTCCATTCACACGTCCGGAACAGGTGCGGACCCATTCATTTTCAATGGGGCCGGGATGTTCTGTCCGCATCCGCACTACCGGATCTGCCAAAAAATAGAACATGTCCTATTCTTGTCCGCAATTGCGGACAAGAAAAGGCATTTTCTATGAGAGTGCCGGCGATGTGTGGTCCGCAAAATGCGGAACGTACATTGCCGGTGTCCGTGTTTTGTGGATCCACAAAACACATACAGACGTGTGAATGGACCTTTAACCACCTCTCCATTTATTGTAGTGGGAGATTGGTGGGAGTCCGACTCCTGACACCCCCGTTAATCAACTCTTTGAGGAAGCTGTGGCACTCACCAGAACTACCACAGCCCCCACGTAGCTTGCCAAACACAGTGCTGTCCATTGGATCACTTGAATGGGACTGAGCTGCACCTTGGCCATGTCACCGATGAACATGACATGACTGGCCTAAGAGGCCTAAGCAATATTAGAGCACTGCGGTGTCTTCATACAGCTGATCATGGGGGTGCCGGGAGTTGAACCCCCACCAATCACCTACTGATGACCTATTCTGAGGATAGGCCATCAATATAAAAATCAGACGACCACTTTGAGCATTTGATTTGAAATTCACATTTTTTTATATGTAAAACAACCTCTTTGAAAATGTACAATGATGACCGATTTCTACAGCTTGAAGCTTAATGAGGCGCTATAATCCTGGATATTTATCCCATTCTGATAAATGTTCATAGCTCGTCAGCTATGGAAAGAGTCAGCTCCTTTCCGACTACAGCAGTAATAGATAAATGCTTAACTTATGGCATAAACCTGTACCATCTGCCTATATACATAAATACCAGAGCAGCATACATTTACAAATGCTAACATCTACCATGCTAGCAATACAAGGACATGCGGCTCCTGCGCAGCGCTTCGCTTATTAAGTAAGCCGGGCTTAATTCAGGCTCCTCAGTCATAATTACTATATTCTGCCATTCACTGGTCTGGTTAGATTTTTTTATCATGTCCACTACACAAAGAGCATGAAGACAGTCATCAAAGGTAGCTGCCATTGTCAGCGGCCTGCCGTCCCAGGTTCTCCTGTCCTCCTGGTCCTGAAACGCCTGCCGTACCGCCTGCACCATTTTGATAGTCCCTATAAGATATGGAGAAGGAATATCACTAAAAGCCTTTTCAGGCAAGAGGGAATTGCTGATGGGTGTGGAGTCTTTTAAAAGTAATTCTTGCTCGGAGGAATTGTTCCTCTGTCCATAGAGATCCGTCCCCGTTACATTTAGTCTTCCAGATGATCCGACAACTGTTACGTCTTGTTTAAACTCCCCGGGGATGTTAAAGTTGAGGGTAACGGTACAGCACACTCCACCTTCAAGGACCATCTGAAATGTGCAGAAATCATCGCTGGTTATCTGTCGGATTCCATTTATATGGTCTGTGTGCTTTACAAAAGTTTTCAAAAATCCGTGGACCTTCACTGCTTTCTGGTTGGTTAGGAAAGTCAAGAGGTCTATAATGTAGCTACCAACAGAATGCAGTCCACCACCACCCATGAGATCATCACAGCTCCAGTTGTACTTCTTTCCCAGTAGACTTCCACTGTGGACCTGGACCTCGCACACTTGAAGTTCTCCCACATATCCTTCTTGGATCAGCTGCTTCATCTGTACAAAAGCAGGCAGAAACCGCAAGACATTCCCCATGATGCTCAAAAGTTTAGGATAATAGTGGGCAGCCGACATCATTCGGAAGGCATCAAGGGGTGTTGCTGTCCTGTCACAGATGACGTTCTTACCAATCCCTGCAGGAAAATAAGAAAAAGATTAGACTTATATATTACAACATCATGTTTTATGGCAAAAAAGTGTATAATGGGGTACAATTACTAATCCTGTCTAAAATACAGACTGCGTAAACTAACAGTAGGCAGTATAAAGTGGCGCTAAATGTATCACAGAGGCTCAGACTGGTTGATAAATTTGGTGCTGAGCCAGACAGTTTGGGCTAATTTTACACCATCAGTTGCCGCACTTTGTGCCAATTTTGTGCACAATGTTGCACCTTATGCCAGCCCCTTTATTCTAAACAACACCCTTTAAGCCATGCCCCCTTGTCAACCGAGTAATTCTTTTCGGCACATTTGCTTCACAGCGTTAATTACTGCTGAGAGCTCATTATATACCTGGTCATTAGCAGAGAGGAGAGCTGGGTGGTCCCCTGGGGCATCAGCCTACCGGGAAATATCCCTGTAGGATCTATGCCCAATTTCCCCTTAGTCCTAAATATCCATGATCTCCTGATTTCATCTGCCACCTCCTGCTAATTCAGCTGGAAAAAAGGTCAATCAGCAGCAGGTGGCGGTGAAAGCCAGAAGTTCTCAGTTTCTGGTTAAAACCTAGCAGCATAAAACTGGTGACAGATTACCTTTAAGACTTAAAGGGCTTCTGTCAGCCCACTAAACCGTTTTTTTTTTTTTTTGGTTAATAATAATCCCTACACTGCGAGCTCCCTATACATAAGCTAAATATTCATTTTTGTTCAGTAGATTTTGTTAAAAAGCAATTTTTATAATATGTAAATTACCTTGCTACCAGCAAGTAGGGCGGCTACTTGCTGGTAGCAGCCGCATCCTCCTCTCATAATGACGCCCCCTCCGCTGTGTGAGTGACAGGGCCAGGGAACGGGATCGTTCTCTGCTGGCCCTGTTTGAATTCAAAATATCGCGCCTGCGCCGTACCTGTCTTTAATCGGCGCAGGCGCACTGAGAAGCGGCCGCTCTCTCGGCCGCTCCATCCTCAATGCGCCTGCGCCGGGTGTAGATGTGACGTCAACGGCGCAGGCGCATTGAGGATGGAGCGCCGACAGAGCGGGCGCCTCTCAGTGCGCCTGCGCCGATTAAAGACAGGTACGGCGCAGGCGCGATATTTTGAATTCAAACAGGTTTAGTGGGCTGACAGAAGCCCTTTAAAGCAACCAGAGCTCAGCTTTCATTCTTCCAGAGGAATTTCAGAGATGAAAACTGAGCTCTGATTGGCAGCTATGGACAACAAGGACAGTCTTCATAATGACAGTTTTCATAAAGACGGCCCATTATTTGTAGTACAATGGACACAGACAGGCTAGATAAAAAATAATGACCATGAATGGTGTGCACTAGCTAAGCAGACTAGCAAGGATGTAGCAAACGCACAGTAATCACAAAATCTCACCATTTTATTTAGGTATGTTTTAAGGGGGTTATTTACCCCTGGGGACCTGTTTTGCAGATCCCTCTCGAGGCGAAACCCAATCATATTTCACCTGATCCCTGGCAATGGGTTCCCGCTCCACTGTTCCCCCTCGGGCGCTGCAGGCCCTACATCAACGCAGGTCAGGTGGCCGCTGCAGCCAGTCATTGATGAGTCAGCCATGAGTCATGTCACTGGGTCATGTAAATATAAGAACCACGGCACTCGAGAAGTCGTTTTTCAAAATTCAATTCATTTATTAGTTGTCCATCCCAAAAGGATCTTTTTTATATATATTGCAAATTGGCCAACGTTTCAGTCCTAATAGGACCTTGATCACGGCCTGAAAATAGTTATAATATTTTAATATTACATAAATGCAGTTTTATAGAACAATATATAAATGGACTTTGTTAGAGAAATAAGCAAAAATTATTATAATATTATAATCTCAAAAGATGTCTACTACCAGTAGAGAATCAGGTATATAATCAGGTATATAATCTGACAAAGAGATGGAGGTGTGGCAGAATATATATCGCGATATCTCGCGATATCTCGGCTTGACCGATTACGCACGGACCTCCCCCAGCTCCATTTAAAGCCGGGTTCTTCACTAACCCTGGCGAGTCCTCCCGGTTCCTGATGATCTCCAGCAACAGGTTGGTAACGACACAGCTACTTTGTGTCTCCACTGCGATTCTGCGCTATTTTGCCGCCTCTAAAGATGCTCCTGCCGTTCACAATTAGTCTGGCACTATATGATTGCAATATATAGTCCCTTACCTCGCTTCATGCCTCCTATGGTCACCACTTATGATTTGTCCGTTCGCTTATGCCCCCCTTATAATGCGCATATTGATGTACCTTGTCTATAACTTTGCTTTATATGCTTTATATACTTGGACACTACCTACCCCTGGCATTATCATTAAACATATATGACTAATATCAGCTAACCTCTTTTTGCTCATATATCTTCCCCCTACTGCTCTCATCTCACTCTGTATCATTAGAATTCCTGTTCTCAATTTTTCCTACCTCCAATTATGATTTTGTTTGTTTATTTATGAACTGTATATTTACCTCCTTTTGATGATAAATATCAATATTAAGGTTCACCTTTGGTTCTAATAATATTCATACATTATTCTTCTATAAGCCTCAATATGCAATAAGTAATGCTCTTTGTCTAGTATATAGATAGTGTGGATATATGGTACTGAGATATGGGATCAATATTACTATGACTAAACCCGTTGTCAATACTCCTACCTATTTGACCCTTTGTCCCCACCATATCTTCAATACACTATCTATTAGACTCATTAAACAGCTATTTTCTATGTCTATAATTACTATACATAAGATGATACCCTGTATGCATATTATGCCATATTGTAACACACCTCTCGATAATTTCCCTATATATAGGCGCCCACACCGACCCTGCTAGACCATACGAAGACCATTTGCACGATATCGCCTTATCTATCACCATATATATTCTGCCACACCTCCATTCTGCCACACCTCCATCTCTTTGTCAGATTATATACCTGATTATATACCTGATTCTCTACTGGTAGTAGACATCTTTTGAGATTATAATATTATAATAATTTTTGCTTATTTCTCTAACAAAGTCCATTTATATATTGTTCTATAAAACTGCATTTATGTAATATTAAAATATTATAACTATTTTCAGGCCGTGATCAATATATTTGCAATATATATAAAAAAGATCCTTTTGGGATGGACAACTAATAAATGAATTGAATTTTGAAAAACGACTTCTCGAGTGCCGTGGTTCTTATATATACATATGATTGATTTCTTCCACTGAGCACCGAACATCATATCCAGGAGTGCCATCCACTACAATCAATACATATACTGGGTCATGTAATGCATGGGTGACACATCACCGCTGCGGCTAGTCATTGGCTGCAGCAGCCAAGTGACCCGTGTGAAACTAGATGTTGACAAGAGGAGACCCAACACCTGTGATGCCCAAGGGGGATCAATGGGCATCAGGTAAATATGATTCTTACCACGGGTCCAGCCATGCTGGGGGTCTGCAGAAAAGGTCCCCAGGGGTGAACAATCATTTTAAGGAGCATTTGAAATAGGGGGAAAAATGGAGCGTGGGAATCTTGAGTTACATGTGAGATTCATTAAAAGTCCATATAAACTTTCAGTACAAAACTGAGATTGAGAAGCTGCTGGCAGGAAATCAGCTCATGTGAACATAGTTTAATCTTTCTCCAAACGGACGCCAAGTGCTTCTCCTCCACTGCCACCAGCTGGAATTCCATGTATAGCCCTCTGAAAGATAGCGAATTGTTTATTCATCGCTATATTCTGCCCTGGGAATGTGATACAGCAAGGGCTCGAATGAAACCATTTTATAACCGTGGGAACGCTACACGTTTATTAAAAGGAATTAATAGGGGGACACTTTTATCTTGTCTGTTGGAGTTATTTCTGCAAGTGAAATGCCTCTAAAAATGTCTCTAGTTCTCTAATGTTTAGAGCCTTTTTAATGACACTGGTGGTTTTAGTGGCGTTTTCTCAATAATGTCTATTTGTACAGTGTTTGAGTGTCTTTTTGCAATGAATATTGAAAAACCTACTGAAATCCATGGAGAAAATTGCCAGAAACGTGGCACACCTTCAGCATGCTGCAAAGTAAGAAAAAAAAAGGCCACTGACCAAAAAAACATGACAGTTAAAGGGAGTCTTTCACGCCGATTCACCGTATTAACACAGCGCATCACTGCAAGAACGTAAGTTAGGCCGGGGCCGGCGCATGCGCACGGTAAACTGTGATGCCCCGGCCAGACTGTGGTCATTCAATGCGCACGCGCCGATTTCGCAGTCATCGGCGCAGGATTACGGACGGGAGGAGGGAGGTTAGAGCAGAGACCAAGGGCGGGCAAACGCGGTGGAGGGGGAGTGGATTCGTATGAAAATGACCCAGGGGCCTGGGCACAGGGCGTTGTAACGCCACCCCTGGGCACCTTCACAGCCTAATTTGCATATGGATTAAAAGTGTTTTTTTGGGGCAGAACGATGAAAGCAAGGAACATACGGTAAGCACAGTTTTGAAAGGGGGGATGCCGTGGACATAAGTCTGTTGTTAGGTTAATAGGGTGAATCGGCGTAAAAGACTCCCTTTAATGTCAGCCAGAATTATTACACGTTATGACAGTATCAAGTGTCTGTCAATGTAATGACACCTTCATCTGTCACATGGCTTAGGCGCAGCTCAGCAGCATTGAAGTGAATGGGGCTGAGCGCGATACCAAGCATAGCCGCTATACAATGTACGGCGTTGTGCTTGGTAAGCTGCAAGAAGGCAGCGGCGCTCTCAGGAACCCTGATGTCTTCTCAAAACAGCTGATCGGCAGTGGTTCAGGATGTCGGGCCCCCACCGATGAGATACTGATGACCTATCCAGAGGATATTTATATTTATGCTATTTATATTGGATGGTCAGGTATGAAAAATTGACATTTTAAAATGGCACATATGTGGTTAAAAATAGTTATGCAACAGACCACATTTATTATGTGTTCAACTTTTTTAAACAACTTCTATGATTTTCTTTTCAGACTTTTTGCACCTAAAGTGTAAATAGAACTCATTTATGTAACATTTTAAAATGCTGTAAATTTCAGACACCTCTGAACTGTTATAGAGGACACATCTGGGCAGACATTACAAAGCACTCAAGTGCTGAGACTGGATGTGATGTGTGACTTGTGAAGAGCAAGTCATTACTTAAAGGGGTTGTCCAGCTATACATATTGATGACCTATCCTAAGGCCTCTTTCACACAGGCGAGTTTTCCGCGCGGGTGCAATGCGTGAGGTAAACGCATTGCACCCGCACTGAATCCGGACCTATTCATTTCTATGGGGCTGTGCACATGAGCGGTGATTTTCACGCATCACTTGTGCGTTGCGTGAAAATCGCAGCATGCTCTATATTGTGCGTTTTTCACACAATATAGAAGTGAATGGGGCTGCGTGAAAATCGCAAGCATCCGCAAGCAAGTGCGGCGCGATTTTCACGCATGGTTGCTAGGAGATGATCAGAATGGGGACCCAATCATTATTATTTTCCCTTATATCATGGTTATGAGGGAAAATAATAGCATTCTTAATACAGAATGCTTAGTAAAATAGGGTTGGAGGGGTTAAAAAATTTTTTGAAATAATTTAACTCACCTCATCCATATGTTTGCACAGCCAGGCTTCTCTTCTGTCTTCTTCTTTGATGACCTGGAGGAAAATGACCTTTGGTGACGTCACTGCGCTCATCACATGGTCCATCACATGAGCCATCACCATAGTGATGGACCATGTGAGGAGCGCAGGTCATCAAAGAAGAAGTCAGAAGAGAAGCTGGGCTGCGCAAACAAGTGGATGAGGTGAGTTAAATTATTTAAATTTTTAACCCCTCCATCCCTATTGTACTTTGCATTCTGTATTCAGAATGCTATTATTTTCCCTTATAACCATGTTATAAGGGAAAATAATAAAATCTACACAACACCTAACCCAAACCCGAACTTCTGTGAAGAAGTCCGGGTTTGGGTCTGGGTACCAAACATGCAGATTTTTCTCATGCGCGTGCAAAACGCATTAAAAAGCTTTGCACTCGCGCGTAAAAATTGCTCATTTTCCCGCGACGCACCCGCTTCCTATCCGGCCCTCACACGCGACGCCCATGTGAAAGAGGCCTAAGGATAGGTCATCGATATCTGATCGGCTGGGGTCCAACACCGGGCACCCCTGCCAATCAGCTGTTTGATGAGGAGGCGGCACTTTATGTGAGCAGCGAAATAGCGTAATTACAAGTACTCGCCTCCTCTTCAAATAGCTGATCAGCCAGAGTGTCGGACCACCGCCAATTAGTTATTGATGACATATCCTGAGGATAACATGATCAACATTGTGATTTATTGTGACAATTCTAAGGGCCCCTTTACACAACCCAAGGTCTTTCTTGATAACTGGCTCATTTGTTGTGTGATTGCAACTTCCGTGTGGCGCCAAAAATCCTCATTTGTTGTCAACACATCTTCCTGTGTAAACAATTAAATTGTATGGGGATGAGTGATCAAATTGACGATCATTGATCCCCATAGAGTAGTGATCATTGCTGCATGTAAATGCAGCTAAACAGTATGAAATAGTTTACCTTCTACACTTAAAAATATTGCAATTCAATGTGTGACTGGTAGAGGTCAGACCCCCCAACAATCAATAAAACGAAGGTGCTTTTGTGATTGCTGGAGCATTCTGGACCATTTTTTTTAATTATTTAAGCACATTGCCGAACATACTGGGGTGATTGTAAGGCCCCTTTCACACAAGCAAGTCCCACGCATCGGACTCGCAGCATGTGTCAGTGAGAGCACCCGTCCTGAGCTTCCAGTACTGCCAGGGTCGCATAGCATTATATTGATTACTTAATGCTGTCAATGTTATACAAGACATTCTAGAACTGTAAGGCCCCTTTCACACGAGCGAGTTTTCCACGCAGGGGCAATGCGTGATGCGAACGCATCGTGCCAGCCCGGAATCCGGACCCATTCTTTTTAATGGGTCTGTGTACTTGAGCGTTTTTTTTCACGCATCACTTGTGCGTTGCGTGAAAATCGCAGCATGTTGTATATTCAGCGTTTTTCACGCAACGCTGGCCCCATAGAATTGAATGGGACTGCGTGAAAAACGCATCACATCTGCAAGCAAGTGCGGATGTGATGCGTTTTTCACTGATGGTTGCTAAGAGATGTTTGTTAACCTTCAGTTTTTTATCACGCGTGTGAAAAACGCATCAATGCACATTTCACACGTGCGATAAAAACTGAACCACTGAACGCAATCGCAGACAAAACTGACTGCAATTGCTAGCAAAACGGTGCGAGTTTTCCTAAATGCTCCCTGAACGCATCCGGACCTAATCAGTCACGCACGTGTGAAAGTTGCCTAAGGCCCCTTTCACACGAGCAAGTTTTCCGTGCGGGTGCAATGCGTGACGTGAACGCATTGCACCCGCACTGAATCCTGACCCATTTATTTCAATAGGTCTGTGTACATGAGCATTTTTTTTCACGCATCACTTCTGCGTTGCGTAAAAATCGCAGCATGTTCTATATTCTACGTTTTTCACACAGCCCTGGCTCCATAGAAGTGAAAAACGGATTGTATCCGCAAGCAGGTGCGGATGCACTGCGTTTTTCACTGATGGTTGCTAAGAGATGTTGTTTGTAAACCTTCAGTTTTTTATCACGCGCGCGAATAACTCATTAAAACGCATTGCACCCGCACAGAAAAAACTGAACAACTAAACGCAACCGCAGACCAAACTGACTGAACTCGCTTGCAAAATGGTGCAAGTTTCACTAAACGCACCCTGAACACATCCGGACCTAATCCGTCATGCTCATGTGAAAGAGGCCTAAGGCCTCTTTCACACGGGCGTCCCGGATTTGCTCCAGATGAGTCGTATGTGCATTGCAGGCGGGTAGGCACGCAATTGCAGTCAGTTTTGACTGCGATTGCATTCTGATGTTCAGTTTTTTTTCGCGTGAGTGCAATGCATTTTGCATGCACGTGAGAAAAAAACTGAATGTGGTACCCAGACCTGAACCCAGACTTCTTCACTGAAGTTCAGCTTTGGGTTAGGTGTTCTATTCATTTTATTATTTTCCCTTATAACATGGTTATAAAGGAAAATAATAGCATTCTTAATACAGAATGCATAGTACAATAGGGCTGGAGGGGTTAAAAAAAATAAATTAAATTAACTCACCTCATCCACTTGTTCGCTCAGCTGGCATCGTCTTCTTTCTTCTGCTTTCAGTACCTGAAAAAGGACCTTTGATGACGTCATCACGCTCAGCACGTGGTTCATTCAGCAGGACCTGCGCTGACGTCACTACTCTCACCACGTGGTGAGCGTGATTACGTCATCAAAGGTCCTTTTTCAGGTCCTGGAAGAAAAAGAAAGAAGACGATGCCGGCTGCGCGAACAAGAGGATGATGTGAGTTAATTATTATTATTTTTTTATAACCCCTCAAGCAACATTTTAGTAAGCATTCTGATTAAGAACGCTATTTTCCCATGTTATAACAGAAAATAATAAAATCTACAGAACTCCTAGCCCAAACCTGAACTTCACTGAAGAAGTCCGGGTTAGGGTCTGAGTACCACATTCAGTTTTTAATCACGTGCGTGCAAAACGCACTGCACCTGCGCAATAAAAACTGAACAACACAACGCAATCGCAGTCAAAACTGACTGAAATTGCGTGCGCACTCGCGCGGGTTTCCTGCAATGCACACGCGACGCATCCGGAGCAAATCCGGGACGCCCGTGTGAAAGAGGCCTAAGGGTTAAGCAGCATTATAAATCAATATAATGCTATGCAACCCGGTCAGTGCTGGGAGGTCAGGACAGGAGCTGCTGCATACTCACACTGCAAGTCGGATGCGTGGGACTCGTTCGTGTGAAAGGGGCCTAATAGGTACTGCAGTTTCCTGTTTATTTGAATGAGTTGAGCCATAGTACCAGGCAGCTGTGCCTGCACAATGAATGACCCTTTGTTTTGTGAATGGGTGTGGGTCTCAGACCCCCCCAATCTTGAATTGAAGGGTTATCCTAAAACCAGGACAGCCTCTTTAAAACAAAATAGGGAAATTAGATTGTGAGTGTTAGGCCTCTTTCAGACGGGCGTTGCTGGAAAATGTGCGGGTGCATTGCGGGAACACCTTGAAATGCGTTCGGGTCTGGGATCGGTGTTCTGTAGATTGTATTATTTTCCCTTATAACATGGTTATAAGGGAAAATAATAGAATTCTGAATATACAATGCATAGTACAATAGCGCTGGAGGGGTTAAAAAAATAATATAAAATAATTTAACTCACCTTAGTCCACTTGATCGCGTAGCCCGGCATCTCTTCTGTCTCCTTTGCTGAACAGGACCTGTGGTAAGCATTCATTGCAGGAACAGGACCTGTGGTGACGTCACTCCGGTCATCACATGATCCATCACATGATCCATCACCATGGTAAAAGATCATGTGATGGAACATGTGATGACTGGAGTGACGTCACCACAGGTCCTGTTCAGCAAAGGAGACAGACGAGATGCTGGGCAGCGCGATCAAGTGTACTAAGGTGAGTTAAATTATTATTATTATTTTTTTAACCCCTCCAGCGCTATTGTACTATGCATTCTATATTCAGAATATGTGAAAGGGGGAACGGTCATGTGAAAGAGGCCTTACAGATTTTAAACGTTTAGCTTCTTCTTCAGTGTGCAGCATGCATGTCTCTGAGATCACTCAGGAATGTGTTCTTATCAGCACAATTGGGGATGGGTACTATCTTACTATCTCTAACCCACTACATTACAAGGAAAACTTGTAAACTATTACACAGAGTATTAAACAAAATTAAAGGGGACAGAACCAATCAGTACAAAAATAGCCTTACAATACAGTCTTCTACTTGAAATTGTGATTGTTATTTTTTACTGCTGTAATGTAACTTTTACATCTTGTGTCTAAAAGTAACCCTCTCAGAAGTGTTCATACTTGATCCCTGACCTTGTAACATACTAATCTCAGTATATAGACCTTCATATAATGTGTATCTTACTGGATAAACAAAAATTACCAGAGCGGAAATATGCTTATTTATAATGAACAACTGCTTATTGTTTCAACATTTTATTTTCCTGTAGACATTGTTATTGTTTTTTTTACGTTTTATAGGGCATAGAAGTTGCAATCATCCAATCATTTTAGAGACCTGTCCAACATTCACCTCCAATTTGTTTTCAAAGTCTTAGGGCTCATGCACACGACTGCACTGTGTTTTGCCGGCTGTGTGCGTTCCGCAATTTGCAGAAAGAAACGGGCGGCCCATGATAGAAATGCCTATTTGTGTCTGCAAAACGGACAAGAATAGGACGTTCTATTTTGTAGAAATGTATGTGCTTTTTGCAAAAAGAGCATGCAGGACTTTTTTTCAACTAAAAAAAAGACACTCAAATGAAATGAACGGACCCAAATATCGTCAATTTCAGTTATGTGCCAGGGTGCCAGGCCCAGAGGACTGGAACACTTGCACAAAAACGCAACCTTAGGGCTCTTTCACACTTGCGTTATTGTCTTCCGGCATAGAGTTCCGTCGTCGGGGCTCTATGCCGGAAGAATCCTGATCAGGATTATCCTAATGCATTCTGAATGGAGAGAAATCCGTTCAGGATGCATCAGGATGTCTTCAGTTCCGGAACGGAACGTTTTTTGGCCGGAGAAAATACCGCAGCATGCTGCGCTTTTTGCTCCGGCCAAAAATCCTGAAGACTTGCCGCAAGGCCGGATCCGGAATTAATGCCCATTGAAAGGCATTGATCCGGATCCGGCGTTAAGCTAAACGTCGTTTCGGCGCATTACCGGATCCGACGTTTAGCTTTTTCTGAATGGTTACCATGGCTGCCGGGACGCTAAAGTCCTGGCAGCCATGGTAAAGTGTAGTGGGGAGCGGGGAGCAGCATACTTACCATCCGTGCGGCTCCCGGGGCGCTCCAGAGTGACGTCAGGGCGCCCCAAGCGCATGGATCACGTGATCGCATGGCACGTCATCCATGCGCATGGGGCGCTCTGACGTCATTCTGGAGCGCCCCGGGAGCCGCGCGGACTGTAAGTATACTGCTCCCCCGCTCCTACTATGGCAACCAGGACTTTAATAGCGTCCTGGCTGCCATAGTAACACTGAACGCATTTTGAAGACGGATCCGTCTTCAAATGCTTTCAGTACACTTGCCTTTTTCCGGATCCGGCGTGTAATTCCGGCAAGAGGAGTACACGCCGGATCCGGACAACACAAGTGTGAAAGAGGCCTACTTGTTCAATGTATTATTTAGTAAGGATAAGCTATTACTAGAGTGGCAATTGGTGATGTCGTCAGGCACATGATCGTATGTATTTTGCGGTCCACACACCGCGGATCCGCTAAATACGGATACCAGCTGGGTTTATCTGGCACTTTCCTCATTCCCTATTATAGAAATGCTTAGTCTTCTCGGCAAAACAGAACGGCCATATGGATGTGGACAGCACATGGAGGAAATCCGTGTGCTGTCCATCTTCTTGCGGCCCCGTAGAAATTAATGGGTCCGTGTCGAAATTGCAAAAAAAAATGCAGATTGGATGCAGGACAAAAATACAGTTGTGTGCATGAGGCCATAAGGCAGACACACAGGCGTGAGTTCACGGTGAGAAACTTGCAGCGTGTGGCAGTGAGAGCTCCCGTTGTGAACACTGCTTCTCTGACAGGATCGCACTGCCTTAGTTCAATAGATTGTAATTCAGTGTAATTCAATAGATTTCAGGTCTCTCAGCCATATAAATCGTTATAATAAGGGTCCATTCACATGTCCGTTGTTTCTTTCCTGATCTGTTCCGTTTTTTGCAGAACAGATCTGGACCTGTTCTGTACCCATTTATTTTCAATGGGTCCTGAAAAAAATCGGACAGCACAATGTCCGATTTTTTTTCAGGACCCATTGAAAATGAATGGGTACAGAACTGGTCCAGATCTGTTCCGCAAAAAACGGAACAGATCAGGAAAGAAACAACGGACGTGTGAATGGACCCTAACGCTGTGCGATCCTGTCAGAGGAGCAGAGGTCAGAACGGGAACTCACACTGACACACGCTTCAAGTTTCTCGCACTGAACTCGCTTCGTGTCTGGCCTTAGTCATTTGGGAAATATGCACCAGAAAATGCCCACTCTTCCGCACTTTCAGGATGTTCCTTTGTTTAGGGTCTAGCACACCATTTCCACTTTACATTAGGCCTTCTTATTTCTAAGGAGAATACTCTTTCTCTGCACGCGCAGCTAAAAAGCCCATACTCCTGTCAAAATGATAAAACTACTGGGTAAAAAAACTAAATCTGTCCAGGGCTCCACCAATTAACATAATACTAGAGCACTACGACCACTGCTTGTTCGGTTATGTAGGTCACAGGCTAGAGTCAAAGGCGAATGCCGTAAATTCCCATGGCAGGAAAAGGCAGTATAAATGGAACAATAAAACCTTGTATTAGCTCATTAAAAAGACATAGACATGAATGCACTGTATACAAGGGTTAGTTAACAAGCTGCAGGCCTTATTTACAAGGCAAACAGAAGACAAGAACAAGGCCAAGTGGAAATATACTTGACCTATTACTTTATTCAAAGACATCAATGGCTAAACCTCTAAATAAATGTTGAAAGGGACGCTAAAAAATAAGCATACCAAAGGACGCTGCCAATCACATCAGATAACTACTTAGAAAACGAATGACTTAGGCTACATTCACACAAACGGATTTAGTTTCCGTGTCTATTCCGTTTTCTTTTGTGGATTGGATGAGGACCCATTCATTTCAATGGGTCCGCAAAAAATGCGGACAGCATACCATGTGCTATCTGCATCCGTATGTCTGTTCCGTAGCCCCGCAAAAAAATAGAGCATTTCATATTCTTGTCAACTTTGCGGGCAAGGATAGGCATTGTTACAATGGATCCACAAAAAAAAACAAAAAACGGATGCAATACGGATGTCATCCGGATTTTTTTTTTTGCGGACTGCAAAATACATACGGTCGTGTGAATGTAGCCTTATCCTCAGCATAGGTCATCAATATCTGATCGGTGTTGTCATATGATCAACTGTTGGCTGTGGCACCCTATAATATCACATTCACTGGTCGCATGGTCTAGGCGCAGCTCAGTCCTATTCAAGTGAACGAGTCTGGGCTGCAATACCAATCACAGCTGCTATACAATGTACGGCGCTGTGCTTGGTAAGCTGCGAGGAGGCCACAGTGATCACTGGAGCAAAACGACCTCCAGTGTCAGACCCCACCAATCAGATATTGATTACCTATGCTACCTATTAGAGTGGGTTTGCATTTGCGTTATGGAATTCCGTTATAACTCTGTTATAATGGAACCCCATAACAGAATTCTATAACACGAATGAGAACTAGTGGCTTGCCCGGCGGGGGCGGTCCGCCCTGGGTGCCGGCTCTCAGGGGTTGCCAGAGCCTAGAAGCAATGAGCACTTCTATCACTATAGATGGAGGCGTTCATTGCTGGAGCACAGGGAGCTGCGGTCCTGTCACTCAGCTCCCTGCGCTCTGTCTCTCCCGCACTGAATGGTGAAGCAGGAAGACTTCAAGTTCTCCCCGCTCCACCATTCAGCCTGCCGGCACAGATCGCGCTGCTGGCCTGTGTGGGTGGAGCCTGTAGCCCGGAAATCTGTATAAGCTCCGCCCACACCGTGCTGCAGAGCGATCTGTGTCTGTAAGGGAGAGAGAGGACTGTGAGCTTCAGGAACGGGACAAGGTGAGTAGGTACTGTGTATTTTTTTTATTTAACAGAAGGCATTTCTACTATGGTGGGGGCACAGAGGGTATTTCTACCATGGATGGGACACATAGGGCAAAATTACTACAAAGGGGGCACAGAGGGCATTACTACTACAAAGGGGGAACAGAAGGCATTATTACTACTACAAAGGGGGAACAGAAGGCATTATTACTACTACAAAGGGGGCACAGAGGGCATTATTACTACAAAGGGGGCACAGAGGGCAATACTGCTACAAAGGGCATTACTAGTATTAGGGAGGCACAATGGGCATTACTACTATGGAGGGGGCACAGTGGGCATTATTATGACTACAAAGGGGGCACAGAGGGCATTACTACTACAAAGGCGGCACAGAGGGCAATACTACTACAAAGGGGGCACAGAGGGCAATACTGCTACAAAGGGCATTACTAGTATTAGGGAGGCACAATGGGCATTACTACTATGGAGGGGGCACAGTGGGCATTATTACGACTACAAAGAGGGCACAGAGGGCATTACTACTACAAAGGCGGCACAGAGGGCAATACTACTACAAAGGGGGCACAGAGGGCAATACTGCTACAAAGGGCATTACTAGAATTAGGGAGGCACAATGGGCATTACTACTATGGAGGGGGCACAGTGGGCATTATTACGACTACAAAGGGGGCACAGAGGGCATTACTACTACAAAGGCGGCACAGAGGGCAATACTACTACAAAGGAGGCACAGAGGGCAATACTGCTACAAAGGGCATTACTAGTATTAGGGAGGCACAATGGGCATTACTACTATGGAGGGGGCACAGTGGGCATTATTACTATGAAGGGGGCACAATGGGCATTACTATGAAGGTGCACAATGGGCATTACTACTATGAAGGGAGCACACATGGCATTACTACTGTGAAGGAGACACAGAGAGCATTACTCTTGTAAAGTGGGTGGGCATAACTGTTATGGGGCACTGAGTGGGCATTATTACTATGAAGGGGCACAGAGGGCGTTATTACTGTTATGGGGGCACAGTGAGGGCATAACTACTCTGAAGGGGCACAGAGAGGGCATTACAACTGTGAAGGGGCACAGATAGGGCATTACTACTTTGAAATGGGCACAGAGAGGGTATTACAACTGTGAAGGGGCACAATGAAGGGATAAGTACTTTGAAGGGGCACAATGTGGGCATAACTACTGTGAAAGTTGTACAGTGAAGGCATAACTACCATGAGAGGGCACATATCTGGACAAAACTACTGTGAAGGTTGAAAAATGAGGGCAATACTACTGTAAGGCCTCATGCACACGACCGTTGTTGTGTCCGTTGTTCCGTTTTCTGTGATTTTCTGCGGACCCATTGACTTTCAATGGGTCCGTGGAAAACTCGGCTAATGCACCGTTTGTCATCCGCGTCCGTGATCCGTGTTTCCAGTACGTGAAAAAAATGTGACCTGTTCAATTTTTTTCACGGGCAACGGTTCGCGGACCCATTCAAGTTAATGGGTCCGTGAAAAAACACAGAGGCACACAAGATTGTCATCCGCGCGTCCGTTTTTTTCCTATCATTTGCATGGCAAACTTGACTTAGATTTTTTTTCACTTTCCTTCATGTCTGCTGATCCTCCAAAAATAAAGGAGGACACACGGAAACAAAAACGGACACGGAACAACGGAACCTCTTTTTGCAGACCGCAAAAAAATACTGTCGTGTGCATGAGGCCTAAGGGGGTACAATTTTTTTAAAGTATTGGTGGGGGTGCCAGAGAAAGGACCCGCCCCGGGTGCCAAACACCCTAGGCACGCCATTGATGCGAACCCGCCCTTATTGTTTCGGGGAAGATTTATCATGAGGGGAATATTTTAAATCAGTTTTGCAGGAGTCTGAAAATGTATCAGATGATGCACGATGTTTGAAATTTGGTGCATCTTTAAACAACTATCACAGTCAGGACTGCATGTTGGGGTCCACTTGCGGGCCTAAAAAAAGGTTTTTAAAAATATTTTTAAAAATATAAAAATTTAAATTACCCCCTCTTCCCCCCAAATAAACAATCAAAAAATAAACATCATAGGCATCTCCGCATCCATAAATGCCCGTAAAGTATTAAAACATGTATCCCATATAGTGAACTGAATAATAGAAAAAAAAATCAATATGGCCAATTTGCTGTTTTTTCATCTCTTCATCTTCAGAATTTTTTTTTATAAAAAGTTATTAAAAAGTGATACACACCCCAAAATGGTATCAATAAAAACTACTGGTCGTCCTGCAAAAAATTAAAGTTATAGGGTGTCAGAATATGATGATGAAAAGAAATAAAAAAAATTCAAAAGAGTTTTATTTTTTTCAACCCTGAGCTATTGCCCTGAAGAAAATGTAGCAGAACAATCGCAGCAATTAATTGGGGAAAGAAGGATCTGGATCCATGTGAGGTACAGGGCTGGTTTTACCTTTGTTAGGCCTCATGCACACGACAGTTTATTTTCACGGTCCGCAAAAACGGGGTCCGTAGGTCCGTGATCCGTGACCATTTTTTCGTCCGTGGGTCTTCCTTGATTTTTGGAGGATCCACAGACATGAAAAAAAAGTCGTTTTGGTGTCCGCCTGCCCGTGCGGAGCCAAACGGATCCGTCCTGAATTACAATGCAAGTCAATGGGGACGGATCCGTTTGACGTTGACACAATATGGTGCCATTTCAAACGGATCCGTCCCCATTGACTTTCAATGTAAAGTCTGGAGTTCTTTTTAATCCGATGGTATCTTTTAACTTGAAGCGTCCCCATCACCATGGGAACGCCTCTATGTTAGAATATACTGTCGGATATGAGCTACATCGTGAAACTCAGATCCGACAGTATATTCTAACACAGAGGCGTTCCCATGGTGATGGGGACGCTTCAGGTTAGAATATACAAAAAAACTGTGTACATGACTGCCCCCTGCTGCCTGGCAGGTGCTGCCAGGCAGCAGGGGGCAGACCCCCCCCCCCCTGTTTTTAACTCATTGGTGGCCAGTGGCCCCCCCCCTCCCCAGTAGTTAACTCGTTGGTGGCACAGTGTGCGCCCCCCATCGCCCCCCCCCTCCCTCCCTCTATTGTAATAAATCGTTGGTGGCACAGTGTGCGCCCCCCATCGCCCCCCCCTCCCTCCCTCTATTGTAATAAATCGTTGGTGGCACAGTGTGCGCCCCCCATCGGCCCCCCTCCCTCTATAGCAGTAACAACATTGGTGGCCAGTGTGCGGCCTCCCATCTCCCCCCCCCCCCCCCCCGATCATTGGTGTCAGCGTAGTTCCGATCGGAGTCCCAGTTTAATCGCTGGGGCTCCGATCGGTAACCATGGCAACCAGGAAGCTACTGCAGCCCTGGTTGCCATGGTTACTTAGCAATAGTAGAATAGTAGAAGATTCATACTTACCTGCTTGCTGCTGCGATGTCTGTGACCGGCCGGGAGCTCCTCCTACTGGTAAGTGACAGTTCATTTAGCAATGCGCCGCACAGACCTGTCACTTACCAGTAGGAGGAGCTCCCGGCCGGACACAGACATCGCAGCAGCAAGCAGGTAACTATGAATCTTCTACTATTGTACTATTGCTAAGTAACCATGGCAACCAGGACTGCAGTAGCGTCCTGGTTGCCATGGTTACCGATCGGAGCCCCAGCGATTAAACTGGGACTCCGATCGGAACTCCGCTGCCACCAATGATCGGGGGGGGGGGAGATGGGAGGCCGCACACTGGCCACCAATGTTGTTACTGCTATAGAGGGAGGGGGGGCCGATGGGGGCGCACACTGTGCCACCAACGATTTATTACAATAGAGGGAGGGAGGAAGGGGGGGGGGGCAATGGGGGGCGCACACTGTGCCACCAACGATTTATTACAATAGAGGGAGGAAGGGGGGGGCGATGGGGGGCGCACACTGTGCCACCAACGATTTATTACAATAGAGGGAGGAAGGGGGGGGCGATGGGGGGCGCACACTGGCCACCAAGCTATTATTACACTAGAGGGAGGGAGGGGGGGGGCGCACTGGCCACCAATGATATTCAAACTGGGGAGGGGGGGGGGTCTGCCCCCTGCTGCCTGGCAGCCCTGATCTCTTACAGGGGGATATGATAGTACAATTAACCCCTTCAGGTGCTGCACCTGAAGGGGTTAATTGTGCTGATCACGGCCCCCTGTAAGAGATCAGGGCTGCCAGGCAGCAGGGGGCAGTCTTGTACACAGTTTGTAGTGTATTCTAACTAGAAGCGTCCCCATCACCATGGGAACGCCTCTGTGTTAGAATATACTGTCGGATATGAGTTTTCACGAAGTGAAAACTTAGATCTGAAAAAGCTTTTATGCAGACGGATCTTCGGATCCGTCTGTATGAAAGTAACCTACGGCCACGGATCACGGACACGGATGCCAATCTTGTGTGCATCCGTGTTCTTTCACGGACCCATTGACTTGAATGGGTTCGTGAACCGTTGTCCGTCAAAAAAATAGGACAGGTCATATTTTTTTGACGGACAGGATACACGGATCACGGTCTCGGCTGCAAAACGGTGCATTTTCCGATTTTTCCACGGACCCATTGAAAGTCAATGGGTCCGCGAAAAAAAACGGAAAACGGCACAACGGCCACGGATGCACACAACGGTCGTGTGCATGAGGCCTTAGGAAGATATTGTCATTTACTATATGATGTCTGATTTTTCATTATTTACATTAGTCATGGGATTACCCCTTTAATGGATCCTAGCAGTCAGCGACGGCTCCTGGAGACCATTTCTGTTAGCATGGGTCAATAGCTCTCTTGCTGGCTCAATTCAGTAACTGGCAGAGATGTACCGTCATATAAGCTGCTGAGAGTCTGCAATAGCAACCAGGTTTAATGATGCCTTTGGGGTCTTGTAAATGCGTAAATCCTGCTGGAATAATTCCCACTGATCGCCATACCTGGTGAATCTCACGTCACAGCGAGGACCTGTCTTTGACCTTGGTTGTGAGCTGAGGACATCATACTGATTAAACTATTTGGAGAACCCTGTAGGTCTGGCAAGTACACAAGTCATTCCAATTACTTCCTTTGATTAACGATAGGCTAAAAGCTAATTCCGTGATTGTTGGATGGCACAGCACAATATTCTTTTGTGTTCCCGAGGTTCTGCTGATTAGTTTTACATGCGCTATAAACAGATAATTAGTACCTGGTACCATAGTCACCACTCTTCACAGTTGCAAAGTTACTAAGGGTGAACGAATGCCAAAGCCTCGACTTTTCCTTTGCAGTGTAGCTGTGCCAACTGCCACCAACACAGCTCTGACCTATCGAGGCATGGACTCCACAACCTCTGAAGGTGTCCAACATTGAAGGGTTTTTCCAAGACTTTAAAGGGGTTGTCTCATCATGGACAATGGGGGCATATCGCTAGGATATGCCCCCATTGTCTTATAGGTGCTGGGACCCGCACCTATATCGAGAACGGAGCCCCGCAAGGCGGTGGCTGAAGGACTCCAAGCCGGCTCCTCATAGAAGTAAATGGGAGCGTACCGGCCCCCGCTCCCATTCATTTCTATCGGGCGCCGACCCGTAGAAAATGAATAGAGGGCGGCTGCGCATGCGCAGTTCCCCCTCATTCACTTGCGGGGCTCCGTTCTTGATATATGTCCGTGTCCCAGCGGTGGGACCCGCACCTATAAGACAATGGGGACATATCCTAGCGATATGCCCCCATTGTCCATGATGAGATAACCCCTTTAAAGGGAGTCTGTCAACTAATCTGAGCCTTTTAGACCACTCAGACCAGGTTCTAGACTCCTTTGCCCACATTACAATGGTACCTTTATTTGTTCTGTCCCTCGCTGAGATCTAAAAAAAAAAAATACTGAGATCTAAAAAAAAAAAATACTTTTTAAACTTATGCTAACATCAGTCACGTGGTCTAGGAGCAGCTCAACCCATAGAAGTAAATGGGGCTCCACTGCGAAACCAAGTACAACCGCTATACAATGTACGGCGCTGTGCTTGGTAAGCATGGAGAAGGCTGCGGGAATCAAAGAAGCGCCTGTGCCTTCTCAAATAGCTGATAGGAGGGGGACCCGGGTGTCGGATGCCCACCAATCAGATACTGATGACCTATCCTGAGGAACTCTTTTTCAGCAATTTGTCATAAAATAGCTTTTCTGTGGGATCAGACCAGATGGCTAGCCTTCTCTCCTCATGCACATCAGTACATCTTCAGCTCCCATGTTTTTATTTTACCAGTTTGCCTTCCTTAGGGTACTTTCACACTAGCGTCGCTGGATTCCGGCAGGCAGTTCCGTCACCGGAACTGCCTGCCGGATACGGCAATCTGTATGCAAACGGATACCATTTGTAGATGGATCCGTCTCACAAATGTATTGCAATACCAGATCCGTCTCTCCGGTTGCCATACGGAAAAACGGATCCGGTATTTATCTTTTTCACATTTTTAAAGGTCTGCGCATGCGCTGACCGCAAAACCGGATCCATTTTTCCGGAACACTTAGGGCCAGATCCGGCATTAATGCATTTCAATGTAAAATAATGCCGGATCCGGCATTCTGGCAAGTGTTCCGGAATTTTGGACGGAGAAAATACCGCAGCATGCTGCAGTATTTTCTCAGTCCAAAAACCGTACAGTGACTGAACTGAAGACATCCTGATGCATCCTGAACGGATTGCTCTCTATTCAGAATGCATTAGGATAAAACTGATCAGTTCTTTTCCAGTATTGAGCCCCTAGGACAGAACTCAATACCGGAAAAGAAAAACGCTAGTGTGAAGGTACCCTTAGACCAGTTTTCTTAGGTACCAAGCAGTGCATGCCAAAACACCCCACAATGCCTGCCGTTTTGGAGATGCTCCAGTTTTAAAGGGGTTGTCTCACCTCATCAAGTTGAATTTATTATGTATATAGAGTTGATATGGATAACTTACTAATATATGTTAGTGTTCAATACTGGTTCTGGTCCCCAGTATCTTCAAATTAGTTCCTTTTTATACATTGCTCATCTCTAGGGATTACAGCAAATGCTGCAATGCAGCAGCTGCTGCACAACCATAGTATAGGGCGACCTTTCTGGTGGTTGGGAATCACGGGAGCGCGCGTGAAGAGGCCTATGTGCGTTAGCTCCGGTCCCCCCCCCACCGCTCTATCTTCTCTGGCAGTTACTCCCGTCCCCGGACACCTCGTTTCAACTATGGCTGCTTGTATAGAACAGCTCCAGGACATGCTCCACAGCCTTGGAGCTGTTCTATGCCTCTATGGGAAGATGGAGAACTAGCAAACTGATCGCAGCAACCATTTATCATTGGTTGTCATGATCTGCACAGCGCTCACTCAGCCGAAGCTGCTAGTGATTCTGGTACACTAGCAGCCTCGGGAGAGGACAAGCAAAGCCACTTCCCTGTACTTTCACTCTCAGCAAGAGGCACTGTCCCCACTTCAGCTTAGAGACTGTGTCGGGGGCAATGCAACACTGAAATCAGGGGGTGAGACAACCCCTTTAATTATATCAGTGATGGTCCCAGTGATCAGACATTTATTACCCATCCTGGATAAAAGATAAATGTTCTTTGTGGGGTAACCCCTTTAAGTTGGTTATGGTAGACCTGCAGAAACCTTTATGCCAGGAGTATGACATGCCATCAGAGCCAAACCTCTGCATGTGGGTAGAATGGAACGCAGTTTAAACACAATGAGATACTGGAGAACTTGAAAAACGAGAGAAGGCTGTACCACTGAAGTGGTCTAGGTCTCTTCCTTTTCATTGCATGTTGCCCATTCTCCTGTGTGGTCACGGCTTGTGCAGGATTACAAAAACATGGCTGCTGTCTACTAAAAACAGCACCACATGTGTCCATGGGTAGTACTGATACTGCAACCTGCTGGGCCGCAGTACTATATACAACCTGTGAACAGGTGAAGTAAGTTCTTCTAATGCTGCTATCCAGGAAAAGATATTTATGACTTATCCTCAGGATATGTCATCAGTATCAGATCTGCAGGGGAGGGCAAGACCCAGGACCCCCACCGATCAGCTGTTAGAAGAGCCTATTCCTAGCTCATGCGAAGTCACTTTGTTACTGTACATCGGTCACATGGCCTAGTTGCAGCTCAGCCACATTCAAGTCAATGCGGCTGAGATTCAATACCAAGCACTGCCACTATACGAGTCCCGGAAAGCTGCCGAGAGCCTGCGTCGCTCACCATAGCTTTGGTGAGCCCAGTGGATCCCTGAGACAGCTTATTGGCAAGAGTGCCCGGACTTCGACCTCCGCTGATGTGATAATGCACTTAGTTTATACAGAAATTCACGTCTTAATTTTCAGTTACTGCATCATGTGACTGAGGACTAACCATTCCATCCTTATACAGTCCTGATCAAAAGTTTAAGACCACTTGAAAAATGGCAAAAAAAATCATATTTAGCATGGATGGATCTTAACAAGGTTCCAAGTAGAGCTTTAACATGCAACAAGAAGAAATGGGAGTGAGACAAAACATTTTTTGAGCTTTTAATTTAATTTTATGAAAACAACGAATAAACTGAAACAGGCTGTTTTTCAGCTGATCAAAAGTTTAGGACCACACCTGCAAAAAAAATCAAAACCCCCCCAAAACAGAAATCCAACCTCCAAACATGAACTCAGTAATGAGTAGCTCCGCCGTTATTGTTTATCACTTCAAAAATTTGTTTCGGCATGCTTGATGCAAGCGTTTCCATGAGGTGAGTGCTAACATTTCTCCAAGTGGTGAAGACGGCCGCACGAAGGCCATCTACTGTCTGGAACTGTTGTCCATTTTTGTAAACTTCCCTTGCCATCCATCCCCAAAGGTTCTCAATTGGATTTAGATCAGGGGAACACGCAGGATGGGCCAAAAGAGTGATGTTATTCTCCTGGAAGAAGTCCCTTGTCCTGCGGGTATTGTGTACTGTAGCGTTGTCCTGTTGAAAAACCCAGTCGTTACCACACAGACGAGGGCCCTCAGTCATGAGGAATGCTCTCTGCAACATCTGGACATAGCCAGCGGCCGTTTGACGCCCCTGCACTTCCTGAAGGTCCATTGTTCCACTGAAGAAAAAAGCACCCCAGACCATTATGGCGCCCCCTCCACTGTGGCGCGTAGAAAACATCTCAGGTGGGATCTGCTTGTCATGCCAGTAACGTTGGAAATCATCAGGACCATCAAGGTTAAATTTTTTCTCATCAGAGAATAAAACTTTCTTCCACCTTTGAATGTCCCATGTTTGGTGCTCTCTTGCAAAGTCCAAACGAGCAGTTCTGTGGCGTTCAAGGAGACGAGCTCTTTGAAGACGTTTTTTGTTTTTGAAGCCCTTCAGTCTCAGATGCCGTCTGATGGTTATGGGGCTGCAGTCAGTACCAGTAAGGACCTTAATTTGGGTCCCGTCCAGTGTCTTGACGGACAGCCAATTGGATCCTCCGGCTCAGTGCCGATGACATTTTTTGGGGTCTTCCACTTGACTTTTTTGTTCCATAAACCTCAGGATCATTTAAGAATTTAAAGGGATTCTGTCACCTCCCCTAAGGCAAAAAACGATTTAAAAGCAGCCATGCAGCACAGCTTACCTGGATTAGGCTGTGCTGTTCTATCTTGAAATCCGTCCAGCAGTTACTTCAAAAAACGAGTTTGATCCATAAGGAAATGCGTCCTGAAGGTGCCCAGAGGGGCGTTTTTTTCTTCTGAGAGAGCCCAGTACCGCCCCTCTTTCAGTGCCCAGCCCGCCTTCCTAGTACTTTCTAACCGCCGCCCCCAGCCTGCCACAGCCTCCCCTCCCTCTCCTCCCCCTCCCTCACGGCGAACGAAGTCTCGCACAGGCGCAGTAACCACTGAGGGCTGCGCCTGTGCGATCATCAGGAGACTGAGGGCGGCAGCTTCAACTTCGTCACTGGGCATGCGCCGAGCCCAGTGACGTCCGATATTAGCTCTTTCCCTCAGTCAGTCTTGTAGGAAGCGCAGAGGATTGCCGATCGGCTGCTGCACCCTGCGCTTTCTCCAGTCTGCCTGCCTTTACTTAATATAATAATACCTAATTCGCCCCAACAAATAATTATTTCTTTCCTGAAGGGAGGGTGGGGAAAGAAATCGCTGGCCGTCATCACTGTGGCAGGCAGACTGGAGAAAGCGCAGGGTGCAGCAGCGATCGGCAATCCTCTGCGCTTCCTACAAGACTGACTGAGGGAAAGAGCTAATATCGGACGTCACTGGGCTCGGCGCATGCCCAGTGACGAAGTTGAAGCTGCCGCCCTCAGTCTCCTGATGATCGCACAGGCGCAGCCCTCAGTGGTTACTGCGCCTGTGCGAGACTTCGTTCGCCGTGAGGGAGGGGGAGGAGAGGGAGGGGAGGCTGTGGCAGGCTGGGGGCGGCGGTTAGAAAGTACTAGGAAGGCGGGCTGGGCACTGAAAGAGGGGCGGTACTGGGCTCTCTCAGAAGAAAAAAACGCCCCTCTGGGCACCTTCAGGACGCATTTCCTTATGGATCAAACTCGTTTTTTGAAGTAACTGCTGGACGGATTTCAAGATAGAACAGCACAGCCTAATCCAGGTAAGCTGTGCTGCATGGCTGCTTTTAAATCGTTTTTTGCCTTAGGGGAGGTGACAGAATCCCTTTAAGAAATTCCAAATGACTGTCTTATTGCGTCCCACCTCAGCAGCGATGGCGCGCTGTGAGAGACCCTGATTATACAGTTCAAAAACCCGACCACGTTCAAAGATGGAGAGTTTTTTTGCCTTTGCCATCACAATGTGTGACTACCTGACAGAAAATGACAATGAATCCACATCTTTGCACAGATTTGGCCTTTTAAAGGCATGTGGTCCTAAAATTTTGATCAGCTGAAAAACAGCCTGTTTCAGTTTATTTGTTGTTTTCATTAAATTGACTGCTCAAAAAATGTTTTGTCTCACTCTCATTTCTTCTTGTTGCATGTTGAAGCTCTACTTGGAACCTTGTTAAGATCCAGCCATGCTAAATATGATTTTTTGCCATTTTTCAAGTGGTCTTAAACTTTTGATCAGGACTGTACTTATGTCTTCCCCAGGAAGCCAGTTTCTCCCCTTTCTGTGCAGATGGAAACTACAAACGGAGACCACATCCTGCGGTTTGCTTTCCGTCATTGGATGCGGAGCAAGACGGATCCATGATGACCACAATGCAAGTCAATGGGATCCATTTTTTCTGACACAATAAAAAACAGATCCGTCTCCCATTGATTATCAATGGAGTACATGACAGATCCGTTGTGGCTATGTTAAGATAATAAAACCGGATCCGTTCAGAACGGATGCAGATGGTTGTATTATCAGTAACGGAAGCGTTTTTGCTGAACCCTGCCGGATCCAGCAAAAATGCTAGTGTAAAAAGTAGCCTAGGTCAGCTATTCTATAAGCCCCTTTATATTAGGAAATTAAACATAATAACTTACCGTAATCAGATAAGTGTTTTTAAGAGAATACAGACTGCCAGGAGGGGGATCAGTGGGTGGAAACAACATTCTGGAGGTAACGTCCGCCCTCATTTACTCTCCCCCTTTAGGACTGCAGTATTCTGGGACTGCACCAACATGGGAAGGAATTCTGAAAGAGCAGCAGCCATTTTTAATGAATATAGTAGAGAGAAAAGGCAGATAAAGAAGGCGGACCAGAAGAAAGGGGATGGGGCAACAGGAAGAACTTGTAAAGAAAAAAAAGATGGGATATGCTAAGCATGACTAGGCACATTTCACATTACTACTAGCTGTCATGGACTTCGAGTCGGTTACAAATGTCATACTTCAAATATTCTCTTTTTATGACATTGTATTCTTCCTGTCAATTATAAACAATGTAATATCGTCATATGGTGAAAGATTCTACAAATCCATTTAGTGACTGCATCGCTAATTTTTTCTATGTAATTACTGTATAATGTATATGGCATACGGAAAAACAGAACGGAAAAACGGAAAGGAAACACAACAGAAACAAAAAACGGAACAACGAATCCGTAAAAAACGGACAGCAAAACACTGAAAAAGCCATACGGTCGTGTGCATGAGCCCTAAAGTGGTTGTCCCACAAAAAATATTCTACAATTTTAAAACCAGTATCTGAATACCTTTTATTCTGTGATATGAAACTAAGGGCTCATGCACATGACTGTATGTGTTTTGCAGTCCGCAAAAAACGAATCTGCAAAAATCACGGATGACGTTCGTGTGCATTACGTATTTTGCGGAACGGAACAGCTGGCCCCTAATAGAACAGTCCTATCCATGTCTGCAATGCGGACAATAATAAGACATGTTTTATTATTTTGTGGAATGGACATACGGAAACGGAACGCATATGGAGTAACTTCAGTTTTTTTTGATGACCCATTGAAAAGAATGGTTCCATATGCGGTCTGCAAAAAAAACGGAATGGACACAGAAAGAAAATCAGTTTGTGGGCATGAGCTTATGGGCGCAGCACTGTTTGTGAAGGTGCAGAACATGATCAACCACACACAAAAGGTTCACATTTCCTGCAGGTTTGCGGTGTACTTTGTGAGTAAGGCCGACACCATCCTCTTTGCTTCTGGTTTTATCTTGTTATTAGTACTAGCACAATGAGGAACCGTTTGTCTGACTGGTACAAACTGAAAATGCTTTTAGTTAAAGGGGTTATCCCACAACTAAAGTAAAAAATGAAAATCAGACATCATCTAGTACAGGGCTGGCCAACCTGCGGCTCTCCAGCTGTTCTAAAACTACAAGTCCCACCATGCCCTGCTGTAGGCTGATAGCTGTAGGCTGTCTGGGCATGCTGGGAGTTGTAGTTTTGCAACAGCTGGAGAGCCACAGGTTGGCCAGCCCTGTTTAGTACATCACAATCTCTTCCTAACACAGCTAGAACCAGTCCTGTACCTCACATGGATCCAGAGATCTCCTCATTCATTGTTCCAATTGCTCAGCTACATTTATTTCAGGGTGGCAGCTTAGGGGGCGTGTCCCTTCTGTTGCAGCTCTCTCCCTATCACATCTCAGGAGGCAGTTGAAGGGTAGAACTGAGCATGTGTGGCCATCTCAGTCAGGTGGACAAAGAAATAAAGCTACTTTCACACTAGCGCTTTCAATTCCGCTATTGAGATCCGTCATAGGATCTCAATAGGGGAAGAAAACGCTTCAGTTTTGTCTCCATTCATTGTCAATGGGGACAAAACTGAACTGAACGAAACAGAGTGCACCAGAATGCATTCAGTTCCGTCTGGTTGCGCTCCCATCACGGACAGAATAACGCTGCAAGCAACGTTTTTCTGTCCGCAATGTGGTGCGAAGCAAGACGGATCCATCCTGAAACACAATGTAAGTCAATGGGGACAGATCCGTTTTCTCTGACACAATAGAAAACGGATCCGTCCCCCATTGACTTTCAATGGTGTTCATGATGGGTCCATCTTGGCTATATAAGACATAATACAACCGGATCCGTTCATGACGGATCCACAAAAAACGCTGGTGTGAAAGTAGCCTAAGAAAAAACTGCAGTTGGCGCTAAACAGATGGATTTCCTTGAATAAGGCCTCATGCACATGACCATATGTATTTTGCGGTCCGCAAAAAATGGATCCGCAAAAAATACGGATGACGTCTGTGTGCATTCCGTATTTTGCGGAACGGAACAGCTGTCCCCTAATAGGTCCGTAATGCGGACAATAAAAGGCCATGTTCTATTTTTTTGCGGAACGGAAATACGGACATGCGGAAACGGAATGTACACGGAGTACCTTTCGTTTTTTGCGGACCCATTGAAATGAATGGTTCCGCATATGGTCCGCAAAATTAACGTAATGGAAAGAAAATACGTTATTAATTATATGCAATTACAAAGGTGTTCAGATCCAGGTGCTGGTTTGAAAACTGCAGAAAATTATTCACAGGACAACCCCTTTAAGGGGATAAACAGCACTTTCACATTAAACCATGCTGTAATTGGGTGGAACCACATAAACTTGAAAGCGGTATTAGTAATCTCGTTTTTTCTCATGCACATGACTGCCACAACTGTAGACAATGCGTACCACACCCTCCTGGGTGTCTGTGGTTAGGACGCATTCTTTATACTAGTGTAGCATATTGTTATTTTAGGATAAAATACACTATCTTGGAGATGGGTAATGAATGTCACATTCTTCCATCCTGTGGGACCCTTATAAGATATGAAGGCCTACAGAAAATATGAAAGAAGCGTATATATAGAAAAATATCTGGAACAATAAAACACGTTCATATTATACAATCTAGTGGGTATAAAGTACAACAGGCTTAGTAGCCCATAACAACCAATCAGATGCCACCTTTCATTTTTGACAGCTCCTTTGGAAAATGAAAGGTGGAATCTGATTTGTTACTATGGGCAACTAAGCCAGTTCTACTTTACCCCAGTTTGATAAATGACCCCATAGATGTTTTAATCGGATAATAACAGGATTTGACAGGTGCTGGATAGGAATGAGCGAAATTCTAATTTTGAAGTTCGGGTTCAGCTATATACTGAGTTGCGTTATGGATTCCGTTACCACGGACCATAACACAATTCCAATTCCATGACGGTATGCATAACTGAATGCCTTTAGAGCCATTCCATCATAATAGACGTCTATGGTCTGCATAATGGATCCGTCCGGTTTCCGTTATGCTGGCCATTAGGGCTGCAACTAACGATTATTTGAATAATCGATTAGTTGCCGATTAATTTCTACGATTAATCGATTAATCGGGAAAAACAACAAAATTACAAAACAGAGAGGTTTATATGATCTTACTTGAAAAATTATGTTCAAAGGCCATATTAAAACAAATTGTGGACGACACTATTATGGGGGATCTGTGGACGACACTATTATGGGGGATCTGTGGACGACACTATTATGGGGGATCTGTGGACGACACTATTATGGGGGATCTGTGGACGACACTATTATGGGGGATCTGTGGACGACACTATTATGGGGGATCTGTGGACGACACTATTATGGGGGATCTGTGGACGACACTATTATGGGGGATCTGTGGACGACACTATTATGGGGGATCTGTGGACGACACTATTATGGGGGATCTGTGGACGACACTATTATGGGGGATCTGTGGACGACACTATTATGGGGGATCTGTGGACGGCGCAGTTATGGGGGATCTGTGGACGGCGCAGTTATGGAGAGGGGGATCTGTGGACGGCGTAGTTATGGAGAGGGGGATCTGTGGGTGGCGCAGTTATGGAGAGGGGGATCTGTGGGTGGCGTAGTTATGGAGAGGGGGATCTGTGGGTGGCGTAGTTATGGAGAGGGGGATCTGTGGGTGGCGCAGTTATGGAGAGGGGGATCTGTGGGTGGCGCAGTTATGGAGAGGGGGATCTGTGGCGCAGTTATGGAGAGGGGGATCTGTGGGTGGCGTAGTTATGGAGAGGGGGATCTGTGGGTGGCGCAGTTATGGAGAGGGGGATCTGTGGGTGGCGCCGTTATGGAGAGGGGGATCTGTGGGTGGCGCCGTTATGGAGAGGGGGATCTGTGGGTGGCGTAGTTATGGAGAGGGGGATCTGTGGGTGGCGTAGTTATGGAGAGGGGGATCTGTGGGTGGCGCAGTTATGGAGAGGGGGATCTGTGGGTGGCGCAGTTATGGAGAGGGGGATCTGTGGGTGGCGTAGTTATGGAGAGGGGGATCTGTGGGTGGCGCTGTTATGGAGAGGGGGATATGTGCACTGTTATGGGCATAACAGTGCACAGATCCCTTTCCTCATAACAGTGCACAGATCCCCCTTCCCATAGCAGTGCCATACACAGACCCCCCCTCCTCCCCATAGCAGTGCCATACACAGACCCCCCTCCCCATAGCAGTGCCATACACAGACCCCCCTCCCCATAGCAGTGCCATACACAGACCCCCCCTCCTCCCCATAGCAGTGCTATACACAGACCCCCCCTCCTCCCCATAGCAGTGCTATACACAGACCCCCCTCCCCATAGCAGTGCCATAGACAGATCCTCCCCCCTCCCCATAGCAGTGCTATACACAGACCCCCCTCCCCATAGCAGTGCCATAGACAGATCCTCCCCCCTCCCCATAACAGCCCGGGCCCCGATGCTTATAAGTCGGACTAATCACTGCATCTTTATTTTACCTTTTTACAATGACGCTCCTTTAACAGCCAGGCAGAGCGGACGGCGGCGCAACGTCACTCACTCACGTGACGCACCTGGTCCGCCCACCTCATGAATGAAGGAGGCGGAGCGGGCGTGTCACGTGAGTGAGTGACGTTACGCCGCCGTCCGCTCTGCCTGGCTGTTACAGGAGCGTCATTGTAAAAAGGTAAAATAAAGATGCAGCGCCCGCCCGCCCGCATAGCAACGAATCGGCGATTATTCGATAACTGGATTCGTCGACAACGAATCCAGTTATCGAATATAATCGATTACATCGATTAATCGTTGCAGCCCTACTGGCCATAGACTTCTATTATGATGGAATGGCTCTAAAGGCATTCCGTTATGCATACCGTCATGGAATTGCGTTATGGTCTGTGGCAACGGAATACATAACGCAATTCAGCATATACCCAAACTTGGAACTTCAAAACTTGAAGTTCGCTCATCCTTAGTTATGGACTGTGATATTTTATTTCTGAAAAAAATGCATAAAATGTACTTAAGTGTAGCGCTCCTCAGCAAGACAACCAGTTATATGCCCCAGCCGCAAGTTGCCATCAAATGGGCGGACAGCACAAGTCCGTGAGGTCCACTGAGATCTGCTGTATTGAGGGCGCATGTGAAGAGAGCCTTCAGTGACTTGGTTTAGAAGCTGTATTCCCATACTGTAGCACTATCCATCAAGAATACCTCCAGCCTTACTCCATACTCTTATTTTGGCCTCTCACAGCCTGCCTAGAAGCTACACAGCAGAGTCATTCCTTACATCCCTCCCCTAGCTATTCCTGGCAGCCCATCAATGTAATGCTTCATTCACACGTCAGTGATTGTGAGCCAAAACCAGGGTTGGAGCCTCCACCAACATAAGGTGTGAGGGAAAGATCTGCACCTGTTCTGTGTTTAGAGCCGCACCTGGTAATGGCTCAAAATCACTAATGGCAATCACTGACCAAAACACGTGTGAATGAGGCATAAAACAGACCTTCTCTATCCTTTCATTTCATTGTGCACTGCTGCGTTAGGTGTAAACTAAGCCTGGAGCAAACATCTGCCTACAACATTTACATTGTTCTTTCCTTTGTAGTTCTAGCAAGTAATAAAGCATTTCCTAACATGACCTAATAGTATGTACTCAACATGTTCTCCATCAGGCAGGTCTACTATGTACAGCCTTCATGCGATCACTTCAGCTCAAGCTTGCAAACCACCACCTGGTCCTGGTCAATCTTTCTACTGCTGGAATATATAAAGGACTAGCTCTGTCACCAGAAAATGATCCTGTATTTGGAAGCGAGGAAGCTAGTTGTCATTCATCAAGCTTTTGTATGGACACGCGTGGACACAATTGGTCACTGAAATAACTGGAAACTGACAAAAATACCGTATTTTTCGCTCCGGCATATAAGACGCACCTAGGTTTTAGAGAAGGATAATACAAAAATATATATTTTCAATTACACCTCAGGTCAGACCAGCAATTAGACCCCCAATGTTAATCAGACCTCAGCACACAGCCCCACTCAGACCCCCAATATTAATCAGACCTCAGACCAATGCCTCAGATCAGGAACCCATGTCATCCATCATGCCCCCATGTCAGCCATCATGCCCCCCCATGTAAGCCATCAGCGCAAATAAAATAAAATAACTTACCTCTCCTGCTCCAGGACGTCGCCGCTCCTCACCACCAAGCGCTCTCTCTCTTCTTCCTGGTTCTCGGCTGTCAGCTGTGAAGGCTGCGCACAGTGAGGTCACATGGTGGCCAGCCCTGCACAGCAGACAGCCGAGTGGAGGACCAGGAAGTGTTGAGTACAGATCCTTCACCGCTTCCCGGTCCTCCGGTACTAATGAAGCGCTTCCAAAACGGCGTCTTTTGGGGCGTAAAATACGGTAATAAGAAACAAAAAAGACTAAAAATCAACTAATGAAAATCAGACATTGCTTTTAAAAAAACTAACTAATGAATATGGCCTGGACATAAATGATGATACCCCTAGAGAAGATTAAAAATAATTTGACCATAGAGACATGTTAAACTAAGGTGTGTCCTGTAATAAGTATCACCGATGTATTCAAACTTGTAATCAGTCAGTCTCCCTATTTAACTCCTTCAGTACCGGGACAATTTTTTGTTTTGCATTGTCATGTTTTCCTCCCCACGTTCCAACAGCTATAACTTTTTTAATTTTCCATTCATATAGCCATATTTTTGCAGGATAAATTGTATTTTTTAAAGGGCACCATTTAATTTACCATGTCTGTTATTGGAAAACTGGAAAAAAAAATCTTTGTTTCACTGCGGGGGCCTTTGTTTCTGCAGAGGGAGCAGATTCCCGCTATCTTACCTCACAGATGCTGTAATCTTGTTGATCGCAGCATCTGAGGGGTTAAGTGACGGGGTATAATACAGCCGGTACCCACCACATAGGGTGCAGGTTCAATGCAGCAGCCCACTCTATACATTACCTCAGCCACCGTGACGTACCGGTATTAGGAAGACAATTATAGACACACATGTTAAAGGTAAAAGCCATAAGACCACCTCCAAACAGCTTGATGTTCTTGTTTCTAGAGTTCTACATATTATTCAGAACTTTAAAGTCTACGGGACTTTAGCCAACCTCCCTGGATGTGGCCGCAAGAGGAAAATTGATAAATTGAAGAGAATGATAATATGAATGGTAACCAAAGAGCCCAGAACAACTTTCAAAGAGATTAGAGGTGGACACCATACATCGCTGTCTCAGCCAAAGTGGAGATAATAGAAGACGACCAAGCAGGAAACAACTGTTGAAAGCAAATAATAAAAAAGTGAGACTTCAATTTGCAAAATGCATATTGACAAACAAAAAACTTCTGGGATAAGGTCCTTTTGACAGATGAGACGAAAACTGGCAAGTCACATAAATCAGCTCTACGAGACGCAAAAATAAAGCAAACAAAAAAAAGAACGTTGTACCTGGGCTCAGGTATGTTTTGGGGCTGCTTTGCTGCATCTGGCACAGGGTGTCTTGAATGTGAGGAGGGTACAATGAAATCTCAAGACTATCAAGGCATTCTGGAGCAAAATGTGCTGCCCAGTGTCCGAAAGCTTGGTCTCAGTTGCATGTCGTGGGTCCTCCAACATAATAATGACCCAAAACACGCAGCTAAAAATATCTGAGAATGGCTAAGAGCAAAGTATTGGACTATTCTGAAGTGGCCTTCTCCGCTGATGAAAAAATGCCCTTATTTGGCACTGCTGCAGGAATGGCAGCAGGTCTACCACTGCTATCAACCTTTGCCCAAACTAACTACCCACTTTGGCCCTTCATAATCTGTTACTAGATGTGTTTCATATACAATGAAATACCTTAAACGGGACTGAACTGCACCTAGGTCAAGTGACCAATGTATGATGACATCACTGGCCTAGAAAGAAGTCTAACGGGCCCATTCTATGGGCCGACAATTGAACAGATCATCACTAACCAGCATTACTAGTAACGCTGGTTAGCGATGATCTGGCGGTGTAAATGCACCGCTGATTACCCAATGAAAGAGCAAAACGCTCGTAATTATACCCCTGCCGATCTGATATTTATCACCTATCCTGGTGATAGGCCATTAGTATAAATTTCCCAGATAACCCCTTTAACTTCAATTGCCTTTTAGACCGTTTGCTTCACAAGTGGTTACAGCAAACGTATAGATAGCCAGAAATCCCTTGAGCTTACCTGTTTAAGTGTATTAATGGCATAGCAGCTTTTTCTTTAGCTATTACCTACTTTGAAGTTCAGCTTTCCCTGTGTCCTTGATTTCATCTACATTAGGAAAATAGCACTGAGTAGTAGGATGTAGCAATTATTAATGGTGAATCTAGTAATAATTCATGGTTTGGAGGACAGTATGGATTTTCTACTATTAGTCAAACACTACTTTTCACAAAGCTGGCCATATGGGGATCAAGTAACTGGTTAGCACTGGCACTGAGTATTGTCTATGTACAGTTGAAACCAGAAGTTTACAGACACTATATAAAAAGACACATATGCATGTTTTTCTCAATATCTGACATGAAATCAGAATAAACCTTTGCTGTTTTTGGTCAATTAGGCTAACCATACTTATTATTATTTGCTAAATGCCAAAATAATGAGAGAGAGAGAATATTTTAAGTCATTTTTATTACTTTCTGCAATGTCAAAAGTATACATACACTAAGATTACTATGCCTTTAAACAATTCTGCCCATATGATGAGGTCATGTGTTTGGAAGCTTCTGTTAGGTTTGTTGGCAACATCTGAGTTAATTAGAGACACACCCGTGGATGTATTTAAAGGCACACCTGAAACACACTGCTTCTTTGTGTAGCATCATGGGAAAGTCTAAAGAAATCAGCCAAGATATCAGGAAGAGAATTGTGGACCTGCACAAGTCTGGCTCAACATAGGGTGCAATTTCAAGATACCTGAAGGTGCCTCGTGCATCTGTACAAACAATTATATGCAAGTACAAACATGATGGGACTGTCCAGCCATCATACTGCTCAGGAAGGAGACGGGTTCTGTGTCCCAGACATCAACGTGCTTTGGTTTCGACATGTGCATATCAACCCAAGAACAAAAGCAAAAGACCTTGTGAAGATTATGGCGGAAGCTGGTAAGATTGTGGAAATATCCACAGTGAAACGAGTACTGTATGAACATGGGCTGAAAGGCCGCTCTGCCAGGAAGAAGCCATTACTCCAAAAGTAACATAAAAAAGCCAAATGCACACAGGAACAAATACCTACATTTTTGGAGACATGTCCTGTGGTCTGACAAAACTAAAATTGAACTTTTTGGCCATAATGACCATCGTTACGTTTAGAGGAAAAAGGGAGAAGCTTGGAAGCCTAAGAACACCATCCCAACTGTGAAATACGGGGGTGGCAGCATCATGTTGTGGGGTTGTTTTGCTGCAGGAGGAACTGGTGCTCTTCACAAAATAGATGGCATAATGAGGAAAGAAGATTATGTGGAAATACTGAAGCAACATCCCAAGACATCAGCCAGGAAATTAAAGCTTGGGCTGAAATGGGTCTTCCAAATGGACAATTACCCAAAGCATACTGCCAAACTGATTACAAAGTGGCTTAAGGATAATAAAGTCAATGTTTTGGAGTGGTCATCACAAAGCCCTGAACTCAATCCTTTTGAAAATTTATGGGCAAAGCTGAAAAGGCAGGTGCGAGCAAGGCAACCAACAAACATGGCTCAGTTACACCAGTTTTGTCAGGAGAAATGGGCCCAAATTCTGACCAACTATTGTGATAAGCTTGTGGAAGGATATCCAAAACGTTTGACCCAAGTCATACAGTTTGAGGGCAATGGTACCAAATATTA
The DNA here is from genome assembly GCF_014858855.1 of Bufo gargarizans. Classification (NCBI taxonomy): domain Eukaryota; kingdom Metazoa; phylum Chordata; class Amphibia; order Anura; family Bufonidae; genus Bufo; species Bufo gargarizans. Next base: position 331,381,015 of record NC_058084.1, read on the forward strand.
ATGAAATGTAAACTTTTGACTTTGCAGAAAGTATCAAAAATGCCTTAAAACATTCTCTCTCTCTCATTATTCTGGCATTTGGCAAATAATAATAATTATGGAAATCCTAATTGACCAAAAACAGCAAAGGTTTATTCAGATTTCATGTCAGATATTGAGAAATAAATGCATATTTGTATTTTTATATAGTGTATGTAAACTTCTGGATTCAACTGTATATAGTTGTATTACAGTGACTTTGGTTAGGTTCTATACTGCTTGAAATAATCTAGGGCTGCAGCTATCAATTATTTTAGTAATCAAGTATTCTAACGATTAATCGAGTACTCTAACAAGAAAAAAATTATTAAAATAGCTTTTTCTATAAAAACTCATCAGCCCCCCCTGCCATCAGTCTCCCCATAAGTGCCATCAGCTCCCCAAGTGCCACCAGCTCCCCCCAGTGCCATGAACTTCCCCAGTGCCATCAGCCCCCCCCAGTGCCATCAGTCCCCCCTCCCTTGTGCCATCAGTTCCCCTTCCAGTGCCACCAGCTCCCTCCAGTGCCATAAGCTCCCACATGCCATCAGTTCCCCCTCCAATGCCATTAGTTCCTCCAGCAGTGAACTAAAATACTTACCTTTCCTGTAGGGGCGCTGCCAACACTCCAGAGATCTTCCATCCACTTCTTCACAAGCTGCACTGGGACCTAAGGTCAGAGTGTGCTCTTACGAGCACTACATCCTGACAATGTGTGTACGTCAGGATACAGTGCAGCGTGGTGCCAGCCGGTGGGAGACCACGGAGCCTGAGTAATAGCAAGTGCTTCACTGGCACTCCATGGTTACATGGCACAAATTAATTCTTGATGCAAAAAATTTGCATCAGTGATTTTTGGGTGTCGAGTTACTCGATTAATTTAAGTAATTGTTTCAGCCCTAATATAATCCATGGATGTTTAGCATCTGTGGTTTCCCCACCTTCATCACAGGGGGAGCATGCACACCGAATACCTCTGTGTCTCTGAATCTTCCAACAAGACAATGCGACATATCACACGGCTAGAAATGTCTGACACTGGTTGTAAGAGCATGACCAAGACTTCCAAGTACTACCCTGGCCCCCTAATTCCCCAGACTTGAACCCAATTGAGCATCTGTGGGACCACCTCGATCGTTGTGCTCATTCTATGGATCTTTCCCCATGCTCTCTCCAGCAGTGGTGGGATGCAGTGCAGTCAGCATGGATCCAGATACCTGTGCCAACCTACCAGGACATTGATCAGTCACTACCAGCCTGTCTAGCTACTGTCCATGCTGCGCATAGTGGTTACTCTAGATATTAGCTGGTGGCCATAATAACATGACTTGACTGTAAATCTGTAAGCTGTTTTTAAAGAGTCTATGCGATGACAGATGATCTTTATAGTCCAGGCCCTGGCCATGTAAATGTTCCTGCCAATAAATAAAAGCCTCTAGGGATCCTGTAGACATATGCTATAATGCTGTTTTTGCAAAGAATGACTGCTGCTACAACAACTTTATCAACTATATATCTAAACAAATCCAGATTCACTGACTGATATTGAAAGCCACACGGAGCAGTAAATGGGCAATTACTGAAAAATTGCCTCTTCTACAAAATTACACAAATGCCATTTATATTGATGGGAACACACATGGCTTTTCAGCTAACAGATGCAGTTAAAATTCAAGTCTGCAGAATATATACAGGTTGGTGAAAAAATGCTAGCCTTTTATTACAACTAGAAATATATATACACTGAACAAAAATATAAACGCAACACTTTCGGTTTTGCTCCCATTTTGCATGAGCTGAACTCAAAGATCTGAAACATTTTCTACATACACAAAAGACCCATTACTCTCAAATATTATTCACAAATCTGTCTAAATCTATGTTAGTGAGCACTTCTCCTTTGCCTAGATATTCCATCCCACCTCACAGGTGTGGCATATCACGGTGCTGATTAGACAGCATGAATATTGCACAGGTGTGCCTTAGACTGCCCACAATAAAAGGTCACTCTGAAATGTGCACAGTTTTGCCTTACGGGGAAATATTTATATATATATTTATATATATATTTTTGTAGGAACATCCCAACTTTTTGGGTTTCCAATATCAAAATGCAAGAACAGCTAGAGGAAAAATGTACTTTCTAAAAACACTCTTTCTAAAATTTGTCCACGGTTAATTTCCTTCTTTTATGGGAATGGTTGAGCAAATAATTTACTTAGCCTTAGAAAAATGGCAAAATAAACCCAAGTAGGAGCTGAGCTGTTCAGTTGGATACACCAGTGGCTGTCCGAAGCAGATGATTTGTGGCGGGATCGCAATAGTGAGGAGGTGATCACTCTATGTAAATGCAAACCTTCACTTCCACTGAACGAGCAGGTGATTGTCTGGAAGGAACGCTTCCTTTCCGATAATTGGATGCTGGTTGGAGCATGTAAACCCAGCATAACGCAGATGTAGGCAAAAAGAAGATACATCTGACATATATCTGCCCTATAGACATCAATACATAAAGTTAGTCCTGAAACAATTACTCGATTGAATCGAGTAATTCGACACCCAAAAATCCTCAATGCTAATTTTTTGCATCGAGGATTTGTTTGTGTCATGTGACTATAGAGCGGGACTGACGCGCTTGCTATTACTCACCGCTCTGTGGTCACCCGGCGGCCCGCACCGCGCTGCTATGTATCCTGAAACATTGTCAGGTCATAGTGCAAGTAAGCGTGCACTATGACCCGACGCTGTGTGATGTCAGGACGACAGTGCAGCGCGCGGGAGAAGAAGGTGAAGGAGCTGTGGAGCGGCGCCCCTACAGGAAAGGTAAGTACTGGCACTGGGGACATGGCTAGGAAGGGGAGATGGTTGCACTGGCGGGCAAGCTGGTGGCAATGGGGGAAAGCTGGTGGCACTGGTGGGGCAGCTGGGGGCAGCTGGTGGCACTGGTGGGGCAGCTGGTGGCACTGGGGAGCAGCTGATGGCACTGGAGGGCAGCTGATGGCACTAGGGTGGCAGCTGGTGGCACAAGGAAGCAGCTGGTGTCAATAGGGAGCAGCCGATGGCACCGGGGGGGGAGGGGGCGGCTGAGGGCACTGGGGAGTGGCTAAGGACACGGGGGGGGGGGGCAGCTGATGGCACGGAAGGACTGATGAGTTTTTATAAAGAAAATTTTTCTTTTAATCAGTTTTTTGTTTAAGCATTGGATTAATCGATAGAATACTCAATTACAAAAATAGTCGATAGCTGCAGCCATACATCAAGTACAATATATCTTCAGAGCTTTTTGGTTAAGGCCATCTACTACATACTGCATGAAAAAAGTGTGAACTATTAAAAACATACTGTACTACAGTAATGAATTTCCAGCTATTCTATACTACTAAGCTTTCCTCCAAATATCTTCACATTAAATGGCTTCCAACAGCCTAAATGCCTTCAAGGAGCCCAAGGCAAACACTGAGGAACTTGGGATTGACAATTATATACTGCTTATTTTAGAATATGTGATTAATATTTAGACAATAGAATTTTAGGCCTATTTTCCATCCATGTGCCATTCAGACTACACCCGTACAGCACACAGACTGGTTAACGTAAATGGTGAAATTCTCACACTGAAGATCTATGGCAAAAAACTTGTAGCACGCGCCATTCTTGCCTGTTTTCTGTCTGATACTCATCGATTCATAGGAAAAAAAAAAATGATGCACCCACACACCATATGGATATCCTCAAGGTGAGTTCAGACAAAATGCATGGATTATGCTGCAAATTTTCTGTGGAAATCGGTGGCATTGCAGACATGGATTTGAAAGTCTGCAGCCTGCCTTCAAATCCCTGAATATGTTTTTATGGCATATCTATGGCATAGTGGGCATATGACAATTAGGATCACCAAAGATCTCATCAATCAGAGGTTCAACGTTTCCATTATTGGAGAGCGGGCCAAACATGCATGGTTGCTGTCCATAGAAGTCAATGGGAGGGTGAATCATTTTGGGTACCACTAATGGATCAGCCATTAAACGTATTCAGCGAGAACCCACTTGAAGCAATAGAGCCGAGCCAGAGCAAGCATTCGGAGTGCAAGGTGTGAAGAAATAGCTAGAAGCCTCTGGACAGAATTGTCTGGAAATCATCTATCAGTTCTACTAACAGGGGAAGAGCTCGGGGGCTCATCACTTCATCCTTATTTCATTTGCCAGAATCAATACAACAAATTGAACTACGCCCAACATGGATATTTCCGTTCTCTTGTCGAAAGGAAGCATCAGACACTGGATCCATGGAAAAAATGAAAACACACTGTCATTAGTTCATTACTTTCATGTACCATGAAAAATATTCTACTTCACCTGGACTTGAATATTTTTTGTACTTAGGGGACTTTCACACTTGCGTAGTGAAGATCCGTGTGCAAACGGATAGCATTTGTAGATGGATCCGGATCTGTCTAAAAAATGTATTGAAACACCGGATCTGTCTCTCCGGTGTCATCCGGAAAAACGGATTCAGTATTTATTTATTTTTGCATTTTTAAAGGTCTGCGCCTGCGCAGACCGGAAAACCGGATCTGTTTTTTTTGCCAGAACACTTGGTGCCGGATCCAGCATTAATGCATTTCAATGAAATATAAGGCCGGCATTCCGGCAAGTGTTCTGGAATTTTGGACAGAGAAAATACAGCAGCATGCTGCGGTATTTTCTCTGGCCAAATACCGTAAGAGTGACTGAACTGATGACATCCTGATGCATCCTGAACGGATTGCTCTTCATTCAGAATGCATGGGGATAAAATTGATCAGTCTTTTTCCGGTATTGAGCCCCTAGGACGGAACTCAATACCGGAAAAGAATAACGCTAGTGTGAAAGTACCCTTAGTGTAGCCACTGGGATTATTCAATAAAATATATCTGTATAGCGCCACCTGCTGTTTGTTCTTTTCCTTATTTTTCTGTCCACCTCACTGGGATAGACCCACATGCTCAGGTCCATCTTTCAACTACCACCAGCCATACCATATGTTAGAAGCTGTAACAGGGTATGTTTACATTATGGATTTTGAAAATTTGCCTACAAAATTCAGCATAGAATACGCGTTTTTTTTTGTTTTTTTTTATGGAGTTTTTTGTGAGTTTATTTTTTTAACCAATGGGTCTCTACTTCAGTACAAAAATGTATTTTTAGCTTGTGGTTTTTGGCGAGAATCTGCATTAAAAAAAACGTGCAAAAACACAAGGACACGTACAGCGCTGTTTTTATGATTCTCATTCATTTCAATGGGAGATTCAGCGCGAATTCTAACCCAAGATAGAACATGCGGCTTCTATTTTCCACATGAAGTGAGTGCCGTTTCCCACTGAAATAAATGGGAGGCTGTTTTGGAGCTGATTTGAGAGAGACAATAATTTTTATTTTATTTTGAGTTTTACACCAGTAATATCAGGTACATAATAGCAATGGTAGTACATAGGTATTACATAATATAGGTATTACATAAGAATTACGTAGGTGCATATATAGATCAACAGTTCATCTTGCACCTTAACTGAAGTTATCTATATATATTAGGCCATAAGAATACGCATTGTACAATCCATGTACTCAAGGTTGTTTAGTTTGGGAATGAAGATAAGTAAAGAGGTGAATCTATACTTTATTACAGATATGAAAGGACTGAATCCCAAAAAGTGCCGTTCTCTAGTTCACAGATTCTCATGTTCCATATAAAACAGTATAATCCGTTAAATACTACAATCGCGCAACATAATGGCAAGAAAAAGGGAGGGAGAACAAGGATAAGCAGAGTTCCGCTTCAAAAAGAGGAAGGAGAAAGTAATAACAGCAAACGTATATTTGTTAGTCCGGTCATACATTTTTAAGGTTCTCTTTTTATTCAGAGTAATATGGGCTATCAGTCCATGCTTTCCACAATGGGGTAAACTTAGGAAAGGTAAAGTTTTGATAGGCTATTATTTTTTCAAAGCCACAGGTCTTATTAATTAGGAGTACTGCTTCATTAATGTGTGGAAGCTCTGGTTCCTTCCAGTGGAGTGTAATGATCAATTGCAAGGCCATCAGTATATGAGCTACTATAACTCTGTAGTGTATCGGGAATAGATGCAGATCTATTAGTAGTAGGGCTAGAGCCGGAGACAAAACCAACGCACCGGAAGTTGAAATATTTATTATCTTCTGGGCTGCTTTCCACAAGGGTGCTACTTTTTGGCATTCCCATAGTATGTGTTTTAGTGTACCTCGTTGTCCGCAGTTTCTCCAAGACATATCTGAGCATGTTGGATAGATGCGATTGAGTTTAGCGGGAGTAAAATACCAGTTATATTGGGTTTTAAATATTGCTTCTCGATGTGTTATACTCAATTCCCTTTCCCAGTTCTCCGTATGTTTGGTTGGTTTCAATTTCAATTTGTTCTGAAGCATGGTGTAAAACAGAGAAATGGTTTGGGGTTTCTTCAGTATCTCCAGCCTCTTCAGGAGCCCTAGAAAAGACATAGTGTTGCACATGTTCTCTGATGATGAGGGATTTATAAAAGTCTTTGTGAGGTATGTTCCATTTCTTGTGGAGATATGGGAAATGGATCGAGTTATGAGAATCACATAAATGTTTAAAGTTGGTTATACCTTCCATGAGGATAAATCTAGGCCTGGTAAAAAGTCTTCTAAGGACTCTACAGGAATGTCTTTCCCTGACCAAAACAGCTTTATCGCCTTAGATTTGACAAAGGCATTCCAATTTTTTGGGGAGGTTTAGATAGTAAGCATATCTAAAAGTTTTGTAGGACTCCCCCACAGAGGGTTTAGCAATCAGCCTTTAAAGCAAACCTTTCACCAGGATTTCACTTAAAGGGGTTGTCCAGGTTCAGAACGGAACCCGGACATACCCTTATTTTCACCCCGGCAGCCCCCCTGAGCCTAGCATCGGAGCATCTCATGCTCCGATGCGCTCCAGTGCCCTGCGCTAGATCGCGCAGGGCACGGGCTCTTGTGTTTTCAATAACACACTGCCGGGCGGTAACTTCCGCCCAGCAGTGTGTTCGGTGACGTCACCGGCTCTGAGGGGCGGGCTTTAGCTCTGCCCTAGCCGTTTTACTGGCTAGGGCAGAGCCAAATCCCGCCCATCAGTGCCGGTGACGTCACCGGGGTTCCTGTCAGCCCCATAGAGAGCCCGGTACGTCACCGGAACTCAGAAAAATGCCTTTGCCCTGTGCAATTTAGCGCAGGGCAAAGGAGAGCATCGGAGCATAAACTGCTCCGATGCTCATGTCAGGGGGGCTGCCGGGGTGAAAATGGAGGGCTGTCCAGGTTCAGCTCTGAACCTGGACAACCCCTTTAATAAACTATTACCAGTACCTTATAGATTATCCTCATTGTGTTTCAATGCATTCTTGTGCCGCTTTCCTGGGATGTATATTTATGAAAAAGACGACTTATAAAGTCCTCGTATCCAGCTCCTGAAGTCACGCTACAAAGTCAAGGGGGTAGCCCTTCCCTCACTCTGGGCTGTAACTCCCCTGCCCTAACCCCGCCTCTAAGTAGTGTAACTGACACCCGGCTCAGTCGCCGGGACCGCGCTTGTACAGGCGGCACATGCGCCGTCGGACTCGAGAGCGATCCTGTAACTGAATCGCGAGTGAGGAAGAGAAGACAGGCAGGCATCGGGGACGGCGCATGCGCGATTCAGTTACAGGATCGCGCTCGACTCCGACGGCGCATGCGCCGCCTGTACAAGCGCGGTCCCGGCGACTGAGCCGGGTGTCAGTTACACTACTTAGAGGCGGGGTTAGGGCAGGGGCGTAACAGCCCGGAGTGAGGGAAGGGCTACCCCCTTGACTGCTAGCGTGACTTCAGGAGCTGGAGACGAGGACTTTATAAGTCGTTTTTTTCATGAATATCCATCCCAGGAAAGCGGCACAAGAATGCATTGAAACACAATGAGGATAATCTATAAGGTACTGGTAATAGTTTATTAAGTGAAATCCTGGTGAAAGGTTCGCTTTAAGAGTTTTGGTCTGTGTAAGGTGTTTTTCCATACACACCCAAATTCTGTTAGTATCATTTCTCCACCAAGCCGTGAGTTGGTCAAGAACTGACGCTTTATAGTGGTCATTAGGGTTAGGGAGACCAAGGCCTTCAGCCTTTGGGTGTAGAGTCAATATATTAGCAGCTACTCTGGGAACCTCTCCTTCCCATATGAAATTTTTCAATTTCCTAGTTGCCGCTGTAAAAAATGGGTAAAGATCTAAACAAATATAAAAATCTGGGGAGTATGAGCATTTTATATGCAGCAATTTTGCCAATCCATGAGGTAGCTGTCTTGGAGAGTTCAGACATTGATTTGGTCGTACCCATAAGAAGGTCAGGGAAGTTATGGTCGTATAAAGGACAGTTTAATGCCCAGATAGGTAACTACTTCTGGTTGCCAATCCAGAGAATATTTCTCTTTCAGCGTTTGCAGTAGTTGTATTGAGATAGAGAGGGCCTAGGATTTGTCATGATTTATTTTGCAGTGTGAAACAGAGCTGAACTCTTGTGCCAAGTGGGAAAGGATTCCATTGATCTCAGGGGGTTAGTGGATGTCAGTATAATGTCATCTGCAAATAGAGCAAGTTTTGATTCTATCTGGCTTATTTTAACACGTTGTCTGTCAGGGGATTGGTGAATCATTGCAGCAAAAGGTTCTATGGCTAGGATAAACAGGACTGGGGAGAAGGGGCACCCCTGTTGAGTTCCATTGGATAGCTGGAAGTCATCAGACAGGGTACTGTTAAAGGGGTATTCCCATCATAATGATCACTGTTCAATCGGTTAATGATTTGACAGTGATAATTTTTGTAAATATACTTGATTAACAAATTCCCACCGTTTAGGATAAAGTTAATCTCCACTTACCTCATTGTTGTGATTCAGTCTCCCCTGGTTACAGCCACCGCTCTTCTCCAGAATCCCGGTGGCCACGCTTGCGCAGAAGACTCCTTCTTTTCTCCTGGCCGGGCTGCACGCTGTCCTGAACGCACACGCTGCCGCGCATGCGCAATGGTGACTTCTTCCCGGCCAGAATAGTATAGAGCTGGGAACGCGCACGCCGGCTCTGTACTATACTAGCCAGGAATAAGTCACCATGGCGCATGCGCGGCGGCGTGCGCATTAAGTCCAGCGTGCAGCCCGGCCGGGAGAAGAATTCAATCAAGATGAAGCCCGTCCCCAGCCAGAATCCAGGAAGTGAGCGGCGCGCTGGCAGCAGGTAAGTATAAAAAGGCGAAGTGGGAATACCCCTTTAACGAAGACCTTTGCAGATGGGCGGGAGTATATGGCTTTTATAGCGGGAAGTATGCTACCTCTAAATCCAAACTTCTCCAGGGTTGAGAAGGCATATTTTCAGTTAACCCTGTCGAAGGCTTTTTTCTCGTTGATTGTGACTAGCAATGTCGGGTTATGGTTTAGCTCACTGTGTTGTATAAAAGAGATCATTTGACGGGTATTATCTGGTCCCTGTCTTCCTTTGATGAAACCGACTTGGTCAGGGTGGATCGGAGAGGGCAATATGGAGTTTAGTCTTGTAGCGAGTATTTTTGCGTATAGTTTTATATCTCCATTAAGGAGATAAATTGGTCTGTAGTTTTTGGTTTCACTAGGTGATTTATCTGGGTATCGTAACAATGGTTGCTTGTAGCATTTCATTGGGGAAGTTCCCCATCTCTATTGCCTTATGGAAGATTTTTTTGAGATGTGGGTGTAGGATATATGCAAATTTCCTATAATATTCGTTTATCAAACCATCAGGTCCGGGTGATTTGTTTAATGGGGCAGTCATAATTGCTTTAGTTATTTCTGTATCTGATATAGGAAGATTTAATTTGTCTAACTGTTCTGGGGAAAGAGTGGGCAGTTCTACTTTCTTCAAGAAGGCATTAATGTTATCCTGGGAGACATAGTTAGTTGCATCTGTAAAGAATAAATCAAGGCAACTGGACTTACTGTAGATTTCTTAAAAACGTTTCACTCATTCTTCCAACGAGCTTTCTCAATTCTGAGAGTCTCAGAATTGAGAAAGCTCATTGGAAGAACGAGTGAAACGTTTTCAAGAAATCTACAGTAAGTCCAGTTGCCTTGATTTATTCTTTACAGATATACCATGACCTGGATAAATGAGAACCTTCACAGACATAGTTAGTTGCAGGGTCTGCCTCTAGGTTACAGAGACGCTTATAGTATTCTTTGAATGTATTTGCGATATCTCTAGGGGCAACTTTTTTTGTTTGGATATGGGGTCTCCTATATAAGCTATGGAGATTTTAATCTATTAGCTAGAAGGCGAGATGCTTTATTGTCAAGTGGATAGTAGCTTATTTTGGACAGTCGTATATTTTTTTCATGTTTTTGCAGGAGCAGATTATTTAGGTGTAGTCTTTCTTTATTGAGTTGTTCGGAGATTTCAAAGGATATAGATTGTTTATGTTTGACTTCCAAACCTTTAATTTTTAGTATAGTAGTGATCTAACTTTTCTAATTGAGGAGCCTAATCGTATAAAAGTACCTCTAATATACGCTTTATGAGCGTTCCATAGTGTAAATGGGCCAATATCTGGGGTGTCATTTAGTTTAAAATATTCTTTCAGGTCTGTCTCAATTTTAGTAGTTTACTGTTAGATATGAGATGTGCATTTGCTCTCCAAATACAGTCTGAACGAGACGGGTATCTTTTGTCAATTGTCAGTGTTATGGGACCATTATCAGACCAGAGGATATTTCCAATGGTGGATTCTTTGGCTTTCTCTATAATGTCTTTTCCTACGAGGACATAATCTATTCTAGAGTAGGTTTTATGATGAGGAGAGAAGTATGTGTAGTCTCTCTCAGATGCATGTTGAAGGCGCAGATATCGTATAAGTTGTGTAAATTTACATCTCTGTTGATCTAGAAGCAGCTGTAGTGTCTAAAGTGGCGCTAAAGTCTCCTGTTAGGATTAGAGAGCCTCTTTTCATTTTATTTATTTTCTTCATTATTTTCAGGAAGAAAGAGATCTTTCTGGATTGGGGAAAATACACGTTTGCCAAGGTGTAGAGAGTGTTTTTTATAGTGCAAACTACAATAATGAATTTGCTGCTTTAATCTACCCATTTGTCATGTATAGACACCGCTAGAGATTTATTAAATGCAATCAATATTCCTCTCTTCTTACAGGGGTAGGTGGAGTGAATTATAGTAGGGAAGTTAGAATTTTGGATCTTAGGGGGGTTATTATGTGAGATATGAGCTTCTTGTATGAAAGCAATCTCTGCTCCCTGAGATTTGATTTCCCTCACATTAAGCTACGCTTCAATGGAGAGTTGAGGCCGCTCCGAACTCTGACAGGAATAATAAGCCGGTTGTAGAGACAGAGTCGGAGCAGGGAGCGCGCCAGTGGCAGGGGCAGGTAGAGCTCGCATGGACACAGCCTTCTCTTTAAACAGCTGATCAGCGGGGGTGCCGGGTGTCGGACCCCCGCAGACCTGATAATGATGACCTATCCTGAGGATCAATATAAAAATCGCGGAAAAACCCTTTAAAGGAACCACCAGCAAATACATAGATCTAGGTCAGCTATTCTATAAGCCCTTTATATTAGGAAATTAACATAATAAATTAATCAAATAAGTGTTTTGATGAGAATATAGACTGCTAGGAGGGGGATCAGTGGGTGGAAACAACATTCTGGAGATAACGCCCGCCCTCTTGTAGGCAAGACTGCAGCAATATGGGAAGGAATTCTGAAAGAGAAGCAGCCATTTTTAATGAATATACATACAGTTGCAATAAAAAGTATGTGAACCCTTTGGAATGATATGGATTTCTGCACAAATTGGTCATAAAATGTGATCTGATCTTCATCTAAGTCACAACAATAGACAATCACAATCTGCTTAAACTAATAACACACAAAGAATTAAATGTTACCATGTTTTTTTTGGACACACCATGTAAACGTTCACAGTGCAGGTGGAAAAAGTATGTGAACCCTTGGATTTAATAACTGGTTTAACCTCCTTTGGCAGCAATAACTTCAACCAAATGTTTCCCGTAGTTTGCAGATCAGACGTGCACAACGGTCAGGAGTAATTCTTGACCATTCCTCTTTACAGAACTGTTTCAGTTCAGCAATATTCTTGGGATGTCTGGTGTGAATCGTTTTCTAGAGGTCATGCCACAGCATCTCAATCGGGTTGAGGTCAGGACTCTGACTGGATCACTCCAGATAGCGCATTTTCTTCTGTTTAAGCCATTCTGTTGTTGATTTACTTCTATGCTTTGGGTCGTTATCCTGTTGCAACACCCATCTTCTGTTGAGCTTCAGCTGGTGGACAGATGGCCTTAAGCTCTCCTGCAAAATGTCTTGATAAACTTGGGAATTTGATGCTAATAATTCCTTTGATGCTAGCAATCCGTCCAGGCCCTGACGCAGCAAAGCAGCCCCAAACCATGATGCCCCCACCACCATACTTCACAGTTGGAATGAGGTTTTGATGTTGGTGTGCTGTGCCTCTTTTTCTCCACACATAGTGTTGTGTGTTTCTTCCAAACAACTCAACCTTGGTTTCATCTGTCCACAGAATATTTTGCCAGTACTGCTGTGGAACATCCAGGTGCTCTTGTGCAAACTGTAAACGTGCAGCAATGTTTTTTTGGGACAGCAGTGGCTTCCTCTGTGGTATCCTCCCATGAAATCCATTCTTGTTTAGTGTTTTATGTATCATAGATTCGCTAACAGGGATGTTAGCATATGCCAGAGACTTTTGTAAGTCTTTAGCTGACACTTTAGGATTCTTCCTCACCTCATTGAGCAGTTTGCGCTGTGCTCTTGCAGTCATCTTTACAGGACGGCCACTCCTAGGGAGAGTAGCAGCAGTGCTGAACTTTCTCCATTTATAGACAATTTGTCTTACCGTGGACTGATGAACAGCAAGGCTTTTGGAGATACTTTTATAACCCTTTCCAGCTTTATGCAAGTCAACAATTCTTAATCGTAGGTCTTCTGTCACCACCAGACATCTGAGAAGCTCTGACAGACGTTCTTCAGAACCTCCTCCTTGAGGTTCCTTTTGTTTTGCTTTCGTTTTCTCATCTCGTTAGCCTCTCTCAGCTGTCATGTAGTTGCACTGATTGCATCCCTTTAAATCCCTTCCCATACTGCATCACTTTGCGGTTTACACAACTTCCTGGAGTGTGTGTTTGCGGTTCCAGAAATTCAATTTCTGGGGTTTCTTCTCTCCGCTTCTGGTTTTCGCATGGACCCCGAGAAGGCCCGCACTGTGCTTGAGTGGGAGCTTCCTGAGAATCAGAAGGCGCTGATGTCTTTTTTGGGTTTTGCCAATTATTACAGGAAGTTTATTTTGAATTATTCCTCTGTTGTTAAACCACTCACTGATATGACTACACTACGTGCAGAATTATTAGGCAAATGAGTATTTTGACCACATCATCCTCTTTATGCATGTTGCCTTACTCCAAGCTGTATAGGCTCGAAAGCCTACTACCAATTAAGCATATTAGGTGATGTGCATCTCTGTAATGAGAAGGGGTGTGGTCTAATGACATCAACACCCTATATCAGGTGTGCATAATTATTAGGCAACTTCCTTTCCTTTGGCAAAATGGGTCAAAAGAAGGACTTGACAGGCTCAGAAAAGTCAAAAATAGTGAGATATCTTGCAGAGGGATGCAGCACTCTTAAAATTGCAAAGCTTCTGAAGCGTGATCATCGAACAATCAAGCGTTTCATTCAAAATAGTCAACAGGGTCGCAAGAAGCGTGTGGAAAAACCAAGGCGCAAAATAACTGCCCATGAACTGAGAAAAGTCAAGCGTGCAGCTGCCAAGATGCCACTTGCCACCAGTTTGGCCATATTTCAGAGCTGCAACATCACTGGAGTGCCCAAAAGCACAAGGTGTGCAATACTCAGAGACATGGCCAAGGTAAGAAAGGCTGAAAGACGACCACCACTGAACAAGACACACAAGCTAAAAAGTCAATACTGGGCCAAGAAATATCTCAAGACTGATTTTTCTAAGGTTTTATGGACTGATGAAATGAGAGTGAGTCTTGATGGGCCAGATGGCTGGATTGGTAAAGGGCAGAGAGCTCCAGTCCGACTCAGACGCCAGCAAGGTGGAGGTGGAGTACTGGTTTGGGCTGGTATCATCAAAGATGAGCTTGTGGGGCCTTTTTGGGTTGAGGATGGAGTCAAGCTCAACTCCCAGTCCTACTGCCAGTTTCTGGAAGACACCTTCTTCAAGCAGTGGTACAGGAAGAAGTCTGCAAGGTAAGAAAAACATGATTTTCATGCAGGACAATGCTCCATCACACGCGTCCAAGTACTCCACAACGTGGCTGGCAAGAAAGGGTATAAAAGAAGAAAATCTAATGACATGGCCTCCTTGTTCACCTGATCTGAACCCCATTGAGAACCTGTGGTCCATCATCAAATGTGAGATTTACAAGGAGGGAAAACAGTACACCTCTCTGAACAGTGTCTGGGAGGCTGTGGTTGCTGCTGCACGCAATGTTGATGGTGAACAGATCAAAACACTGACAGAATCCATGGATGGCAGGCTTTTGAGTGTCCTTGCAAAGAAAGGTGGCTATATTGGTCACTGATTTGTTTTTGTTTTGTTTTTGAATGTCAGAAATGTATATTTGTGAATGTTGAGATGTTATATTGGTTTCACTGGTAAAAATAAATAATTGAAATGGGTATATATTTGTTTTTTGTTAAGTTGCCTAATAATTATGTACAGTAATAGTCACCTGCACACACAGATATCCCCCTAAAATAGCTAAAACTAAAAACAAACTAAAAACTACTTCCAAAAATATTCAGCTTTGATATTAATGAGTTTTTTGAGTTCATTGAGAACATGGTTGTTGTTCAATAATAAAATGAATCCTCAAAAATACAACTTGCCTAATAATTCTGCACTCCCTGTAGAAAGGGGGTAGATTTTTCCTCCTGGTCGGTAGAGGCGCGTAAGGCCTTTTCTAATATCAAGGAGAGTTTTGCTTCCGCTCCCATCTTGGTACAACCTGATATTTCTCTGTCCTTCATAGTTTAGGTGGACGCTTCTGAGGTGGGTGTGGGTGCGGTCTTGTCTCAGGGTCCCTCTCCTGCCAAATGGCGACCGTGTGCCTTTTTCTCGAAGAAACTCTCCTCCGCAGAGAGAAATTACGATGTGGGAGATAGGGAGTTGTTGGCCATCAAGTTAGCTTTTGAGGAATGGCGCCATTGGCTAGAGGGAGCCAGACACCCTATAATAGTGAGGGGACACGACCACCGGCTCCCTACACTTGATACGGAGGGAGTCAGGGTCACCTGGGATCCAGCAAACAGGAAAACACAAATGAATGAACAAAACTTATCTGTAGAAGACTCAGTAGTAGCATCCAGCATGCACACACTCCAGGAAGTTGTGTAAACCGCAAAGTGATGCAGTATGGGAAGGGATTTAAAGGGATGCAATCAGTGCAACTACATGACAGCTGAGAGAGGCTAACGAGATGAGAAAACGAAAGCAAAACAAAAGGAACCTCAAGGAGGAAGTTCTGAAGAACGTCTGTCAGAGCTTCTCAGATGTCTGGTGGTGACATCTTCTGAGAGCTCTTTTGTGCGAGGCATCATTCACATCAGGCAATGCTTCTTGTGAAAAGCAAACCCAGAACTGGTGCATGTTTTTTATAGGGCAGGGCACCTGTAACCAACAGTCCAATCTCATCTCATTGATTGGACTCCAGTTGGCTGACACCTCACTCCAATTAGCTCTTGGAGATGTCATTAGTCTAGGGGTTCACATACTTTTTCCACCTGCACTGTGAATGTTTACATGGTGTGTTTAATAAAAACATGGTAACATTTAATTCTTTGTGTGTTATTAGGGTAAGCAGACTGTGATTGTCTATTGTTGTGACTTAGATGAAGATCAGATCACATTTTATGACCAATTTGTGCAGAAATCCATATAATTCCAAAGGGTTCACATACTTTTTCTTGCAACTGTAGTAGAGAGAAATGGCAGATAAAGATGGCGGACCAGTAGAAAGGAGACTTGCAGTGGGGATGGGGCAACAGAAAGAACTGTTTTGACGTAGTTGTAGAGAAAACAAATGATGGGAGTGCTTCTTTAATGAAAGCATGATAGGTAGTCTCAGTTATATATTCTATCTGTCTGGTGCAAGCTCTAATGGATATCAATGTGTTATCTATGTAATATAGGACAGGACATGTTCTCCAGAGAGACTTTTTTTTATACCAGCCCTCCACTTTCTCCAAGGGGTTAGGCTACTTTCACACAAGCGATTCTATTTTCCAGTATTGAGATCCGTCATAGGGTCTCAATACTGGGGAAAAAAAGCTTCTTTTTTGTCCCCATTCATTGTCAATGGGGACAAAACGTAACTGAACATAACAGAATGCTCCAAAATGCATTCTGTTCCGTTTGGTTGCGTTCCCATAATGAAGAGCAAACCGCAGCATGCTGCGGTTTTCTTTCCGTCCTGAGATGCGGAGCAAGATCAGCTTAACTCTGACACAATCTGACACAATAGAAAACGGATCCGTCCCCCATTGTCTTTCAATAGAGTTCTTGACAGATCCGTCTTGGCTATGTTACATATAATACAACCGTCTGCATCATAACGGATGCAGACGTATTATCAGTAACGGAAGCGTTTGTGCTGAGCCCTGCCGGATCAGGCAAAAAATGCAAGTGTGCAATTAGCCTTACCTGGGACTGCAAAACTGATAACCTATTATCAGGCCTTATTTACATGTCAGTGAATTGCGGATGTGTACTGTCTGTTCTCCTGGACTGTACAAGGATACATTGACTTCAGTGTGTTTATTCACACATCATTGTCTGTCAATGGAAAAACACTGATGCAGACCAAACACGCCCGCCCGCGCTTTGCGGACAAGAATAGGCAGTTATATTAAAGGCTGTCCGTGCCGTTCCGCAAATTGCGGTACGCACACGGATGCCACCCGTGTTTTGAAAAATTGCAAACAACCATCAATGAAAAACGCTTTGTATCCGGATGCAATACGTTTTTCACGGAAGCCCCAATCACTTCTATAGGGCCAGGGCTGCGTGAGAAACACAGAATATTAGAACATGCAGTGATTTTCACTTAATGCAGAGATGATGCATTGAAAAACAACGCTCGCAGTGTGTTATGATAAATAAAAGAGCCCGTGCCCTGTGCGATGTAGCGCAGGGCAAGGGAGCACATCAGAAAATAATGGTATGTCCGGGTCCAGCTCTGAACCCGGACAACCCCTTTAAAGGGCATCTGTCAGCAGATTTGTACCTATGAAACTGGCCGACCTGTTGCATGTGCACTTGGCAGCTGAAGGCCTCAGTGTTGGTCCCATGTTCCTATGTGCCAGCATTGGTGGGAAAAACTATGTTTTAATATATGCAAATGAGCCTCTAGGAGCAACAGGGGCGTTGCCATTACACCTAGGGGCTCAGCTCTCTCTGCAACCGCTGCAGGCTAACACCATATCAAAGTGCAGAGGATGCAGCAGTTGCAGAGAAAGCAGAGCCTCTAGGTGTAATGGCAACGCCCCTGTTGCTCCTAGAGGCTCATTTGCATATATAAAAAATTCACTTTTCTCACCAATGCTGGCACATAGGAACATGGGACCATCACAAAGGTCTTCAGCTGCCAAGTGCACATGTAACAGGTCAGCCAGTTTCATAGGGACAAATCTGCTGACAATTCTGGTGTATTGGTTGTATTTTCTCTGAGACACTTTTAGGACAATAGACCCATTGATCAGCATGTGGTGTGTAGCTGTTCGAGTCCAGTAATTAATAGTGGACGGCGCTGTTACCTAGTCACTGCTGACTGGGCTCTGTACTGGTCTAGTAGAGAGAAGCTCCATCAACAGAAGGAGTAGTATCGGTGCAGCACGTCTCTACTATTCTGCTACACTTTATAATGTGCGACAGACGACCAGATGACTCTTCATGACGACTACACCATTTCCATTCTATAGAATTTCTACCACAATGTGAAGACCAGCGCCCGCCAGCATCTCTGTCTCTCTGCTTCTGCCCGGTAAACACAACTGCCGGATTAGCGGAACGGAAACTGACAGAACTGGTTCCCTGCTTAGAATAATCACTGGGGGAGATTTATCAAAACTGGTGTAAAGGAACACTGGCTTAGTTGCCCCTAGCAGCCAATCATATTCCACCTTTTATTTTTCACAGCTCCTTTGGAAAATGAAAAATGGGATCTGATTGGTTGCTATGGGCAACTAAGCCAGTTTCACTTTATACCAGCCTTAATAAATCTCTCCACCTAACTTTTACCATTCAACTTTTTAAAGGTGGCGTCCCGTGGATTCACACTGTATACATATGAGGCAGAAGGGGTTAAAAAAAAGCATCAGTTCTCTCACCGTTCCCCATTCAATGCTGTCCTGATGCTTACTGGGTCCCCATTATTCTCCACTCTGGTCACAGCTGAACACATAAGGAATAGCAGGGGATGCTTGCATCCGTGACCTGCCTTGTTTTCAGGCATTTTCCTGTGTGTCAACTAGCCAGCACTGGAAGGTGGAGGGCACTGGGGACATAGTAATCATCGGAATGGCAGAGGTGGAGGATCAGTCAGGTGAGTAATGCTTCTTTTATTTAGAATCCATTCCATACATGAAAAAAAAAAAATCCTGCCTGATAACCCCTTTAAGCCCATACGCATAAGATTGACAAAAATGGTGGGGTTCACCACCAACACTTATCTAATGCGGGGGCCAGCATCCTTCAGCACTCCATCTGTGGTTGAACTAAAACTCCCACCACCAACAGTGCACGCTGGGAATTGTAGTTTTACAACAGCTGGCGTGCCAGCGATTGCTGACCCCCGATCTAGTGTCTATGCCCAGTCCATAAGTGCTATGGAATCACCAAATACCAAACCTAAATGTATCTACAAGAGTAAAAAAGACTCAAATGTCCACACGAAGGTCATATGCTGAAGAGAACAGACCTTCAGCTACAGAAGAGCGAGCTAGGTCACAGCCACCTTGATGCAATGCAGAAAAGCCAGAATTTCTAGTGACACAGGCCGGCTACCCGCCTTGAGCGGCCATGAGCCAAGGCTAGCTCCTGTATTCTCCGCTTCTATGGAAATATTCTGCAGGCTGAGGAACATTCCAAAATGTCTACAAACTAAAAAAAAACTGTAAAGGTTTACATAATAGGGAATAATATAAACGTCATTACATTTATATATATACCGTACGTTCCTATCACAAACTCAGAAAGATTCAGGAAATTCAAGTACCTCTATCCTGCAAATCCATCAGCACTTACAGTCTATAGTCTGTCTATGGACCTGAAGACACAGGCTGTGGTAAAACAGGAGCAGGGACTAAAGATTCAGCCATACTGGATAGTCCTCTTCCTCGGGGCTCATGCACACAAACGTATTTTCTTTCAGTATCCGTTCCGTTAGAGTATCAAAATTAGGGTTATTCACTTTAGAAAAAAGACGACTGAGGGGAGATCTAATAACTATGTATAAATATATCAGGGGTCAGTACAGAGATCTCTCCCATCATCTATTTATCCCCAGGACTGTGACTGTGACGAGGGGACATCCTCTGCATCTGGAGGAAAGAAGGTTTGTACACAAACATAGAAGAGGATTCTTTACGGTAAGAGCAGTGAGACTATGGAACTCTCTGCCTGAGGAGGTGGTGATGGTGAGTACAATAAAGGAATTCAAGAGGGGCCTGGATGTATTTCTGGAGTGTAATAATATTACAGGCTATAGCTACTAGAGAGGGGTCGTTCATCCAGGGAGTTATTCTGATTGTCTGATTGGAGTCGGGAAGGAATTTTTTATTCCACTAAAGTGGGGAAAATTGGCTTCTACCTCACAGTTTTTTTTTTCCTTCCTCTGGATCAACTTGCAGGATAACAGGCTGAACTGGATGGACAAATGTCTTTTTTCAGCCTTATGTACTATGTTACTAAGTGCAAAGCGGAGGAGCTCTAGTTCTCCAAGGAGCCTGGGCCCAACCCTCAGAGCACCAAAGACCTAATTTATATATTTTAAGAAAAAAATCCTCAGGAACAGCGCAGCAGAGAAACCTAAATGAGGTGTCATTTTACTCACCAGGATCAACCCTACCAGCAGTGGTGGAACCAGGGGGGAAGGCAACGGGGCAATTGCACCCCCCCCCCCCCCCGAGCTGGCGGCGGGCGGCGGGGCACAGGGAGATGAGCGCTTCCAGTCCAGGGAGATGAGCGCTCATCTCCAGTCATCTGTCCTCAGGACAGCGATACAGATGCCTGCCTGTGCTGCGGCAGGGAAGGGAGAGGCGTGTCCCTTTCCCTTCCTCTGATAGGCTGCCGGCCTAGTGCCTGCAGCCTATCAGAGGCCGGCGCAGGCGGCGCGATGACGTCATCGCGCCGCCTGAGCCATACAGCGTGGGACACAGGCCAGAAGAGGCCTGCATCGCATCGCTGACATGGAGGTAAGTATGTGTGTTTTTTTTTTTCATTATATACAATACTTTTACTGGCACCTGGGGGCTGTTATTACTGGCAAAGGGGGGGCTCCTATTACTGGGAGCTCTTATTACTGGCAAAGGGGGGCTCTTATTACTGGGGGCTGTTATTACTGGCAAAGGGGGGCTGTTATTACTGGGGGCTGTTATTACTGGCAAAGGGGGGCTGTTATTACTGGCAAAGGGGGGCTCTTATTACTGGGGCTCTTATTACTGGCAAAGGGGGGCTCTTATTACTGGGGGCTGTTATTACTGGCAAAGGGGGGCTGTTATTACTGGCAAAGGGGGGCTGTTATTACTGGCAAAGGGGGCTGTTATTACTGGCAAAGGGGGGCTCTTATTACTGGGGGCTGTTATTACTGGCAAAGGGGGGCTGTTATTAATGGCAAAGGGGGGCTGTTATTACTGGCAAAAGGGGGGCTGTTATTACTGGCAAAGGGGGGCTCTTATTACTGGGGGCTCTTATTACTGGCAAAGGGGGGCTCTTATTAATGGGGGCTGTTATTAGTGGCAAAGGGGGGCTGTTATTACTGGCAAAAGGGGGCTGTTATTACTGGCACAGAGGGGCTCTTATTACTGGGGGCTGTTATTACTGGCACAGAGGGGCTCTTATTACTGGGGGCTGTTATTACTGGCACAGAGGGGCTCTTATTACTGGGGGCTGTTATTACTGGCACAGAGGGGCTCTTATTACTGGAGGCTGTTATTACTGGCACAGAGGGGCTCTTATTACTGGGGGCTGTTATTACTGGCACAGAGGGGCTCTTATTACTGGGGGCTGTTATTACTGGCACAGGGGGGCTGTTATTACTGGGGGCTGCTATTACTGGCACAGGGGGGCTATTATTACTGGCACATGATTGGGGGCACTATAGGGGCATCTACTGAGGCCACAAAGAAGGGGTATTTTATATGGGCTCTCTGTACAGTACAATTTTATACTGGGACACATTATGGTGGGTACTATGGGGAAGGGGGGAGAGGAGTACTATGGGGTCATCTACGGGGGGCACTAAGAAGGGGTATTTTATACTTGCAAATTATGGGGGACACTGAGGGCATCTACTGGAGCATTTTTTACTGGTACATTATGGGGGCACTAGGAGGAAGGAGGGTGTGGAGCACTATGGGGTCATTTACTGGGGGCACTATATAGGGGTATTTTATACTGGCACATTATGGGGGCACTATGGGGACATTAGCTCACCTGGGGGCATTACAAGGGGGTATTTTTTGCACTGTCACATTATAAGGAGAATTATTTCTACTGGGGGGGGGGCATTATGGTGGGCTTTATTACTCCCCTATGGTATGAGCCCCCTAGTAGCAGCACCATCCTCTCCCTGCTCTGCTATCCCTCTGCCCTTTCTCCAAATCCTTATTATGAAATCTTTCTCATTAGGATAAAACACATCAGCTCCGCCGAGCCCCCGGCCAAAGTGTGGAAGTGTCCGAGATCCCCAAGGGCCAAGCCAAGTAACTGTGAGTGTTCATGTGAAATATGATTGTTTATACACATAAAGCATACACTGTGTAGTCTGTTCTATAAGCACCATTGTTTTGTGGCGGCGGACAGAAAATAATCTGAAAGTGCCCCTCCCGAGACCAGGCTCTGGATCCGCCACTGCCTACCAGGCACTATGCCTGGTTCCATAGGGTTAAGCCTGCTGAAGGACCGTGGAATATTAGCCCAATATATTTTTAAACCATCAGACCTAAGATTTCTGCCGATAACGGGGAAACCAATCATCAATATCACAACTCAACTGGCACACCTATAACCCAAGCAGGTACTTGCTGAGGCTTCTGTCACTCTTGCATGCAGCCCCTATAAGTAAATGTCATCACACTACTGCCAGTGATGTTCTTAGAGATATTTCTACTGACTAGATCCCACTGATTCTTGTACAATTTGCTCAGACAGTACAGTAAGTCATATTTGGTCAAAGTACTGAACTAACTGTCCAGAATTACATGTATCCCAGCCAGGGGCAGACTGGCCATAGACCCTACAGGGAAATTTCCCAGTGGGGCGATGCCCATGGTGCCGTCCAAGCCTCCTCACGGCCGCTGGCTGGGGACATAATGATCTGGTGCTCTCAACTGTAAATAAAGTTGGTATCATCAGGTACATATGCACCTGTCCTCAGGACAGTGATATAGTTGAACGCTACGACGATGGTGGCAGTATTTTGTGCTATGGTATCTGGTTGTGCTGAGGCAGTATTTGTCCTGCACTGTGATATTCGTTTCTGCTTTGGCAGTATTTTGTGCTGCACTATGGTACTGCTGGCCATGCCTCCTTCTGTTGCCCCGTCTTCTGTCAGTTTGGACCCGCCTAACAACATGTGGCTACTTTTAGGGTTCTTTTTCCAGGGCCACTTTAAGTTCCCACTCTGCCCCTGATCCCCGTCCTCAGCCCTTTTTGACTGTGTTCCTCATTAATGACCACTGTCTAGTTGAAACCAAGATGTCATCTGTGGATAATCATTTTCAGTCAGCTTTTCACTAAGATGTTGGCTTTATCAAAGGTTCATATCAATGGTGTCGCAAGAGATGTCCACCTAAGCTACTAAATATTCTGCTCAGCTGGTGGTAAAACTTTCTCAGAGAAAAGGTGATGAACCATTCTGAGCTCCAACGTTGGCTTCTGGAAGGTAAAAGTGAACTCGGACTGGTTGGACACTTTTTGTCTGAGCCGGTTTAGATACACAAGATCAAAGGAGAAGCGTACTTGAATTGTATCTGTGACTGAAGATCTCCTGCCTTCAAATTTGGGCCTACAGATATTGGACAAAACTCAGAGCAGGGCCTATCCTTGCCAGTTTTTGAAAATCATTCTCACCCATTCTAGAGCCCCATACAGAAGCCATCCATATGCAATCTATTTTGTGGAAGATCTGCGTGCCCAATGTGCAAAACTCAGGACAGGTCCTATCTCTGTCAATTTTTGCAGATCAGTCTCAACCATTCTAGTCATTAGGTCCATAAAACAGAAGCCATAAGATCCTTTGGTCTTGGATCCGTTGTTTAAAGCCGTGTAAATGGACAAGTATGTATGCATGAGCCCTAAACTGCACAACCAGCATTATAACAATTTTTATAACATGTCAGCCTCTTGCTTGACTGTGCACCTTCAAAGATGCCTATTATTTACATTTAAACTCCTGAGGTCCAAACTTCCAGATAACCATCATGAACCTGTGAAAACCACAGCCCTCACTCTACAAGGATGTCATGGATTTTTTGTGATTCACGTGTTGTGGTCGCAGCGAATGTGCAACCCCATTCATTCTTAAGGCAGCACCACTACAATGTGATACTTGGGCACGCCATACGTGTCGCGCCCAAAATCGCCATGAATACATACCCTTATTCATGAGCTCACACTGTCGACCACAACACTACCACCACAACACTACCAAAAAAGCCACCCTTGTCATCTAGACACACTTGTAATGAGAACATACAAGAATTATTATAGGGTTCCTTCATACAAAACTGTCATGTGTCCAATCAGAGGACAGAAATTCCTCTTACATCAGAAGATACAAGCTCCTCATACATCAAAAGATACAAGCTCCTCGTGCATCATACAAGCTTCTCATACATCAGAGGATTACACGCTCCTCAGACATTTGAGGATACAAACTCATCATACAAGCTCCTCATTCATCAGAGGATACAAGCTTCTCATACATCAGAGGATACAAGCTTCTCATACATCATACAAGCTCCACATACATCAGAGGATACAAGCTCCTCATGCATCATACAAGCTCCACATACATCAGAGGATACAAGCTCCTCATGCATCATACAAGCTCCACATACATCAGAGGATACACGCTTCTCAGACATTTGAGGATACAAACTCATCATACAAGCTCCTCATTCATCAGAGGATACAAGCTTCTCATACATCATACAAGCTCCACATACATCAGAGGATACAAGCTCCTCATGCATCATACAAGCTCCTCATACATCAGAGGATTACACGCTCCTCAGACATTTGAGGATACAAACTCATCATACAAGCTCCTCATTCATCAGAGGATACAAGCTTCTCATACATCATACAAGCTCCACATACATCAGAGGATACACGCTTCTCAGACATCTCAGGATACACCCTCCTAATACATCATACAAGCTCCTCATACATCAGAGGATACAAGCTCCTCATACATCAGAGGATAGAAGCTCCTCGTATACAGCTTCGAGGCAACCACAGACTATTCTAGTGGCTGTCACATACCAACCTGCCATTTAAACATGTGCCAGTAACTAGAAATGACTGTGAATCTTTAAATTGCATTTACTAAAAAAAAACTACTCTAATGGTCTTACATGAACTCTTTTTCCGCACATCACTGGGCCACACTTTCATAAGGTGAGCTCAACAATAAGCAATTTCAGTACATTGGCACCAATAACAGCTACAGGCAGGGATAAGAGCTAACACTAATGAGCTGGCTGGGTGCCCAGCACCATGTACCCATCAGGTTCCTGAGCTGCTGGTACCACTCCTGGGTATAGCCCCAGGCTCCCCTGCTCTCTGGGTGACCTGTTGATGGGTATGGTGTGCTACTCACCCAGGGTTTTGACGGCGATCTGCTTGGTGAGAGGAGGGGGCAGGTTGATGAAGACCAGGTCCACCTCCTGGTGCAGTAGGACGTCGTCGATGCGGTTGGTATAGAAGGGGACACTCATCTCCTTGGCCAGCTCCTCAGCCTCCTCCTGCGTCCTGCCCCATAAAGCCTTCACGGAGAAACCCTCGTCTTTCAGCAAAGGGATGATGACCCTGGAGGTGAGGCTGGTGCCAAACACCCCGACCCCGGGCAGCATGGCTGATAGGGCAGAGCCGATCTCCTCCACCAGAACACAATGGCGAGGTGCAGGACTACGAGCGCCCAGCCCTGGGGGATCAGCGATGCCTTCTGTCTGACCCCCTCACCTCTCAGGCTGGAGAGGCCAAGCTCTTCCCTCCATGTCCAGTTCATGCCAGGAGCCTGCAGGCACCTTGCCTTTCTCGCCTCTTCTCATCGATCCCAGGGGAGAGGGCAGTGCCAGTCCCTCAGCTGGTGGTCCAGACGATCCGGTACCGCTAGTCTCCTGCTGTGATAGAGGGAGTGGGAGGAGAGAGCTGCTGTCACCTGGTGTGCGGAGTCCTGCCACGCCCTCTCCCCGGCCTCGCCCGCCATTGGCTCTCGCTGAGGCGACCTGTCACCGTCCCCGGGCCTCCTTCATGCCCATGCTGTGGTGTCTGTGCCAGCCTGGCATCTCACCCATTTTACCCTTTCCAGCCGTGGTGGTCCAGACTGGGAGCCCCATTTCTGTGGAATGCTTATATCTATTCTGAGATGTTTTTTTCATGACAGGTCGCTCTTTACTGTTAGCTTTCATACCTCATAATATCTCACCCACTTTACCTTGGCCTCATTTTTTAAAACATTATTTTCTTTTTTTTTTTTTGGGGGGGGGGGGGGGGGGTTGGAATGTCAGGCGGCTTATAAATTTAGCATCAATTTTTGAAATTGCCAAAAAATCTACAAGACCCATATTAGGCAAGTTTCACACTGTCACTGCAGGAATGGCCTCTGGCCCCATAAACTATAATGAACCAGCCAATTCAGTTAGGGGATGGCTTTGAGAGGCTTATATAATAGAAACACCCCAATAAATCACCCTGTTTTAAAATCTGCACTCCTCAAACCAGTGTCGGACTGGGGTACTTAGTGCCCACCAGTGTAACTGATTCTGGGGGCCCACCTTAGGGCTCCTGCACACAAACTTATTTTTTTCCCTGTCCACTTCAATGGGGCCGCAAAAAAAAAAGTGTGCATTCCGTCCATGTCTGTATGTCCGCATGGCCGTTCTGCAAAATGATAGAACATGTCCTATTATTGTCGGCTTTACAGACAAGGACAGGACCGTTCTATTAGAGGCGGGATTTCTGTTCCGTATAATGTAGAATGCACTCGCCCAGTATCCATGTTTTGCGGATCCGCGGCACGCTCTCATTCACTTCTATGGGAGAGGCAGGGATTAGCGCTTGGTGATGGACGGGTCCTCCAGCCACAGCGCTTCCCGCTTCATTCTCGATATAGGTGCGGGTCCCAGCGATGGGACCCGCACCTATGAGACAATGGGGGCATATCCTAGCGATATGCCCCAATTGTCTAAGATGGGAATACCCCTTTAAGGGTACTTTCACACTAGCGTTATTCTTTTCCAGCATTGAGTTCCGTCCTAGGGGCTCAATACCGGAAAAGAACTGATCAGTTTTAGCCTAATGCATTCTGAATGGAGAGCAATCCGTTCAGTATGTATCAGGATGCGTCAGTTTAGTCCCTCTTACGTTTTTTGGCCGGAAAAAATACCTCAGCATGCTGCATTTATCTCTCCAGCCAAAAATCCAGAACACTTGCCTGAATGCCGGTATTAATTTCCATTGAAATGTATTAGTGCCAGATCCGGCATTAAAATTGCTGCATTGGCGGATCCGTTCTTGCGGTCCGCGCATGCACAGACCTTTAAAAATGTGAAAAAAAATAAATACTGGATCCGTTTTTCTGGATCACAACCGGAAAGACAGATCCGGCATTGCAATGCATTTGTCAGACGGATCCGCATCCGGACCCGTCTCACAAGTGCATCCGTTTGCGTCCGGATTGCCGGATCCGGCAGGCAGTTCCGGTGACAGAACTGCCTGCCGGAATCCTCTGCCGCAAGTGTGAAAGTAGCCTAAGTTAGTCAGAAACCAGACACATGCAGCGCACACCAATCACTCATTGGACAGATGTGGGACACAAGACACTTATACATGGGTCACATGCTGCACATACACCACTGATACATAGATCACATATAGCACACACCAATCACACATAGGAAACATGCAATGCACAAACCAAGACATGTATGCCTAATCCTATTAAGTGTAGCACACATAAAGGGGTTGTCTCACTTCAGCAATTGGCATTTATCATGTAGAGAAAGTTAATACAAGGCACTTCCTAATGTATTGTGATTGGCCATATTGCCTCCTTTCTATCACATTATACACAGCACATATCCATGGTTATTACCACAGCGGTGGCCTTGCTTGCCCACTATAGGTAAAGGTGTTGGGCTATGCGCACTTCCAGCCTTTCCCTATAGTGTGTAAGCACGGCCACCACTGCTGGATTACGCGGTGGTAATAACCACGGATATGTGCTGTGTATAATGTGATGGAAAGGAGGCAATGTGGAGTATCACAATACATTAGTAAGCGCCTTGTATTAACTGCATGATAAATGCCATTTACTGAAGTGAGACAAACCCTTTAACCCTTTAAATGTCTGGCATAAAAATTTACCAAGTCATAACCTCCTCGGATTGCACATAATCTACAGTTGTCCAACCATAATGACCTATTGCCTGACTACAGGATAAGTGATAAATACCATACTGCTGGGGTCTGACTGCTGGAACACCCACTGATCATGAAAAAAGGGGTCCTGAGACGTTACATTACATTACCGCCAATCTATGTACACAAGGGTCTTAAGACCACGTTCCCTTGATCATGAGGGTCCCAGCAGTCAGACCCCCATCTATCAGACACTTATCACCTGTCGTGTCATAGCTGTTGGACCTTTTCACATTCTCTATCTTTAAAGGTTTTTTTTGGGTGTAAAAAAAAAATTCAAATTATGTGTCCACTTTTCTAGTTATCCTTTATCCACAGGATCGGGGATAACTAAGTGATCCTTGGGGGTCTGAACGCTGGAGCCCCCACTGATCTCCCTACTTGATTGAGTGGCAGGTCGAGCATATGCCCTGCCTCTCCATCCATTCTCTATGGGGTCACTGGAGATGGCAGTGTACAGCGATCGCTATTTCCAGTGGTCCCAAAGGGAATGAATGGAGCAGCAGGGCATATGTGTGGCCTGCCACACCATTAAAAAGAAGGAACAGTGGAGGGGTCGCAGAATCAGACTCCACTAATCATATAGTTATGCCCTATGGTGTGGAGAGGATAACTTGAAAACCTGGACAACCCCTTTAAATCTTCCACCACTCCACCACCAGTATCTCTTTACATGGCAGCAGTGATGCTTGTAAACACGGAATATCACCACTACCACCATGTAAACCGTTTGTGTCAATACTGGAGAATGTGACGCGCTGTGCAGAATTTTTCAGTCATAAGTCCAACCCCCTTTGCAGGTTATAACCTTTAACAAAGCCCAAGCAAAGGTGCTATAGGAGCAAAGTGAGCAAAGGGCACAAACGGAGGGTCATAACTGAAACAGAGGCATTAGGGCAGGGATGGCCAACCTGCGGCTCTCCAGCTGTTGTAAAACTACAATTCCCACCATGCCCTGCTGTAGGCTGAAAGCTGTAGGCAGTCTTTGCATGCTGGGAGTTGTAGTTTTGCAACAGCTGGAGAGCCGCAGGTTGGCCATCCCTGCATTGGGGTCACCTGAGGAAGGGTAGTAGTGTGGATCCTGGAGCTGGGGTAACTTGAGAAGAAGCAATATTTGCGGTGCATTTAGAGTGGGGGCATCTGGACCACTTGTGGAGGCGCACCTAAAGCAGAGGCATTAGGGTCACCTGAGGCAGGGTAATAGGGGGGAAACTGGAGAAGAGGCAATATTAGGGGTGCTTTTAGAGTGGGGGCATTAGGGGGGCATCTGGAGCTGTGGCACTAATGGGGGTGCACCTAAAGCAGAGGCATTGGGGGGACCTAGGGCAGAGTCCCCCCAATGCCACTCTGAACTCTGCAGAGAGCAGCACACATACACATACAGTCATGTGAAAAAATTAGGACACCCTTTGAAAGCATGTGGTTTTTTGTAACATTTTTAATAAAAGGTTATTTCATCTCCGTTTCAACAATACAGAGAGATTAAAGTAATCCAACTAAACAAAGAAAACTGAAGAAAAGTCTTTTCAAGATCTTCTGTAAATGTCATTCTACAAAAATGCCTATTCTAACTGAGGAAAAAGATAGGACACCCTCACATGTATTCCCTCTTAAATTGGCTCAGATCTCACACAGGTATATCACACCAGGTGCACATAATTAGTAGATCGTTACTCTGCATGTTGAATGAGGCTTGCCCTATTTAAACCTCAGACATTTAGTTTGGTGTGCTCCTGACTGTTGAAGTGAGAGTGAGCACCATGGTGAGAGCAAAAGAGCTGTCAGAGGACTTCAGAAAAAAGATTGTAGCAGCCTATGAGTCTGGGAAGGGATTTAAAAAGATCTCAAAAGATTTTGAAATCAGCCATTCCACTGTCCGGAAGATAGTCTACAAGTGGAGGGCTTTCAAAACAACTGCCAACATGCCCAGGACTGGTCGCCCCAGCAAGTTCACCCCAAGAGCAGACCGCAAGATGCTAAAAGAGGTCTCCAAAAACCCTAAAGTGTCATCTCGAGAACTACAGCAGGCTCTGGCTACTGTTGATGTAGAAGTACATGCCTCTACAATCAGAAAGAGACTGTACAAGTTTAACTTGCATGGGAGGTGTGCAAGGAGGAAACCTTTGCTTTCAAAGAGAAACATCGAGGCCAGACTGACATTTGCCAGAGATAAAGTTGACAAAGACCAGGACTTCTGGAATAATGTTCTTTGGACAGATGAGTCCAAAATTGAATTATTTGGACACAACAGCAGAGGACATGTTTGGCGTAAACCAAACACAGCATTCCAAGAAAAGAACCTCATACCAACTGTGAAGCATGGAGGTGGAAGTGTCATGGTTTGGGGCTGCTTTGCTGCAGCAGGACCTGGTCAGCTCACCATCATAGAATCCACGATGAATTCTACTGTGTATCAGAAGGTGCTTGAAGAACATGTGAGACCATCAGTTAGAAAATTAAAGCTGAAGCGGAACTGGACCATGCAACATGACAATGACCCAAAACATACTAGTAAATCAACCAAAGATTGGCTGAAAAAGAAGAAATGGAGAGTCCTGGAATGGCCAAGTCAAAGTCCAGATTTGAATCCCATTGAGATGCTGTGGGGTGACTTGAAAAGGGCTGGACGTGCAAGAAACCCCTCAAACATCTCACAGCTGAAAAAGTTCTGCATTGAGGAGTGGGGTAAAATTTCCTCAGACCGATGTCGAAGACTGGTAGATGGCTACAAGAACCGTCTCACTGCAGTTATTTCAGCCAAAGGAGGTAACACTCGCTATTAGGGGCAAGGGTGTCCTATCTTTTTCCTCAGTTAGAATAGGCATTTTTGTAGAATGACATTTACAGAAGATCTTGAAAAGACTTTTCTTCAGTTTTCTTTGTTTAGTCGGATTACTTTAATCTCTCTGTATTGTTGAAACGGAGATGAAATAACCTTTTATTAAAAATGTTACAAAAAACCACATGCTTTCAAAGGGTGTCCTAATTTTTTC
Organism: Bufo gargarizans; assembly: GCF_014858855.1. Classification (NCBI taxonomy): domain Eukaryota; kingdom Metazoa; phylum Chordata; class Amphibia; order Anura; family Bufonidae; genus Bufo; species Bufo gargarizans. Next base: position 331,412,020 of record NC_058084.1, read on the forward strand.
ACATGACTGTAGCTGAGTCTACTATAAACAAATCCCCTATTTCCCCCTTACAGTCTACTACAGCTCACTACTGTCACACACCTGAGAAATCATCCTAGCACCGCAGAGGAGTCCCTCTCTCCAGCAACCACAGTTTTCTGACAGCAGGGAGGGCAGGAGGATGGCCAGACATGTTCTCTCCTCCTTCACTGCCAGCAGCCCTGGAAGTTTAGAAGATACTGCAGGGCCTCCTGTACAATGTATCCCAGTAAGAGGCTGCATCACTGTGCGATACTGCCACCTGGTGGCTACAATAATTATCTCTCCTGAGAAACAAGAGAAATATTTACTCCTCCGTCTTATCTTCGGGCGCAGGAGACTGGAGGCCCACAGAGGAATCCCCCGCCTCCCCGATGGGCCATTTGGAGCCTGCCTCAAACTATTCAAAACGGCATGTAGGAATTGGCTAACCCTTTAGGTGTTTCACAGGAATTGACACAAATGGAGATGAAATTGAAACATTAAAGCCTCATTCACACGTCAGTGTTTGACCATGGTACGTGGGTCCATGTTTTTAGGCACGGATGCATGCTCTATTTTATCCGTGTACACGAATCCATCAAGCACATTAGGGTCCATTCACACATCCGTGAATGTGTCCGCACCCGTTCCGTGCGGACCCATTCATTCTCTATGGGGCAGGAATGGATGCAGACAGCACACAGTGTGCTGTCCGCAACCGCATTTCCGGAGCACGCCCTCGATCTTCTGGTCCGCGGCTCCGGGAAAAAAATAGAACATGTCCGGACAAAAATAGGCAGTTATATGGGGGTGTCGGCCGGGTGTATTGCGGATCACTACAGATGTGTGAATGGACGCTAAGTCTATAGATCCGTGAAACCACAGATGCAACTAGTGTGGTCAGACGTCCGGTTTTAGGCCGGACAGTCTGGCTTTCGGACTCCCTGTCCTCTGTCCGTGATAGATCATGTGATGGACCATGTGATGAGCGCAGTGATGTCACCACAGGTCCTTTTCCTTCTGGACAGCAAAGAAGAAGACAGAAGAGAAGCCGGGCTGCGCGAACAA